>NC_081844.1:7331847-8008514 GCF_963259705.1 Myotis daubentonii | reverse complement strand
ATCCAGGACACTCTTCAGGGTAAACCAGCCGGCCCCCACCTGTGCACCAGGCCTCTATTTTTATATAATAAAAGGGTAATATGCAAATTGACCTTAACAGCAGAACGACTGGGAATGACTGGTCACTATGACACATACTGACCACCAGGGGGCAGATGCTCAATGCAGGAGCTGCCCCCTGGTGGTCAGTGCACTTCCACAGGGGGAGCTCTGCTCAGCCACAAGCCAGGCTGACTGCTGCCAGCACAGCGGTGGTGGCAGGAGCCTCTCCTGCCTCCTTAGCAGCGCTAAGGATGTCTGACTGCCAGCTTAGGCCCGATCCCCCAGGGAGCTGGCCTAAGCCAGCAGGTGGATATCCCCCAAGGGGTCCCAGACTGCAAAAGGGGCACAGGCCGGGTTGAGGGACCTCCCCCCCCCCGAGTGCACAAATTTTGTGCACTGAGCCTCTAGTTCTATATAATAAAAGGTTAATATGCAAATCAACCTGTCACTATGACACATACTGACCACCAGGGGCAGATGCTCAATGCAGGAGCTTCCCCCTTATGGTCAGTGCACTCCCACAGGGGGAGCACCGCTCAGCCAGAAGTCAGGTTTATAACTGGCGAGTGCAGTGGTGGTGGCAGGAGCCTCTCCCGCCTCTGTGGCAGCGCTCAAGACCCCTCGGGGGATGTCTGCCTTCTCGCTTAGGCCCCATCCCCATGGTGGACATCCCTCAAGAGGTCCTGGACTGCAACAGAGTGCAGGCTGGGCTGAGGAACCCTCCTCCCACCTCCAGTACATGAATGTCGTGCACAGAGCCTCTAGTGTTTATATATTTTGGCCTTTGAGTCAGCAAGCCAATTAATTTTAGAAGAGCACATGACTTTTAAAAAACAGTAAGAACGGACGTTGGGCAGGGAGCTCATAACTGAAAACGCCCCACTCACCACCCAAGACCAGGTGCATCTTTGCCTTCTCACTCTTGAGGAGCCACAGAATGCCTGAAATCCACAGCTGGAGTTTGGACATAGAGTGATGCTTTAGGCTTTATAGTTCCTCCTCGTTAAAACACAATAGTTGGGGAAGGTGTGTGAAATGGGTGGAAGGGGTCAAAAGATACAAACTTCTAGTTATGAGACAAATAAATCCTGGCATGTAATGGAGAGGGTGGTAATTGTGGTTGACACTGCTGTATCATACATCTGAAAGTGGCTAAGAGAGTAGATTTTTTAAAAAAATTATGTATTGGTTGATTTTAGAGAGGAAAGAAAGAAGCAAGAGAAACTCTGATTTGTTGTTCCACTTATTCATGCGTTCATTGGTTGATTCTTGTATGTGCCCTGACCAGGGATCCTTGGCGTATGGGGAGGATGCTCTAGTCAACAGAGCTCCCTAAGCTCTCTAGTAAACAGAGCTGGCCAAGGCAAGAGAGTAGATCTTAAACTCTCTCATCACAAGAAAATAATTTAACTATGTGTGATGATGGATATTAACTAAACTTCAACTTATTTAGCAATATATATACAGGTGGCCCCCTGTGTCCCAGGGTTCTGCATCACAGGATTCAACCAGCTGATGGAAAATATTCAAAAAGTTACATTGTTGCTGACATATATTATGTTAGTTAGGCCTACAATTGTTGCATCTGGAGACTTCCCCCCGACTCCGCCATTATTCCCTAAACAATACAGTATAGCAACTATCTACATTGCATTCACATTGTAATACAGTACTCTATAGAGATGATTGGACATAGGTTATTTAAGGGACTAGGACATCCACAGATTTTTGTGTCTCAGAGGGTCCTGGAAGCATCGGTAGATACCAAGGGACATATATCAAATGATTATATTTTACACCTACAACTAATACAATGTTATATGTCAGTTATATCTCAATACAAAAAAATACAATGGCGTTCACAAGCAATGATTGAAAACTTTCTGTATGTACCAAAATCACCTAAGGCAGTGCTCCTCCAACTTTTGTGTTTAAGATACTCAGCTGGGGGCACTCCCCCGCCTTCCCCCAGGTGCTTTACCATTAGTTTCCTCACTCCCAAGTTCCAAGGGCCCTTCCTTTGCCTCTATAACCTATTTCCTAAGCCCATTTCTTATAGAAATTACTTCTTATACCTCTGTGATTTCAAAAGTAAATGTTCTCTTACAAAAAAAAAAAAAAGATACTCAACTGGGGAGTTTAGGAAAAAGGAAGGCTTCTTTGGCCCTGTCCCCAACAATTTTAGGACCTAGGAGCCTAGGCCTTAAAGATACTTAGATGGTGGTGATACAGTCTGTTCCCCCTGCATGTTGAGAAATACTTACTGGTGGAAAGGTGGGTTCTGAAGGCTCCTGCCTAGTTCATCCCTTGGGGAGGTTTGTGGAGGCTGTTGGCCATCAGCATTATAACAAACACACTTCACTGACTGACTAACTGCTCTTTAAGAACTCATAGTACAACATGGGTACTGTCTTTCACTGTCTTATATAATAAAAGCCCAGTGACCATAATGGCAGAATGACCAGAACGACTGCTTCACCAGTCACTATGAGGTGCACTGATCACCTCTTGGTCCCTTTCCCCAGCTGGCATGCTCCAATCACCAATGGCAAATGGGAACTGGGGTGGGTGACAGGGGATGCGGGTGGTGCCAGGTCAAGGCCCCCACCCCACTGGTCGCTCCACACACAGAGGGCAACCTGCAGCAGTGGTGGGGCTGGCGAGCGGGCAGCAATGGCTGATCTCTTGGTCCCTCGTCCGGCCATCAGGCTCCCATTGCTGGATGGTGAATGGGGAACCAGGGTGGGTGGTGGTGAGATGGCCTCGATCACCGGCCAAGCCGAGGGACTCCATCCATGCACAATTTCGTGCATTGGGCTTCTAGTGTTTTATAATTGAAAACCAAAGAAAGAAATGCATCTACCATCGTACCTAGTACTTATGCATTTATGTGTATGTAAGCACACAAGCATGCATTGCGAGGACTACAGGGCAATGCAGTCCATGATGGCCATTTGTAAGCTTCCTGCTTAGGTCTGATCAAGTCATTGAATTGGTACCCCTCCCAGGGAAACTGACTTTTAGGCCACTTCACAAGGGACATTCCACTTGCTTAAACCACTATCTCTCCCCTCCAAAGTTTCCCAGAATCCAGATCTGCACAGAGAATTTTCCACCCAGAAAAAGCCCACCTATAGTCTTTTAAAAACCTCTGACTCCCCATGTTTGAGAGCTGGCACCATTTTGGGGCTCAGCCCCATCTGGTAGCCAGATTACCTAATCCTATCTAATAAAAGAGAAACATGGTAATTAGCGTACATCCGCTACCCTTCCCATTGGCTAATTAGGGTGATATGCAAATTAACTGCCAGCCAAGATGGCGGCCGGCAGCCAGGCAGCTTGAAACTAACATGAGGCTTACTTGCTTCAGTGACAGAGGAAACCAACATTCCCCGCCTGCCTTGTCGGCCTCTGAGCTTGCAGTTTGAAACATAGATACAAATATAGAAGCTAAACAAAACCCCAGAAACCTGCTTTCAGCCCACCGGGATCTCAGAGCTGGAGTTGATACAGTGTTTTGATTATAGAACACAAACAAACCAGATACCTGCTTTCAGCAGCAGAGGCCTCAGAGCTGGAGTCAGAGCTAAAGCTGGCCCAGAATAAAAAAGAAAAAAGAAAAAAAGGAGCAGTTGGGAGCTTCAGTCACCCGCCAACCTGAAAACAGCCCTCAGCCCCTCACCCAGACTGGCCAGGAACCCCAGTGGGGACCCCCACCCTGAAGGGTGTGTGACCAGCTGCAAACAGCCATCATCCCCTCACCCAGGCTGGCCAGGCACCCCAGTGGGGACCCCCACCCTGATCCAGAACACCCTTCAGAGCAAACCAGCCGGCCCTCACCCATGCACCAGGATATACTCTATCCTATATAGTAAAAGGGTAATATGCCTCCCAGCACCAGGATCAGCAGAGCCGCGAGGCCTCCTGGCACTGGGATCAGCGTGACAGGGGGCAGTGCCATAACCCCCTGATGGCCCTGCGGCTCTGTGTGTGACAGGGGGCGGCGCCCAAACCCCCGCCCCCCCACGGGCCTTGCTCTGTGTGTGCCAGTGGGCAGCGCCCCAGTCCCCTGATCGGCCCTGCTCTGTGCCTGATAGGGGGGAGCTCCCCAACCCCCTGATCACCCTGTGACTCTGTGTGTGACAGCATGCGGTGCCCCAACCCCCTGATTGGCCCTGCTCTGTGTGTGACAGGGTGCGGTGCCCAACCCCCCCCCCCCACACACACACACACGGGCCTTGCTCTGTGTGATGGGGTAGAGCCATAACCTCCCCATCAGCCCTGCCCTGAGTGTGACAGTGGCGGCGCCCCAACCCCCTGATCAGCCCTGCTCTGTGGGTGATAGAGGGCTGCTCCCCAACCCCATGATCTGCCCTGCTCTGTGTGTGACAGGGGGCAGTGCCCCAACTCCCCTATCAGCCCTACTATGTTAGTGACAGGCGGGAGCTCCCCAGCCCCCTGATTGACCCTGCTTTGTGCGTGACAGGAGGTAGCGCCCCAACCCCCTGATTGGCCCTGCTCTGTTCGTGACGGAGGTGGCGCCGCAACCTCCCCATCAACCCTGCCTTGAGTGTGACAGGGGGCAGTGCCCCAACCCCCCATTTGGCCCTACCCTGAGCATGACTGAGGGTGGCATCACAACCTCCCAATCCACCCTGCTCTGTGCATGACAGGGGTTGGCGCCCCAACTCCCCAATTGGCCCTGCTCTGAGCCCGACCAGGGGCTGCACCTAGGGATTGGGCCTGCCCTCTGCCACCTGGGAGCAGGCCTAAGTCAGCAGGTCGTTATCTCCCGAGGGGTCCCAGACTGCGAGAGGGCACAGGCCGGGCTGAGGCCCGCCCCTCCCCCGAGTGCACAAATTTTTGTGCACCGGGCCTCTAGTCTACACTAATAAAAGAGAAACATGCAAATTGGTGTCACTCCACTACACCCACCAGCCAATCAGGCTGTGTATGCAAATTAACCCAACAAATATGGTGGTTAATTTGCATATGCCAGCACAGAGGGTAGACTGGAGGCTCCGCCTGAGCAAAGACTGAAGAGGCTTGCCTTCTCTGCTGCAGTCAGAGCAAAGGCCTGGGTCCTGGGTGCCAGAGGAAAACCAGTGCCGGCAGCCAGGGGAAGGAAGGCCTATTGCTCAAATTTCTTTGTGCAACGAGCCTCTAGTAAGTTTATAATCCCTTACCACTTTGGCCTTGTGTGCCCCTCCTTCGGCGACCCTAATATTTGGTGCCAAAACCCGGGAGGGTTCAATGGGGATAGGGAGCCATTGTCCCGGCTTTGATCACCCCGGGTTTGCCACTCAGAGCAGTGGGCAGTGGCAGCTCGACCTGGGCTTGCCTCCAAATCCTACTCGGGTGACTCGATTGCTGGCCTTGATTAGACCTCCCTCCCTTATGAACCTTCCCGAACCAGCCAAGGAGGGTGCCAGATCCAGAATCTCTCCTTCTCCATTGCTGACCCTCCATCCCATACTGGCCAATCTTCTCTAGGTGAGTGACATTCCACAGTTTCTCTCATCTCAAGTCTTCTGCCCACTCTCTCTCACTGACTTGTCGAAAGTCTCTCATCTCAAAAGTCCTACCGCTAGGCCAGCAGACTCCTCAGCCATTTGGCTTTGGGTCCTTCTGGATTGGGGACTCCCAGTCCAGAGGGTTACCCCCTCATTTCTCATAGTGATTTTTTTAGCAGCAGGGATGCCTGCCCTAAACAGTCACTCACCCTTCCTCTCTCATGGGCCATGAGACATTCCCTCTGCACACTAACGGGGGAGACCATACCCAATCACATCATTTTCTTTTGTAACAATATTTGGCCACAATATAAACTAAATAATAACTTTCAATGGCCTGAAAATGACACTTTAAATTTTAACACATTGTCTGGTTTAGATAATTGCTGTCACCACAATGGAAAATGGTCAGAGATTCTCTACATGCAGGCCTTTTGCAACCTCCGGTCCCAACCCTCTCTCTGTCAGTCCTGCTCTATCCATTAGAACCTTCTCCTTCACACAAACATCATACTCCTAACACTTCTGATTCTGAACTTACTTTTGACCCAGCAGATCATCGACTTCCATCCCCTTATGTACCCCTTCCCTTACCTGTAGTAGATTCCCAAAACCCAGACCCTCCTAATCAACAACCACCTTCTCCCCCAACCCTTGAAAGCCTAAATCCTGAGAATTCCAGCTCCAAAACAGCCTTTTCCCATCTGACACTCACTCTCAGGCCACCAAAGACTGCCCTCCTTAACAGCCTCTTCTATTCCCACACCCATTCCACCCCTGAGGGAGGTAACAGGAACAGAAGGCATAGTCTGAGTCTACCTCCCATTCTCTATGTCTGACCTTGCACAGATTGAGAGGCATCTCAGGACTTTTTCCACTGACATGACCACCTTTACTAAGGAATTTGAGTACCTGACCCAGTCCTATGACCTGACCTGGCATGACATCTAAGTCATCTGGTCTTCCTCTCTCACCCCAGAGGAGGAGTGTCTCTGGCTAGCAGCTCAGGGCCATGCCAAGACCCTCCATAGACAGTCCTTGATGGCCAACCTGGTTGGCGCTGATGCAGTCCCCTGAACTAACCTGAGGTGGCACTATCAGGTCAGTTCTCCAGGACATCGGCTCTGTAGCCATATGATCATCTGTCTTATTATCAGACTCAAAAAGGCTGCCCATAAGGTGGCCAACTATGACAAACTTACCTAAATCACTCAGGGCCCTGACAAAAATCCAGCTCTTCCACCTCACAGAGGCCTTACAGAAATTTACCACCTTAGACTCCACCTCCCCAGAGGGAACCCTTCCTCTGAACATCCATTTTATATCCCAACTAGAGGCCCAGTGCACGACTTTGTGCAGCAATGGGGTCCCTTGGGACCCCACCGGTGCATGATCAGGGCCAGGGAGGGACAGGGGAGTTTGGCCAGCCAGGAAGGGACTGCGGGACGGCTCCAGGGTGTGTCTGGCCTGTCTCACTCAGTCCAATCAGCCAGACCCCAGCAGCAAGCTAACTTACCAGTTGGAGCGTCTGCCCCCTGGTGGTCAGTGCATATCATAGCGAGTGGTTGAGCGGCCTTAGCATATCATTAGCATATTACGCTTTGATTGGTTGAACAGACGACCCGATCAGATGACCACACACAGCATATTAGGCTTTTATTATATAGGATCAGCCCCTGACATATGCCACAAACTTCAAAAAATAGACAAAGATCCACAAACTCCTCAAAAATACCTCATTAACCTGGCCTTTAAGATCTTTAATAATAGAGACGAGGAAACCCAAATCCAAAAACAAAGGTGAGATCAGGCCAAGGCTGAGGCCCAGAGGAGGCCTTCCAGCTCCTAGCCACCACCCTCAAGAACCCCAAACAAAGTATCGGTCCTCCAACCAAAGGTAAGTCAGGGCCTTACTCTCCTCCAGGCCCATGCTTCAAATGCAATAAGGAAGGACACTGAACCAAGTCCTGCTCAAACCTGAGACCCCTGTTTTTCCCTGCCCAAGGTGTGGAAGTGAATGCCACTGGAAATCAGACTGTAGTCTGGCCCCTCCAGTTAGGACCTCAGCCAGTCCAGCAAGGCCGCCCTCTGGATCCAGTTTGGAGCTCCCAGACATCCTGGGACTGGCCACCAAAGACTGAAGCTGCCCAGGCCCTGACAGGGCCCCACAGACTTACATCACCAGAACAGAGCCTTGGGTAATGATTGTGGTGGCAGGAAAACTGATCTCCTTTTTAATTAACACTGGGGCCACTTATTCTGCCCTCCCTGAATTAGCTGGGACCCTTATCCCCTACTCAGTCTCTATTATGGGGGTTGACAGATTAGTCTCACAGCCATTAGCCACCTCACCTCTACACTGCACCTTATTAAATACCCCCATTCACTCTTTTCTGGTTCTATCTCAATGCCCAACTGGAGCTCCCACGTATTCCCTCATAAAACCCAGTTGTCCCAAACAGCCATCATCTACTTCAGTTTGACTCTCACTCAACAAAACCATACCATTCCTTAAACTGTAAACGCCTTACCTCCTCCATGACTTTCCCCTCCTCTAAACAAGAAATACTCTCGTTTCTCAGGCTGCTGGATATTATCACCTCTGAGTTCCTAACTTCAGTCTTCTCACAAAGCTCCTCTACGACATGACATGGTAAAGGGACCCCCCCCCACACACACACACACACACACACTGAGCCTTTAGATCCCAAGGCCAGCATTCTCACCTATTTAATCCTCTGAAAACTGCTCTGACCTCAACGCCTTCTCACTCCCTTTCCCTCCCTTTCCAAAAGGACAACTTGCTTTTTTCTTTTTTTAAAAGATATTTAGGAGACATCTTTATTTCAATTCTGATTAGAAGAAAGTTTTAAATACAAATAAGGGAAGACAATGCAGAAAATCTGACTACTGAATATGTAATCAAAATGAAATCTATATATATAAAAGGCTAAGTGACTGTCCAACCGTCTGACCAGTAGCTATGATGTGCAATGACCACCAGGGGGCTGACACTCAAGGCAGGAGCTGCCAAGCTGCAGTGACTTGGTAGAGAGGAGGGAGCCGAATTCTAGGCTACGTCACCCAAGAACCACCCTCTCGCAATCCGGGACCCCTCAGGGTATGTCAGAGAGCCAGTTTCAGCCCGATCCCCGCAGGCCAGGCCAAGGGACCCCCACCTGCCAGAGGGACCCTACTCACTCTGCAGATGCCCTTTGAGCCAAGGCACCGCCCCACGCTTGGCCGGCCAGGGAGGGACCACAGGAGGCTGGCTCCAGGGCATGTCTGGCCCATCTCCCTCAGTCCCATCCCACTGGCTACATTCTAATTAGTTTCTTTTCAATGTGCACAAATCCATGCATTGGGGCACTAGTATATTTTTTTAATTTTTTTTTATTTAAAAAATGTAAAGTATTACATATAGTATTACATATGTCTCCTTTTCCCCCCACCGACTTCTCCCCGGCCACTTCCATCTAAGAGCAACTTTCTTTACTGCAAAATTATGAACACTTACTTAACAGTCTGGCTACTATCAGAAGCTGAACTCATTCTCACCCAAACCTAGGCATGTTATCTCTAAGGAAAAACATGGCAGTTTTAAATCCAAGTGGCTAGAGGCCTGGGAACGGGCTGCTGGGCCTGCTCCCTCCTCCCCCCCCCCCACCCCCTGCCTTTTCTCCAGCCTCATATGCCTATACATAATTTTCCAAAGGCTTTGGAGCATTGCTGGGTTAAATAATAAACATCTAAATATTTTAAAATAGCATATAACACTGAAACATTGATTGCTAGACATGTTTTAATTCATCTGCTCTTAGTTTTTAATTACAGAAGGTCTCTTATACTTTGTTGAGTGTATATTTTCTTGAGAGTAAGAGTGTGTTTAAAGTGTATTCATAAATGTAAATGCTTATTGTTTACTTTTTTACTAAAGCTCGTTGTTTGGTTTTTTTTATTGTTTAAGGTATTACAAATAGTAGTGCATATGTCTCTTTCCCCCCCGCCCAATGGACCTCCCCCCGGTCTCCCTTATCCCCCGGCACTTGCCCTCATCCCCTCGCCCCCAGTGTCTTGTGTCTGTTGGTTGTGCTTATATGCATGTATACAAGTCCTTCGGTTGATTTCTTACCTCACCAACTCTCCCCTACCTTCCCGCTGTAGTTTGACAGTATGTTCGATGATTCTTTGCCTCTGTCTATTTTTGTTCAACAGTTTGTAATGTTCTTTATTACCCATAAATGAGTGAGATTATGTGGTATTTATCTTTCACTGACTGCCTTATTTCACTTAGCATAGTGTTCTCCAGATCCATCCATGCTGTTGCAAATGGTAAGAATTCCTTCTTTTTTACAACAGCTTAGTATTCCATTGTGTTGATGTACCACAGTTTTCTAATCCATTCATCTGCTGATGGGCATTTAGGCTGTTTCCAAATCTTAGCTATTGTAACTTGCGCTGCTATGAACATAGGGATGCATATATTCTTCCTGATTGGTGTTTCTGTTTTCTTGGGGTATATTCCTAGAAGTGGGATTACTGGGTCAAATGGGAGTTCCATTTTTAATTTTTTTTGAGGAAACGCCATACTGTTTTCCACAGTGGCTGCACCAGTCTGCATTCCCAACAGCAGTGCACAAGTGTTCCTTTTTCTCCGCATCCTCTCCAGCACTTGTCATTTGTTGATTTGTTGATGATAGCCATTCTGACAGGTGTGAGATGGTACCTCATTGTTGTTTTGATTTGCATCTCTCGGATGATTAGTGAAAAGCTGGTTCTTCGTGTATGGGTAGAAGGGTTGTGTTGTCCAGTGAATCAGGACCTGATCTCCCCTAACTCCTAAAGGGACCCCTTCTCTCCTAAGCTAAAGCAGCCCTGCCCAGACTCTCTCCTGTTGCTTATGTCCTTAAGATGAAGCCTAGACTTTTTTTTATTTCCACTGCACATTCACAGTCCTTTACACTATCACTGAAAGCCTCAATAGATCTTCCTGCTTGGCATTTAGGAACCTCTCTCCCCTTTTCTAGCCTTCTTAAAAGTCATATACTGCAAAGGACACAGAGTCAGGAATAATCCCATAATACAGGGAAATAACAACGCAGACCAAGAGGCCAAGACAGTGGCTCAGAGGAAGCCTCCATCTCCCCAACTCCTAGCTATACCCTATATCAGGGGTGGGCAACCCCTGGCACGCATGCCAAACATGGCACGCCAATAACTTTTGCTGGCACACGAAACCCTCTCTTATAATCTTCCATTTACAATTGTGAATCTTTGTTCTCAGTGATGAATTCTGTTAAGTCTCCCAATAGGAGTAGCCTGACAGATGAAAGTAGTAGCTTGTGCATATCTCTGAAGGTCACGAAATATAAACCTGATGTAAAATCTCTGTCATCAGTGATGCAGCAGCAAAAGTCCCATTGATAATATCAAACGGAATCATAAAGTTTTCTGTCGGACTATCAGTGTACATGTATACATTAAAAAAATAAATGTATTTTTCATCGTCATATACTGTGTTTTTGTCGCTCAAATGAATTTTATTATTTCTTCAAGGTTCTTCACATACGTACACTTTAAGAGATATCAAGTAGGCATAACATGTTCTCAAAAAATTAGGGTTGGCACGCAGAAGAATTTTGAGTCAGAGATTTTGCTGGTTTTGGCACGCACTCACAAAAAGGTTGCCCACCCTTGACCTAGAATTACCAAACAGCCATTGGTCCCAGTGGGTTGACTACCAGGTCTCCCCAGAAACCAATGATTATTTCCTACAGCCAGTCTGTTTTACTTCTTATCCAACCATCCAGGCCTGTGACTTCAACTGCTCTTTTCCTTCCCTTTCTTTTCCATTGGATAACAGCCCATTCTAGCATTCCCTCCCACTTTTATCGCAATGAAATCTCAACCACTCATCTGTCATCCCTTATTGGTAGCACCATGGCAACTCCCCTTTCAGCTTGGATCACGGAACCCAAAAGGGAATCTCATACCCTTTAATCCACCTCTTCTCTCTATAACTTTTAGCTTGTCTCCATGATCAGAGATTCTTCTTCCTCTGTGAGGAGAATACATACTTCTGTCTCCCCACCAACTGGACTAGAACCTGTACATCACCCAATGTAGATGTAGCCTCCAGTAATCAGTCTTTACCTGTCAGTATAATCAGTCCCCATAACCCACCATATCTGACACAAAAGGGCAGTTCAGATAATCCTTCTCCTAATAACTTTTGGCATCACAGCAAAGGTTGGAACTTGCATGGGGGCCTAACCACTGATTTATCCTTCCACTCTCTAAAATCCAATGGAAAAATATCCTTCGGGTGAGGATTAACAACAAAAAATAATAATAATAAAAATAAAATGGGAAGAAATTTCAGGGAACAATACTAAACTGGCAGTGTGATGAGGGTCCCTCTACAACCAGAACTTTGTCATGTGCTCCAAAAGATACAAATGCATGAACAATAACAATCTTACAGTTTTCTCCCTCAAGGCCGGGCTTGTCTTTGCTCTGAATAAAGCCTGCATTTCTCTAATCCCTCTTTTAAATGTATATTTGGATGGCTTTTCAAATGCATAGCACACCCTTAAAGTTAAGTATTTAGGGTGGATTTCAAATCGAGTACTTGTGTTGTTTTTCTTTATTTTTTGTTGTGTAGCTTTTCAAACACAGGTTGTATGTTTACTTCTGAGGACTTTCCAGACTCCAGGTTGATACCCAAACCACTCTTTCTAGAAGGGAATGTCTTCTTTTATTCTAGAGAAGAACCCTTCAAATTGTGGAGAGAACTGTGGGAAGTCATCTGTGACTGGGCTGTTGGATGCTCCCCTGATTCCTACTTCTTGCAGAAAGTCCTATTTCAGAAACCTCAGCCTCTATGGACTTATTTCCCCAACTAGGGCAATGTGCACAGACATCTCCACTCGCCTCTTCAATAAACAACAAGAGTGGCATCAACCCATGGCTTGATTGAGTCCAGCATAACTCATGGACCTATAGGGAAACTCATGGACGTGTTGTGAGGTTCCAGGTTTAAAGACAGGATCCTAATTTTCATTACCACTGGAGCTGGGCCACCTACAGTAAAGAAAAACTGGACTCGAGGATGCCATATGCCTCCAGTAGGAAAGAAGCCAAACTGGTCTTAAAATGGCTCTGGTGATTGAGGGGGAGGAGGGCCACACTGCCCCAACAGTCTGGAGATCCCAGTAAAGAGATACAGTTAAAGGAGACAAGATCTAACCGAGAGGAGCCTTGCTCTTGGGCAGTGAGCCACGTGGCTGGGAGAAGCTCATTGTCATTCGTGATTGTGAGGCATCCCAAGCAGTGCATCCAGCCCTCCTCGCAATCCACCAGTGACCAGTCGAAAAGCCATAACTTACCTCTAGAGGATTTCTCAGGTGACTCCGAAAAATTTTTTTTAGGGACGGGCCAACGTCCCCTGTCCACTAGCTGGATCCGAAGCGAAGTTCTCCAGGGCCCTGGAACTTCTCAGGGTACGCACCCCCTAGAGACCCCTCAGTCTCCACGACAGGCTCAGGGGAGGTTCGGCCTCCCTTTGCGTCCGAAACAGCACCCCTAGGGAGCTGTATCTCACTGGGGCCTCCAAATGTTGTAATGTGCCCCGCGAATCACACAAGGAAGCCTCAAGAAGTCAAATTAAAGAATCACATTTATTGCAAATCTGGGACTATGAGGAGTCATTTTGCTCTCCCAAATCTCATAATGCCCGCCCCAGCACCAACACCAGATTTATATAGACAAAGATCACAAAGGTATTGATTACACCCCAGGGTTTGGAATGAGAAACCTGGTTTGCAAAAAAAAGCAGTTTACAGAAGCAGACTTAAGCATGTTAATTAAATTATAGTTTTAGGTCTCCGGATCACTGAGTTGACAGAAACATATTATCTAGAGCCCTCGGGCATTGGGACCACTCAGTCAACAGGGACACATTATCTGGAGGCCTCGGGCCTTGGGATAATTGTGCTGTCCTTCCCAGGCACAGAAGAATGTGCTTTCTAAGACCAGTATGACCACAACCAATGGGATATTACATTACAATCAATAGGGTATTCAATCGAATGGGATGATTTATATAATTCAGAAAATCTAAATAACTTTCCTATTGTTAAACAAAGCAAATAAGCACAGAAGCCAAACAGCAGGGTTAAAGTTAAGCTATAGTTTCTACCTGACATGACTGCTACCATACTTCACCTTCAGCTGGTGTTTATTCCTTTAATTTGCATCAATAACACATCAGAATAATTGAGAGGTATAGACATGGTTGCTTCTTTTTTTAAAATTTGTCTTTCAATTACAGTTGACATATAACATTGCATTAGTCTCAGGTATTCAGCACAGTGATTTGTCCACATAAGAAACACCACATCCAGCCCAATCAGTGTGGCTCAATTGGTTGAGCATTGACCCATGCACCAAGAGGTCCCCAGTTCAATTCCCAGTCTGGGCACATACCCTGGTTGCAGGCTCGACCCCCGGGGCAGGGGGAGGGGAGTGCAGGAGGCAGCCAATTGATGTTTCTCTCCCATTGATGTTTCTATCTCCCTCTCCTTTCTTCTCTCTCTAAAAATCAATAAAAATATATTTTTTTAAAAAAAGAGAAGAGAAGGAAAGGAAAGGAAAATGAAAGGAATGAAAAGAAAAGAAAAGAAATCACATCCAAATCTGTAAAAAGCCAAACTGACAACATATGCCAAGAAGCAAGATCTCAAATGCCCTGGAGTATTCAACAGGTTTTGAGATTCTTTTATGCATTTGAAATTAAGGAGGAAGGAAAGAATTTAAGGAAGAAGGAACATAAGGAAGATTACAAGGTGGGGATTAGATTACAGAGTAGTTAAGATTATGCTCTCTAGAGCAGTGATGGCGAACTTATGACACGCGTGTCAGAGGTGACACACGAACTCATTTTTTTGGTTGGTTTTTCTTTTTAGAAAAGAAAATTTAAATATGTAAAATAAATATCAAAAATATAAATCTTTGTTTTACTGTGGTTGCAAATATCAAAAAAATTCTATATGTGACACAGCACCAGAGTTAAGTTAGGGGTTTTCAAAATGCTGACACACCGAGCTCAAAAGGTTCACCATCACTGCTCTAGAGGGTGGTTCCCTCTTAGAAGGAGGGGTCTGACCCTGGTGGGATGCTCAGTTGCACCAAAATTGCAGGTTTGATTCCCTGGTCAGAGCACATACAACAGATACAAGAATCAACCAATGAGTGCATAAACAAGTGGGACAACAAATTAATGTTTCTCTCTCAAATCAATTTAAAAAAAAATAAAAGGAAAGGTCTAAAAAGGAGGCATTTCTAAGATGTGTTACCTAGATACAACAACTGTCAGGGATTGCCTAAAGGGACCACATACTAAACCTTACGAGTTCAGGCAGGCCTGTATGGCAGTCTTACAAATTTAGAGACATAAAGTAACCACAAGGATGGTCTGAAATTAAAACTTTTTAACTAAAAGCAGTTTATGGTGGGTAGTCATGTCCTAGGCTCACATTTTCCCTGACAAAGGTCGATCTTTACCTTGACTGAGCCTGTCTATTGTCTTTTTGCATCTATGATAACACATCTTTGGAATGTCAAAGTCATTTTCCTTTTTCCAGACCCCTCAATGTACAGGTGAAAACCACAAAACCCCTCATTGTTATTGAGTTAATTATTGACTCTTAACTATCCTATACCCACTGAAATAAAATAAGTGTTTTTCTATCATTTCATTTTTTATCCAATCTGAGAGGTTTCCGTGCTTGCATTCTCCAGCCTCCCTAATTGATACCAACAAATTTCATCTAACCTAATCACATCTTCTCTTTTGAATATAATGTATAAAATAAGGTGAAAAACTGCCATTCTCTGGAATACTATCTCAATCCATTGAGATTTTTCTTCTTGGCAATTGTCAACAGTTTGGCTCAAATAAACTCACACAAATTCTCTATAGGTTTGAATGTTTCTTAGGTTGACACAAAGGTAAGCCTTTTACTAAGGACATTATATACTTGGAGTGTGACTACCCACCAAGACCCACCCAGTTTAAGATTTTATCATTTACTAGAGGCTCGGTGCACGGATTCATGCCCCAGTGGGGTCCCTCAGCCTGGCCTGTGCCCTCTCCCAATCCAGGACCCCTCGGGGGATGTTGAACTGCCAGTTTCGGCCAGATCCCAGGGGATCGGGCCTATACCAGCAGTCTGACATCCTCCAAAGGATGTAATAGTTCCCAAAGTGGCAGGTGGTTGGGGAGGAGCCCAAGGCGGGCCAGGCGCTGTACCGCTCCCGCTCATCCCAGCCCCTCTGCACCGCTGCAGCTGCACTTGCCAGCCGTGAGCCTGGCGTCTGGTGCCCATCGGTCAGCTGAGTGGCACTCCCGCTGTGGGAGCACACTGACCACCAGGGGGCAGCTCCTGCATTGAGCATCTGCTGCCTAGTGGTCAGTTCGCATCATAGCAACCAGTTGACCAGTCGTTCAGTCATTTGGTCACTTAGGCTTTTATATATATAGATTACAGCACCCCTTTTTTGTCCACAGATTAGACAGATTACCCTGCTGTAGCCTCCTTTTTAAAGGAAATTGCTTAAGAAAACAATTTGCTTTTTAAATTTCTTTAAACCTTCTGCCCTAGAAGTGGGGGCTGAAATGCTGGTGGATTCTGATTTCAAGTATTTACACAGTAACTTGGAAATAAATGTTCATCCCCAGTTCTCTTTCCATTCATTTATGGGGAAGGGAGAGCTACCTCAGACCTGTTCTACCCCTCCCAGTGTGCAAGGGCCTGCCCTGCCTATCCCTTCTTACTATTGAATGGAATTTTAAAGACAAGAAAGGCAGTTTTAGGGAAATGGAGTCCAATGGGGAGGAGGAAATACATACACAGAGGACTGAGGAATGTTACAAGACAGGGGGAAGAAGAGGGGGGCACCAGGTGAGCTTTAAACTTTGAAACTGTTACCCTGCCATAAAGTAGCCAATTAGGAGAGCACAGGGGACATAAATTAAGGAAGGGTCCAATTAGAAAGTATCATGTTCAGACAAGGAAGCTACCAGCATATAAAGGGTGTCCCAAAGTTCACGCAAGATTTGAATTTTGCGTGAGCCTTCACAACAACAAAAAATAAAAGCCTAATTTTACTTGGTTTATTGAATCAGATTCTAATATCTGTTGCCCTTTGATTTTAATCCCTTCAATTTGTAAGCATTACAAAGTACCAATTATGGCCCAGGAGCAGGGACAATGAAGACCACGGCTTTGCATATGTGCCAGCAAAGCCATGGAGGCCATTTACCCAATGTGCTACTCCACACATAAACCTATACTGTATACTTTATGAATCAATAAAAAAATTACAATTTTTAATTATAAACCTGTGTTTTCTATCAAAATTACTTCTTGCATGAATTTTGGAACACCCTTTATAAACTAGTAGATAAAGAGACTCAGAGAAGTAGTTTTTTCCCATTTTAGAGAAAGTGAGCAGGTTTTCCCATTTTGGGGACCCCTCACCAGGGGAAATTTGTATATGCTTCCAATAAATTTCCCCACTTTTGCCTAAAAATCTTTTAGTCCACGAATTTTATTCTTCAGAACTTTGTTAGACAAGAACTCATAGGGAGAGTCTGCTTGTCAAACTCCACTTATTACTACAACTGAGACCTAGAACCAAAGTCGGTGGCCATTGGTGACCAACAGTGGGGAATTCTGTAGTTTTCAACTATCATAAATTCCTGTCTGGGTGCCTACAGACTTTGGGTATGTGATCATCCCACCCTCCTCACCCTCCCTCCACTTCAGGAGCGGGGAAAGGTATGTAAGGAGTATCCCCAGGGACTGGTCAGGAGGAACTCCCAGAGCCACTGTGGCAGTGGGATGGAGAGGAGGAACTGTTGAGGCCAGGGTCCAATTGACAGGGCCAGAGAAAGGAAGACCAAAGGGCCTGCAGTGTCCAGCCCAGCAAAGGGGAAGCTCTGAAATTGTGAGGCCACGCAGTAGTCCCTGCAAAACAGCCTGGAAATCAGGGCAAAGTGCACCTGTTATATCCCCCAGAAATTCCTCCAATGCCCTGTGTGTGGGTCCTTTACTTTTCTGGGCCTTGGTTTCAATTCAGTTAAGGAGTTGTATACTGGATCGTTTCTCACAGTATTACTCTGTATTAGTAGAAGTAGCAAATTAAAACAAAACAAAAAACCTTTTAGAGGAATGATACCAAATAGTTGTGGGATGAATAATAACTGATCCTGAGACATGCAGATTTCTTTTTAAGTGACAATAAGGTCAGGGTTTCATACGTGCAACTCCCTCATTGCAATCTATTGACAGTCAGCCCTTAACATAAGTGTTTGTTTTCATAAATTAAAAAAAGAAAAAACAGCCCTGACTGGTTTGGCTCAGTGGATATAGCGTCAGCCTGCAGACACAAGGGTCCTGGATTCGATTCTGGTCAAGGGCATGTACCTTGGTTGAGGGCACATCCCCAGTAGGGAGTGTGCAGGAGGCAGCTGATTGATGTTTCTCTCTCATCAATAAATAAACCTGGCTGCTATAGCTCAGTTGGTTGGAGTGTTGTCCCATACACCAAAGGTTGTGGGTTCAATTCCCAGTCAGGACACATACCCAGGTTAGGGGTTTGATCCCCAGTTGGGGTGTGTGCAGTAGGCAACCAACTAATGTTTCTCTTTCACATCAATGTTTCTCTCTCTCTCTCTCTCTCTCTCTCTCTCTCTCTCTCTATATATATATATATATATATATATATATATATATATATATATATATATATATATATATTTAGAGGCCCAGTGCACAGGATTCATGCACTGGTTGGGGGGATGGCCTGCAAGGATTGGCCCGCTGTGGGAGCACTGCTCATCCTGGTCAGCCGAGTGGCTGTCGACCCACCCTCTAAGTGGCTGCTCCCTGGTCCAGCATCTTCCATGGAGCTGGAGCACTCACCTCTCCAGGGGACCTGGTCAGGGCTGGGCCCAGGGACAATAGCACTGAGAAGTGGTGGAGTAGGCCTCAGTCCCGTGGCAGCCACAAACCTGCTTTCCAGCCTCTGGGGTCAGCTCTGTGAGTGGGCGTCCAGAGGAGGCAGCAGGGAGCGAGGAGGAGCCTGGGGCAAGGAGGCGACGATCGCAACCTGGGTTCCTGCCTGTGGCCTGGGGTTGCAGGAGCAGCTGCTCATCCCGGTCAGCCCAGCAGCACTTCCACTGTGGTAAGCACACTGACCACCAGGGGCAACTCCTGTGTTGAGCGTCTGCCCCCTGGTGGTCAGTTTGCATCATAGCAACTGGTTGACAGGTCATTCTAGTCATTCTGCAGTTCGGTTGCTGGGCTTTTATTATATAAGATACACACGCGCGCACACGCACACACACACACGCACACACACTAGAGGCCTGGTGCATGAAATTTGTGCATGGGCGGGGAGGTCCCCCCAGCCCAGCCTGGACCCTCTCCAATCCGGGACCCCTTGGGGGATGTCCAACTGCTGGTTTAAGCCCGATCCCAGTCGGAGATCCCTCTCACACTCCTGGACCGCTGGCTCCTAATCACTCACCTGCCTGCCTGCCTAGTCACCCCTAACTGCCCCCCCCCACCCGCCAGCCTGATTGCCCCCACTGCCTCTGCGTGCCACCTGATCACCCCTAACTGCCTCCCTCTGCCGGCCAGGTCACCCCCAACTGGCCCCTCCCTGCTGGCCTGGTCACTCCTAACTTCCCCCTCCCCACTGGCTTAGTTGCCTCTTACTGCCCAACCCCGCTGGCCTGGTTGCCCCCAACTGCCCTCCCTGCTGGCATGGTCACCCCCAACTGTCTCTCCTGCCGGCCTGGTCGCCCCTCATGGCCCCCCATGCTGGCCTGGTCGCCCCACACAGCCTGCTGTTCAATTGTTTGGTCGTCCCTCACTAACCCCTCTGCTGGCCTTGTTGTAGGCAGCCATCTTTGTGAGGGTGTGATGGTCAATTTGCATATTACCTCTTTATTATATAGGATATGTATATGTATATGTATATGTATATGTATATGTATATGTACCTATACGTATAAATATATAGAAAGGAAAGAAAAGGGGAGCAGGACCATGCCTTTCCCTTCCTCCTCTTCTTCTCCCCAGACATGTTTCTCTCTCCTAACCTTCAAGGGCCCTTCCTTTTCTTGTGTAATTGTCTCCTGTGCCTCTGTAACTTTCTCAATAAACTTTCTCAGCTGGCACCACTTTGGGGCTCAGGCCATCTGGGTTTTCAGATGACCTAATAAATTTATAATCCCTTACCACAATAAACAAACAAACAAACAAACAAACTTTCTCTTATTAAAAAAAATAGAAATGGGAGTACAAAATAACATTTAAAACATCTCTTCCTATAGTGTGAAATCTGTGTGGGCAAAAAAGGCATTCTTTTTGTTGGGGTCGCCAAAGGAGGAATGCATGAGGCCAAAGTGGTAAGGGATTCTAAATGTATTAGGTCATCTGGATACCAGATGGGCTGAGCTCCAAAATGGTGCCAGCACCCAGGGACAGGAGTCAGAGATTTTAAAGGACTTAGGTGGATTTTTGCTGGGGGAATTCTCTGGGCAGGTCTGGATCCTGAGAATGTCCAGAGGGGAGAGATAATGGCATAGCAAGTGGAATATGGCCTTAGAAAGTGGAATGTGGTCTAAGCAAAAGGGAATGTCCATTGTGAAGTGGCCTAAAAGTTACTTCCCAGGGGAGAGAGTATCGATTCAGTTATTTGATCACCTAACACTTTTCAGGGGAGCAATGGGCATTCACAGCCTGTCCTGGGCCAGCCTGCTGATCCTGTCTCCAAGCCCCCTTTTCTCTGACTTTCCAGTGAACTAATAGCAGCCCCACCTTGGCTCACTTCTATCCCTGTGACTCTTATTTATTTTGTTCATTTGCTTTTGATTTTTTTCTTTTTTTTTCCTTCTGTTTGTAACTTTTATTTCTTAGTGAACCAAAGCAGCCCCATCTAGGCTCTCTCCTATTGCTTCTTCTATCCTAAGCCCTTCCTCATTTCACTGTCCCCAGCTTTAATAAATGTACTCTCAAAATAAAAACAAATTTAAAAAAATGGAGGGTTCTTTGGAAAGTAACCTCACACAGTGATCAGATCATAAATTCCTAACTGGGCAGAT
Source organism: Myotis daubentonii (assembly GCF_963259705.1). Classification (NCBI taxonomy): domain Eukaryota; kingdom Metazoa; phylum Chordata; class Mammalia; order Chiroptera; family Vespertilionidae; genus Myotis; species Myotis daubentonii. The sequence goes on along the minus strand of NC_081844.1, from coordinate 7,987,781 downwards.
CATGGTGGGTAATCGTGCCCCAGGCATATAACATTTTAGTAAAAGACTTATCTTTACCTTAATGCTAAGCAAGCCCTGTCCATTGTTTCTAGGTTAACACATCTAGGTTAACACATCATAGAAATGCCCCCTTTCAGACCCGTCCTTCTACTACGGAACCACCCCCAAGAGAGCTCTTAATCTTATATTACCCTGTAACCCAGCCTCACCTAGCTTTCTCCTACCTCCATGGAATCTCCCTTACATTTCCTCATTAATTTCAAATTTGTTAGAGTTTCCAAAGGAGGAACACACAAGGCCAAAATGGTAAGGGATTATAAATTTATTAGGTCATCTGGATACCAGATAAGCTGAGCACCAAAATGGTACCAGCACCCTAGCTGGTTTGCCTCAGTGGATAGAGCGTCGGCCTGTGGACTGAAGGGTCCTGGGTTCAATTCAGGTCAAGGGCACATGCCTGGGTTGTAGGCTTGATCCCCAGTAGGGGACATGCAAGAGACAGTCAATCAATGATTCTCTCTCATCATTGATGTTTCTATCTCTCTCCCCCACTCCCTTCCTCTCTGAAATCAATAATATTTTTTTAAAAAACAAAACCAAACAAACAAAAAATGGCACCAGCATCCAAAGATGGGGAGTCAGAGGTTTTTAAAAGACTCTGGGTGGGCTTTTTCTGGGCAGAAAATTCTCTGTGCAGATCCAAACTCTGGGAAACTCCAGAGGGGAGAGATAATGGTTTTAGCAAGTAGAATGTGGACTAAGGAAGTGGAATGTCCGTTGTGAGGTGGCCTAAAGGTCAGTTCCCCGGGGAGAGGCTATTGATTCAATTATTTGATCAGACCTAACATTCCAGCTTTTTTTTTTATGGAATAGAAATGAAAGTCATATCTTCCGTATTTACTTTCTGCTGAGGTGGGATGTCGAGATCACAGGGGAATGGATTTGATAGTAGTGGGCTGGACAACGGGTCAGGGCAGCATGATTTCCCCAAGAGACTGGTTGGTGAAGGCTCAAAAGTGGTCCTGTTGAGTGACTCGGGAGGTAAAAGATGTCCCCGAGGCTGCCACAGCATCACTTGTCTGGTTTTGCTACTTTTCTGGGCCTGGAGCTAAAATACAACTGAAGCCCAGATGTTATCTTTAGGGAGGAAAAGATCAGGGTTCTTAGTTGCCTAACTGGTTATTTGCTATGGGAAGATAGGTTACCCTGAGGGCGAGGTTCTTTTCCCAGTTTTGCCCCGTTTTAGCATCCAGAGCTTTCTGGCCCAGTGAGTTTCTATACCTGTACCTGGCCCATCATCCTTGCTCTGGGGTCAAAGGGACTATGAGGCCTGGGCACAAAAGGAAGTTATGATGGTGTATAAGGGGTAGAATTTCCTGAGTACAAGTAGGGCTTGTAACCTGGTGGAGACAAACTGTTTTATAAATTTTAATATTCCTGGGGCAAAAGCTAGAAGAACAAGAATTATGATAAGTGGTCTGGTGGAAGGAAAGAGACATTGGTTTGGAGGGCTGTAGTCTAATATACCAAAATGAGGTTTATCCTCAAATCATTTACTCTTAAGTGTCCTTGGTTTAGGGAAGATAGGGTTTTCTAGATGACTGCAAACTTCTTGGCATCTGGATTTTCTAGATGGTTGCAAACTGCAGTTTTACTATCTCAGTTTCCCTATTCTGCTTGTCCTCTTACTGGCCTGTGTCATTTATATCACACTAGAGGCCTGGTGCAAGAAATTCATGAATGAGTGGGGTCCCTAGGCCTGGCCAACAATCAGGTCCTATCAGAGCCATCTCACCCAGTCCTGACCAGGGCCAGGCTGGTTGGGGCCTGCCAGCTGCCAGCCAGGACCTGCTGGATGGGGCAGGAAGGACAGGGAGAGGGGCCGCAGGAGGTTTGCCAGTGAGGGGGAGGAACTGAGGGACGTTGGCTATGAGAGTGCACTGAGCATATGCCCCCTGGTGGTCTGTTCACATCATAGCAACTGTTCAGCCGGTCATTCCAGTCGTTCAGTCGCAATGGTCACTTAAGCTATTATATATATATACTAGCAGCATGATGCACGAAATTCGTGCAGGTGGGGGAGGGTTTCCCCACAGCCTGGCCTGCAATGATGCCAGCATCCCTCGCCACGAACTCTGGCCAAGGCCCCTGCCCTCACCTCTCTTCACCCAGCCAAGCACACATGTTCAGCTTTAGAAGTTATTTACTTACTGATGGTTAGTAAATAACTTCTAAAGCTGAACGCATCACCGTGAGCCCAGCATTCCTCGCCAGGGACTCCAGCCTGAGGCCCCTGCCCTCCTCTCCCTCTGCCTGGCCGGGGTGCAGACGCTGGGCATCCCTTGAAGTGGACTCTGGCAGGAGGCCCCTCCCCTCCCCTCCTTCCACGCAGCTGGGCCAGACGCTGGGCTTGTGTTGCTGGGGCAACGCCGCCAGCATCCCGCCCCGGCCACTATGGGCACCGCCATCTTTGTCGCAGAGTGACAGTTAACAAAAGTCCCGGGAGCCTGCAGATGTGGCTACGGTCTTGCCTCCCGGGGCCAGCGAAAGTCCCGGGAGCCCATGGCCACGGCCGCCGTCACCTCCTAGGGTGCTTGACACCTGTGTATGCAAATTAACCGCCATCTTTGTTGGATAATTTGCATAGTCACTCGGATTGGCTGGTGTGTGTGACTGGTGGGCGTGGCTTCAGCATAGCAGAGGGATGGCTAATTTGCATGTTTCTCTTTTATTATATAGGATAGATTTCTTCCTACAAGCCTTATTTAACATTCACAAGCCTTCTTTCAACTTTTCACAAACCTTCTTACAACTTTCACAAACATTCTTACAATTTCACAAACATTCTTACAATTTTAACTCACTTTCTTTTTCCTTCAGAATGCATGTCCATGCCTTATGCCTTCTATTGTCGACTCTTAGAAACCTTAATTTTCCAATGATAATAAAAAAGTAAACAGCCAGCATTTCTTAGACTGACATTTATGAACATTCTCACTTTCAAGAAACATACCTTTAACAAAGCACAAGACATTACATTAACAGTTCCAAATCTACTTTATAGATTTTCTGTAACAAAAGCTAAAATCGGGTGAACTTGGCACTTATTGAAATATTTAGATGTTTAACATTTAACCCAGCAATGCTCCAAAGCTTTTAAGTTGCCAAAGAAGACTTTGGAAAATTATGAATAGGCATATGAGGCTGGAGAAAAGGCTGGTGGGAGTAGGGGGGAGAGGAGGCCCTACAGCCTGTTCTAGGACTGCAGTTTCCAGGCCTCCAGTTGCTTAGATTTAAAACTGCCACATTTTTCCTTAAAGATAACATGCTAAGGTTTGGGTAATAATGAGTTCAGCTTCTGATAAGAGCCGCACTGTTAAGTAAGCTTTTTCAGTTTTAGTAAAGAAACTGTTCTTTGGGAGGCAGGAGGGTAAAAAGGTGCTGAGGTGAGAGCAGTTTTTAGAGCATTAAGGCAGTGAGAATGCTGGCCTTGGGATCTAAAGGTTCAGTGAGTGGTCCCTTCACTGAGTGGTAGAGGGGCTTTGCAAGAAGACTAAAGTTGGGAACCCAGAGGCAAAAGTATCCAGTGAGCCCGAAAAAGGAGCCTATTTCTTATCTAGAGGAGGGGACAGTGGTGGAGGAGATAAGGCATTTAGGTCCAAGATAATGGCTCAGTTCTTTGGGGTGAGACAAATGGGCTTTATGAGAGGATGTGCTGTAGCCCTGATCAGCCATAGAGGTAGAACAAGAAAAGAATGAATCTGCCGAAACCGGTTTGGCTCAGTGGATAGAGCGTCGGCCTGCGGACTGAAAGGTCCCGAGTTCGATTCCGGTCAAGGGCATGTACCTGGGTTGCGGGCACGTCCCCAGTGGGGGATGTGCAGGAGGCAGCTGATCGATGTTCCTCTCTCATCAATGTTTCTGGCTCTCTATCTCTCTCCTTTCCGCTCTGTGGAAAATCAATAAAATATATTTAAAAGAAAAGAATGAATCGGAGTGTTTTGTAAGATGCAGTGTAGAGGTGAGGTGGCTAATAGCTGTGAGATTAATCCGTCAACCCCCATAATAGAGACTGAGGAGGGGACAAGGGTCCCAGAAAATTCGGGGAGGGCAGAATATGTAACCCCCAAGTTAATTAACAAGCGATCAGCTTACCTGCCACCACAATCGTTACCCTAGGCCAGTAGTTGCCAAACTGCGGCTCGGCAAACCACGGCTCGCGAGCCACATGTGGCTCTTCCACAAAATACCAGCTCTTCCATGAAATACCGACTTCTGCACATGGGCCACGAAGTTTCAATCGCACTGTATGTGTGCGCCCGCACGTGGTATTTTGTGGAAGAGCCACACTGAAGGGGCCAAAGAGCCGCATGTGGCTCGAGAGCCGCAGTTTGCTGACCACAGCCCTAGGCTCTGTTCTGATGATGTAAATCTGTGGGGCCCTGTCAGGGCCTGGGCAGCTTCAGTCTTTGGCGGCCACTCCCAAGAGGCCTGGGAGCTCCACACTGGATCCAGAGGGTGGCCTTGCTGGACTGGCCGACTACTGTTTGACCCGGAGGGGTTAGACTACAGTCGGATTTCCAGTGGCCTTCCCTTCCACACCTTGGGCAGGGCCCAGCAGGGGTCTCGGGTTTGAGCAGGACTTCTTCCAGTGTCCTTCTTTGTTGCATCTGAAGCATGGGCCCAAAGGAGGCTTAGCCTCTGACTTGCCCTTGGGAGACTGGCACTTTGTTTAGGTTTCATGAAAGTGGTGGCTAGGAGCTGGAAGGCCTCCTCTGGCCCTCATCCTTGGCCTGATCTCACCTTTGTTTTTTGATGTGAGTCTCCTCACCTCTATTATTAAAGACCTTAAAGGCCAGATTAACAAGGTCTTTTTGAGGGGTTTGTGGACCTGTGTCTATTTTTTGAAATTTGCAACATATGTCAGGGGCTGAATGGGATATAAAATGGGTGTTCAGAGGAAGGGTTCCCTCGGTGGTTCCCTCCACCGAGTCTAAGGTGGTAAATTTCTCCATGAGTCAGGAGAGGTACAGAGGTGCGTTTTCATCAGGGCCCTGAGTGATTTAATTAAATTTGTCATAGTTGACCACCTTATGGGCAGCCTTTTTGAGTCTGGCAATGATACAGATGATCATATGACCACAGAGCTGGCGTCCTGTAGAATTGACCTGATAGTCTCATCCCGGGTCAGTTCAGGGGACTGCATCCAGATTGGCCATTGAGTCCTGTCTATGGATGGCCTTGGCATGGTCCTGAGCTGCTAGCCAGATACACTCCTTCTCCTCTGGGGTGAGAGAGGAGGACAGGATGAGTTAGATGTAGCAGGTCAGGTCATAGGACTGGGTCAGATACTCAAATTCCTTGGTAAAGGTGGTCAGATTGGTGGGAAAAGATCTGAGATGCCTCTCAATCTGTGTGAGGTCAGACATGGAAAATGAGATGTGTACCCAGACAATACCCTCAGTTTCTGCTACCTCCTTTAGGGGAAGAATGGGCGTGGGAATAGAAGAGGCTGTTGAGTAGGGTGGTCTTTGGGTGGCCCAAGAGCAATTGTTACATGGGAAAAGGCTGTTTTGGAGCTTGAATTCTTGGGATTTGGGTCTCAGGGCTGGGGGAGAAAGTGGTTGCTTGTTAGGAGGATCTGGGTTTTGGGAATCTCCTGCAGGTGAGGGAGGGGATGGGAATGGGGTGGAAGTTGATGATCTACTGGGTCAAAAGTAGATTCAGAATCAGAAGTGTAAGGGGTATGGTGTTTTATGTGAAGGAGAAGGTTCTGATGGGTAGAGAAGGACTGACAGAGAGAGGGTCGGGACCGGAGGTTGCAAAAGGCCTGAATGTAGGGAATCTCTGACCATTTTTCATTGCAGTTACAGAAATTATCTAAATTGCTCAGTGTGTTAAAATTGAAAGTGTCGTTTTCAGGCCATTGAGACCTATTATCTAGTTTATGGTGGCCAAACAGTGTTACAAAATAAAATGAGGTACTTGGGCGTGATCTCTCCCGTGAGTGTGCAGAGGAAGTGTGGCATGACCCATGAGAGATGAAGGATGAGTGACAGACCACAAATCCAAAGGTGACTGTTTAGGGCAGGCGTCCCCAGGTCTTCACCACCCTACTGTGTCCAAGGGTTATCTGTATATGCTTACAAAGTCTTTGATTGATTACCTCCCACCCTCCCCACATTCCCTCTGAGGTCCCACACTCTGTTCCATACTTCCATGTCTCTAGACCCACTCCATTCATCAGTTTATTTTGTTACTTAGATTCCACATATGAATGAGATCATGACTAACTTATTTCACTTAGAATGACACTCTTCAGGTCCCTCCATGCTGTCTCAAAGGGTAAAATATTCTTTTTTAACTGCTGCATAGTATTCCATGGCATAAATGTACCACAGCTTTTTCATCCACTCACCTACTGATGGGCACTTGGTCTGTTTTCAGATCTCAGCTATTATAAATTGTGCTGCTATGAACATAGGGTTGCATACATTCTATCTGATTGGTGTTTTCGGGTTCTTAAGATATATTCCTAAAAGTGGGATCCTGGGGTCAAAAGGCAGTTGCATATTTAATTTTTTGAGAAAACTCCATACTGTTTTCCATAATGGCTGCAACGGTCTGCATTCCTGCCAGCAGTGTACTAGGGTTCCCTTTTATATATATTTCTGCCAGCACTTGTCATTTGTTGATGGTAGCCATTGTCATTGTAATTTGCATCTCTCTGATGATCAGTGACTTTGAGCATTTTTTCATATGTCTCTTGGCCATCTGTATGTCGACTTTGGAGAAGTGTCTATTTAGGTCCTTTGCCCATTTTTAAATTGAATTGATTGTCTTCCTTCATTAAGTTGTATGAGTTCCTTATACAGTTTGGATATTAACCCTTTATCAGATGTATCATTGCCAAATATGTTTTTCCATACAGTGGGCTCCGGTTTCATTTTGTTGATGGTTTCTTTTGCTGTGCAGAAGCTTTATTTTAAAATATATTTTTATGATTTCGGAGTGGAAGGGTGAGGAATAGACAGAAACATCAGTGATGCGAGAGAATCATTGATCGGCTACCTCCTGCATGCCCCCTATTAGGGATCGAGCCTGCAACCTGGGCATGTGCCCTTCATGGGAATATAACCCGGGACCCTTCAGTCCACAGGTCAACATTCCATGCATTGAGCCAAACTGGCTAGGGCATGTGCAGAAGCTTTTTATTTTGATGTAGTTCCGTTGTTTATTTTCTCCTTAGTTTCCTTTGCCCAAGGACATGTATCTGTAAATATATTGCTACAAGAGATGTCTGACCTTTTGCTGCCTATGGTTTGTTCTAGGATTTTTATGGTTTCAGGACTTACATTTAGGTGTTTTATCCATTTTGAGTTTATTCTTGTATATAGTATATAGTGTAAGTTGGTGATCTAGTTTCATTTTTTTTGCATGTGTCTGTCCAATTTACCCAACACCATTTATTGAAGAGACTGTCTTGATTCCATTGCATGCTCTTGCCTCCTTTGTCAAATATTAATTGAGCAAAATGGCTTGGGTAAATTTCTGGGGTCTCTGTTCTGTTCCATTGATCTATATGCCTGTTCTTGTGCCAGTACCAGGCTGTTATGATTATAGTGGCTTTGTAATATAGCTTGATATCTAGTATTGTGATTCCTCCAAATTGTTCTTCTCTTTCAAGATTGCTGGTCTTTTTGGGTTCCACATCAAAGATCTGAGAAATATGCAGTTAACATTTTAATGGGGATTGCATTGAATCTGTAGATTGCCTTGGATAGTATGAACATTTTAATGATGTTGATTCTACCAATCCATGAACACGGTATATTTTTCCACTTGTATCTCTTTTTTCAATGTCCTGTAGTTTTCAAAGTACAAGTCTTTTACTTCCTTGGTTAGTTTATTTCAAAGAATCTTAATTTTTTTGTTTCAATGGCAAATCGATGGTAAGTGGAATTGTTTGTTTAGTTTCTCTTTCTGATAATTTATTATCTATAACTAGAGGCCGATGCACGAAATTCGTGCAAGGAGCTCGGCCCTCACAACCACAGAGGCTTGCCTTGGTCCTCACAGCCCCGGCTTCATCTGGAAGATCATTTGGCAATTTGGCCTAGTTAGCATATTACAAAATCATAACATGCTAATTAGACCAGACATCCTTCCAGACATTCTTCCGATGACCTTCCGGATGAAGCCCAGGTCCCGCGTGCCTGCTGGCAGCCTGAGGGAAGCCTGGGTCCCGGGAAGGCAGTGCCGGCAGCCGGGGGAAGGAAGACCTACTCTTACACGAATTTCGTGCATTGGGCCTCTAGTTGATGTATAAGAAAACCATCGATTTTGGGGTGTTGATTTTGTATCCTGGTACATTGCCAAGTTCAATTATTAAATCTAGTAGTTTTTAGCATAACCAATGGACACAGACACTGGGGTGGTGGGGGGTTGCCCTCCGGGGTGGGAATGGCTGAGGGGGTGTGTCAATTGGGGGAAAAAGGAGACATGTAAAACTTTAGACAATAAAAAAAATAAAATAAAATCCTGTAGTATTTTGGTTGGGTCTTTAGGGTTTTCTATGTACAGTATCATGTCATCTGCAAATAAGGACAGTTTTACTTCCTCCTTTCCAATTTGGATGCTTTTTATTTCTTTTCTGGTCTGATCGCTGTGCCTAGGACTTCCAGTATTATGTTGAATAAGTGTGAAATCAGACATTGCTGTCTTGTTCCTGTTCTTAGGGGGAATGGTTTTAGTTTTTTTCCCATTGAGTATGATGATGGCTGTAGTTTTGTCATATATGACCTTTATTTTGTTGAGTTATGCTCCCTCTATTCACACTTTGCTGAGAGTTTTTATTGAAAATGGGTGTTGGATTTTGTTGAATGCTTTTTCTGCAGCAATTGATATGACCATGTGATTTTTGTCTTTCAATTTGTTTATGTGATATAAGATATATATTGATATGCAAATATTGTACCAGCCTTGCATCCCTGGAATAAATTGATGAATCATTAGCCAGACTCATCAACAAAGAGAGAAGACCCAAATAAATAAAATCAGAAATGAAAGCTGAGATGTGACAACAGACACCACAGAAATACAAAGGATCATGGTGTATGATCATTTTAATATATTGCTGGATCTGATTTGCTAATATTTTGTTGAGGATCTTAGCATCTATGTTCATCAGGGATATTGGCCTGTAATTCTCTTTCTTTGTAGTGTCTTTATCTGGTTTGGAATTAGGATAATGCTGGACTCATAAAAAGATCTTGGAAGTGTTCCTTCCTCTTGGATTTTTTTGAATAGTTTGATGACTATAGATGTTAGTTCTTTGAATGTTTAGAAAAACAGACCTGGGCTTTTGTTTTCTGGGAGTTTTTTTTTTATTATTACTGCTTCTATTTCATCAGTTTTTATTGGTCTATGCAGGTTTTCTGATTCTTCCTGATTCAGTTTTGGGAGATTGCATTTTTCTAGGAATTTGTCCATTTCATCCACATTGTCCAGCTTGTTGGCATATAGTTGTTCATGGTATTTTATTACAATCCTTTGTATTTCTGTGGTGTCTGTTGTCACATCTCAGCTTTCATTTCTGATTTTATTTATTTGGGTCTTCTCTCTTTGTTTGTTGATAAGTCTGACTAATGGTTCATCAATTTTGTTTTGTTTTTGTTTTTTTCATTTATTGCTTATTGGCTAATTTATTTTTTTTAATTAAATCTTTATTGTTCAAATTATTACATTTGTTCCTTTTTTTCCCCCCCCATAACTCCGCTCCTCCCAGTTCCCGCCCCACCCTCCGCCCTCACTCCCCACCCACTGTCCTCATCCATAGGTGCACGATTTTTGTCCAGTCTCTTCCCACATCTCCCACACCCCTTTCCCCCCCAAGAATAGTCAGTCCATTCCCGTTCTATGTCCCTGATTCTATTATAATCAACAGTTCATTCTGTTCATCAGATTATTTATTCACTTGATTCTTAGATTCACTTGTTGATAGATGCATATTTGTTGTTCATAATTTGTATCTTTACCTTTTTCTTCCTCTTCCTCTTCTTAAAGGATACCTTTCAGCATTTCATATAATCCTGGTTTGGTGGTGATGAACTCCTTTAGCTTTTCCTTATCTGTGAAGCTCTTTATCTGACCTTCAATTCTGAATGATAGCTTTGCTGGATAAAGTAATCTTGGTTGTAGGTTCTTGGTATTCATCACTTTGAATATTTCTTGCCACTCCCTTCTGGCCTGCAAAGTTTCTGTTGAGAAATCAGCTGACAGTCGTATGGGTATTCCCTTGTAGGTAACTGAGTTTCTTTCTCTTGCTGTTTTTAAGATTCTCTCTTTATCTTTTGCTCTTGGCATTTTAATGATGATGTGTCTTGGTGTGGTCCTCTTTGGATTCCTTTTGTTTTGGGATTCTCCGCGCTTCTTGGACCTGTAAGTCCATTTCTTTCACCAGGTGGGGGAAGTTTTCTGTCATTATTTCTTCAAATAGGTTTTCAATATCTTGCTCTCTCTCATCTTCTGGCACCCCTATAATTCTGATGTTGGTATGCTTGAAGCTGTCCCAGAGGCTCCTTACACTATCCTCGCATTTTTGGATTCTTTTTTCATTTTGCTTTTCCGGTTGGATGTTTTTTGCTTCCTCGCATTTCAAATCATTGACTTGATTCTTGCGCTCCTCTGGTCTGCTGTCGGGCGTCTGTATAATATTCGTTATTTCAGTCCGTGTATGCTTAATTTCTAGTTGGTTCCCCAATATAAGATCGAGGGTCTTATTAGTTTTCGTGTAGATCTCATTAAGTTTATCGGCAGCTTCTAAACAGTTCTTGAGAGACCTTAAAAGTGTGGTTCTGAACTCTATTTCTTCCATTGACAATTTTGTCCTGTTTCTTTGTCTCCGCATTTTGTTATGCTTCCTTGGTGCACCCCCTAGTGGTCTTTGTTCGCAGTCTTATAGATAAATCTTGATTGTTGTAGCTAATTCCAGGGAGGGTTTGACCTCCAGGCCAAGTGGCTATGAGAATCAGCTATGTCAGCAGTGAGAGAACTTCTGTCCTCTAGGGAGGTGCTAATCTAGCCTTTGCCTGAGGCTATCCGGCAAATGCCTCTGTGCAGGGCTTGGGCGGGGCGGGGCGGGTCGCACAGGATCAACAGCGTGGGCCAGAGAGAGCAGTTATGGCGGCTCTCAGTCCTGTCCCCAGGGGCTCTGCCTCTCTGAGTCCCAGCACCCGCTGCAAAGCTCGGAGAGAAAGCTGCACTCGCTCTGACCGAAGCCAGACAGTCCCGCTTCTCCTGTTTGAGTCTGGGTCCCTAAAGACTCGCCCGGATCTGGTGCTCAGAGTCTGCGACTCCCTCCCGATTGAAAACAACAACCGCGCCCTCCGCCGCCAGCCCGGTCCGCGCACTCCGCACCTCAGAATTTGACTTCAGCACTGCGCCTCCTCTGAGTGTCCGTATGCGTTTCTCTTTCCTCCTAGTTGTAGGACTTCCACTCAGCCAGTGTTCCTGTGGTTCTGGGTGATGTCCCTTCCGTTTTTTGGTTTCACTTTTTAAGTAGTTGTTCAAAGCAGCAAACTCCGGCGTTAACCTATGCCGCCATCTTGGTTCTCCCTTATTGGCTAATTTATCATCAATTTTGTTTATCCTATCAAAGAACCAGTTCTTGGTTTCATTGATTTTTTTTGTTTTTTTGTGGTTTTTTTTTTAGTGCTCTAATCTTTATTATTTTCTTCCTCCTACTTGCTCTGGGATTTTCTTATTGTTCTCTTTCTAGTTCTTTAAGTTGTAGAGTTAAAAGGTTTATTATTAATTTTTCTTGTTTTTATGATGTGGGCTTGTAGTGCTATAAACTTTCCTCTCAGGACTGCTTTTGCTGTGTCCCTGAGATTTTGTGTTGTTGTGTGTTCATTTTCATTTGTTTCCAGGAAGTTTTTGATTTCTTTCTTGATCTCACTAGTAACCCATTCATTGTTTAATAACATGCTATTTAGCCTCCATGTGTTTGAATGTTTTTGGGTGTTTTATGGAAGTTGATTTCTAATTTCATTCCACTGTGTTCTGAGAAGATGCTTGATATGATTTCAATCTTCTTGAACTTGTAGAGACTTGTTCTGTGTCCTCACATGTGGTCTATCTTTGTGAATGACCCATGTTCACTTGAGAAGAAGGTATATTCTGCATCTTTTGGGTGAAATGTTCTGTAAATGTCAATTAAATCCACCTAATCCAGTGTGTCCTTTAAACTTTAGAATCACTGTTTCCTTCTTTGTTAATTTTTGACTGCAAGATTTACCCAGTGAAGGCAGTGGTGTGTTAAAATCCTCTACTATGATAGTATTGTTGTCAATCTCTCCCTTAAAGTCTTCTGCATTTATCTTTACCACTAGGGGCCCGGTGCACGAAATTCGTGCACTGGGTGTGTGTGTGGGGGGGAGTGTCCCTCAGCCCAGCCTGCCCCCTCTCACATACTGGGAGCTCTCAGGCGTTGACCCCCATCACCCTCCGATCGCCTGATCGGCCCCTTGCCCAGGCCTGACACCTCCGCCAGAGGTGTCAGGCTTGGACAGGGGACCCCCATCTCCCCCTGATCACTGGCTCTGGCCCCCACCCAGGCCTGAGGCCTCTGGCCCAGGAATCATGCCTGGGCAGGGGACCCCCATCTCCCTCTGATCGCTTGGTCCACCCCCCGCCCAAGCCTGACGCCTCTGACCCAGGCTTCAGGCCTGGGCAAGGGGACCATCATATCCCCCCAATCCCCGGCTCCGCCCCCCACCCAGGCCTGATGCCTCGGCCAGAGGAGTTGACCCTCATCACCCTCCGATCACCAATCACCGGATCGGCCCCTTGACCAGGCCTGAGGCCTCTGGCTGAGGCGTCCGGCCCGGGCAGCGGGGACCCGCAGCTGCAACAGCCCCGTGATTGTGGGCTACGCTTTAGGGCCAGGCAAGGGACCCCTAGCTCCTGGGACTGCCAGCTTCTACCGTGCCCAGCTCCCATCGCTGGCTCCACCCCTACTTCCTGCTATCACTGGGCAGGGCGGAAAAGGCACCTGATTCTCCGATCATGGCTGGGGGGCAGGGCAAAGGCGGCCCTGGGGCTGCCTTTGCCCTGCCCCCCAGCTCTTAGCTCCCCCCTGGGTTTCCAATCACTGTCAGTGGCAGGGGGCTTCTTCCTGCTTTCCCTTTCGCCTCCCTGCATTGTGCCTACATATGCAAATTAACCGCCATCTTGTTGGCAGTTAACTGCCAATCTTAGTTGGCAGTTAACTGCCAATCATAGTTGGCAGTTAATTTGCATATAGCCCTGACTAGCCAATGAAAAGGGTATCGTCGTACGCCAATTACCATTTTTCTCTTTTATTAGATAGGATGGTTATATCCTCTTGTTGGATTGATCCCTTTAGTATTATGTATTGACCCATATTGTCTCTTGTGATGGCCTTCATTTTGAAGTCTATTTTGTCATATATTGGTATTGTTATCTCAGCTTTTTTTAAATTTCCATTTGCATGGAAAAAAAATTTTCCATCTCTTCACTCTCATCCTGTGTGAGCCTTTTGTTCTGAGGTGTGTCTCTTGTAAACAACATATAGTCAGGTCATGTTTTTGTATCCATTCGGCTACCCTATGTCTTTTGATTGGAGCATTTAATCCATTTACATTTAAGTTTATTACTAATAGGTAGTTATTTATTGCCATTTTAATTCTGTATGCCTAGGTTTCTCTCTCTATTTCTTCTTTTCATTACAACAGTCCCTTTAGCATTTCTTGCAATGCCCACTTGGTGGTGATAAACCCCTTTAGCCTTTTTCTTGTCTGGGAAGCTCTTTATTTCACCATTTATTTTAAATGATAGTCTTGCTGTAATCTTGGTTTCAGATCCTTGCTTTTTATTACCTTGAGTACTTCATGCCATTCCCTTCTGGCCTGAGAAATCGGACGGCAGCCTTTTGGGAGCTCCCTTCTAGGTAATAAATTGCTTTACTCTTGCTGCCTTTAAGATTCTACTTTTGTCTTTAATTTTTGGCATTTTAACTATGGTGTGTCTGGCTGTGGGCCTGTTTGGGTTCTTTTTGCTTGGGACTCTCTGTGCCTCCTGAACTTGTGTGACTTTTTCCTTTTCCAGGTTAGGAAAGTTTTCTGCCATTATTTCTTCAAACATGTTCACTACCCTTTTTTCCCTTTCTGCCTCTCTGGTATACCTACTATTCAAATATTGTTACGTTTTATGTTGTCCCACAGTTCCCTTAAGTTATCCTCCTGTTTTTTAATGGTTTTTGTTGGTTGTTGTTTTTTTTGGTTCTCTCACTGAGTGATTTTTTCCGACTCTGTGATCTAATTCACTCATTTGATACTCAGTTTTTCCTATCTGCTGTGTATTATTTCCAATGTGTTCTTTATTTGTGCTATATCATTCTTTATTTCTGTTTTCATAGTTACTATGTCTTTTCTCATGCTGTTGAGCATCTTTTTCTACCATTATTCTGAACTATATATCAGATAAATTTCTTATCTCCATTTCATTTATCTCTTCTTCTAGAGAATGCTTATGTTCTTTCTTTTGCTGGTTGTTCCTTTGTCTCCTCATTTTGACTGCCCGTTTGGGTTTGTGACTCTGTATTACAGTGGTTCTCAAACTTCCTAATGCCACGACCCTTTAATACAGTTCCTCATGTTGTGGTGACCCACAATTTCATTGTTACAAATTGAACATAATTAAAGCATAGTGATTAATCACAAAAACAATATGTAATTATATATGTGTTTTCCAATGGTCTTAGGCGACCCCTGTGAAAGGGTCATTCGACCCCCAAAGGGGTCATGACCCACAGGTTGAAAACTGCTGCTGTATTAGGTAGATCTTCTACACCTCTCAATCTCTAGTGCAGGACAGTGTCAAACACCTTTTTCTGACTAATTTGATCAGGCAAAGACTCAAAGACTACGGAGTCTGCCTCTGCCTGCAAACTGATTGGATTTAGTCTTAAATAGCCCTCAGCCAATAGTCCACAGGTATGGTGAGAGTTTTTCCAAGGTGGGGCAATTGCTTCTGCCTGTAGGCTAATTGTTATTCTTGGTCTCAAGGGGTTTTCCAATAGTATGTGTCAACTATCTTCCCCTCAGGCAAAATGGCCTAGATAGCAAATAACTGGTGAGAAAGATGACCTCCACAGAGTGAGGGAATGACTCGGCACAGGAAACCAGTGTATTTGCCTCCTGAGTTCTAACCCTAGAGCCCCCAAACCTGGCTTTTGCTTACACAGCTCTAGTTCACTCTGCCCTCCCTCTGCCAGAGCACAAGGTGGGTGGTTGCACAGGGAATTTTGTGCATTGGCCCTTTAAGAGGGTGCTTACATTTCCAGCCATCTCTCCTTGGAAGATGGCAACCCTGCTGCTTTTCACAGCCAGATATTATTGATGACTGGAATGGCGAGCCAAGGTGTTTCCCCGGGTCATGTTTCTTGACCCCAAAGAATGAGCTACACGGACCGGAAGATTTAAGCGAAAGTGTGGAAAATTTATAAGCAGATTTAGAGTCCCTGCAAGGGGATAGGGGCCCAATAATGGGCTGCCTGTTAAAGCCTTGTAGTCCAGGGGTATATATTTTCTACAAGCCTGCTCTATGTCTACCTGTGTCATCACCTGATTGATTCCTTCAGTTGTTTTTGCCCAGCAACGGACCTAAACTTTCCCTGTTTCTATGCATTCTTTCTCTGTTCCTATGCTGAACTTTTTCTGTTTCTATGTGTTCGTACATTTTGTTTACTGCAGGCCCTCCCTTGGTTTCCCATACCTCCTACTTTGTGTCCAGAAACATTTTATTATTTCTACTTGGTTGGTTCATGTGGTCAGGCTGGCTCAAACTGCCATGTCTGCTCCGCCTATGTTCTACCTGCCTTTGTTTTCCACTGGACCCCTGCCCTATCTGCCTGCATTTCAAGTTAATCCTCTCATTATGTGGGTACCCTTCTCAGTTCTGGTGCTCAGTTCTGTGGCCCAGCTTGGGGATTAGACCCCAGAGTTCTCAGTGGCAACCCCCATAGCTGAGATATCTCTTGGAACTTCAGTTGCTATCTGTGGGAGCCCATTCAGTCCTTTTGTGACTCTGTCCCCACCTAACAGTCTCTATTTGGTCTCCATTTTCCATCCTTGATTATCAGGGTTTTCTCCAGAGAGTCTTTAGTTGATTTTTAGGGATTATTTTTTCTGTATTTTAGTCATAGTTCTAGGGCAGCACCCTAGCAGGAGCAAGTCCATGTAGCTTCCACTTACTCTGCCACCATTTTAAATCTCTGCATTTGAAATTAAGGAAGGAAAATAAGGAGGATTCCACAGAGGTGGTAAAAAGCAAAACAGGATTGGATTACAGGACAGTTAAGATAATGTACTTTCTTGAGGGTGGTCATGCCGTCGAAGTATATTACTTCTGGCATTTCAAAGATGTGTTAACCTAGGTACACAAGGACAATGAACAGACCTGCTTAAAAATCTCTTACTCAAGAAGTTATAAGCCTGTGATGTGACTGCCCATCACAGGAAGTTATGATTTATTACAGCACCCCTTTTTGTTCACATCTGCAAACTATTACACTGAGACTTTTTGTTTGTTGTTGTTGTTGTTTTTATTTATTGATCAGAAAGAGATACATTGATTTGTTGTTCCACTTATTTATGCATTCATTGGTTAATCTTTTTATGTTCCCTGACCAGATTCACACCCATCACCTTAGTGTATCAGGAGGGTGCTCTAACCAACTAAGCTACCTTGCCAGGGCCAAGCTGAGAGGTTTGGGAGGGGGTTAATATATTTTTTAAATTATTTTAGAAAGGAAGGAAGATGGAAAGAAATATAGAAACAACATTGATGAGAGAGAATCATTGATCAGCTTCCTCCTGCACACTCCCCACTGGGGATGGATCCCTGAAACTTAGTCATGTGCCCTGACCGGGAATTGAACCTCCACCCCTGGTTCATAGGTTGATGCTCAACCATTGAGCCACATCTGGCTGGGCCAGCCTGAGAGTTTTTGATTCCCAGACTTTCCCTGCATTTTGCGGAGAATTTTTACCTGACAAAGTCTTTTCACAACCTGACAGTGGTTGAGGCCTACCACAGGCCCCCTTCAGTGATTGCTATATTCAATAACAGTTATAGGGTAGCCTTGTCTCTCTAGTGAGCTAGCAACCCACTGTTCTCCCTCCTGGGTTTCCAAAAATGCTAACTGAACTCTGGTACCTGTCTAGAGTGCTGGTACCCGTTGGCCTGATGAGAACCTTTTATCAACACTCCGTTATATTTTTTAAATATATTTTATTGATTTTTTTTTTTACAGAGAGGGAGAGGGATAGAGAGTTAGAAACATCGATGAGAGAGAAACATCGATCAGCTGCCTCCTGCACACCCCCTACTGGGGATGTGCCCGCAACTCAGGTACATGCCCTTGACCTGAATCGAACCTGGGACCCTTCAGTCTGGAGGCCGATGCTCTATCCACTGAGCAAAACTGGCCAGGGCAACACTCCGTTATATTAAAAGATCCATTACAGTGTTGGAGACAAGAAACTCCTTTACCTTCAAGATTATTTCAGCTGGTCTAATAATATAAATAGACATGAGACAAATTAGCAAGAGGACAAACTCTAATACATACATATGCATGGGGACTCCAAATGCATGAGAGGTTCAGAAATAGAAAGGGAAAATGTGTGGTACATAAGACATCCTGAGCTAGGGATGAGGGAAGATACCTCGGGAGCTTCAGAGGGCCAGGGCTGGATGATAAGAAGAGCAGATGTTTAGTAATTAGAAGCTTGTCCTGCCCTATAGGTATGTTGTAGGCAGCGGGAATGGCACCAGGTGTTAGACCATTGGGGTCAGGCTGACCTAGATTCAGCAACCTTGGTACTTGAGTTCTGGCCGGGAAGAATTCAGAGGCAAGATTCAAACTATAAGATAACATTTATTTGTAAAATCACAGAGGTAGAAAAAAATAATTCCTAGAAAAAAAATGAGCTTACGAAACAAGTTATAGAGGTAAAGGGAGGGCCTTTGGAGCTTGGCAGTGAGGAAAGTGCAGGCATGCTCCGGGAGGGAGAGTGCCCTGGGTCCTCCCTCTTATGGGTTTAAGGGTAGAGATTTTAGGGGCATTCCAGGGAAAGATCTCAATAGAATATTCAGAGCTTTCCAGGTGTGGCCTTTCAGAATCTAGGTCTCCATTGATTGATTAGTCGGTGCCAGGGCAGAGGGTCATTATCCAATGCAGCTGGTCCTGAAGTCAGCAGTGGTGAAGCTTGTCTGGTTTTTCTGCTTTATTGGGCCTGGAGTAGAAATACAACCGAAGCCTAGAGGTTATCTCTAGAGAGGAAAGGTCAGGGGGTCCAAACCACATGACCAGTGATATGCTAGGAAAGGAAAAGTCACCCTGGGGGCAAGGTCCCACCTTACAATCATCCTTTGCTAGGCACCCAGGGCTTTCCACCCTGGTGACCATCTATTCCTGGCCCATCCTTCTTACTCTGCTCATGTCTGCCTAACTGCCTACCACAGATAGGTCAAAGGAGGTTATCTCACCTCGCCAGTGTGGCTCCATGGTTGAGTGTCGATCTGTGAACCGGGAGGTCATCTTTTGATTCCCATTCAGGATACATACCTGGGTTTGGGGCTTAATCCCCTGTGGGGACTGTGGGGAAGGCATCCAATCAATGATGCTTTCTTATCATTGATGTTTTCTATCTCTCCCTTCCTCTTTGACATCAATAAAAACATATTTAAAATATATATACATTTTAAAAAATAGGGGGTTATCTCTGATAACTCTCTTATTATGGGCAAGGCCCCTAATTCAAGTTCTTTTAAGTAGGGAAGACATTTCTCTTGAGCCCACAGGGTCTTGGTTGCCTCTAGTTCAAAACAATCCACATGCCACAAAGACACATCTTGAGGTGACTGGTTCTGAACCACCACAACGGCTTGCAACAGCATTAAAAAATTTTTAATTACCTATAACACTTGATGAGCACTGTAAGACAGTCTTTGTTCTGGGGACTATTGGGATAGGTGCAGGGACCACTGCAGTAAGGTCCTGTAGTGTGGGGAGAGCTTTATGGGCTCAAATTCTAAAAAAGTAGAAGTTTGTAGCCAAGAAGCAGGGTGGGGGTAAGAGGATAGAATATTACTCAGAGGAAACATAAAGGGCAATGGGAGTTCTGACTAAATTGAGCTGACCTCTGCAGATTCCTGCTGAAGGGATTACCTGAGAGAGGGTGGGGATGAGGAATCTGACCAGATGTCTAGGGTGGTCAGATATCTCGATGGTGGAGGTTCTGGTTAAACTGACAAGATTCTTACTAAAATAGGACAATGCAGAGAAAAATGCCCAGGGAAGCTTGAGTAGAGTTTGGTTCAGGAGAGATTTGTCAATGTAAGAACATTTAAACCTGTAGAGAATTTTTATAAGAATTTCTTTAAGCCAAACTTACAATTGCCAGGAAGCAAAAATCTCAAAATTTTCAGAAAATGACAGTTTTACAGTTTCTTTTTTCTTTAATTTCTTATTTATTGATTTGAGAGAAAGAGAGAGAGAAACATCAATTTGTTGTTCCATTCATTTATGCATTCGTTGGTTGATTCTTGTATGTGCCCTGTCCAGGGATCAAACCCACAACTTTAGTGTATCAGGAGGACACTCAAACCAACTGAGATACCTGGCAAGGGCTGCAGCTTCTTTTATGCATTTGGGGTTAAAAGGGAACATAAGGAAGATTACATGAAAGTGGGAGATTCAATTATAATAAGATTATGTGCTCTCACCTTGGCCGGTGTGAGTCTCTGGTAGAGCTTTGGCCCTTGCACCAAAGAGTCCTGGGTTCAATTCCCTGTCAAGGGTGCATACCTGGGTTGCAGGTTCTTTCCCAGGCCCCATTCAGCACTCATGCAGAAGGCAACCAATTGATGTGTCTCTCTCACACTTCTCTCTCTCTCTCTCTCTCTCTCTCTCTCTCTCTCTCTCTCTCGTTCTCTCTCTCTCTCTCTCTCTCTCTCTCTCTCTTTCCTTCCATTCCTTCCCTTCAACTTTCTCTAAAAATCAATGGAAATAATATCCTCAGGTGAGGATTAAAAAGAAAAACACAACAAAAGAAAGATTATGTCCTCTCTTGATGGTGGTCACTCTATTTTCTTTATTTTTTATTTTATTTTTTAATATATTTTATTGATTTTTTACAGAGAGGAAGGAAGAGGGATAGAGAGTTAGAAACATCGATGAGAGAGAAACATCAATCAGCTGTCTCCTGCACGCTCCCTACTGGGGATGTGCCCGCAACCAAGGTACATGCCCTTGACCGGAATCAAAACTGGGACCCTTGAGTCCACAGGCCGACGCTCTATCCACTAAGCCAAACAGGTTTCTTTATTTTTTTAATTTATTGATTTATTTTATTAACAAAACAGTTACAATTTTAATATTTTAATTACTTTGAGAGAGATTGATCAGTTTATTGTTCCACTTATTTATGCATTTATTGGTTGATTCTTGCATGTGCCCTGAAAAGGGATCGAACCCAAATCTTGGCAGATGGAGATGACACTCTAACCAACTGAGTTCCCATGCCAGGACTGAGAGTGGTCACTCTTTAGAAGGAGGGTGCATTGCAAAGGGGTGTTAACCCACATAGATGCACAGAAACAATAAACTGGGCTTAAGACAAAGATGAAACTTTTACTAAAAATGTTATATAGCCCAGCTGGTGTTGCTCAATGATTGAGCATCGACCTACAAACCAGAGGTCATGTTCAATTCCTGGGCAGGGCACATGCCTGGGTTGCTGGCTTGACCCCCAGGACAGGGCGTGCAGGAGTCAGCCAATGATTCTCTCTCATCATTGATGTTTCTATCTCTCTCCCTCTCCCTTCCTCTCTGAAATCAATAAAAATATATATTTTTAAAAACATTATATACCTGAGGCATGACTACCCACCATGATCTGCCCAGTTAGAAATTTATGATCAAACCATCTGTGAGGTTACTTTCCATAAATTCCACCACTCCCCCATTTCTTTTCTTTGCCACAACGGCCCAGCCTTTTACTAGCAGAATAGAATAGAGCATATTATCAGAGTGAATCTTGATGTGTGTGCCTTTCTCTGGGCTGCAGGCAAAAAAAAAGTGTGAGAAACGCTTGTAGAATAAAATTTAAACCATTTGCCCTAACCGGTTTGGCTCAGTGGATAGATCATCGGCCTGCAGACTCAAGGGTCCCAGGTTTGATTCTGGTCAAAGACATGTACCTTGGTTGCAGGCACATACCCAGTAGGGAGTGTGCAGGAGGCAGCTGATTGATGTTTCTCTCTCATTGATGTTTCTCTCTATCCCTCTCCCTTCCTCTCTGTAAAAAAATCAATAAAATATATTTTTTTAAATTAAATCTGTATTGTTCAGATTATTACATTTGTTCCTCTTTTTTTTCCCCCCATAACTCCCCTCCTCCCAGTTCCCGCCCCACCCTCCGCCCTCACTCCCCACCCACTGTCCTCATCCATAGGTGCACGATTTTTGTCCAGTCTCTTCCCACATCTCCCACACCCCTTTCCCCCCCAAGAATAGTCAGTCCATTCCCGTTCTATGTCCCTGATTCTATTATAATCAACAGTTCATTCTGTTCATCAGATTATTTATTCACTTGATTCTTAGATTCACTTGTTGATAGATGCATATTTGTTGTTCATAATTTGTATCTTTACCTTTTTCTTCCTCTTCCTCTTCTTAAAGGATACCTTTCAGCATTTCATATAATCCTGGTTTGGTGGTGATGAACTCCTTTAGCTTTTCCTTATCTGTGAAGCTCTTTATCTGACCTTCAATTCTGAATGATAGCTTTGCTGGATAAAGTAATCTTGGTTGTAGGTTCTTGGTATTCATCACTTTGAATATTTCTTGCCACTCCCTTCTGGCCTGCAAAGTTTCTGTTGAGAAATCAGCTGACAGTCGTATGGGTATTCCCTTGTAGGTAACTGAGTTTCTTTCTCTTGCTGTTTTTAAGATTCTCTCTTTATCTTTTGCTCTTGGCATTTTAATGATGATGTGTCTTGGTGTGGTCCTCTTTGGATTCCTTTTGTTTGGGGTTCTCCACGCTTCTTGGACCTGTAAGTCCATTTCTTTCACCAGGTGGGGGAAGTTTTCTGTCATTATTTCTTCAAATAGGTTTTCAATATCTTGCTCTCTCTCATCTTCTGGCACCCCTATAATTCTGATGTTGGTACGCTTGAAGCTGTCCCAGAGGCTCCTTACACTATCCTCGCATTTTTGGATTCTTTTTTCATTTTGCTTTTCCGGTTGGATGTTTTTTGCTTCCTCGCATTTCAAATCATTGACTTGATTCTTGCGCTCCTCTGGTCTGCTGTAGGGCGTCTGTATAATATTCATTATTTCAGTCCGTGTATGCTTAATTTCTAGTTGGTTCCCCAATATAAGATCGAGGGTCTTATTAGTTTTCGTGTAGATCTCATTAAGTTTATCGGCAGCTTCTAAACAGTTCTTGAGAGACCTTAAAAGTGTGGTTCTGAACTCTATATCTTCCTTTGACAATTTTGTCCTGTTTCTTTGTCTCCGCATTTTGTTATGCTTCCTTGGTGCACCCCCTAGTGGTCTTTGTTCGCAGTCTTATAGTTAAATCTTGATTGTTGTAGCTAATTCCAGGGAGGGTTTGACCTCCAGGCCAAGTGGCTATGAGAATCAGCTGTGTCAGCAGTGAGAGAACTTCTGTCCTCTAGGGAGGTGCTAATCTAGCCTTTGCCTGAGGCTATCCGGCAAATGCCTCTGTGCAGGGCTTGGGCGGGGCGGGGCGGGTCGCACAGGATCAACAGCGTGGGCCAGAGAGAGCAGTTATGGCGGCTCTCAGTCCTGTCCCCAGGGGCTCTGCCTCTCTGAGTCCCAGCACCCGCTGCAAAGCTCGGAGAGAAAGCTGCACTCGCTCTGACCGAAGCCAGACAGTCCCACTTCTCCCGTTTGAGTCTGGGTCCCTAAAGACTAGCCCGGATCTGGTGCTCAGAGTCTGCGACTCCCTCCCGATTGAAAACAACAACCGCGCCCTCCGCCGCCAGCCCGCTCCGCGCACTCCGCACCTCAGGATTTGACTTCACCACTGCGCCTCCTCTGAGTGTCCGTGTGCGTTTCTCTTTCCTCCTAGTTGTAGGACTTCCACTCAGCCAGCGTTCCTGTGGTTCTGGGTGATGTCCCTTCCGTTCTTTGGTTTCACTTTTGAAGTAGTTGTTCAAAGCAGCAAACTCCGGCGTTAACCTATGCCGCCATCTTGGTTCTCCCAATAAAATATATTTTTTATAAAGTTGTAAACCCTTTAAGCCTGGTGTATGAGGACCTCTGACTTCATCTCCAAGTTTGCCACACAGCTCCTCCCCCAAATAGCAAATTTTCTCAAGAGGTCTTATCTGGCCCTGGCTGGGTGGCTAAGTTGGTTAGAGCGTGGTCCCAATACCCCAAAGTTGTGGGTTTGATCCCTGGTCAGGGCACTTTCCTTCCTCTTCAGTTTTTTAGAATAGTTTGTTAAGGATAGATATTAATTCTTCTTTTAATATTTGGTATAATTTATTTGTGAAGCTATCTAGTCCAGGAATTTTGTTAGTTCAGAGGTGTTTTTTTATAACTGATTCAATGTTTTTACTAGTGATTGTTTTGTTCAGATTTTCAGTTTCTTCCTAATTCAGTATTGATCTACACCATTTTATATAGAGGACTTGAGCATCCATAGGTTTTGATATCTGTGACAGGCTCTGGAACCAATAAATTCCCTATGGATACCAAGAATAGTTAAGTTTTTGGTGTGTCTAAGGTTATATGTAAATTTTTTACTGTATGGTGGTCAAAGTCCCTAACCCTCACATTGTTCAATGGTTAGATGTACTTGGAGTGTTTGAGGAATGAGGAGCCATTAAAAATTCTTCCTGCCTGGTGGAAAAATATGTGGTGGCACCCAGGTGTTCAATAGTAGAAAAGTAAACAGATATGCTAACACAGAGGTATAAAACATTAAAAAGTTTAAAAATTCATATGCAGTTAATTGAAAAGGAAAGAGGACTGTGATGAATAGGTACCTTTTGTGACAGTTAGGAGGTCTGCATTTCGAAAACCTTAATAACACCCGGTTTCTTCACTCACTGGATTCCCACCAAGCCTTTGCATCAGCCACAACCTCTGCTAGATACCAAAGTACCAAGGCCCTGCTGTCTGTGCCTCCTGGAAGCTTGTGAATAAGTCAGAATAATATTGGTACTATTATTCCTAGGACTGCCTGTACAGCTAGTTTATTAAGCAGCTACTATGCCCTGGCCCTTTGCTGAACCCTTCACAACAGAGTGTATCCACTGCAGAGCACAACTCTCAGTCCTGGTGCCTAGTTAGCTGGAGGCTGTGCTTGAGGCCTTAGGGTTCTATTTTTAATGTGCTTCTGGGGAAGGCAGGTGTACAGGTCTGGACCAGATGGTGAGGTGGCTTATCTTTTTTTAAAAATAGGCCAGAACCTGTTTATTTGTTTTTTAATACTCACCCAAGTATATGTCTTATTATTTGAGAGAGAGAGAGAGAGAGAGAGAGAGAGAGAGAGAGAGAGAGAGAGAGAGAGAGAAACACACATTGATGTGTCAGAAAACATCAATTGGTTGCCTCATGTTCGTGCCCCGACTGTGGATAGAACCTGCAGCCTTTTTGGTGTACAGGACGACAATCCAAACGACTGAGCCACACCTGCCAGGGCAAGGTGGCTTATCTTTACATATAAGCATGTTTTGTGGAATGCTGACCTCCTGCTGCAGGGAGATGTATTGCTGCCCTTTTGTGTATAGATGCTGGGTTTTAGGAAAGCTACACATGGTTACTTCACCATGCACTATTCATTTTGTGTTTGGCTGAACTTGTCATTTCCTTTGCTACAGCCCATTCACCTTCCTCAGCAATATGAACATGTTATACCTTCTTCTCCCTGTCAGCTCAGACCTCATGTGTTGGTCAGCCTTCTCCAGAGAAACAGAACCAGTGAGGTGTGTGGAGGAGAGAGAGAGAGAGAGAGAGAGAGAGAGAGAGAGAGAGAGAGAGAGAGAGAGACTTATTTTTATTTTTCCATCACTATCCTCATGCTCTCTTCCACTTCCCCTATCCCCTCCACCCCCATCCCCCGCAATCATCACACTTGTTGTCCATGTCCATGAGTTCTCTCTCCTTTTTTTTCTCAATCCTCCATCTTCCCAAAATACCACCACCACCAGAGCTGTCTGCCTGCTCTCTGTGATTCTGAGAGAGATATAGACAAGGGACTGTCTCACGCAACTGTGGGGCTGGCAAGTCTGAACTCTACAAGCTGGAGACACAGGGAAGAAGTGTTGCAGTCTTGAATCTAAGGCAGGCTGAATGCAGAATTCCTCTTCATTAGGGACCTCAGTCTTTACACTTAAGGACTTCAGCTGATTGAATGAGGCTCACCCACATTATAGAGAGTAACCTGCTTTATTCAGAGTCTATTAATTTAAATGTGAATCTCATCTAAAATGAATAGTGTTTGACCAAATGCCTGAGCACCATGGCCTGGGCAAGTAGACACACATAAAAGTGTCTAAGCATTTACAAGTCCACCCCACACTCATAATGCCCATCTCTGTCCAGCCTCCCCTTCTCCCATGGCCCTGGAACCCAGACCCCTCCTGTCTGCTGGGCCTTGGTGTCTGCCCAGTCCTTCCCTTCTTTAGGCCTACACTGTAATTTCTCTCATTTTTAATATGGGACTCAGGCCCCCTTGGTCACAGTTACTTTTCTCCACCAGCCATCTCTACTCCCTCACTCCCTTCTCTAAACTATGCTCTAGCCCAGAAGTTTCAGCACTTCTGCTCTGCCCAGGGCCTCTACCAAATCCTGGGTCAGTGATCTCATCAGCACTTTCTCCTTATCTAATTGGACCTCAAAACAGCACTCACCCCCACTGACCAGCCCTCTTCTTTGAATCGAAGTTGCCTGTCTGGATTCTGATACTGTCTATGTTTTCCTGCATCTCGGGGTGGCTACTTCTCCCTCCCCCCCACACACACACCTTATTCCCTCTTCTGCCTTACCTCCTCTTGCCCTTTTCTCCTGTCTCCAAAGCTGGCATGATCCTGGTGGTCAGCCCTCTCCATTCTGAAGCTGCTTCTCCATCAACCTTGTCCATCCTAGGGTCTCAACTGCCCCAGCCTTCTTCCAGGAGGGTCATCACTGTTTGTCTTTTGGACCAAACCCACCATCATCTCCCACCTCCCTCCCAGATACCTACTTCCATGTCCGGACCCAATTCAGGCTCAACCACAGCTATTCCACCAGCTGACTTAAGGATCATCATCTCCTGCCTGCATTTCTGCTGCCCTTATAATGTGGCACCTGCTTCTTTTGCTCCAACATCTTCTGAATAATGATCATGGTAAAGGATGGTCCCATCAGGCCACACCCTACTTGAACCCAGCCTGGACATTCTCAAACTACAGTGCGTGGCCAGATTATTATGACCACCTGATGTTTGTAGGCAAATTAGCCGTACACTTCATCATATGGGATATGGAAGCCGAATGTCTGTTCGAACACCTTTGCTGTCTGCAGTTACCAAGATAAAACAGCTCCAATTCGCACAGGAACACAAGGATTGGACAAAAGTCATGTGGTCCGATGAATCACATTTCCAGTTGAATCATGCAGATGGCAGAGTGAGAATTTGGCGGAAACAGCATGAAAGCATGCACCCCACATGCATGAGTACAACCCTTCAAGCTGGTGGGGGGCAGTGTTGTGGTTGGGGCATGTTTTCCTGGCATGATTTGGGCCCTTTAATTCATGTACAACGTCTGAATAGCACAACATACCTAAGTATCATTGCTGATCAAGTTCATCCTATCATGTTGATGGCATATCCCAATGGAGATGGCTTCTTCCAACAAGACAATGTGCCAAGCCACGGTGCTCGTATTGTGCAGGAGTGGTTCCAAGAACATGAGGGAGACTTTACCTTGCTTAGGTGGCCCCCACAATCATCAGATCTCAATCCAATTGAGCATTTGTGAGACGAAGTTAAAAGAGCCATCAGGCAGCTGGTTCCACAACCACCAAATTTCACACAACTGGACAGTGCTATTCATCAGGCATGGTGTCAGATTCCTCACATCACCTTTCAACATCTTGTGGAGTCAATGCCAAGAAGAATTGCTGCAATGAATATATATATATATATATATATATATATATATATATATATATATATATATACACACACATATATATATATATATTCATTGACTTCAGAAAGGAAGGGAGAGGGAGATAGAACATCAATGATGAGAGAGAATCATGGATCGGCTGTCTCTTGCATGCCCCCTACTGAGGATGGAGACTGCAAACCAGACACATGCCCTGACTCAGAATCAAACTGTGACCTCCTGGTTCATAGGTCGACACTCAACCACTGAGCCACACTACTCGGGCTTGCACTATTCTTGTTCCAAGGAGACCAAACTCCTGCTTCATGGCCTTTGCATGAACTGTTCCCTCTGCTGACATGCTCTTTCCGCATACCTCTGTTGTGCTCTCCATCTACCTGCTCTGTGCTCAAATACCCTCTCCTCATGGAGGTCCTACCTGACTGCCATGGCAGGCTCCTCCTTACCATTTTATTTTATTTATTTTTATGGCATCTATCAACAATGGCATTATATTGAAGGGTCATTTATTTACTATCGGATTCCCCTTCCAGATGCCAGGATCTTCTGTCCATCGTGGTCTCCCCAAGGATGGAACAATCGGTGGCACGCAGCAAGCATTTTATAAAAACATACACAATCAGCAGCAGTAATATAAACCAAATACACATTGGCTGGTGGGCCTTCAGCAGGGTTTAGAGCAGTGTTTCCCTGCTGGTGCTTCCCCTGTGACAAATAACACAATCCCATTTGTTGCAGAGGAAAGCACCTTCCCATGGCACTCAGTGCTCCCCTCCCGTCCCCACTCTGACAACAGCACTCCCCTTGTTCACTGGCCACCATCATGTCTGTTTTCTGGATGAGGACACTAAAGCACAGAAAGGTTAAGTTGGCCTGAAATCATCTAGTGAGGAGTCGGGGAGGCAGGATTTAACTCTGGTGCTCTGACTCTTAAACCCTGTGCTTAGCAAAACACAAGAGAAGTGCAAGTTCTGAGATAAGATGGGTCAACAATTTGCAGGGAGGTATCTGTTCAGGGAAGGAGCTGGGCTGGGTAGTGGGGATGGACCTGCTGCTGTGTGCTAGCAATCTCTGGGCTCTGCATTTTACCTTCTTTAGGGCTGCTCTAGGCAGAAAGAGGAGCACAAATTCCCAACACTCAACAGCTGGTTCCCCAGCCAGTCACAGAACTGGGAGCTCCTGCAGAGGGTCTGGACCTCCAGAGCAGTGCCACAGGCTGGGCTGTTTGCTAAAGCACCTAAGTCCAGCCTACCTCACTGGTCCTTGGTTCCTCCCATGGGGAGCCTCTCCTCCACTCCATGCCACAATGGTGCTGCTGGTGTTCATGAGGGGTCAGTGAGGCTAAAGAGGGGTGGCTCCCATTGGTATCTGTAGGCTCCAGATGAGATCTCTGGGTGATCCTGCCAGTATCTGACATTTGGGGGAATACAATCACTGTTCACTAAAAAGAGCTTCAATCCTTTGCTTTGTTCATTTCCTGCTGATGTCAGAGTCCAGGCATTTGACAAATGTAGCTACCAGTAACTTCCACTAGTCAGGAGTGATGATTTGTAATTTAAAGGAAGAAACAGGAGACACCAGGCCATGGAATGATAAGACATGCAGGGCAAGGGTCTGATGTCTTGGCCCACTCATCTCCTCCCCACCCATTTAGCCAGGCCGTTTTCTTTGAGGGAACTGGCTTGTTCTGCTTGCCCTTGAAACAGAGTCTGACAGATGCCCTAGCCGTTTGCTCAGTGGCTAGACTAGAGTCTGGGCCTGCGGACTGAAGGGTCCCGGGTTCCATTCAGGTCAAGGGCACGTGCCAGGGTTGCTAGCTCCATACCCAGTGGGGGCATGCAGGAGGCAGCTGATCACTGATTCTTTCTCATCATTGATGTTTCTATCTCTCTCTCCCTCTCCCTTCCTCTCTGAAATCAATAAAAATATATGGAAGGAAGGAAGGAAGGAAGGAAGGAAGGAAGGAAGGAAGGAAGGAAGGAAGGAAGGAAGGAAGGAAGGAAGGAAAGAGGGAGGGAGGGAGGGAAGGAGGGAAGGAAGGAAGGGAGGGAGGGAGGGAGGGAGGGAGGGAGGGAGGGAGGGAAGGAAGGAAGGAAGGAAGGAAGGAAGGAAGGAAGGAAGGAAGGAAGGAAGGAAGGAAGGAAGGAAGGGTGTCTGACAGAAAGCAGAGGTGTCTGCAGTCGGGTGACTCTCTGGTACATGGAGACTTTTCTCTGCCTTCTGTTCCGTGGGAGAGTTTAACTTCAATGCGGGGTTTATGGAGGAGAGGTTTGAGGGGACCTGAGGCACTCTTTCTCTCAAACTCCGGAATCTGAAGATTAAGGATGACCCAGGAAAACCCCTCCTGACTCGGGCTATGTTCGGCATAGGGTAGTGTTTGGGGGGTCCGAAGGCCCTAATTCCTGCTTGCCCTTCACTGCCACTTAACTTGCAAAGCCTTCTAACCTTTCCCTGTGCCTCTGGCTCAGTGCGAACCAAGAGCACCAAGCTTCCCGCACCAACCGCTGTGGGGGTGGGAGATTCACCGGGGCCCTCTGCGCACTCCCCAGCCTTGTCCTCACGCTCAGAAAGGCCACGCAGCGGGCAACCTTCCTTAAATTGAAACTCCGCAAAACTGTTTCACCCCAAGAAAGCGCAAACTGACACCTGGACCTTCCAAGGCGGAGGAGGCGATGGGGTGTGGAGTGGCGGGGTGGAGGGGGGGGGGGGGGGGCGCGGGGTGTCTGCGTCTCTCTCGACCTTCTGGCCTCTTCAGCGGCTGCAGCAGGCTGAGAGAAAGGGTTTTGCCATCCGGGGGCGGTCACAAGGATTCCCAAATGGAACGGCTTCCTTTTCCCATTCCAGCCTTCAGCATGGCCCCCATCTGCCCTTCCGGGCATCCTCTAGTCGGGGGGCCGGGGAGTGGGGAGAACAGCGGAAAGGATAGTCCAGGCACCTTCCCGCCCCGCGCGCCCTCGTGCCGACGGTGTCCTCGGCCACCGTATGCGGGCGCCGTCCCTCTGCGCCCCCGGGCCGCGAGGAGGCCGGCCCTGGCGACGGGGCCCACGTCCCGGCGGCGCCGAGGCCGGGACGCGCGAGGAGAGGGGCGGGGCGGGGCGGCGCGCGGGCCGGGCTGGGGGTGTCGGATGTCACCCCTGCGCACACCTCGGCCTGGGGGGGGGGGGGCGGGCGGGGGCGGGGGGCGGGGAGCGAACCACTGAGACGCCGAGACCTCCGCCGTCCTAGAGTGGAGCAGGAAGTGTCCCAGGGGAGGGAGCAGGAGGGTCCGGCCTTTCCTTTCCTCCGCGTCCGGCGGGCTCCAGCGGCGGCCAAGCCTGCGCGGCCGGCTAGCGGGGACGCGTCCCGGCGGTGAGTGCGGCCGGGCCCCTACGGCCCGCGCGGCGCCCCCCCGCCGCCTCTCCCAGCCCCGAGCACCCCGGACTCGCGGCCCCGCGGCTCCGGACCCACCCCGCGCGCCCGTCGGCCTCGCGCGTCCCCCATCGCGGAGCCAGTCGGGGCTCTGCGGGCGGGGAGATAAGGCGATATCGTCTTTCGGGGTCCTGCATTTCTTTCTGTTCTTCCCTCCCAGGTGGAGTCGTGGATTTCTGGATGAGCTGGAGACGTGGCTTGGCTGGCCAGGGACGGAGTCGGGCCCAGCAGAGAGCCCGCCTCGGGAAGGACACCGGGAGGCGGGCTGGGAAGGATGAGGAACGGCTGTGGAGACTAACGCCGCAGCAGGAGCCATTTAAGTTAGACGCCGGGAAGGAGTTCCAGACGGTGTGAGGTGAGGAGCCGGGAGCTGGCTACTCCGGAGACGCGCGCGCGGGGTGTGCGTGCGCGCGCTGGGAGGGAAGCGGGAGAGGGAGAGCGAGGAAAAGCTCTCTCTTCCCCTGGCCTAAAATGCCCTCCCTTTCCTTCTGCTGATCCCGCGCTGTCCCTCCTCCATCAGCTGCTTTAAGCCCCGCCCCGCGGGAATCCCATGTTCGTTCATTCATCAGGCATCACTCCCGAGCCTCCTACCACTGGGTGACAAAGAGGAGCGCCACTGTCTGATGAGGGCTGGTTCCCAGCGCACACTGAGTGCTAAGGGTGGGGCCTGGGTACCCTAGGTTGGGGCCGACCTGGGAACCCAGAGGCCCTGCCGTTGTGTGGTGGCTGAGCTCAGGGACTTTAGGGGGCTGGTTCCAAATGCAGGAGCAGGCACTGAAGGAAGGTTGCCATGGGGCAGGCTCTAACGTGCCCAGCCAGACTGCTTGAGTCCTTTTCTGCTAGTCTGTTTTCCATTGGAAAGCAGAGCAGTCCAGACACTGCTATTCCGTGGCTTTGTGGTTCTTCTGGTCTGGGTATGGAAGTCCAGTGACTACCCAGTGATCTCACGGCC
The DNA here is from genome assembly GCF_963259705.1 of Myotis daubentonii. NCBI lineage: Eukaryota > Metazoa > Chordata > Mammalia > Chiroptera > Vespertilionidae > Myotis > Myotis daubentonii. The sequence goes on along the minus strand of NC_081844.1, from coordinate 7,956,178 downwards.
TGAGAGAAGGGGAGGGACTTTCTCTGGGCCCCATAGCCTCTGAGTAGTGGCGTTTACTCCATTTTTTTATTATTATTTATTTTAGAGATAGAGGAAGGGAGAGCTAGAGAGAAATATTGATGAGAGAAAAACATCTATCTGATGCCTCCTGCACACCCCCTGGTGGGGATCCAGCCTGACCTGGGAATGAACCTCCTGGTTCATTGGTTGATGCTCAGCCATTGAGGACACCGGCCAGGCAGTACTGGTATTTATAAATGCACAGCATTACTTTTCTCCTGGAAACTGAGGTGTGGCTGTCACTTTTAACTGTCCCCCTTTTTTTTGTTTGTTTTTGACTGTCCCATTTTTTGTTGCTTTTTTAATTCTCATCTGAGGATATGTTTTTATTAATTGATTTGAGAAAGAGAGGAAGAAAGAAACATTGGTGTGAGAGAGAAACATGGATCAGTTGCTTCTCATACAAACCCCAACTGTGGGGATTGAACCTGCCACCCTTTGGTGTATGGGACAACGCTCCAACCTACACAGCTGCACTGGCCAGGGCTTGTCTGGGTATTTTCTCGGCCATGTGCTTCACCCTTGTCTCCCAATGCAGACTCTCTGGGTCAGAGCTGGTTCTGGCTGTGTGGATCCAGCAGTCTAGATGAACCAGTAGTCTGCCCTGGCCATTAGCAGTGTGGGTTTCCCTTCCTCAACATGCCTTCATGGTTCTTATCTGGAACATCTGTCTTTGTCTTTCCAACTCATGTTGTAAAGGTCTCAAGGGCAGGAACGGTGACTTTGGCTCAGAAATCCCAAGATAGCAGCCTGCTTAGCTCGGCCCTCTTGGGTTTTCTCCAGGAGGATCTGGCCACCGAAGGTACCACAGAGTCTTAATTCCTTCTCTCTCCTGCATGTAGCCCTGTCATTGTCCTGGGATGCTCGGAATGTCTTTGTCACATTGAAAGGACACTACTTTTCTCCCGGACTCCCTACCTTGTTTGTCAGGTTGACCAATTAGGGGGACCATGCAATGATGCTGTTGGGGGTGGCAGTTCCCTCTCTCCATTTGTATAAGGACCAGTCACACTGACACTTCTCACATGTCCCAGGGCTTCTCCCAAGGGCTGGTCCTTGGGCCTTGTCACTTTCCCCATCACCACCCTCCACACCTACTTACAAGAGACCAAAGTATTGAAGCCAGTGATTTCTGTTTGGAAATAGGGTCGTCTTCTGCTGCTGACCCCCATCAAATCCCATCATGCCCACAGCCCTGTGTCCCCGAGTCTTGGCTCCGAAGGAAAGTGAGGAGCCCAGGAAAATGAGGAGCCCACCGGGAGAGAGCCCTGGACCCCAGGGCGAGCCTCCCAGCCCCGAATCTTCCCGACGCCTCTTCCGCCGGTTCCGCTACCAGGAGGCGGCGGGCCCCCGTGAGGCTCTACAGCGCCTCTGGGACCTGTGCCGGGGCTGGCTGTGCCCCGAGCGGCACAGCAAGGAGCAGATCCTGGAGTTGCTGGTGCTGGAGCAATTCCTAGCCATCCTGCCTCGTGAGATCCAGGGCTGGGTGCGTGCCCAGGAGCCGGAGAGCGGAGAGCAGGCTGTGGCTGCTGTGGAGGCACTAGAAAGGGAGCCAGGGAGACCCTGGCAGTGGGTGAGTGGAGCAGCTGCTCTGGGCTGGCTGGAGGTTGGGAGAAGAGGGTAAGAGCCTCCACACACACACACACACTTTCCCCGTCCCCTGACAGGGATGAGGAATTCTCTCCAGAGCTCTTGCTTTGGTGAAGTACACATGAGTGTTGGTTTCTCAGTAGAGCAGATTATATCCCCTAAAGGCTATAACTAGGAAGATAAGTCCTTCCCCTTTACAGCCCTGTCCAAGGCCTGGGCTGAGCCTCCAGTGATCAGCTGTGGAGGTGATGGTCAGTAGGCCAAGGGAGGGAGTTTGCACAGCCTCTGGCCCTTGCTGGCTAGGGACCTCTCTGTGAGTCCTGAAAAGCTCTTTCTGGGATTGCAGCTCAAGCACTGTGAGGACCCCGTGGTGATTGACGATGGGGATGGCCCTCTGGACCAGGAGCAGGAGCGGCTGCCAGCAGAGGCCCAGAGCCACCTTGCAAAGAGCCAGGAAGCCCAGCCAGTGGCCCTGCCCCAGGGCCCTGGGCTCCCAAGCAGACTGCCAGGCCAGCTCAGCGGGGACCCAGGTAGGGAGTCTGGGGCGGGGGGCAGGCTGGCCTTTGTACCCCACCTTGTGCCTTAGAGGTGGCTCTTGACCTCAGTAGTTCTCTCTTATCCCCTGAGGAGCCATAAACAACTTTCAAGGTCTGAGCTCCTCCCTAGAGTGATTGAATCAGAATTTCCTGAGGATGTCTGTTCTTTTCATGGTGCCCCATTCATTCAGAGGGACCTCTGTCTCCCAGTGCAGACTCTGTTGTAAGGGGCTGTCTTTGAAGCTGCACCATCTTCTCTCTGAGAGGGTGCATTTCTGGGCTGTGTCATTTTGTGGGACAGCTGGGCACTATTGGCTGTCCCAGTAGGGCTGTGTCAGGAGCCGAGTGTGGCCATATCCACTTGTCTCCCTGAACCTCTCTTTCCCAGCAAAACAGCCCCTGATCTCAGGCTTGTTATGATGCTGCAAGGAAATACAGAAATAACTCGTAGAGGGAACAGGTTGATGTCTCAGGGTTTGGGGCTTGACTGTCACCTAGCCATGTCTAAATATCTGTACAAAGTATGCTGGTGGCTTCAGGCAGGTGGTTTTGGCACCAGGTATACTTGATGTTGAATCCTCTCGCTATAACCCAGGCCAGCTTCTAAACTCTGCAAGCCTCAGTTTACTGGTCCATCCAAAGGAGGTAATCATTACTCTTATTGAGTTTCTTGAGGATTAAAGGATTATATCCATAAAATGCTAAGCAGTCATGATTATCGGTTGAAGTAATCCTCTGGGGAGATGTGCTGCCCTGTGGTTAAGTGACCTCTGTGGTGTGAGGGTTGTTTTGGGCAGACTTGCTACATTGTGCGATAGATAACAGATGAAAGGAGGGAGGGTGCCAGAAGAGAGTATTCTTGAGATTCACAGTCGTCCTTAACATTGTCATAAGTTTTTCAGTTAAAAAAAAGCATATTAAATTTCTTTTTGGGTTAAACTATATTGACTTCTGTATAAATCAAACTCTTCAGCCTCCCCTTGGTTGAAAGTCCAAATAGTTTTTTAGGGATGTCTGAACAAAGTCCCACAGACAGGACAACTTAAACAACAGACATTTACTTTCTTCCAGTTCTGGAGCCTGGAAGATCCAGACCAGGTGTCAGGAGGGCTGGTTCCTCCTGAGGCCTCTCTCCTTGGTGTGTGAATGGCCATCATCTACCTATGTCCTCATGTGTTTGTCCCTTTGTGTGTGTCTTAATCTCTTTTTAAAATAAAATTTACCATTTTAACTACTTAAAAATTTTTTTTAATTGATCTTAGAGAGAGGAAGGGTGAGGGGGAGAGAAACATCAATGTGAGAGAAACATTGATTGGTTGCCTCCTGCATGCCCTCTACTCGGGATTGAGCCTGCAACCCGGGCATGTGCCCTGACTAGGAATCAAACCCACCACTTTTTTTTTCTTCTTTAAATATTTTTTTATTGATTTCAGAGAGAGAGGGAGAGAGAGAAACATCAATGATGAGAATCATTGATTGGCTGCCACGCCCCCTACTGGGGATCAAACCCACAACCCTAGCATGTGCCCTAACAGGGAATCGAACTATGATCTCCTGGTTCATGGGTTGATGCTCAACCACTGAACCACACCAGCCATCAAACCTGCCACTTTTTGGTGTACCAGCCAGGGTTTAATCTCTTCTTAAAAGGACATCAGTCATACTGGGTTAGGGCCATCCTAAAAATTTTGTTAACTTAATTACCTCTTGAAAGATCCCCATCTCCAAATACAGTCACATTTTATGGTCTTAGGGGTTGGGACTTCAACATGTGAATTTGGTGGGGACATAATTTAGTCTAACGACAAGCTGAAGGGAAGCAACCATTGGTCCAAATAAACACTGCATGTGCAGGCAGCTTGTGATATGCAGGTTGTGGGTAGCAAGAATGCCCTCAGAAGTAGCTGCCTCAGCCTAAGCTGGTGCTTCTTGAGGAAGTTCAGAGATAAGCCAGTTACCACTGATAGGATTCTGGTCCAAAGACTCAGCTCCTCCATTTACCCTGAGCAATAATGAGTGGACAGAGGAGCCATGATGAGTTTGTTACTAGGAAGACCTTAAAGACTTAAAGTGATTTGTTGTTGGGATGAGCCGCCAGTAAAAACCTTGTAGTTTCTAATCTTGAAAATCTTCCCAAAACGCTAAATCTGACTTAAAGGGTAAAGCTTTCACAATGATTTGTAAAAGTGTCCGTGTACTCATGTCCCATGGGAAAGGTAGGGAGAGGCTGTCATTCATCCCCCAGAAGGTGGCAGCTGTGAGAGAGCAGAATGAACTCGCCCCTCACATCCACACCCACCCTGCTTGAGCTTTCCCCAGCAGAGTGAGAAGGTTGCCTCCCTCGGGGACCCCAGTGTCACTGCTGGCTAAGTTGTCTCTTGTTCTGCCTCCTGTTTGGACCCTTGTTCTAAATAGTTACACCTTTCCCTGCTGCATCTTGGTGAGAGATGCTGGCTTCTGTGTTAGCTTTGAGGCTGATTTCACATGTGACAGGATCAACCTTCAAAAGACCAAGAAACGATAGTGCAGCTTTCCAAGTTTTATTCTGTGAAAGGAGCACCTTTTGAAACAACTTATTTTCATATGGTTGCACCCTGGGCAAGGTATGTGGCTCACTGCTTACAGAAGCCTGAGCAAGGTGTAGTTGCCCGTCAGGGAGAGAAGTCTGTTGTAATAGCAACCCCTGCCTCTAGGCCTCAAGGTCAGGCTAAGGGAGGTGGTCCCAGTTCTATACTCTGCACTTTCTAGTGGACTTCAACAAGTGCTCCTTCTGGGAGGGATAACAGGGACACAGTGTTCTGGAGTTTACAGTTTATAAACTTCCAGGTGTATACATTTCTATGACCCTGGAGCCCCACAGTAATTTTCATTGCTGGCAGCTCTTACTGATGTCTTGACTCAGAGCTCTAACCTCTATTTTCCCCATATTTCGGATCATGAAGTTGAAGCCCCTGCATCTTTGGGAAGTTACATTGCGACTTGGTGGCAGGGCCAACTCAAGCCCAGGCATTCCCTGTTAAAGTCTCCCTTGTTGTGTTTGAAAGCAAAGTTTGCCCAAAGTTTTTTATCTGCATTATCTTGTCCTCCCAGGTAAGAAAAGAGACCCAGGGTTATGAGACACCCTTTTCTCATCTCTTTCAGTTCCTCAGGACCCATCCCTCCTTCAGGAAGTGAGCATGAGGGATGGACAGCAGATGACCTCTCTCCAGCTGCCCCTGGTGAGTGACTTCTGCAAGAACCCTTGAAAACCCCACTTTGCCTCTCTGTCAGCTACAGGGAAGCTTTGCCAGGATCCTGGCCAGCTTTCTCTCTGCCACACAGGCTGTTCAGCCCCCGTCTAGAAAAAATAAAAGGACAGATGTGAGTTTATGTGACTCCTATCCCTCCTCCTGCCCCATAGTCTGGGCTGCTCACCATGCTGGCTGTGCCGTCACCTTTGGGAGCCTGTGTGGACAATGGTTGTGGGCAACAAACATCCTCCAGTCCCCATCTCTCTTCCTCTTGGCATCTTGGTGTCCCCTCCAGTGAAAAGGGGAGGGGAAAACGTAGATGTCGTTGGTACCATCACGTAGCCATGCAGAGGGCTGTTAGGGGGTTTCCACGTAAGCCTTACTTTCTCAGGTGGTGGGAGCTGTTTTTGGTTTCGCAGGTATCTTCACTCACCTCTTTCCATCCCAGTTCTGCCTGGGGCTGTGGTTTCTGACCACACCCCCTTAGTTTTCCTACTGAACACTCTCCTTTCGTTGGCATGAAATTCAGTTATTACAAGAATGTTGGTGCTGTAAAGGGGTGGACCCTGTTGTTACTGGTTCTCAGCAGATGGAAGACTATCTGAAGGACAGCAATTTGTTCTCTGCACAGTGCATTTAGCAGGACTTTAAACTTGAGAGGGGGTTCAGCTCAGGACGAGAGGGAATTTGCTGGGCACATGAAGTGGGGGGTTGTCCATTCTCTTGGAGCTGTACCCCTGGAACACAGCATGTGCTGATACCTTTGACCAGTACAACTTGCAAAGTGATGCTATGAATTTAGTATCTATTGAGTTTCAGTTGTTCACCTTTGAATTTATCCAGGTCCCTGTAGATACCACAGTGAGCAGAAGAGACAGACAGATTCTGATAAATCAGTGCTCTTTATCACTCCATTGAAGATTGTTTCTGCCCAATGCACTAAGTCACCATCCTGAAGGTCTTATTTTTTAGGGCTTTTTCTTTTGAATTTTTAATTGTAAAATACAGATAACAAAATTTACAATTCTAACCATTTTTAATGTACAGTGGTGTTTTTAAATGTTCAGTAATCTTAAGTATATCCCATTGTTGTGCAACCAGTCTCCAGAATTTTCTCATCTTTCCAAACTGAAACTCCTTACCATCAGTAATAATTCCTCATTCCCCCATACTGCTGGCCCTGGCACCCACCATCTCACTCACTCTAGAGAGCACATACATGGAACCATACAGCATTTGTCCTTTTGAGTCTGGTTTACTTCCCTCAGTGTAACGTCCTAAGGCTCATCCATGATGTAGCATGTGTCAGAATTCTCTCCTCCGTGAAGGCTGAATGATATTTTTGTGGTGTGTATGTAATCCATTGTGCTTATCCATTCATTCTTTCTAAAATAAAATATTTTTACTGATTTTTAGAGAGAAACATTGATGTGAGAGGGTAACATTGATTCGCTGCCCCTTGCAGGCTCCCCACTGGGAATTGACCTCACAACCCTGGCATTCCTGACCAGGAATCTAACCAGCAACCTTTTGGTGTACGGGACGATGCCCAACCAACTGAGCCACACCGGCGAGGTCATTTCATTCTTTGATGGACACTTAGGTTGCTTCCACCTTCTGGCCACTGTGAATAATGTTGCTATGAATATAGGTGCATTTATTTATTTATTTATTTTTTTAGGTAATCATAGATTCACCTCAGATGTAAGAAATAACAGATACAATACAATGTCATAAGCAGCATACTGACAATAATACACACAGGATACAGAACATTTGCTTTCAGAAGCATCCTTCCTATTGCCTTTTTCAGTCATACCCACTTGCTATCACTCTAGCCTCTCATTGGTCTCTGATAACCATCTGATAGTGTTGTTTAAGAACATTAAGTAGGTGGGTTCATACAGCACTAGTATGTCACATTTGGGTATGGACTTTTTAAAAAATTTATTGTGGTGACACTGGTTAACAATTATCCAGGTTTCAGGTGCACAATTCTACAACACATCATCTGTACACTGTATTGTGTGTTCATCACCCCAAGTCAAGTCTCCATTTATCCCTCCTAAAACCTACTCCCTTTCCTCTAGTCCCCGTCCCCTCTTCATTATACACTATTGTCGCTGTCCATAAGTTTCTTTGTTTGTCTCCTTTTTAAAAAAATATATTTTATTGATTTTTTACAGAGAGGAAGGGAGAGGGATAGAGAGTTAGAAACATCAATGAGAGAGAAACATCGATCAGCTGCTTCCTGCACACCCCCTATTGGGGATATGCCCACAACCAAGGTACATGCCCTTGATCAGAATCGAACCTGGGACCCTTCAGTCCGCAGGCCGAGACTCTATCCACTGAGTCAAACCAGTTAGGGCCTCTGTTTTCTTTGTGGGTTTTTTTGCTCAATCCCTCCACCTAATATTCAGACACCCACCTCAAACACCCCCCCTGCTGTCAGTCGGCTCTCTATCTGTAAGTCTGTCTCTGTTTTGCTTGTTAGTTCATTTTGTTCATTAGATTCCACATATGAGTGAAATCATATGGTACTTGTCTTTCTCTCATTGGCATATTTCACTTAGCATAATGTTCTTCAGGTCCATCTATGTTGTCGCAAAGGGTAAGATTTCCATTTTTGTTTTGTTTTGTTGTGTTTACAGCCAAGTAGTATTCCATCGTGTAAATGTGCCGCAGCTCTTTTTATCCACCCATCTACTGATGGATAGTTGGGCTGCTTTAAATCTTGGCTATTGTAAATAACACTGCAATGAACATAGGGGTACAAATATTCTTTCGAATTAGTGCAGTGGTTCTCAACCTTCTGGCCCTTTAAATACAGTTCCTCATGTTGTGACCCAACCATAAAATTATTTTCGTTGCTACTTTATAACTGTAATGTTGCTACTGTTATGAATCGTAATGTAAATATCTGATATGCAGGATGGTCTTAGGCGACCCCTGTGAAAGGGTTGTTCAACCGCCAAATGGGTCATAACCCACAGGTTGAGAACCACTGAATTAGTGTGCCGTGTTTCTTCTAATAAATTCCCAGAAGTGGTGGGATCACTGGGTCATAGGCAGTTCCATTTTTAATTTTTGAGGTAGCTCCGTAATGTTTTCCATAGTGGCTGCACCAGTCTGCATTCCTACCAACAGTGCACATCCTCACCACCACTTGTTGATTTATTTATGCTAGCCGTTCAGACAGGCATGATATGATATCTCATTGTGGTTTTAACTTGCATTTCTTTGGTGATGACTGACATTGAACATCTTTTCTTATGTATATTGGCCATCTGTGTGTCCTCTTTGGAAAAGTGTCTGTTCAGGTCTTTTGCCCATTTTTTAATTGGATAGTTTGGTTTTTTGGTGTTCAGTTTTATAAGTTCTTTATAAATTTGGGATATTAACCCCTTATCAGATGTATCAGTGAATATTTTTTACCATTCAGTGGGTTGTCTTTTCATTTTGTTGATGGTTGCCTTTGCTGTGCAAAAAATTTTTGGTTTGATATAGTCCCATTTGTTTTCTTTTGTTTTCCTTTCCCGAGGAGACATACCAGAGAAAATATTGTTGTGAGAAATGTCCGAGATTTTACTACCTATGTTTTCTTGTAGGATTATTAGGGTTTCAAGTTTAACATTTAAGTCTTTGATCCATTTTGAGTTTATCCTTGTGTGTGGTGTAAGAAGTTGGTCTAGTTTTAATTTTTTGCACATACTGTGTCCAGTATTTCCAACACCATTTATTGAATAGACTATCTTTAGTCCATTGTATGTTTTTGCCTCGTTTGTCAAACATTTTTAAAAAATATATTTTTATTGACTTCAGAGAGGAAGCGGGGGGTGGGGGGGAGAGAGAAACATCAATGATGAAAGAGAATCATTGATCAGCTGCCTCCTACACACCCCTCACTGGGGATTGACCCACAACCCAGTCGATACTCAACCACTGAACCACGCCAGCTGGGCTCCTTTGTCAAATATTAATTGACCCAAAGGTGTGGGTTTATTTTGGGGATCTCTGTTATATTCCATTGATTTATATGTCTATTTTTGTGCCATTACCATGCTGTTTTGATTACTATGGCCTTGTAATATAGTTTGATATCAGGTAGTGTGATTCCTCCAGCTTTGTTCTTTTTTTCTCAAGATTGCTGTTGCTATTTGGGGTCTTTTGTGGTTCCATATAAATTTTTGGAATATTCTAGTACTGTGAAATGTGCCTTTGATATATTGGTAAGAATTGCATTGAATCTATAGGTTGCTTTGGGTAGTATGGACATTTTAATTATATGTTAATTCTTCCTATCCATGAACATGGTATGGTATATGCTTCTACTTATTTGTATCTTCAGTTTCTTTCTTCAGTGTCTTATATCTTCCGAGTACAGGTCTTTCACTTCTTTGGTTAATATTATTTCTGGGTATTTAAATTTCTTTTTAAGTGGTTGTGAGTGATATTGTTTTCTTAGTTTTCCTTTCTGATAGTTTATTATTCTTTTTTTTTTCCTGTTCATTAGATTATTTATTCCCTTGATTTTTAGATTCACTTGTTGATAGATGTGTATTTGTTGTTCATAATTTCTATCTTTACCTTTTTCTTCTTCCTCTTCTTAAAGGATACCTTTCAGCATTTCATATAATACTGGTTTGGTGGTGATGAACTCCTTTAGCTTTTTCTTATCTGTGAAGCTCTTTATCTGACCTTCAATTCTGAATGATAGCTTTACTCGGTAAAGTAATCTTGGTTGTATGTTCTTGCTATTCATCACTTTGAATATTTCTTGCCACTCCCTTCTGGCCTGCATAGTTTCTGTTGAGAAATCAGCTGACAGTCGTATGGGTACTCCCTTGTAGGTAACTGACTGTTTTTCTCTTGCTGCTTTTAAGATTCTCTCTTTGTCTTTTGCTCTTGGCATTTTAATCATGATGTGTCTTGGTGTGATCCTCTTTGGATTCCTTTTGCTTGGGGTTCTCTGTGCTTCCTGGACTTGGAAGTCTATTTCTTTCACCAGGTAGGGGAAGTTTTCTGTCATTATTTCTTCAATTAGGTTTTCAGTTTCTTGCTCTCTCTCTTCTTCTGGCACCCCCATAATTCGGATGTTGGTACACTTGAAGTTGTCCCAGAGGCTCCTTACACTATCTTCATATTTTTGGATTCTTTTTTCTTTTTGTTATTCCAGTTGGGTGTTTTTTGCTTCTTTGTATTTCAAATCTTTGACTTGATTCTTGCGATCCTCTAGTCTGCTGTTGGAACTCTGTATAATATTCTTTATTTCAGTCAGTGTATGCTTAATTTCTAGTTGGTCCTTTTTCATAACCTCGAGGGTCTCACTAGATTTCTTGAGGGTCTCACTAAATTTATCGGCGGTTTCTAGAAAATTTTGAAAGACCTTAAAAGTGTGGTTTTGAACTCTATATCCAGTAGTTTGCTTTCATCCATTTCTGTCATTTGTGACCTGTTTCTTTGTCTCCGCATTTTTATGCTTCCCTGTGTTGATAGAGTGCTAGGTGTCCTATAGGGCCCAGTGGGTCAGCCTCCCCAATTACCGGAGGTGGACACTCTTGGTGCACCCCTTTGTGGGCTTTGTGCACAGTCTTGTTACAGTTAAGCCTTGATTGTTGTAGGCATCACTGGGAGGAATTGACCTGCAGGCCAATTGGCTGTGAGAATCAGCTGTGTCTATGGTGGGAGAACTTCTGTGCTGGAGATACCCTTATGACTTGCTTCAGTGGGGCTTTGGTGCTCACTGAGTCTTCCCCCTGAGGGTGTCCCTTATGGATCTGAGGAGTTGTAATCTAGATGGTCCCACTCTGACCACTGGGTACACGGGCTCTTGGATCTCTAAGGAGGTGCTAATTTAGCCTCTGCCTGAGGCTACCCAGCAGGAGCTATGGAGAGATCTGCAGGTTCCTCTTCTTTGTTTGGGGTTTGGAGGTGCCCAGATGAGGCCCAGCTGTGAAGCAATGCAAGCTGCTGTGGGGCCTTGGGCCTTCTTTTAGCTGTTCTGGGTATCTCTGACCCAGCTGCAGTTTGTTAGGTAATTTTAGATTGCAAAGAGCCAGGGCATTCAAATGTAAAAGCCTCTGCCGCAGCTTGGGTGGGGCGGGGTCTCAGGGAATCAACAAGGCAGAGCAAACAGCTATGGCTGATTCTCAGCCCAGCCCTAAGAGGCCCCTGGTCTCAGTGTCCCATGGTAATTGCTGCAAGCACCTCTAAGAGAAAGCCGTCCTAGAGTTCCGACTGATGCCAGACTGTCCAGTTTCTCCGCGTATGTCCCCAGAGACTCGCCCCGAACTGGAGTTCAGAGCAGTTGGGAGCTTGTGTCTCCCTCCCGATTGAAAAAAACAACCACCGCGTCCTCGGTTGCCCGCCCTTTCCACATGTGCCTCTGTACCTCTGCACTTTACTTCCACACCTCCTCTGAGTCTCAGTGTGCTTTTCTCTTTCCTTCTAGTTGTAGAATTTCCACTCAGCCAGCCTTCCTGTGGTTCTGGATGGTGTCTGTTTTGTCTTTTAGTTATATTTTTGAAGTGGTTGTGCGAGGCAGAAATTTCCGATGTTTACCTATGCCGCCATCTTGGTTTTCTTCCTCGTGATAGTTTATTATTTGTGTATATAAATGCTACTGAGGAATTTGCACATGGCTCACCAATTCTGCAAATTTTGTATTGCAATCCTTTCTTTTTCCTAATAAATACTTTTCGGTGATGGGGAAAAAAAAAGCAACTGATTTCTAGATATTAGTTTTGAATCCTGCTACTTTACTGAATTCATTGATCAGTTCTGGTAGTTTTTTGGTGGAATCTTTAGGGTTCTCTCTATTCAGTATCATGTCATCCACAAATAATGACAATATCACTTCTCCCTTTCTAATTTGAATGCCTTTTATTTCTTCTTGTCTGATTGATATGGTTAGGATTTCCAGTACCGTGTTGAATAAGAGTGGTAAAAGTGGACATCCATGTCTTGTTCCCTATGATAAGGGAAATGCTTATAGTTTGGCCATTGAGTATGATTTTGGCTGTGGGTCTGTCATAAATGGCCTTTATTACATTGAGGTATGTTCCCTGTATTTCCACTTTGCAGGGAGTTTTTACATAAGTGGGTGCTCTATTTTATCAAGCTTTTTTTCTGCATTTATTTTCTTTTTTGGTTTTTTTTTCTGCATCAATTTTAAAATATATATATTTTTAATAATTTCAGAGAGAGAGAGAAATAGAAACATCAGTGATGAGAGAGAATCATTGATCGGCTGCCTCCTGAATGCCCCACACTGGGGATCAAGCCAGCAACCCGGGCATATGCTCTGACCGGAAATTGAACCTTGACCTCCTGGTTTATAGGTTGACACTCAACCTCTGAGCTATGCTGGCCAGGCCTTTTTCTGTGTCTATTGATATAATCATGTGGCTTTTATCTTTCATTTTGTTTATGTGGTGTATAATGTTTATTGATTTCCAGATATGGTACCAATCTTGCAGGGTATGGTTTTCAATCAGCATAATTTTGTGGAGCTTCAGCAAGTGTTTTCCTGTGTCAGTAGTCCGTTCTGTTTTTATTACTAAGGAAAGATCCCATTGTATGGCTGTATCACAGTTTGTTGAACTATTCACCTGCTGAAGGAGATCTGGGTGGTTTCCAGTTTAGAGCATTTTGCATAACGTTGCTGTAAACATTTTTGTACAGTTTTGTGTGAACATCAGTCTTCATTTCTCTGGGGACACATGCCCAGGTATCCATTGTTGGGTTGTCTGATACCTTTTTCCAAAGTGACTGTACCATTTTACATTTCCACTATATTCCCCACATCCTTGCCAACATTTGATGTTGTCACTGTTTTTTATTTAATTAATTAATTTATTTCCTTATTGCCATTTTCAGGGACCTTAATGACTTCAGTGTCTTTAAGGCTCGTAATATGACTTTATTATTGCCAGCTTTGTCTAAATTTCTGCAGAAACACATTCAGGTAAGCAGAGTTACTGGCTGGCTTTCACCATTTTTTATTTCAGCCATTCTGATAGATGCATACTGATATCTCCTGTGGACTTAAATTTGAATTCTCTAATGGCTAATGAAGTTAGATGTCTTTTCATGTGCTCATCTGCAATCTATATCCTCTCCATAAAAGGTCTCTTCATGACTTTTGTCCTTTTTTTTTTTTTTTTTTTTTTTGGTTTATCTCTATTGTTGAAAGTATTAGATGTCTCCCCTTTTTTTTCCCCATTAACTCTCTCCACCCCACACCCACCCCTCCCAGGCCTTCACCACACTATTGCCCATGTTCTAATTGTCCATTTTGGTTTTTTTACTGTTGAGTTTTGAGAACTCTATATATAGTCTACATACTTGTCCTTTGTTGGATGTATGTTTTGTAAATATTTCTTCTCATCCCATCCATTTCACAGGGTCTTCAGCAGGGCAAAAGTTTTAAATTTGGGTTAAGTTAATCAATTTTTCCTTTTAAGGATCATGCTTTTGGTATAAAGTCTAAGGATTCTTTGCCTCGTTTTAGATCCCAAAGATTTTCTATGTTTTTTCCTTTAGTTATCCACTTTACATTTTGGTCCAAAATACATTTAAGTCTACAATCTGTGGTCCATTTGCATTTAAGTCTATATCTCTAATTTTTGTATAAGGTGGAGAATTAGGTCACAGTTTGTTTTTTTGTTTTGTTTTATTTTTGCTAGTAGATGTCCAATTGCTTCGGCCCTCTTGGCAGAAAAGTTTGTTTCCACTGAATTGCTTTTATTCTCTTGTCAAAACTCAGTTGAGCATATTTGTGTGGGTTATTGTTGGGTTCTCCGTTTTGGTCCATTGATGTATTTGTCTTTCCACTAATAGTACATAGTTTATATGTGGACTGGCTCCTCTTATTTTATTCTTCTTTTTTGAAATTATGTATTTTCATTTCTCTGCTTTTCTCTATGCATTTTAGAATAATCTTGCTCATATCTGCAAAAAATCCCACTGAGATTTTGATAAAAAATTTTGTTAAACGTGTGTGTCAATTTACGGAGCATTGACATTTTTACTATCTGGGTCTTGTGATCTGTGAATGTGATATGCCTTTCCATTCTCTTTGATTTCTTTCATCACTGGTTGGTGGTTCTCAATGCACAAGTTCTATACATGTTTTATTATACATAAGTACCTCATTTTTTAAGCAATTGCAAATGGAATTATATTTTTAATTTTGATGACAATATAATCATTTCTACTATAAGAAACACAACAGATATTTGTATGTTTATTTTTTATTCTGTGACCTTGCCGGATTCATATACTGTATCAGTTTTAAGGAGGGTTGGTTTTTTTTTAATGTGTATTTGCTTGTTTTTAAATAGAGTCCTGGATTTTCTTTGTAGACAACCATGTTATCTGCAAATAAGGACAGTTTTATTTCTTTCCAGCTTTTATGCCTTTTTTTTTCTTGCCTCATTCCATTGGCTAGAACCTCCAGCAGAATGTTGAATAGCAGTGGTGAGAGAGGATTTCCTTGCCTTGTAGCTAGTCTTAGGGGGAAAGTGTCATCTCACCATTAAATATGCTGTTAGCTATAAGTTTTTGTAATTCTCATTATCAAGATGAAGCACCTCAATTTTTTCTCCCTGAGATTTCTTATTGTGTATGGGTGTTGGATTTAATCAAAAGTCTTTTCTGCTTCAGTTGATAATGAACATGTGAATTTTCTTTAGGCTGTTAATGTGCTGGATTGTGTTGACTGATTTTTAATTATTGAACCAGCCTTGCATTCCCTTAATGTCATGGTATAAAATCTCTTTATATATTGCTGAGTTTTGTTTGCTATTATTTTATATCTGTTCAGGAGTGAAATTGTTCTGTGTTTATTTTATTGTCATTGTCTAGCTTTGGTTTTAGGGTAATACTAGCTTCATAAGATGAATTTGGAAGTGTCCCCTCCTCTTATTATAAGAGATTGTGCAAAATCGGTGTTAATTTTTGAACACTTGTTAGAATTCTCTAGTGAAATCTATGACCTGGGAGACTTAGAAGGGCTGTAGCAGAAGTGGTATTCTTTTTTTTTTTTTAAGCTTATTTTTTTTCTTGTTTTTACTGATTTGAGAGGGAGAGATAGAAAAGAAACATCAATGACGAGAGAGAATCATTGATTGGTTGCCTCCTGCATGCCCTACCTTGGGGATCAAGTCCTCAACCCGAGCATGTGCCTGACTGGGAATCGAATTGTGACCTCCTGGTTCATAGGTTGATGCTCAACCACTGAGCCACACTGGCTGGGCTCTAAGTTATATTTTAATTATAGGTTCAACATCCTTAATGGGGGCTGTTCATACTATCTACTTCATAGTAGATGAGCTGTAGTGGTTTGTGTTTTTCAAAGGATTGGCTGTTTTCATCTTAAATTGTCAAATTTATGCGTGTGGAGTTATTTGTGGTATTCCATCATCATTGTTTCATTGATTTTTTTCCCTACTGTTTTTGTGGTTTCAATTTTATTGAGTTTTTGTCTCATCTATTATTTCTTCATCTTGCATTCTTTGGGTTTATTTTACTGTTCCCTTTCTTGGTTCTTGAGGTGGAAAGCTTACATTAAGAAGCTTGAGGTGGGACTTTCCCGCTTATGTAAGCATTTCTAATGCAGGCATGTTAGTACCATAAATGTCCATCTTAACACTGCTTTAGTCACATCCCACAAATTGTAATAAGGTACATTTTTATTTTTATTAATTTCAGTATATTTTGTATTTCTAATGAGCCGCCTTCTTTGACCTAAGGATTATTTAGAAATATGGTTTCATTTCCAAGGCTTGCAGATTTTCCTCTGAGCTTTCTGTTATTGATTTCTAGTTTGATTCCATTATGATCAGATAACACAATGTATGATGTCAGTACTTTTAGATTTTGGGGGGGGGGGGGTGGCGTTCTTCTCTCTTTCTGGGATCTCAATGGCCCAGTGTGTGGTCTGTATTGTTGTATGTTCTGTTGGTATTTGAAAGGAACATATATTCTGTTCTCATTGGGTGTTCTGTAAATGTTGATTAGAGCCTATTGGTTGATGCTGCTATTGAGTTTTCTATATCCTTCCTGACTTTCTGTGTAGTTGATTGTTCTTCCAGTTCTTGAGAGAAGGGATGTTGACATCTCCAACTGTAGTGATTTGCCTGTTTCTCCTTTCGGTTCTGTCAGTTTCTGCCTTTGCCGCTCTCTGTTTGGTGCATATGCATTAGAATTGCTACTCACATATTACATGTATATTTAGAAATGTCTTCTTAGGGGATGAACCTGTGGTGCAATCACTCTGGTATCTTTCTCCACATCCCCCACATCCTTGCAAACATTTGCCAATAACCAAATGTTATAATAAACTAGAGGTTCGGTGCACAAATTCGTGCACCAGTGGGGTCCCTCGGCCTGGCCTACAGGATCGGGCCGAAACCGGTTCTCTGACATCCCCCGAGGGGTCCCAGATTGCGAGAGGGTGCAGGCCAGGCCGAGGGACCCCACCGGTGCACAATCGGGGCCAGGGAGGGACGCAGGAGGTTGGCCAGCCAGGGAGGGACTGCAAGAGGGCTCCAGGGTGTGTCCGGCCCATCTTGCATAGTCCCGATCGGCCAGGCCCCGGCAGCAAGCTAACCTGGCCCATCTTGCTTAGTCCCGATCGGCCAGGCCCCAGCAGCAAGCTAACCTGCCTGTTGGAGCGTATGCCCCCTGGTGGTTAGTGCACATCATAGGGACTCGTTGACCAGTCAACAGTTTGCCCCCTGGTGGTCAGTGCACGTCATAGCGATCAGTTGAGCGGCCTTCGCATATCATTAGCATATTGCACTTTGGTTGGTTGAACGGACGACCAGACACTTAGCATATTAGGCTTTTATTATATAGGACTAGAGGCCCGGTGCACAAAAATTTGTGCACTCGGGGGGGGGGGGGCCCTCAGCCCAGCCTGTGCCCTCTAACAGTCTGGGACCCCTCGGGAGATAACGACCTGTTGGCTTAGGCCTGCTCCCGGGTGGCAGAGGGCAGGCCCAATCCCTAGGTGCAGCCCCTGCTCGAGTTCAGAGCAGGGCCGATTGAGGAGTTGGGGCGCCAACCCCTGTCATGCACAGAGCAGGGCAGATTGGGAGGTTGCGATGCCACCCTCAGTCACGCTAAGGGTAGGGCCAAATGGGGGGTTGGGGCACCGCCCCCTGTCACACTCAAGGCAGGGTCGATGGGGAGGTTGCGGCGCCACCCCATGTCATGCACAGAGCAGGGCCCATCAGGGGGGTTGGGGCTCCGTACCCTGTCACGCACAGAGCAGGGCCAATCAGGGGGTTGGGGAGCTCCCCCCTGTCATGCACAGAGCTGGGCTGATCAGGGGGTTGAGGAGCTCCCCCCTGTCACTCACAGAGTAGGGCCGATAGGGGAGTTGGGGCACCGCCCCCTATCACACTCAGGGCAGGGCAGATCAGGGGGCTGGGGCGCCGCCCTCTATCACCCACAGAGCAGGGCCGACCAGGGGGTTGGGGCTCCGCCACTGTCACACTCAGAGCAGGGCCGATGGGGAGGTTATGGCTCTACCCCATCACACACAGAACAGGGCCCATGGAGGGTGGGGGGGTTGGGGCGCTGCACCCTGTCACACACAGAGCCGCAGGGTGATCAGGGGGTTGGGGAGCTCCCCCCTATCAGGCACAGAGCAGGGCTGATCAGGGGTTGGGTGCCTTCCCCTGTCACAAACAGAGCAGGGTGGATAGGGAGGTTGTGGCCCCGCCCCCTGTCACACACAGAGCTGCAGGGCGATCAGGGGGTTTGGGCGCTGCCCCCTCTCATGCTGATCCCGGTGCTGGGAGGCCTCGCGGCTCCACTGATCCCAGTGCTGGGAGGCATATTACCCTTTTACTATATAGGATAGAGGCCTGGTGCATGTGTGGGGGCTGGCTGGTTTGCCCTGAAGGGTGTCCTAGATCAGGGTGGGGCCCCCACTGGGCTGCCTGGCCAGCCTGGGTGAGGGGATGATGGCTGTTTGCAGCTGGTCACACACCCTTCAGGGTGGGGGTCCCCACTGGGGTGCCTGGCCAGTCTGGGTGAGTGGCTGAGGGCTATTTTCAGGCCGACTGAAGCTCCCAACTGCTCCTTTTTTTCTTTTCTTTTTTATTCTGGGCCAGCTTTAGCTCTGGCTCCAGCTCTGAGGCCTCTGCTGCTGAAAGAAGGTATCTGGTTTGTTTCGGTTCTATAATCGAAACTCTGTATCAACTCCAGCTCTGAGATCCTGGGCTCGCTGAAAGCAGGTTTCTGGGGTTTTGTTTAGCTTCTATATTTGTTACAATGTTTCTTAAACTGCAAGCTCAGAGGCCGGCAAGGCAGGCGGGGAACGTTGGAGTCACTGAAGTAAGCAAGCCTCATGTTAGTTTAAAGCTGCCTGGCTGCCGGCGGCCATCTTGGCTGGCAGTTAATTTGCATATCTCTCTGATTAGCCAATGGGAAGGGTAGCGGTCATACGCCAATTACCATGTTTCTCTTTTATTAGATAGGATGGGTAATTTAATAATTTTAATATGAGCCCTTCCTTTTCCTTCCATGGCTTCCGTTCAGTAAATTACTAAATTATCCATCTATAATAATAAAAGCATAATATGCTAATTAGACCTGATAGCCGAACGACCTTCCAGATGTCATTCCAGACGTCCTTCTGTACGAAGCCACAACAGCAGGGGATGAGGCTGAGGCGGTTAGGGCGATCAGGCAGGCAGGTGAGCGGTTAGGGGTGAGCAGGCAGGCAAGCGGTTAGGGGCGAGCAGGCAGGCGAGCTGTTAGGAGCCAGCAGTCCTGGATTGTGAGAGGGATGTCCCAGATTGTAAGAAGGTGCAGGCCGGGCTGATAGAATCCCCCCCGCCCCCCCCCCCCCCAGCATGAATTTCGTGCACCAGGCCTCTAGTTTACTGGTATTATAATTTTCTTTTTGCTAAATTCTACCTTTTTTGGCATTTGCTACTTCTTTTCCTTTTAATTAATTATTATGTAACATATACTCTCCATCTTTTTACTTTCAACCTGCCTACATCATTGTATTTGAAGTGAGTTACTTTTTTGTTGTTTTTATATTTTTGATTTCAGGAAGGGAGATAGAAACATCAGTGATGAGAGAGAATTATTGATCAGCTGTCTCTGCACGCCCCACACTGGGGATTGAGCCCACAACCCAGGCATGTGCTCTGACCAGGAATTGAACCTTAACCTCCTGGTTCATAGGTCGACACTCAGCCACTGAGCCACACTGGTCGGGCTGAAGTGAGTTTTGTTTAAATAGCAGCCACAGGTAGACCTCATATTACTGTGTTTTCATCAATATCAAGGCAAGACCTTCCACAAGCAACAACATTATTACTCACTGAGGGCTCACATGATGGTTTGTATTTATTTGCAATAAATTTTTAAAAAATTATGATATGTACATTGTATTTTTAGACAATGCTGTTGCACACTTAACAACTACAGTGTAGTGTAAACATAACTTTTATATGCACTGGGAAACCAAGAAGTTCATGTGACTCGCTTTATTGCGATATTTGCTTTATTGCAATGGTCAAGACCCACAAACCTCAGTATCTTTGAGGTATGCTGTAGTTGAGTCATGTTTTTTAATCCACTTCCAGTTGCTGTGTTAACTGATGTATTTAGACCATTTGTATTTTAACATAATCATTTATTGACATGTTAGGGCTTAAATCTGTCTTTTCTCCCATTTGTTCTGTTTTTTATTTCTCTGTTTTTTTTGTTCTTGCCTTCCTATGGGTTACTCGAACATTTTCTATAATTCCATTTTGATATACGTAGTGTATTATTGAGTGTATTTATTTATATTTCTAAAGAAAAAATATTCAGTGATACTTGTCTAAAGATGGTAAGGCAAACTGTTCAGGACCATTGTGGTAGATGTAGGGACCACTGCAATGGGATTTTACAGTAGGGGACAGATATTGGGCTAAACTCCAAATATAGACAAAAGGGAATTTAGCCGAAACCGGTTTGGCTCAGTGGATAGAGCGTCGGCCTGCGGACCGAAGGGTCCCGGGTTCGATTCCGGTCAAGGGCATGTACCTGGGTTGCGGGCACATCCCCAGTGGGAGATGTGCAGGAGGCAGCTGATCGATGTCTCTCTCATCGATGTTTCTAACTATCTGTTTCTCTCCCTTCCTCTCTGTGAAAACTCAATAAAATATATTTTAAAAAAAAAAAAAAAAAGGGAATTTATAGCCAAGGAGCAGGATTTGGGGTCAGTGAATAGAAAATTATTAAGAGGAAACATCAGGGCATAAGGGGGACTTTTGGGTGTTTCTAATGGGGGGGCGAGTTCCCCTATATTCACAAAGAATTTTCAAAGAGAGCATGGATCCCACAACCTAAAGACTCCGTCCTGCAAGACTGTACACCCACTCCTCCCACTTGAGACGCTGGTCACAAGCCCAGGTTGTCACCTATCTTTCTGACCGACTGGCTGTAAATCAGAGATTCCTACAACCCCCCTTCTTGGGTTTGATTAATTTGCTAGAGCGGCTCACAGAACTCAGAGGAACATTTTACTTACTAGATCACTGGTTCATTATAAAAGAACTAGAGGCCCGGTGCATGAATTCGTGCACAAGTGGAGTCCCTCAGCCTGGCCGGCGATCCAGGAGGTTGGCTGTGGGAGCGCACTGACCACCAGGGAGCAGCTCCTGCGTCTATCCCCCGGTGGTCAGTGCACATCATGCATATAGATATGACTCAAGAATAGCCAGATGGAAGACATGTACAGAGCAAGGTATGTGGGAAGGGGGAAGGAGCTTCCATGCTCTCTCCACTTTCCCTGCATCTCCACGTGTCCACCAATTGGCTGTTGGCTGTTGATTCAACCTCTAGCTTCTCTTCCTTCTCTGGAGTTTGGGGGAGGATGTGGGACTGATAGTTCTAACCCTCTAATCACTGGTTGGTTCCCCTGGCAAACAATGCCCCATCCTTAGGTAGGGTTCAAAGTTACCACACTAACATAACTAAAGACACCTTTGTGGCTCTCATCACTTAGGAAATTCCTAGAGTTTCAGGAGCTCTGTGCCAGAAAGTGGCATAGACCAACTATTATAAATCACATCACAGTGGGGATTCTGGCTAAAATGACCTATCAGGATTCTTGCTGAAGACAGGCCAGGGTTATCAATGTCATCTGGAAGTGGTGGAGGGAAAGGAACCGGATCAGAAATCCAGGATGATCAGATAGGAAGGGTGGATTTTTACAAGGAAGTGCACAGATGAGCCCAGGATAGGTTTAAGAGCCTAAAGTTTGTCAACCAAAGAATATTTGTCAATATGGCATTTTTATTTATTTATTTTTTTCAAGGCCACCAAAAATTTTGGTTGCCTTCCAAGAAAAAAATTGGGAGAGAGATAATATAGCATTTCTAGAGATTACTCTGATATAACATTATATATGCATAACCTACCACATTCTTGACTTCTCTTTCACCCTTTCCCTCTCTAACATAATCAATTTAAATAGTTTCTGTAACACATTTAGAAGCACATCCCAATGTTACAAATTTTGCTTTAACTATCAAACCTTATTTAGAAAACTTAAAAGGCAAAGGAAAGCCTGTTGCATTTACTCATATTTTGGCTTACCATTTTCTTCTGTTCCACATTTCCTTCATTCATTGTGACGGGGAGGGAGAAATTTTCCTCTGCTATTTTAGGTTTGTTCTATTTGTCTACTAATTAAATCTGCATGAGACAGATTAGCAAGAGGAAATAACCAAATTTAATACGTACAGGAACCACACACACATGAGAGTTTCTGTTGCTGTAGGAACCAGTGGGTCAGATTTCTTAGACTCGAGTAGGCATGAGGTTCTTGGGGTACCACTGAAATGAGCACTTTAAGAAGCCCCCACGGGAGAGTGAGGTGTGGTAGAGGACTTTATTTTCATGGTGTTACATTCCTCAGGTGGCAAAGTCCCATGCCCCTTGACCCGATCCTGAAAAAGGTGCAACTGGGGTTCCAGTAGAGCCAAAAGGAGGACCAGTGTCCAGAGCTTCTGTTCCATGTTGCAGCTGGGTCCAGTTCAACATCAGTTAGAGTCCATGAGCCATGTGGGCACCGGGGAGGGCACCCCCTACAACAGGAGTCACAGGAGCACAGGCAAGCAGCCAAGGGGGTAAAAACCAGGAGGGAGTGCCCCTTTGTTAATCCTCACATGAGGATATTTTTCCATTGATTTTTAGGGAGAGTTGAAGAGAGAGGGAAAGACAGAGAAACATTGATATGAGAGAAACACATCAATTGGTTGCCTACTGCACCGACCAGGGCCCAGGCTAGGGAAGAGCCTGCAACCAAGTTATGTGTCCTTAACCGGAATGGAACCCAGGACCCTTTGATCCACAGGCCATCGCTCTATCCACTGAACCAAACCGGCTAGGGCGAGAGAGTGCCCCTTTGTTCAGAGTTAAATATTCAGGTTTCCAGACCTTGCAGTTGACCACACCTATCCTGGTGTGACTGACAGGCACTTTTCCACTCAGATCTTACTGGGCATGTGTCCAAACTGCCTTTGTTCAGTCCCTTCTCCCATCCATCAGCAGAGAACGGACTTGGAAAGTGTTAAATTAGCAGAGCTGTATAAATGGCATGCCTATATTAACTAGTCTTTACTCCTTTACTGTTAAATAATAACCAGGTTATTGTAACAGTATAAGTTCCACACAGAAAGATAAAATGAAATAGATGTGACATTCTGAGATAAGGGAGAGGTCAGACACCTGGAGCTACAGGGGGAGGAGGGTCATTGCAGGACAAGAAGAGCAGGTGTTCAGTAATTAGAAGTTAGTTTGCCTGCCCTATAGAGAGCTCAAAAATAGTTATTTCTGGTGATAATTATTATGGGCAAGGCCCCAATTTAAATTCTTCATGGGAGAAGTGTCTCCTGAGCCTGCATGGCCTCAAATGCCTTTAGTTCAAAGCAACCCACATGCAGAGTGGCCCGTCTTAGGCACCTATTCTGAACTCCTTTAATCATTTTCTTTCTGTTTAACACATTTCCTTCTGCCATTCTTTTAGGTTAAGTTTGCTGGTGGCAAATGCACTTTTTTGGATTCATCTGAGAATGTCCTGATCCCTCTTCATTCTTGAGGGCTGTTTTCACTGGAGGCGGTATCCATGGCTGACGATTTCCTCTCACTTGGGAATATGAGCCCTTCCTTTTCCCTCCATGGCTTCTGACCAGAGGTTGGCTGTTCTCTGGATTTCCTTTTCTCCTAGAGGAAAGATAGTGTTTTTTTCTCTGGTGACTTCTAAGGGTTTTTTCTTCTTTTCATCTTTAGTTTTCAGAAGTTTATTATGATGTGTCTTGGTATGGATTTCTTTGGATTTTTGTTTTGGGGTTCTTTCTACTTCTTGAATCTGGCTTTATGTCTCTTTCTGAATCAGGGAAGTTGAGCCATTTTTCTCTTCAGGTGCTTATTCAGCCCCACCTGCTCTTTTCTCAGGATTCTCAGTACACAGATTTTATAGTTTCACGCATACCTTACACTCTGTTTAAGTTTGTCTATTTTCTCTCTGTTGGTCAGTTGGACAGTTTCCCTTCCTGTCTTCAAGTTGATCCTTTTCTCTGTCCCATCAATTCTGCTGTTGAGTACATACATCCCCTGAGCTCTTTATTTTAGTACATGCAGACCTCGGAGATACTGTGCTTCCAATCCAGACTACCACCAGGAAGCAAAATTGCAGTAAAGTGAGTCACATAATATTTTGGTTTCCCAGCTCATATAAGTTATGTTTACACTATACCAGCCGTGGGCAAACTGTGGCCCGCGGGCTGGATCCGGCCCGTTTGAAATGAATAAAACTAAAAAAAAAAAAGACCGTACCCTTTTATGTAATGATGTTTACTTTGAATTTATATTAGTTCACATAAACACTCCATCCATGCTTTTGTTCCGGCCCTCCGGTCCAGTTTAAGAACCCATTGTGGCCCTCGAGTCAAAAAGTTTGCCCACCCCTGCACTATACCAAGGTCTGTTAAGTACAATAACATTGTTGA
Organism: Myotis daubentonii; assembly: GCF_963259705.1. Classification (NCBI taxonomy): domain Eukaryota; kingdom Metazoa; phylum Chordata; class Mammalia; order Chiroptera; family Vespertilionidae; genus Myotis; species Myotis daubentonii. Next base: position 7,931,728 of record NC_081844.1, on the reverse strand, counting down.
AAGAAACAATGTACATACCTTAATTTATAAATTTCTTATTGCTAAAAATGCTAACCATCATCTGAGTCTTCAGTGAGTCATAATCGTTTTGCTGATGAAGGGTCTTAGCTTGGATGTTTATAGCTGCTGATTGATAAGGGTGGTGATTGCTGAAAGTTTGGGTGGCTGTAGAAATTTATTTTTTTAAATTACAGTTGACATTCAATATTACATTTGTTTTAGGTGTACAACATAGTGATTAGACATATAATTTATGAAGTGATCCCCCTGATAAGTCTAGTATTCACCTAACATCATAAATAATTACAATATTATTTTACTATACTAGAGGCCCGGTGCATGAAATTCATGCACTGGGGTGGGGGGTGGGGTGTCCCCCAGCCTGGCCTGCATCCTCTCTAATCCGGAACCCCTTGGGGGATGTTCGACTGCAGCCAGCAGTCGGACATCCCTCTCACAATCCTGGACTGCTCGCTCCTAATCACTCGCCTGCCTGGCTGCCTGCCTGCCTGGTCGCCCCTAATTGCCCCCCCCCCCCCCCCCCCACCGCACCCACCACCACACACACACACACACACACACACCCCCGCCGCCAGCCTGATATCCCCTCACTGCCTCTGCATGCCATGCATGCCAGCCTGGTTGCTGCCCCTGCTGGCCTGGTCGCTCCTAACTGCGCCCCACCCCCGCTCCCCTGCCAGCCTGGTCACCCCATGCAGCCAGCTATTCAGTCATTTGGTCACCCCTCACTAACCCCCCTGCTCGTCTGGTTGCCCCATGTAGCCTGCTTGTTCAGTCGTTTGGTCGTCCCTCACTATCCCCCCTGCTGGCCTGGTCGTGGGCAGCCATCTTGTGAGGGCATGAGGGTTAATTTGCATATTATTGCTTTATTATATAGGATTCCCTATGTTGTACTTGACATCTCCATGAATATTTTGTAACTATCAATTTGTACTTAATCCCCTCACCTTTTTCACCCAGCCCCCCAAAGCCTTACCTATCTGGTAACCATCAGTTCTCTGTTTCTGTTTTGTTTATTCATTTATTTTGTTTTCTGTATTCCATGTATAAGTGAAATCATATGGTATCTGTCTTTGTCTTATTTCACTTAGTATAATACCCTCTAGTTCAGGGGTGGGCAAACTTTTTGACTCGAGGACCACAATGGGTTCTTAAACTGGACCGGAGGGCCGGAACAAAAGCATAGATGGAGTGTTTGTGTGAACTAATAGAAATTCAAAGTAAACATCATTACATAAAAGGGTACGGTCTTTTTTTCTTTTTTAGTTTTATTCATTTCAAACGGGCTGGATCCAGCCCGTGGGCCGTAGTTTACCCACGGCTGCTCTAGTTTTATAAATGTCGCAAATGATAAGATTTCCCCCCTTTTTTTTTTTTCTTCAAATTATAAGAGCAAGTTTATTTTGAAAGTTACGGAGATAGTAGAAGTGAGCCAGCTGGGCTCCGTAGGCTAAGAAAACCAGCTACAGAAGAAGAAGAGACCTTGGAGCTTAGGAGAAGGGCAAAGGTAACGTGCCTGTGGGGGTGGAAGAAAGGATGGGGAAAGGCACAGGTGCGCTCCTGAGTGATAGAGCACACCACAAATGGTAAGATTTCATTCTTTTCTATGGTAGAACAATATTCCACCATATATATATGTATATGTATATATAGATATAGATATAACACATCTTTTTTCAAATTTTACTTATTGGAGAGAGAGAGAGAGAGAGAAACATTGATTTGTTGTTCCGCTTCCTTATGCATTCATTGGTTGATTCTTACATATGTGCCTTGGTCAGAGATCAAACCTTTCAACCTTGGTGTATCAGGAGGACACTTTAACCAGTTGAGCTACCCAACCAAGGCTTGTATCACATCTTTATCCAGTCATCTATTGATGGGCACTTGGGTGGCTTCCATCAACACTAATAAAAGAGAAAAATGGTAATTGGCGTACGAGCTACCCTTTTCATTGGCTAATCAGGGCTATATGCAAATTAACTGCCAACTAAGATTGGCAGTTAACTGCCAACAAGATGGCGGCTAATTTGCATATGTAGGCACAATGCAGGGAGGTGAAAGGGAAAGCAGGAAGAAGCCCCCTGCCACTGACAGTGATAGCAGGAAGTAGGGGTGGAGCCAGCGATGGGCGCTGGGCACGGTCGAAGCTGGCAGTCCCAGGAGCTAGGGGTCCCTTGCCTGGGCCTAAAGCGAAGCCCACGATCGTGGGGCCGCTGCAGCTGCAGGTCCCCGCTGCCCGGGCCGGATGCCTAGGCCAGAGGCGTCAGGCCTGGGCAAGGGGCTGATCCTGAGATTGGAGGGTGATGGGGGTCAACGCCTGAGGGCTCCCAGTATGTGAGAGGGGGCAGGCTGGGCTGAGGGACACTCCCCCACACACACACCCAGTGCACGAATTTCGTGCACCGGGCCCCTAGTATCTTGATAATTGTAAATAATTCTGCAAGGAACCATAGGGATGCATATATTTTTTCAAATTACTGTTTTGGATTTCTTTAGATAAATATCCACAAGTGGGACTGTTGGGTCATATGATAGTTCTATTTTTAATATTTTGAGGAAACTCCATCCTATTTTCCATAGTGGGTACACCAGTTTGCAATCTCACCATCAGTGCATGAGGGTTTCCTTTTCTCTACATCAAGCATGTCAAACTCAAAGGCTAACACGGGTCAAATAAGTCAAACTCAAAGGCTAACACGGGTCAAATAAACAAGGTGTTAAGTTTATGTGGGCCGCAAAAAAACAAAAGCTTCAGTTTTCATAGAAACATAGATTTATTTCGATAGAGACGTACTGAATACAAAGGGCTGAAATAAATGAGTACTCGTTAACGTAAAATAATAGAACATTTTAATAAAAATATTTTTCTTGAACATTAAATTACCAGACACTGGATAACTGCACAAATTAATAAGCGTACCGCAAATAAACCTATTTTTCTTGTTCTCTGCAAGCAAAATATTTCCTATTGCACACAACAAAGTCAGAATAAGACTAATGACGTCGCAATCGGCTGCTAAATATTCGCTGCTAGTATTAGTGGAGAGAAGTGGTGCGCCTGTGCGTAAGGCGTGTAAGGGAAATGAATGCAACACAATTATAGTAATCAGTCATTAGCAAATGTAGTTCATTATTAATAATTATGTATTGTAAAAATTGTTACGAAATTTTTATTAAAACGTCTTTTTTTAATTTCAAGAAAAATGATTTTAAATATAATGTTACATGCAATAAATCTTAATATTTCAAGAAAAACGATTTTAAATATAATAATGTTACATGCAATAAACATTAATATCAAGAAAAACTATTTTAAATATAATAATGTTACATGAAATAAACACCAATTATAGGCAGTCTGCAGGTTCTGGTTTTGTGGTTACATTGCCATCTCCCATTTATTAAAAAAAAATTTCCGTCATTTTTTCGACGTGTGTACATATGTGCTTTATGTTTTTTATTATTTATTTACCATAAGTAAAGGTCAGTAATTGTTATCTTTCTTTTACATTTTTTTTTTACTATTTCACTTCATTACTACTGTGTATGTGCTCCATGTGAGTGACGTAGGTGCTTACGTAAGTGGGTTCTGACTTACGCCGAAAATCGCATTACATGGCACCATAGGAACAGATCTTCGACATAACCTGAGGGCCTACTATATTCAAGAAAAAATCATCTTACATATAATAATACATTAATATTTCAAGAATAAAAGGATTTTAAGTATAATAACACTAGAAGCCGTTGCAGGAAGATTCCTGCAAGAATAGGGCTTCCTTGGGTCGATCGCACCGCCAAGCCCCGCCCGCCCAGGGCTGCACACGGGGGTCCCGGCTGGGGGCGAGGCTTAGGCAGCACACGGGGGCATTTTGTGAGATATGAGTATTGCTACTCCAGCTTTGTTTTTCTTTTCCATTTGTATGGAAATTTTTTTTCCATCCCTTCACTTTCATCCTGTGTGTGTCTTTTGTTTTGAGGTGGATCTCTTGTAGACAGCATATAATTAGGTCATGTTTCTGTATCCATTCAGCTACCCTAAACCTTTTAATTGGAGAATTTAATCCATTTACATTTAGGTTTATTATTGAGAGGTACTTATTTATAGCCATTTTAATTCTGTATGGCTGGGTTTCTCTCTCTGTTTCTTCTTCTCAGCAATCCCTTACAGTAATCCCTTTAGCATTTCTTGTAATGCTGGCTTGGTGGTGATGAACCCTTTAGCCTTTTTTGTCTGGGAAGCTCTTTATTTGACCTTCTATTTTGAATGATAACCTTGCTGGATATAGTAATCTTTGTCTCAGATCCTTGCTTTCCATTACCTTGAGTACTTTAGGCCGTTTCCTTCTGGCCTGTAGAGTTTCTGATGAGAAATCAGGTTTCAGATTTATGGGAGCTCCTTTGTAGGTAACAGTTTTCTTTTCTCTTGGTGCCTTTAAGATTCTCTCTTTGTCTTTAATTTTTGGCATTTTAATTATGATGTGTCTGGGTGTGGGTCTGTTTGGGTTCTTCTTGTTTGGGGGTTCTCTGTGCCTCCTGAACTTGTATAACTTTTTCCTTTACCAGGCTAGGGAAGTTTTCTACCATCATTTCTTCAAACACCTTCTCTATTCCTTTCTCCCTTTCTGCCTCTTCTGGCACACCTACTATTCTAATATTGTTACGTTTCACACTGTCCCGCAGCTCCCTTAAGTTGTTCTCCTGTTTCTTAATTGTTTTTTTCTTTTTGGTTCTCTGATTGAGTAATATTTTCAACTCTGTCTTCTGATTCACTGATTTGATCCTCAGCTTCCCCTAATCTGCTGTGTATTCCTTCCAATGTGTTCTTTATTTGTGTTATGGCATTTTTTAAAAATATATTTGATTGATTTTTTTACAGAGAGGAAGGGAGAGGGATAGAGAGATAGAAACATCAATGAGAGAGAAACATTGATCAGCTGCCTCCTGCACACCTCCCACCGGGGATGTGCCCGCAACCAAGGTACATGCCCTTGACCAGAATCGAACCTGGGACCTTTCAGTCTGCAGGCTGACACTCTATCCACTGAGCCAAACCGGTTAGGGCTGTGTTATGTCATTCTTTATCTCAGACTGTTCTTTTTTCATAGTTACTATGTCTTTTTTCATACTGTTGAGCACTTTTAACATCTGAACTCTATTTCAGATAAATTTCTTATCTCTGCTTCATTAATCTTTTCTTCTGGAGAATTTGCTAGTTCTTTCACTTGGGGATTGTTTCTTTGTTTCCTCGTTTTGGTTGTTTGGGTTTGTGACTATGTTTTAGGTAGATCCTCTATACCTCTCAATCTCTAGTGCAGGACAGTGTTAAAGGCTGTTTCTGATTAATTGGATCAGGCAAAGACTCAAAGCTTCCAGAGACTGCCTCTGTCTACAGATTACAAGGATTCTGACTTGAATTGCCCCCAGGCAATTGTCCTCAGGTACAGGGAGAGTTTTTTCAACAGGGTGGGGCAATTGCTTCTGCCTGGAGGCTAATTGTTACTTTTAATCTCTTAAGTGGCCTCAGGGCAAGGTTTTTTCCTAAACGGGTGTGTGGACTATCTTCCCCCCAGGCAAGGCAGTTGTCTATGTGGGAAAGATGTCCTCTGCTGTATGAGGCAATTGCTCAGCCCAGGAAACTTGGGGTGTCTGCCTTCTGAGCTCTATCCCACAAGTCCCCAGTCCTGGGTTCTGCTCTCACAGCTCCAGTCCACTTCACCCTCCCTCTGCCAGAGCACAAGGTGGGTGGCTCCACAGGGAATTTTTGTGTGTTGGCCCTTTAAGAGGGTGCCCAAACTTTCAGCTGCCACTCCCTGGCAGACAGCACCCCACTGCTTTTCACAGCTAGATGTTATGTGGGTACCCTCCTCAGTTTGGTGCTCTCTGCTGGGGAGCCCAGCTTCGGGATTAGATCCCAGAGTTCTCAGTGGCACCCCCCGCCCCCCTCACAGCTGAGGTATCTTTCCAGGACTTCAGTTGCTGTCTGTGGGTGCCCGGCCAGCCCTTTCACACCTCTGCCCCTCCTACCAGTCTCTATGTGGTCTCTACCTTCAGTCCTTGGGAATCAGCATTCTCTCCTGTGAGTTTTACATTGACTATTCAGGAAGCCTTTCTATATTTCAGTTGTAATTCCAGCTTGTTCCTGGGAGCATGTCCATATAGCATCCTCCTACTCTGCCACCATTTTTAATCTCTCTATTAAAATGTTTCTTACATATGTTTTATTGACTGGGCCTCAAAAATATTCATTGTGGACTGCATGCGAGCCACGAGTTTGACATGCTTGCTCTACATCCTGCCAGCATTTGATTGATTTATTGATGATATCTTTTCAGAAAGGTATGAGATGAAAACTCACTCTGGTTTTAATTTGCATTTCCCTTTTGATCAGTGATGTTGAGCATCTTTTATGTGTCTATTGGCCAGCTGTATGTCCTCTTTAAAGAAATGTCTACTCAGATCCTCTGCCTATTTTGTAATTGGATTGTTGTTGCCTTTTTATGTTAACTTGTATGAGTTTTTAATGATGTGTAGAACGGTGAATTCTTTCCTGAAGTTTTTCATTTACTTTTCTTAGATTCATCAGAGGAATCACCATTTATGATACCTATGGTCTTATGGAATGTGTTTCTTAAGTTTTGAAAGTTGAAATTACTCCTTGATTCATGGGCTGCAAAATGGATGCTGTATTAGCAGGCATGTAAACAACACAGTCTCATTGTACATCTTTATCGGACAGAGCTCTTGTGTGACCAGGTGTACTGTCAGTGAGCAGTAACATTTTAAAAAGAATATTTTCTGCACAGTAGGTCTGAACAGTGGGCTTAAAATATTCAGTAAACCATGTTGTAAACAGATGTGAATGTCAGCTAGACTTGTTCCATTTATAGAGCACCTCCAGAGTAGATTAGCATAATTCTTTATTTGAGGGGTCTCAGGGACTCTCCAAGGTGGGGTCATCCATTGTACAGTGGGGTCCAAGATAGGCCCCTACTATTTTCAGAATGTAACTGAGTACGGCTTCAACTTAAAGTCACAAGTTGCATTAGCACCTAACAAGAGAGTCAGCCTGTCCTTTGAAGCCAGGCACTAATTTCTCCTTTCTAGCTATGAAAATCCTGTATGAATGACATCTTTCAATATAAGGCTGTTTTGTCTACATTTAGTTGAGCCACCTTCATTAATTATCTTAGCTAGTTCTTCTGGATAACTTGCTGCAGCTTCTACATCAGCATTTGCTGCCTCACCTTGCACTTTTATGGCATGGAGACAGTTTCTTCCCTTAAATCTTATGAACCAATCATATATATCTACACTAATAAAAGAGAAAGATGCAAATTAACCATCACTCTGCTACACCCACAAGCCACGCCCACCAGCCAACCAGGAGCCAGTGTGCAAATTAACCCAACTAAGATGGCCATGGAGCTGGAGCGAGCAGGAGGCTTGGGTTGCTCCTGGCAATGGAGGAAGCCAAGCTTTCCGTCTGCCCTGGCCGGCCCTGGGCTCCGCTCAAGGCTACAAAGTTTCAATTATAGAAGATAAATAAATCCCAGATACCTGCTTTCAGGCTGCTCTGGGAAAAAAGAAAAAAAGGAGAGGCTGGGAGCTTGGGTCGCTGGGGGATGTGGCCAGCCTGAAAATGGCCATCAGCCCCTCACCCAGGCTGGCCGGGCACCCCAGCAGGACCTCCCCACCCTGAAGGGCTGTGGACTGCCTGAAAACAGCCCTCAGCCCCTCACGCAGGCTGGCCACACCTCCATAAGGTGAGGGTCCCCACTGGGGGGCTTGGCCAGCCTGCAAACAGCCATCAGCCCCTCACCCAGGCTGGCCAGACACCCCAGCGGGACCCCCACCCTGATCCGGGACACCCTTCAGGGGAAACCAGCTGGCCCCCATCCGTGCACCAGGCCTCTATCCTATATAAAAAAGGGTAATATGCAAATTGACCCTAACAGCAGAACTACTGGGAATGAATGGTCACTATGACACACACTGACAACCACAGGACAGATGCTCAATGCAGGAGCTGCCCCTTGGTGGTCAGTGCACTCCCACAGGGGGAGCCTTGCTCCGCCACAAGCCAGGCTGATGGTTGCCAGCACAGCGGTGGTGGCGGTAGCCTCTCCCGCCTCCTCAGTAGCGCTTAGGATGTCCGACTGCAGCTTTGGCCTGCTCCCCACTGGCAAGTGGACATCCCCGAAGGGCTCCCGGGCTGCCAGAGGGATGTCTGATTGCCAGCTTAGGCCCGATCTTCCAGGAAGTGGGCCTAAGCCAGCAGGTGGACATCCCCCGAGGGGGTCCCAGACTGCGAGAGGGCATAGGCTGAGCTGAGGGACCCCCCCGAGTGCACAAATTTTTGTGCACCGGGCCTCTAGTCTACACTAATAAAAGAGAAACATGGTAATTGGCGTACGACCGCTACCCTTTTCATTGGCTAATCAGCGAGATATGCAAATTAACTGTCAGCCAAGATGGCGGCCGGCAGCCAGGCAGCTTGAAACTAACATGAGGCTTGCTTGCTTCAGTGACGGAGGATCGTTGGAGGAAACCAACGTTCCCCGCCTGCGCCTGCAGGCCTCTGAGCGGGCAGTTTAAGAAACATTGTAACAAATACCGCCAGACTTCAGCCAGCAGATTCACAACATTGTAAGCAAAGGCCAGAAACCTACTTTTAGCGCGGAGGCCTAAGAGCTGGAGCCAAGCCTCAAGGTAAAGCTGGCCCAGAATTAAAAAAAAAAAAGAAAAGAAAAAAAGGAGCGGTTGGGAACTTCAGTCACTCCCAGCCTGAAAACAGCCCTCAGCCCCTCACCCAGACTGGCCAGGCACCCCAGTGGGGACCCCCACCCTGATCCAGGACACCCTTCAGGGCAAACCAGCCAGCCCCACCCGTGCACCAGGCCTCTACCGTATATAGTAAAAGGGTAATATGCCTCCCGGCACCGGGATTAGCGTGACAGGGGGCAGCGCCCAAACCCCCTGATCGCCTGCGGCTCTGTGTGTGACAGGGGGCGGGGCCCCAACCCCCCGAGCATCCCTGCTCTGTGCCTGACAGGGGGGAGCTCCCCAACCCCCCCCCCCCCACGGGCCCTGCTCTGTGTGTGATGGGGTAGAGCCATAACCTCCCCATCGGCCCTGCCCTGAGTGTGAGAGTGGCGGCGCCCCAACCCCCTGATCGGCCCTGCTCTGTGGGTGATAGAGGGCGGTGCCCCAACCCCCTGATGGGCCCTGCTCTGTGTGTGACGGGGGCAGCGCCCCAACCCCCTGATGGGCCCTGCTCTGTGTGTGACGGGGGCAGCGCCCCAACCCCCTGATGGGCCCTGCTCTGTGTGTGACGGGGGCAGCGCCCCAACCCCCTGATTGGCCCTGCTCTGTGCGTGACAGGGGGTGGCGCTGCAACCTCCCCATCAACCCTGCCTTGAGTGTGACAGGGGACGGTGCCCCAGCCCCCCAATTGGCCCTACCCTGAGCGTGACTGAGGGTGGCATCACAACCTCCCAATCTGCCCTGCTCTGTGCATGACGGGGTGGCGCCCAAACTCCCCAATCGGCCCTGCTCTGAGCCCGACCAGGGGCTGCACCTAGGGATTGGGCCTGCCCTCTCCCACCCGGGAGCAGGCCTAAGCCAGCAGGTCGTTATCTCCCGAGGGGTCCCAGACTGCGAGAGGGCACAGGCCAGGCTGAGGGACCCCCCCTCCCCCCCGAGTGCACAAATTTTTGTGCACCGGGCCTCTAGTATGTATATAATTGTATTGATTTCACAGAAGAAGGGAATGGGGAGAGAGAGATAGAAACATCAATGATGAGAGAGAATCATCGACCAGCTGCCTCCTGCACACCCCCTACTGGGGATTGAGCCTGCAACCTGGACATGTGCCCTTGACTGGAATCGAACCCGGGACCCTTCAGTCCACAGGCCAACGCTCTTAGCTACTGAGCCAAACCAGCTAGGGCATTATGAACCAATCTTTGCTAGTTTCCACCTTTTCTTCTGCAGCTGCCTCATTCTTCAGCCTGCATAGAATTGAAGAAAGTTAGGGTCTTATTCTGTTATTAGGCTTGGGCTTAAGGGAATATTGTGGATGGTTGGCATTTTATCCAGACCACTAAAACTTTCCATATCAACAATAAGGGTTTCACTTTCTTAACATTTGTGTGTTTATTGGAGTATCACTTTTAATTTACCTCAAGAATTTTTCCTTTGCATCCATAACTTGTCTGTTTGGTGCAAGAGGCCTAGAGATCAGCTTATCTTGGCTAGTTTTCTTTTTTTTTTTTTTTTTGGTCTGGCTTCTTTCTTGAAGGATTAGCTGTACATGGGACCATCTCACAGAGCAGGACTTATTTCAGAGGGGCTCTGGTGCCGACGGAGTCTGCCCCTTTAGTGTATTGGTTGTGGAGGTGGTTACATGGTGCTTTGATATGTTCTGGAGCTACCTACCATGTGTGCTGACTCTGGGACCTCCCAGGAGGTGCAGGCCAGGGTCAGCTTCTGCCCGTGTTCTGCCTGGAGCCACCCAGCATGAGCTACAAAGCTATCTGCAAATGGCTGCTACTTGTGCTGGGTTTGGAGGTGCCCAGAGGCCAAGCTGTGATCTAAGTCTAGCTGCTGCTAGTGCCAGGCATGGGGCCACTTAGCAAGAGGTATGGGTCACACTGAAGCCAGATGCTACTTGTTTGAGAGATTTTACAAAAGTCTGGAGCACGAGCCAAGATAGGCCCTTAGTATGGAAAAGCCACTGGAAACAGCTTGAGTGGACCCACAAGTTGGGTAGGGTGGGGTCTCAGGGACTCTCCAGGGTGAGCCAAGTTGATAGAGCCTCAGATATGGTGCACACTAGCCTGTGGGCTCTGTGGGAAGTGGAGTCTTATAAAAGGAACAGTGGCTTCTGCCAGTACTTCTGTTTGGGAGAAAGCTGCCTCTCCAGCTCACTCTCTGATGCCTGACAATTCAGTTCCTCCCTGTATGTTTCTGGTGCTTTCAAGCTGCTGCCCCAGAGCTGGAGCTCAGCGGGAGTGAGCCTGTGTAAGTCTGTGCATGGGCCCTTTAAGAGGAACTGGTTGGGACTCCAGCAGTCCTGTCTCCCTCAGCCTCAATCACCGCTGGTTTTTACAGCCAGAAGTTATGAGGATTTCTCTTCCTGACACTAGAACCCTGGTCTGGGTCTGGTGTGGGGCTGGGACCCCTTCTCCTGAGGGGTGACCTTTGTAGCTGGGATATCCCTTCCAATTTTTGTCCCCCACACATAGGTGTGGAACCAGGCTGTTCTGTGTTCCCACTTCTCCTACCAGTCTTGATGTGGCTTCTTTAAATCCTTAGTTGTAGGACTTCCATTCAGCTCTATTTCACGTGGTTCTGAATGATGGTTCTGTAGTTTAGCTCTAATTTTCATGTTGTTATTGGGAAGATGTAAGTCTTATCTTGACTTTCTACATGTCTTCCTTACTAAGTTTAATCATTTCTAGATTTAGATTTAAGATGAGAAACATGACTCTTCTTTCACTTAGATTCCATTGTATGGTTATTCACAGGATTAATTTCATTATTGTGTCGAAGGGAACAGGGAGACCTGGGGAGCGGGAGAGAGATGGGGGACAGCCCCTTGGTGGAGTAGTCAGAACACTCAACCTTTATTGATTATGTTCACCCTCTTATATACTAGTAGATGCAGTCCGTGATGCCCTAAGCAGTAATGGTAGTAACATCAAAGATCACTTATCACAGATTACCATAACAAACATAGTAATAAAAATGTTTAAATTATTGCAAGAATTACCAAAATGTGACACAGAAACACAAAGTGAACAAATGCTGTTGGAAATCGGTGCCGGTAGACTGCTTGTTGGGGTGCCATGAGCCTCCATCCTGCACAGAATGGAGTGTCCATGCAGCACAGTAAGCCCAGGTATGCCTGTGTTGTGGTTTCAATTCCTGCAGTTCCATTTTGTTATTCTTCTTATCTTCTGTTTTCTTTGCTGAGACTATGTCTTTGCCGAGGATTTTTATTTGTTTTTAGTATGTTTGTAATTGTTCATTGAAGCATTTTTATCAAGGCTTCTTCTTCTCTTGTCAGATGGTTCTTAACAGCTCACATCTGTTGGTCTTTTTCCCCTCCAGTTTGAGATTCCTCTGTGGACTTCATTGTCTCTGAAGGGGGCTTCTGAGTGGAGATAGGAGCTCACCGATGGTGTGTGTGTGGGGGGGGGGGGGGGGTGGCAAGGGGCTGCCATTGGCCTGCAGGGACAAAAGTCCTGGCTCCCCATTGGTCCTCCTGAGACCCCTCACTGCAGCCTGGTTTGGGGGAGGCCTGGGCTTCCCCAGTTTGTTGTGCGGTGCTTGGTGGAAGTAGAGCAGTTCTTGTCTGTCTGACTCTGCTGCCCTTTCCTGATTCTGTGGCTGAGTGAATAAGTTCTGTTGGGTTTTATTTTTATCTGTGCCTGCTGGCATTTCTGGATTGCCAGCTCCTTCAGCTTCAAGTTTGATATTTGAGGCATAAGGAAAACCAGGGTCCTCAACACCATGCGGATCCTCGGGACCCCAGGGCCCTAGGCTGTCAGGGTTTGGGCTGTCCTGAGTGGAGGAACCAGGGAAAAGCACATCTGCCCCATCTCTGAGGAGGCAGCCGAATTTCCCCCATCCATTCTCCCATTTTGAAAAATTGGCAAGATTTAGAAAGTGAAAGTACGTTACACGTCCCCAGTTACCTCAGAAGAAATGTTTTGATGCACTTTCTTCTGGATTTGGGTTTTCTGTGGTCACTCTGTAGATCGTTGTACCATGTTTTTATGCTTCTCTCCAAATGGAAGCTTTCCCATATGACTCAAAAGCTCCCTGGGTGTCCAATAAGTGGCTGTGTCAGCATTGTCCGGCTGGCAACTGGAGGCCACTGGTCATTCACCTGTGCTGGCACTCCGGTTTGCTTCCATGGTTTGTGAACATCCTTGCCCGCTGTTTTCGCAGACACCACCAAGGGTCAAAGGGAAACAAGACCCACATTTCTTTTGATAATATATGCTGCCAATTTTTTCTTGAAACTGCAGAGCCAGACACCTCCCGGTGCTGTCCCAGAGACCAGATTCCTCTCATATTTCATCGATGGTGGCAGTTAGCATCTTTTCCTCATTAAGGGACTGTCAGGGAGGGAAAAAACTCTTTTTCTCTACTTTCTTAGGTTCAGTGGCCGGGGCCCTGCAAACTGACAAGAGAGATTCACAGGAGAAAAAAGACTGATTTCATATGCCTATGGGGTGCCTGACAGAAATGAAATGAAAATCTCGAGACAGCAGTCAGAGCTTATATACCATTTTCATGGAGAAATGACAAGACAAAGGAAAAGGAATTTGAGCTTCAAGGGGCAGTAAGTTGTGGGCAGGTAAATATACGTGGACACTTATGGAAGATAAGGTTTATTTAGTAGTTCGTTATGCTGCCTTGGACTGATAAAAGTCTAAACTTCTGTCTGCTAATCCAGAGTTATTGTGCCGTTCCTGGGAGGAGGGGAAATGGTATTCCTGCATAAAGGGAAATTCAGACTTTGTTTCTCTGTTCACTTCAGCTCAAAACAGTCTTTTTCCAAGCTTGCTCATTTTGGGGTAGCGTATTTGATCCCCTTTGAGACCAACATCAAATTATTTTCTGGAAGCCCCTGGCTTCCATACTGAGGGACTTGTCCCAGGGGACAGGCTTCCCCCAGGCTTGCCTCTTTCCTTTTTTTTTAAAAAAAAATATATATTTTATTGATTTTTTTACAGAGAGGAAGGGAGAGGGATAGAGAGTTAGAAACATCGATGAGAGAGAAACATCAATCAGCTGCCTCCTGCACACCCCCCACCGAGGATGTGCCTACAACCAAGATACATGCCCTTGATTGTAATCAAACCTGGGACCTTTCAGTCCGCAGGCCGACGCTCTATCCACTGAGCCAAACCAGTTAGGGCAACGCTTGCGTCTTTCTAGCAGCAAAGCCAGTTGGGGTCCTCTTCAAATGCAGCTTTTCAGGCTGCACCCCAGACCAACTGAGGCAGAATGTGTATTCTTTCCTATATTTCATTGTTTTCTTTATTCACTGTTTTTTTAATTTTTGAAATATACTATTTATTTATTTTAACTTTTTTTTTGGAATTAATTTCAAACTTGGTGAGATTATAAGAATAGGACAGAGATTTCCAAATGCCCTTCACTTTAATTTCTGTATATTCATTTTCTCCCCTTCCCTGTCTGTTTCACCTCTTGCCTCTGCATACATTTTTTTCCTGAATTTTTAGAGACTGTGTCTCTCTATTCATATGGGAGCATATTTTCTAAAAGCTAGGATGGTTGCTTACCTAACCACAATACAGCAGGTTCTCGAATAAAGTTGTATCATTCAGTACCCTTTTTTTTTCAAATATATTTTTATTGATTTCAGAGTTAGGGGGAGAGAGAGAAAGGTCAATGATGAGAGAGAATCATTGATCGGCTGCCTCCTGCACGCCCCACAGTGGGGATCGAGCCCACAACCCTGGGCATGTGCCCTGACTGGGAATCAAACCTTAACCTCCTGGGTCATGTAGGTTAATGCTCAACCGCTGAGCCACATCAGCCATTAAAACGTTGATGTAGAGGGAGAATCGATTTCCATATGGAGTTCACCCATTCTCCCCACATCTGCATGGTTTTTCTCTGGGGACTCCATTTTCCTTCCTTGTCCCAAAGATGTGCATGAGGGCAATTGGTGTGTCTACCTCATTGTAGTTTGAGTGTGGGTGTAAGTACCCTGTGATGGAAGAACTAGAAGGCCATCCTGTCCAGGATAGTGGGTCCTGCCAGGGCCAACCTGCCAGAGAGGCTCCACTCTGGCCACCATGACCCTGAGTCAGCATGTGGGAAAGTCATGTTCTTAATTGTTCTTATTAATCTTTCTTAAATGTCTGTATAGTTCACATTTATTTCAGTGTTTGATATGAGAAGAATTTTGGGTCTTCATTTAGAAATTTGGTGATTTTTTTGTGACCAGAAATATGCCATAGGAACTTGGTCTAGTTTATGCCAATGCCCCTGATCAAATTGGTTTCCTTATACATCGTTTTGCTTAAAGTCACAGTTTCCAAGAACCTATCTTCAATGTTAAGTAGGGACTTACTAGTGTGTGTGTCATATTCTGGAAATTTAACATTTAAATAACATACACCAGGGTTGTGCTTCTCATTTCTTTATCCTGGCTCCAGTGTTTCCTCCTTGGGGTGTCCATGTTTGTCATGGCATCCATAATTCTGAAGAGTGAAGACTAGACCTTAATAAGATTTAATTCCTATTGAGGTTCAAGTCACATGTTTTGGTGGGAATGCTGGGCTGAGTCATGTCCTTCCAGGGGTGGCATCGAAGTAGTGTGCCACATAGGGCTCCTGACAGCGCTGAGCACCAGGGCAGGGTTCCTAGGTAATTTTTAATATGACATTTATAAAATTTGAGTATAATCTATAGGTTTTTTTCCTGTCTCTCTATAGCTTTATTATTCTTTTTGTTTTTAAAAAATTCTTTATTGTTGAAAGTATTACTTGTGTCCCTTTTCCTTCCCCCTCAATGGCCACTTCTAACCCACCCCTTCCCCCCATCCCAGGCCTTCTCCACCCTATTGTCTGTATCCATGAGTTACGAATATATGCATACAGGTTCTTTGGTTGATCTCTTCCCCTTCACCCACACTCCCCCAACATCTCTCTGAGATTCCTCATTCTGTTCCATGATTCTACTTATCTGGATCTATTTTGTTTGTCAGTTTATTTTGTTCATTAGATTCCACATATGAGTGAGATCATGTGATACTTACCTTTCTCTGACTGGCTTATTTCACTTAGCATAATACTCTCCAGGCCCTCCATGCTGTCTCAAAGGGTAAGAGATCCTTCTTTTTTTGTTTTTAATTTAATTTAATTTAAATTTTTAAAATATATATTTTATTGTTGATAGTATTACAAATATCTTCCATTCTCTCCGCCTTCTCCCTGCTCCACCCAGGCCCTACCCACCCTTCCAGGTCTTCACCACCCTATGGCCCATGTCCATGGGCTATGCATAAAAGTATATAAGTTCTTTGGTTTTCCTTTTCTTGCCCACCCTCCACCCCCTGCAGAGATTGTTCTTTTTTACTGCTGCATAGTATTCCATGGTATAAATGTACCACAGCTTTTTTATCCACGCATCTACTAATGGGCACTTGGGCTGTTTCCAGATCTTAGCTATTGTAAATTCTGTTGCTATGAACATAGGGGTGCATACATTCTTTCTGAAAGTGGGATCACTGGGTCAAATGGCAGTGCCATATTTAATTTTTTGAGGAAACGCCATACTGTTTTCCATAATGGCTGCATCAGTCTGCATTCCCACCAGCAGTGTACTAGGGTTCCCTTTTCACCACATCCTCGCCAGCACTTGTTGATTTGTTGATGATAGACATTCTGACAGGTGTGAGATGATACCTCATTGTCATTTTAATTTGCATCTCTCTGATGATCAGTAACTTTGAGCATTTTTCATATGTCTCTTGGCCATCTGTGTGCCCTCTTTCGAAAAGTATCTAGGTCAGTGATGGCAAACGTATGACATGCGTGTCAGAGGTGACACGCGAACTCATTTTTTTGATTGATTTTTCTTTGTTAAATGGCATTTAAATATATAATATAAATATCAAAAATATAAGTCTTTGTTTTACTATGGTTGCAAATATAAAAATGTTTCTATATGTGACACGGCACCAGAGTTAAGTTAGGGTTTTTCAAAATGCTGACACGCCGAGCTCAAAAGGTTTGCCATCACTGATTTAGGTCCTTTGCCACATTTTTTGATTGGGTTGTTGTATGAGTTCCTTATATATTTTGGATATTAACCTTTTATCAGATGTATCATTGCCAAATATGTTCTCCCATATACTGGGCTTCCTTTTTATTTTGTTGATGGGTTCTTTTGCTGTGCAGAAGCTTCTTATGTTGATATAGTCCCATTTGTTTATTTTCTCCTTAGTTACCTTTGCCCTAAGAGATGTATCTGTAACCATATTCCTACAAGGAATGTCTGAGATTTTGCTGCCTTTGGTTTCTTCTAGGATTTTTATGGTTTCACAACTTACATTTAAGTGTTTTATCCATTTTGAGTTTATTATTGTGTATGGTGTAAGTTGCTGGTCTAGTTTCATTTTTTGCATGTATCTGTCCAATTTTCCGAACACATTTATTAAAGAGACTGTCTTGACTTCATGGTATGTTCTTGCCTCCTTTGTCAAATATTAATTGAGCATAATGGCTTGGGTCGATTTCTGGAGTCGCTGTTCTGTTCCATTGATCTATATGCCTGTTCTTGTGCCAGTACTAGGCTGTTATGATTATGCTGACTTTGTAGTATAACTTCATATCTGGTATTGTGATTCTTTCCATTTCGTTCGTGTTTCTCAAGATTGCTGTGGCTATTCGGGGCCTATTTTGGTTCTATATAAATTTTTGGAGTATTTGTTGTAGATCTGTGAAATACGCTGTTGGTATTATAATAGGAATTGCATTGAATCTGTAGATTGCCTTTGGTAGTATGGACATTTTAATGATGTTACTTCTACCAACCCATGAACACGGTATATTCTTCAACTTTTTATATCTTCCTCTATCTATTTTTCCAACGTCCTGTAGTTTTTCGAGTACAAGTCTTTCACCTCCTTGGTTAAGTTTATCCCTAATAATCTCATTTTTTTTGCTGCAGTGGTAAATGGGATTGTTTGTTTAGTTTCTCTTTCTAAGAATTAATTTTTGGTGTATTAAAAAAAAAACATCAATTTTGGGGTGTTGATTTTGTATCCTGGTACATTGCCAAATTTATTTATTAAATCTAGAGAGGGGTTTTTGTGGAGCCTTTAGGGTTTTCTATGTATAATGTCACATCATCTGCAAATAATTCCTCCTTTCCAACTTGGTTGCCTTTTATTTCTTCTTCTTGTCTGATCACTGTGGCTAAGACTTTTAGTACGGTGTTGAATAAGAGTGGTGAAAGTGGACATCCCTGTCTTGTTCCTGTTTTTGGGAATGGTTCTAGGTTTTGCCATTGAGTATGATGTTTGCTGTAGGCTTGTCATATATGTCCTTTATTATGTTGAGATATGCTTCCTCTATTCCCACTTTGCTGAGAGTTTTTATCAAAAGTGGGTGTTGTATTTTTTTGGATGCTTTTTCTGCATCTATTGATATGATCATGTGATTTTTGTCTTTCAGTTTGTTTATGTGATGTATCAGGTTTATTATTTGTGAAAATTGTACCAGCCTTGCATCCCTGGAGTAAATCCCATTTGGTTTTGGTGTATTATCTTTTTAATATATTGCTGGATCAGATTTGCTAATATTTTGTTGAGGATATTAGTGTCTACGTTCATCAGGGTTATTAGCCTGTAATTCTCTTTCTTTGTAGTGTCATTATCTGGTTTTGGAATTAGGATCATGCTGGCCTCATAAGAAGAACTTGGAAGTGTTCCTTCCTCTTGGATTTTTTGGAATAGTTTGGGAGGATAGGTGTTAGTTCTTCTTTGACTGTTTGGTAAAACTTCCCCGTGAAGCCATCTGGACCAGGGATTTTCTTTGCTAGGAATTTTTTGATTACTGCTTCTATTTCATCAGTTGTTATTGGCCTATTCAGGTTTTCTGATTCTTCCTGATTCAGTTTCAGGAGATTATATTTTTCTAGGAATTTGTCTATTTCATCCACATTGTCCAGCTTGTACACATGTTGTTGTCCATAGTGTTTTCTTATAATCCTTTGTATTTCTGTGGTGTCAGTTGTTCACTGTTTTCCTTTTTTATTTTATTTATTTGGGTCCTTTCTCTTTTTTTCTTGATGGTCTGGCTGTTTATCAATATTGTTTATCCTTTCAAAGAACCTGCTCTTGCTTCCATTGATTTTTTGTATTGTTTTTTAGTCTCTGTGTCATTTATTTCTACTCTAATCTTTATTATTTCCTTCCTTCTACTTACTCTGGGCTTTACTTGTTGTTCTCTTTCTAATTTTTTAAGTTGTAGGGTTAAATAGTTTATTATTAATTTTTCTTGTTTTTTGAGGTAGGCCTGTAGTTCTATGAACTTCCCTCTCAGGACTGCTTTTGCTGAATCCTACAGATGTTGTGTTGTTGTGTGTTCATTTTCATTGTTTCCAGGAAGTTTTTTATTTTTTTCCTGATCTCATTGGTATCTGTTTCATTCTATATAATAAAAGCCTAATATGCTAAGTGTCCAGTTGACCAGTGGGCTGTTCAACCAATCAAAGCATAATATGCTAATGATATTCTACAGCTGCTGAACCGCTCGCTATCATGTGCACTGACCACCAGGGTGAGACACTTGACTGGTAGGTTAGCTTGCTGCCAGGGCCCGGCCCATCAGGACTGAATGAGACAGGCCGAACATGCCCTGGAGCCCTCCCTCTGCCCCTTGCCGGCTGGCAAACCTCCCGCATCCCTCCCCAGCCCCAATCATGCACTGGTGGAGTCCCTCAGCCTGGTCTGCACTCTCTCGTAGTCCAGGACCCCTTGGGGGATGTCAGAGAGTGGGTTTCAGCCTGATGGCGCAGGCCAGGCCAAGGGACCCCATTGGTGCACGAATTCATGCACCAGGCCTCTAGCCTATATAATAAAAGCCTAAGCGAGTGTTACGGCGGAACAACCAGTCGCTATGATGTGCACTGACCACCAGGGGGTAGATGCTCAACGCAAGAGCTGCCCCCTGGTGGTCAGTGCACTCCCACAGCGGGGGTGCCACTCAGCCAGAAGCCGGGCTTGTGGCTGGCAAGCGCAGCTGCCACAAGGTCAGGAGCCTCTCCCGACGCCGTGGCAGCAGGCACAGCAGGCCAGGATGAGTGCAAGCGATTCGGGCTCCTCCCTGGCCTCCTGCCAGTTTAGGCAGTTGGACATCTCCCAAGGGGTTCTGGACTGCACGAGGGCGCAGGATGGGCTGAGGGACTGCCCCCCCCCCCAACCCCCAGTGCACGAATTTTGTGCACTGAGCCTCTAGTTGTTTAATATCATGCTATTAAGCCTCCATGTGTTTTAATGTTTTGGGGTGTTTTTACTGTAATTGATTTCTCATTTCATTCCACTGTGTTCTGAAAAAAAATGTTTGGTGTGATTTCAGTCTTCTTGAACTTATAGAGACTTGTTTTGTGTCCTAAAATGTGTTCTATATTTGTAAATGACCCATGTGTACTTGAGAAGAATGTATATTCAGCATCTTTGGGGTGAAATGTTCTATAAATGTCAGTTAAATCCATGTGATCCAGTGTGTCCTTTAGTGTCACTGTTTCCTTGTTAATTTTTTGTCTGAAATATTTATCCAGTGAAGTCAGTGGTGTGTTAAAATCCCCTACTATGGATATATTGCTGTCAGTCTCTCCTTTAAAGTCCTCCAGAAGTTTTTTTAAATATATTTAAGTGCTCCTATATTGGGTGTATATATGTTTACCAGAGTTATATCCTCTTGCTGGATCAATCCCTTTAGTATTATGTAGTGACTTTTGTTGTCTCTTTTGATGGCCTTATTTTGAAGTCTGTTTTGTCAGATATTATGGGTATTGCTACCACAGCTTTTTTTTTTTTTTTTTCCATTTCTATTTGTATGGAAAAATTTTTTCCATCCCTTCACTCTCATCCTGTGTGAGACTTGTTCTAAGGTGGATCTCTTATATAGAGATCATATAGTTGGGTCATGTGTTTTAATCTATTCAGCTACCCTATGTCTTTTGATTGCAGCATTTATTCCATTTACAGTTGAGATTATTATTGTTAGGTACTTATTTATTGCCATTTTAATTCTTTATGCCTACATTCCTCTCTCTATTTCTTGTCATTACAGCAGTCTCTCTAGCATTGCTTGTAGCGCTGTTTTGGTGGTGATAAATTCTTTCAGCCTTTTTTTGTCTTGGAAGCTCTTTATTTCACCATCTATTTTGAATGATAGGCTTGCTGGATATAATAATTTTGGTTTCAGATCCTTGCTCTTCCCCCTTGATATTTAATTGTTTATCTCCACTCACTGAAAAGATTTTCCTTTCCCCTGTTGAATTCCTTGGCACCCTTGTCAAAAATCAGTTGTCCACATATGTCTGAACATTTGGGCTCAACCTCAGTTGAGCTTTGTTTTGATCCTTTATGTCATTATTACTGTAATGTTAGTGGTATAGTAAGTTTTGCCATTGGGTACTGTGCGTCCTCCAGTTTTCAAAATTCTTTTGGCTGCTTCTAAGTGCTTTGCACGTCTATATAAATTTTAGAATCTTCCTGAAGTTTTTGCTTGGGATTGCACTGAACCTATAGGGTGTTGTGGGCCAAATTGACATCTTGTTAAATCCTTCATTTCTTTTTGTTCAAGTGGGACACATTATGTACACGTTTTCCTTAAGGATTCCATGGTTTTTGCCCTGGCCTGTTTTTGCTCAGTAGATAGAGCGTTGGCCTATGGACTAAAGGGCCCCAAGTTCAATTCTGGTCAAGAGCACATGCCCAGGTTGCGGGTTCAATCCCCAGTAGGAGGCATTTAAATAAAAATATATTTAAACAGCAACAAAAAAGAATTCCATGGTTTTTTTAATGCTACTGTAAATGGTCTGTTTTTGTGGGGGGTTTTTTATTATAATATATTTTATTGATTTCAGATAAGAAGGGAGAGATAGAAACATCAATGATGAGAGAGAATCATTGGTGAGCTGCCTCCTGCATGCCCCATACTGAGGATCAAGTCCATAACCCCAGCATGTGCCCTGATCGGGAATCAAACCGTGACCTCCTGGTTCATAAGTTGACACTCAACCACTGAGTAATGCCAGCCAGGCTCACTATACCAATTTGTTAAACATTTTGTTGAAGTTTGTTCTATACCACTAATGTTACTGATTAGTTATACCACTGTTAAGTAATTATAACACATTTAGAATTTTTAATATAAAAGTTGATTCCCACCAAGGAGCCAAAACCATAGACCTTTGACAGCCCCAGTACTGGCTGGTGCCTCCCCTTGAAGAGCCATGGGGCGGTGTGTCACTTCAGTGAAGACGTGTTTCCCCGCGGTCTAGCAACTCTCCTACTTAGAAACACTTACACATGGGCTGGGAGACAGAAAAGAGAGTTCACTGAACTGTTGCTTGTAATAGCAAAGTATAGCCGGTCCCAACTTAGAATGGCTCAACTTTACTGTGGTAGGAGAGTGATAGATATAATAAAAATGGTGTTTCGGATTTTGAAATTAGGTGTTTTCATGGGCTGGCCAAATGCAGAAGGATGCCCTCTCATGGTGCTGGGAAGGGCAGTGAGCGCAGGTCCTGACAGCCAAGTGATCACAGTTTGATATTTCACGCATTTTCGACTTAGGATATTTTCAATTTACAATGAGATTATCAGGATGCAACCGCATCTTGGCTGAGGAGCATCTGTCCTGGGAAAAACCTAAACATTGATAAAAGAATGGGTGAAATCACTGCACTCTGAAATTCTACACATTAGTTTAAGTCAATGAACTAGACCAGTGGTCAGCAAATTCATTAGTCAACAGAGCCAAATATCAACAGTACAACAATTGAAATTCCTTTTGAGAGCCACATTTTTTAAACTTAAACTATATAGGTAGGTACATTGTTATTAACTTAATCAGGGTACTCCTAAGCTGGCCTTTGCTAAAAACGTCCTCAATCTGATTGAGGTACGTTCGCTGAGGTCGACCCCTTCCAACACTCCCATCCACACTGGTCTTGTATACTTGTTTCGTCTGTCTCCTTTCGTTCATCCTCTCTGCATGGCCACACCATCACAACACACCTTTCTCAGTCCTCGACAGTACATCTTCTTTCACTCCACAATGTTCCCTAAAATTAACTTAATAAACTTTACTTAAAGTTTTAAGTCAACTTCGCACTGTACGTGTGCACCTGCATGTGGTATTTTGTGGAAGAGCCACACTTAAGGGGCCAAAGAGCCACATGTGGCTCGTGAGCCACAGTTTGCCGACCACTGAACTAGACCAACATGTATGCACATGAATAAGTCTTAAACAGAATGGGAATGTGAGTCAAGTTCAACATTTAAAACCATACAAAACAGTGCTGTGACATCATTTCAAGTTATATTGAGATGCAGTTAGAGTTTAAAAGGCATGCACTAATATTTACACCAAACCCAGATGGCAACCTCCCTCTGGGGAGGTCTGCAGGTGGCACTGGGGGCAGGAAAAGCTCAGAGTTTAACCCAGTGCAGTCTGTGACCTACACACCACACCTTTCAAGGAAAACCTGAAGCAAAGACTGCAGCCTGTCTACATTGTTTGTATCTTAGAGGTGGGTGCATGGGTATTTTGTTTCAACATTTAATGAAACTTAAATGTTCCATGCCTAGGATAAATCTTCAGACACCAGAAAAAGGCATAAAGAAAAAACCTCGATTCTACCAAACATTATCTTCTACATTCTTTTGCACACACTTTTGCATTCATCCTCATGATTTCTTTAGGAAAATGTCCTGGAAATGGAATTAATGAGTCACAGGGTGTACTTCTGTTACTTTCTCCCCAATTGTCCAGAAATTTCTCCAAGGACCCATGGGAATATTACACTTAATCTCATCTTTTTCCTGATGGGCTTGGGCAAAACAAAACAAGTGTTTGTAAGCCCATGACTATTTTCATCCTATATAATAAAAACATAATCTAAGTGTCCGACCATTCGTCTGACCGTTCCACCAGTTGCTATGATGCGCACTGACCACCAGGGGGCAGACACTTCAACCGGTAGGTTAGCTTGCTGCTGGGGTCCAGCCGATCGGGACCGAGTGAGACGGGCCAGACATACCCTGGAGCCCTCCTGCAGCCCCTCCCTGGCTGGCGGCCCCGATCGCCGGCCAGGCCAAGGGACCCCACTTGTGCACGAATTCGTGCACTAGGCCTCTAATGTAAACATAAGACTGTTGGATTTCACTTGTATACCTGATGATTGACATTTAAAGACACATTTAACAAGATTTCTAGGGCCCATTAGAAAGCTTTGACCCAGCAATTTCCAATCTTGACTTCTTGTCGTGGTCACCTTTGGAAGTCTTCATAATTCTTTACCTTGATAAAGTAACACTATTTCATAGTTCAAAAGATACTAAATGTTGTTGTTGAACCCATGTTAAATTTTTCTGATGTTATAGAGCAGTTTCTAGACCACGGCTTTATTGACATTTTGGTTGACAGTTCTTTGTCACGTGGAGCTGTCCTGGGCACTGTGGGGTGTTGAGCAGCGTCCCTGGCCTCCATCCCTGTGATGTCTGTAGTACCCATCCCAGTAGTGACAGTGTCTCCAGGCATTGCCACAAATCCTCTGGGTGCAGAGTCACAGTGCCATAGAAATTGTGCTGATGTGGAAGAATAACCTTTTTCTTAGAAGATTCATGCAGGCACTTAATTGGAGCAACGTATCGTAATGCCTTAAGTCCCCAGTGACCCAGGGGATGAGGGAACATGCCCACCCATCATATATGAGAGACAGGGCAAATGTGACAGATAGGCAAGATGTTAACTTAGTAAATCTAGTTGAAGGGCTCTGGGCCCTTTATGCTCATTGTTCTACTCTCTGCTGTCTCTGGGTTAATGTGAAAACAACTATGTACGTAGGGGAGGAAGAATCCAAAGGATATTCGTTGAAAACTGTCCTTTCCCAGCCTGTTCCCCCCACACACACCTGATCCTAGCCCCAGAGCAACCATCCAGGTAACTGGTGATCATCTAGAGCAGCGGTTCTCAACCTGTGGGTCACGACCTCTTTGGTGGTTGAACGACCCTTTCACAGGAGTCACCTAAGACCATTGGAAAACACATATATAATTACATATTGTTTTTGTGATTAATCACTATGCTTTAATTTTGTTCAATTTGTAACAATGAAATTGGGGGTCACCGCAACATGAAGAACTGTATTAAAGGGTCGCAGTATTAGGAAGGTTGAGAACCACTGACCTAGAGCCACAATTTTTAGCCTTTCTCATTTCATGGAACACATTTTTTGTCAATCTGACAAAAAAAAATAGGTATAATTTTGCTTCATTCACACCTGCCAATATCGAGTGAATGTACATGCAGGCAGTTCCTGCAACCATATATACACGTACAGTGTGACATACTTAGTGGAGATATGCTGTGTGTTTGCTCTTCTGGGATTAGACAGTATGAACAGAAATGTCAGCTAGACCAGGAGTTCTCCATGTTCTCCCCTGTTCTTTGAAATAATCAAGGTTCCAGATTATTTCAAACAAAGTGAATAATTTTTTAGTGACATTTATTGTTATCAATTTATTGTCATATTAATATTTATAGGAAGTTTGAGACCCAAATAACTTCATGCTTCAATGGGCAAATATCTATTTCCATTTTGTAAAGGACTTCTTTATTTTTATGGCCTTCTCATATAATATGGATATGTCACCATTTTTAAAATTAAAATTAATTTGCCCTAGCTGGTTTGGCTCAATGGATAGAGCATTGGCCTGTGGGACTGAAGGGTCCCAGATTCGGTTCTGGTCAAGGGCAAATGCCCAGGTTGTGGGCTCGATCCCCAGTAGGTGACATGCAGGGGGTAGCTGATCGATGATTCTCTCTCATCATTGATGTTTCTACCTCTCTCTCCCTCTTCCTTCCTCTCTGAAATAAATAAAAATATATTTTAAGCTCTCCGCCCTGGGTTGCCACAGTCTCTGCTGCTTTTGGGCTCAGTAGCCTGAAGAAAAAAAGAAAAAATTAAAAAAACAAAACCAAAAAAACCTCGAAAACGCTTTAAAATCTGGAAAAGGAAAAAAAAGAGAGAAAGAAAAAGTGAATCCTCTTCGAACCTACAGGGAAGTCACTTTTGCACGCTTCTGGCCTGCCTGCCGCCTCCACTGCACCTGGGCGTCAGTGGTGAGCCACGCGTGTCCACGCCCCAGCCTCGTGGCAGCCCCACACTGTCCTCCCTGAGCACCATGTGTCCGCGCTGCCCATGGCAGCCCGTGTGAAGGCAGCTGCGCGCTCGGCCCCCCAGGCTTGCAAACTGACAAATATTTTGCAGCTGTAAATCTTATAGTGTCAGCAGCCCGGGGCCTATATTTAAAGAGAAACACGTATCCCAGAGGCTGCGTGGGCACCGTTCGGCTGGCCCTTTAAGAATTTTTGTAATTTGGAGGAAAGTCCCCATTTTAATACATTTATTTTGGAAATTTGGAGCTGAAAATTACAAGCTCCCAGGGAGAGCCATATTGTTTTTGAGAGCCTTTTGTCTGCGGTCCTGTAGTCTCGAGGGAGCCACCCCAAACTTCTGGGTCCCTCCTGCTCTGCCACCTGTGAGCCAGTTGCGCGCTGCTTGGGGAAGAACCCCTTTTATCCTTTGTGAGCCCTGTAAGAAGTCCTGGCAGGGCTTGGGGTCCTGGGGGCTGGGGAGATGGATGCTGCCACCAGCAGCTACCCCATGGCCTCCCTGTATGTGGGTAACTTGCACGGGGATGTCACTGAGGCCATGCTGTATGAAAAGTTAAGCCCACGTGATCTCACTCATTTGTGGATAATAAAGAACATTACAGATTGTTGAACAAAAATAGACAGGCAAAGAAGCATCGAACAGACTGTCAAGCTACAGCGGGAAGGTAGGGGAGGGCTGGGGGGGGTGGGGGTAAGAGATCAACCAAAGGACTTGTATGCATGCATATAAGCACAACCAACAGACGCAAGACACTTAGGTTCGAGGGGACAAGGACAAGTGCCAGGGGGTAGGGGAGGTCGGGGGGAGGTCAGTGTGGGGGGGGGCAGAGTTCAGCCCTGTGGGGCCTGGCTTCCACCCGGGTCTGCCACAATGGGATCACCTGCTGCTCGCTGAGTTATGCCTTCGCCAACTTCCAGCAGCTGGCTGGCGCTGAGCGGGCCTTGGATACTGTGAACTTTGATGTGATTAAGGGAAAGCCAATCCGAATCATGTGATCTCAAAGGGATCCCTCTTTGAGAAAAGCTGGTGTGGGAAACGTCTTCATCAAGAACCTGGAAAAATCTATAGATAACAAGGCACTTCATGATACTTTTTCTGCTTTGGGGAGCATTCTGACCTGCAAGGTGGTGTGTGACAAGAACGGCTCTAAGGGTTATGCCTTCGTTCTCTTCGAGACCCAAGAGGCTGCAGAGAAGGCCATCGAGAAGATGAACGGCATGCTCCTCAATGACCACAAAGTGTTTGTGGGCAGATTCAAGTCTCAAAAAGAATGGGAAGCCGAGCTAGGGGCCAAAGCCAAGGAGTTGACTAATATGTATATCAAAAGCTTTGGGGAAGAGGTGGATGATTCTGAAAGAGCTGTTCAGCCAGTTTGGTAAGACCTTAAGTGTCAAGGTGATGGGAAATCCAAAGACTTTGGCTTTGTGAGTTAAAAAACATGAGGATAGCTCTAGCTGGTTTGGTTCAGTGGATAGAGTGTCAGCCTACGGACTAAAGGGTCCAGGTTTGATTCCGGTAAAGGGCACATGCTCAGGTTGCAGGCTCAATCCCCAGTGGGCGCAGGAGGCAGCTGATCAATGATTCTTTTTCATCATTAATGTTTCTCTCTCTCCTCTCCCCTTCCTCTCTGAAGTCAATAAAAATATATTTAAAAAGCATACACACACGAGGATGCCAATATGGGTGTGAAGAGATGAATGGAAAAGAAATCAGTGGGAAAGTCATTTTTGTAGGCTGTGCACAGAAAAAAGTGGAATGGCAGGCCAAGTTAAAACAGAAATTTGAACAGCTGAAGCAAGAGAGAATTAGTCGATATCAGGGGTGAATCTCTACATGAAGAACTTGGATAACACCATTGCCGATGAGAAGTTATGGAAATTTTTCTCCTTTCGGATCCATCACCAGCTCTAAGGTAATGCTGGAGGATGGGAGAAGCAAGGGGTTTGGCTTTGTTGGCTTCTCATCTCCTGAAGAGGCCGCCAAAGCAGTCACTGTGATGAATGGATGCATCATGGGTTCCAAGCCACTGTATATGCGGAGGGTGGCCGGAATGAGAGCACTCCCTGCCAATGCCATCTTAAATCAGTCCCAGCCTGCAGCTGGTGGCTACTTCGTGCCAGCAGTTCCACAGGCTCAGAGAAGGCCTCCATATTACACACCTAACCAGTTAGCACAGATGTGACCTAGTCCATGCTGGCAGCAAGGCTTCCAAGGAATGCCAAGTGCTCTACACCAGTCTGAGCCTCGTCCAACTCTTCGCCATCTGGCTCCAACTGGTAATGATTCGGCCGCTCGTGGCCTCCCTACTACTACTCAGAGAGTCGGGTCTGAGTGCCCAGACCGCTTGGCTATGGACTTTGGTGGGGCTGGTGCCACCCAGCAAGGGCTGACTGACAGCTGCCGGTCTGGAGGTGTTCCCACAGCTGTGCAGAACTTAGCACCTCGCACCGCTGTGGCTGCAGCTGCTCCTCGGGCTGTTGCACCTTACAAGTATGCCTCCAGTGTCTGCAGCCCTCTCCCTGCCATACCACCTCTGCAGGCACCTCAGCCTGTGGCCCATGTGCAGGGGCAGGAGCCCCTGACCACCTCCATGTTGGCCGCAGCACCCCACCACCACCACCCCCCCAGGAGCAGAAGCAGATGCTGGGTGAACGTTTGTTCATTCTCATCCAAACCATGCGTTCGAACCTGGCTGGAAAGATGATGGGAATGATCAACAACTCTGAGCTGCTGCACATCCTGGAGCCCCCCAAGTCTCTCTGCTCTGAGGTGGATGAAGCTGTGGCAGTTCTACAGGCTCATCATGCCAAGAAAGAAGCTGCCCAGGTGGGCATTGTTGCTGCTGCTACCTCTTAGGCAAGGAAAAAACGGTTCAGAAGCCAAATAACCCGTCATGAAATTCAGCTCAAGGTTTGAAGATTTCCTAGCTTGCCCTATGGACCTCAACACTAAGAACCACAAATTGCAAATTTAATAGGTCGTTTAGTACCAAAAGGTCAATTATGAAGCACCTAGAATTTTTTAGTTAAAAGAATGTATTCTCTGGGTTCTGCTACAGCTCAGGCAGTGTTAACTTTTTTTTTCCCCTGTTGTGAGTTTCCCCCCCCACCCCCAGAAATTGGTTTTATTTGATGTATCCAAGTCTTAAGTTTCTCAATTAAAAAAAAGCTCTCCATAGAAAGATTTTTTAATTAACTAATTAATATTAATTTGACATATTACCATGGTCTGTGATTCAAGTTTAAGCGAAGTCTCCCAGCCATGCCTTACCCCAGGTCCCACTGCTAAACTGCTGGTGATCCAGACTTCTGGACATTTTGTCGTTGAGTAGTCTAGATCATGTGACACACAGCTTGGAGGGCTTTCTGGTCATGCAGAGAGGACCCTCGCTCCTAATGGGAGTTTGCTTGAACCTGCCAGACTGTCCTGGAGTTAATCCATGCTCTGGTGATGGGCAGAGAGCCCATCAGTGGGAACATTCTTCTCTGCTATAAACAGCATCTTCAGTCTTTATTATCTATGATCAAAATGTATTGATAATATAGTATCTGTGATTATCAGTGCTGCTGTGACTAGGCTGATCCAGACCTAACACTGCATATGTGCAAAATAAACTCTAGAAATGGCGTGGCATTTGCTGGGCTGAGCCTGTTGGTGTCTCGGCCTTCATTAGCTGCATGGGACTGTGTGCCCTGCCCACAATCTTGGCCACTAGAGAGTCACCATGGTTTGCATTCGGCCAAACCAGATAGGAAGGAGGTGGATCCCAGGCGAGGGCTGGAGAGCAGCTTTCTGCTCTCTCCTGTGCACACTCAGTGGAGGTGTGTGCCCTCAGCCCCAGCTCTTTCCCTTGTTTGCAGCGACCCTTCCCTAGCTTGTCCTTGGACTGAGGCGTCCCTGTTGTTCTGCGGTTTCAGAAACGGGTTTCTCCTTTCGAGGACATGATCTTCTGTTTCTCGGAAGAGGACTGGTCCCTTCTAGACCCTGCCCAGACTGGCTTCTACGGGGAGTTCATCATTGGAGAGGACTGTGGGGTTTCGCTGCCTCCAAGTAAGACGCCCTTCCAACCCTCTCCTGAGACCAGGGAGCTGGGGGCCCACATCTGAATTTGCCGACCACCCTCCATCCCTGACATGAGGTCACCTGCACACAGCGACACTGAGGGCACTTAGGAGAGGCATCCTCACCTGCCACTATCACATGTAAATTAGGCTTACTGGCTGTTTTGCATTCGAAACCAAACATAACAGGTTCCTGTGCCCCCACTTTTCTTCTGTCATTCTGATCCTATGGCCTCTGAAGTTCTGGCTTTCTATCTCATGGGCCAACAGCTGCCCCAAGCCCATAGCTCCCCCACTAGTATGCCCCTCCCCGCCCTCTCTGCTTGCTCAAGCCTTTCAGTTTCTCTGAAGCCCTGTGTCACCCTGTCACTGCCATGGGTTGGCCTGCGTCCCTCCAGTTCACTGAGGAATGTGTGTCCTCCCCTTTTCTGTGAACAGGTGACCCAGCAGCCCAGCAGGACCTCTCCCAGGGTGAGGAGAACGAGCCATGTGTTCCCGAGCTGCAGGACCTCCAGGGCAAGGGTGCTACCCAGGTCTCCTACTTGGGTGAGTATGATTCCACCACTGGGTGGACAGAGTAGGGTGGTAGGTGGTGCTGGCCAGAGGTGGGCCACTCCCTGCCTTCTCTCTGCAGCCCTCTGTAACCCCAGGCTCTGTCTCAGTAGAGCATGTTTTGCCTCCTCCATGACTTTTCCCAGAAAAAATGTAGGTGTATTTTTTTGTGGGTGTGGGATCACACTCATCAACCAGGGACTAGGACACAGTGGGAACATCCTTCTCTGCTATGAACAGCACCTGGGCTCTGCTGGCAAGCCAGCAGCCCGCCCACAGGTGAGGTCACATCCTCCATAGGTTAGGTAGAGAAGGAGCACTAGTGCAGGACCTCCAGGTGTCTCATTCTCTAGTCCTTCCTCCACATGCTGCGAGTGTGAGGAAACCAAGGCACGGGGTGCTGGGGCTTGGCTGACAACAGCACAGCATTGGCAGCAGCACCTCCCAGTCCCCCTATCTGGGCTTTCTGTGTAAGTTGTTAACCATTTGCCATAATGCCTGAGACCCTGCTCCTTCAGGACAAAAGGCTTTGTATGGTTTCAACAGCAGCCCCACTCCTTCCCCTTCAGGACCTAGAGCTGGCACAGTACAGTCAAGTGTGGGTCTTCATTCCCACCTGGACGAGCATGCAGGGCCTCGGGGTGGCCAGCTCCCTGTCCTGTCAGCCCAGCAGGCTCTGTGCAGACTGTGTTTATGCAGGATCTGTAAGGGGTCCTGGGGCCTGTGGAAATCCCACCACAGAAGTGGAAATCACCATGAGGGTGGCAGTCACTTCTTCACAGGCAAGTCGACAGGCAGATCCAGGACTCATGCTTACTCCATATAGCTTCAGAATCTTTTTGCCTGCAAATTAATTTGCTCCACAAACATTGACTGAGTCGCTGCCCAAGAAGGGAGCTCAGAGCTGCCTTTGGATCACAGCCTGGCATCTGTTAAGATGCCTCCCCAGGTAGTGCCACAGCTGCACGACAAATCCACCTTTCTATTTTCTTCTCTGGAAAGACTTTCCAAGTCTCCAGCCATTCCAGGCCGAAGAAAGAGGAAAACAGGATGAGCTACAGGGACCAGAGTCCCAGGCCTGCGAGCAGACGACACTTGCTCAGAGCACCTGCCCAGGTAAAGAGGGCCTGGGAGGGTATGGGGTGTGTGATACATATGTGAGCATATGAGTACATGTGGTATCTGCTATGTGGTGTGTACATGTGCATGTTGTGTGTGTATAGCGTCTGGTATGTTGTGTGTGGAAGTGTGAATGTATATGGTGTGTGCATGCACGTTTGCTGGTGTGGGTGCGGTCAGGGATTGAACTCTCTGAGGTCCTTGCTGACCGACGGCTCCTGTGAGTTGTCAGCTTATTGTGCTGGGTTCCCTTTTGCTAGGGTCTCTCCCAGCTGAGCTCCAGCCCAAGACCCTCCCCTCCTGGCCTTATCCTGGCATGTTGAAGCAGGTGCGCCACAGTGCTACTGGCCATTAGGGGTGTGTTTCTTCCCTGAGCACAAAAGCCAGAGTCCTGGGCAAAGTCTTGGACCTAAAGAGCAGGAGTGTGGCATGCCTGCAAAAGGGACTCTGAGTTTCCTCCACCTGCCTCCTAGGGTCATGTTGGTAAAAGTCCAGAGGCAAAGACTGAAATGTGGCCATCATTTTTTTAAAAATATGTTTTTATTGATCTTTAGAGAAAGAGGAATCTTTTAAGTGAGAGGGATAGAGAGATAGGAACATCAGTAGGCCGCCTCCTACACACCTGATCCTAGGGATCGAACCCACAATCCCAGGCATGTGCCCTGACCAGGAATCAAACCAGTGACCTCTTGGTTTATGGGCTGATGCTCAACCACTGAGCCACACTAGCGGACAGTGTGGCCATCTTTAATGTCCTTGGGGTTAAGGTGTTCTTCCAGACACCAAACCTGAGTCACTGGTTCTTTTTTTATTTTTATTTTTATTTTTATTTTTTTTAAATATATTTTATTGATTTTTTACAGAGAGGAAGGGAGAAAGATAGAGAGTTAGAAACATCGATGAGAGAGAAACATCGATCAGCTGCCTCCTGCACATCTCCTACTGGGGATATGCCCGCAACCCAGGTACATGCCCTTGACCGGAATCGAACCTGGGACCCTTCAGTCCGCAGGCCGACGCTCTATCCACTGAGCCAAACCGATTTCGGCTGGTTCTTTTTTTAAATTCCAGTTGACATACAGTATTATATTAGTCTCTGGTTCATACTCAAACCCACTGTGTGATGAGACTTTCCACAGCTGTGGGGTCTGACTCATGTACAGTCTTTTACCCAAGATGCCTTTTGGAGCAAGAGTTGTCTGGCAAAGAATGTATGCATCCCCTATGTTATAGCAGCACAATTTACAATAGCTAAGATCTGGAAATAGCCCAAGTGCCCATCAGTAGATGAGTGGATAAAAAAGTTGTGGTACATTTATACCATGGAATGCTATGCAGCAGTAAAAAATAAGAATCTTTTACCCTTTGAGACAGCATGGAGGGACCTGGAGAATATCGTGCTAAGTGAAATAAGTTAAGAGAAAGACAAGTATCACATGATCTCACTCATATATGGAATGTAATTAACAAAAGAAACTGATGAACAGAGTGGATCCAGAGACATGGAAGCATGGGACAGAGTGTGGAATGTCAGAGGGAAGGTGGGGGAGAATGGGTAAGTGGGAGGTAATCAACCAAAGATCTTGTATGCATATATGCATAACACAAACAGTAGGGTGCTGAAGACCTGGGGGGGGGGGGGGAATGGGCCAGGTTGGAAAGGGTCAATGGGGGACATAATACTTTCAACAATAAATAATTTAAAAAATAAAAAAAGAATTCTCCAGATGATTCTGGGGTGAAGCCAAGATTCAGAAAAAAAAAAAAAAAAAGAGTTGTCTAGCATTGTGGTAATTCCACCTAGCTCTGTGCAGGGCTCCCTGCTATTTCTGTTCACCCCGTCACGTGTAGACAAAAGGAATTCTACATTTACAACAGATCCAGAAGGAGAATAGACCCTTCCCCAAAACTTTGAGCTCCCTCACTCCTGGTTTTCTCAGGTGCCTGCAACAGGCTGAGAGTGGCCTTGCATAACTGAGGATGGCCCCTCCCCAGGATGAGGGTGGCTATCTCAGTGGGGCTAGATGAATGCTTGTTGCCACATGTGCACTTCCGGCCTTCTCTGGCCTCTGCCTGCCCATAGCAGCCTCATGATATACAGGGTGGGTGCCTGCATATGTATTAAATCATGTGTAATCTTCAACAGTAACCCCAAAAGGCAGTTCTGATTCCTAGCTCTGTTTTACAGAAAAAAATTTAAAAGAGAAAGAAAGTTGCCCAACGTGTCAAGGGAATTGAGCTCAGTCGGGAGATTGGGGATACTGAAGCCTGTGGCCATGCTGTGCGTGGCCTGGGGATGGATGATGGGTGGTTCCCTGTGAGCTGGAGGGATTGAAGAGAAAAGCAGGGAGGCTAGGAAGCCAGAAGTGAAAAACAAAAGACAAAGGCATTATAAAGGATATATTCTGCCGAAACCGGTTTGGCTCAGTGGATAGAGCTTCGGCCTGCAGACTGAAAGGTCCCAGGTTCGATTCCGGTCAAGGGCATGTGCCTGGGTTGCGGGCATATCCCCAGTAGGAGATGTGCAGGAGGCAGCTGATCGATGTTTCTCTCTCATCAATGTTTCTAACTCTCTATCTCTCTCCCTTCCTCTCTGTAAAAAATCAATAAAATATATTTTAAAAAAAAAAAAGGATATATTCTTACAATGTTAGGATGGGGAAGCTTTCTTGTAAGACAAAACCAAAAAGGAGATGAATAAATGTGTTGCATTTTAAAACTGTGAAAAACAAATGTGCCGAAACAATATACATAAAATTTTTAAAAAAAGAAAGAAAAGAAAAATGCGAGGGATTATGTGCAAATAAGATGCAACAGATTTAGACCCATAATTTTGACTTCACAGAAAAGGCAGGCTATGGCTAGGCAATGTGGAGTCAAGCCCGAACCTGGGGCTTGACAGCCCACATTCAGATCCTCAGTCTGACACCCATGGCCTGTCACGGTGCACCCCGGGTCAGCGACTTCTGTTCAGGAGCCCCAGGGGCAGAGTGAAAACATCAAGAGTACCTGTCACGGGGTTCAGTGTTTGTGTCCCCCCACACACCCCCTTCTATACTCATCACTCCCTGATTTTACTGTTTCTCTGGTGTTTGGAGCTCACTGCTGAATCCCACCTCACCTAGCAATAATTCCTAACATTGTGTAAATGGCCCACAGGAGCACTAAGGGTTGTTTATGCCCCGTTTTAGAAATTGCATTTATTTTTTGTCACTTTAGCTGATTTGAGGGGTTGTCGTCCTGTATGCACTGTATTAGTCTTCTAAGGAGGCTCAAACAACAGAAATTGATTTTCTCAAAATGCTGAAGGTCTGAGGTCCAGGTATCAAAAGGGGCTTCTCCTGCAGCAAGTCTCCTTGGCCGGCTGTCTTCTCCCTGAGCTTCCACGTGTCTGTTTCTTAATGTCTTCTTGGAAGGATGCCAGGTGGCTTACAAGCCACTCTAATAATCTCATTTTAACTTGACTCTTGAAAGACCTTAATTCCAAATATAGTCACATCCTGAGGTATTTGGGGTTATGACTTAAGCATAATAGGAATTTTGGGGGGATGCAGTTCTGCCCTTAGCACTCCACCCTCGGATCCCCTAAGTTCATGTCCTCACATTCAAAATACATTCACCCTTTCCCCATAACCCCCAATGTCATACCTATTCCATCAGCCACTCTAAGTGACTTCCACATTGCCTTCCTGCAGCTGGAGATGACCCACCGCCCCCTAAGAACAGCCTGGATGAGGAGGTGACCATCGAGATCGTCCTATCCAGCTCTGGGGATGAAGACTCCCAACTGGGCCCCTACTGCACAAATGAGACACGGAGCCCCTTGGGGAAGCAAAACGGCACCCCCATGCCTCAGCAGAATGGCCTGTCTGTGGGGGGCGAGGTGCACACCTCTGGGAAGTCCTATGTGTGCCCCAACTGCGGCAAGGTCTTCCGCTGGAGGGTCAATTTCATCCGACACCTGCGCAGCCGCAGGGAGCAGGAGAAGCTGCACGAGTGCTCGGTATGTGGGGAGCTGTTCAGTGACAGCGAGGACCTGGACGGGCACCTGGAAGCCCACGAGGCCCGGAAACCTTTCCGGTGCGGCGCCTGCGGGAAGAGCTTCCGCCTCAACTCGCACCTGCTCTGCCACAGGCGGGTCCACCTGCCGCCCACCGGGCCCCTGCCGGTGATTGCGAGCGAGCAGGGGGCGGCAGAGTCCACAGGTGGGGGGCCTGATGCATCGCTGGCTGAGGGCCGGGCCCGGCTGAGCATCCAGTGCTGTGACTGCGGGAAGCTGTTCCAGCGACCGGAACACCTGGCGAGGCACCGCAGCAGTGTGCACGGTAAGGACCGGGCACGGCCCTTTCGGTGCCGGTACTGCGTCAAAAGCTTCCTGCACAACTCCGACCTCCTGCGCCACCAGCGCCTGCATATGAAACGCCGCTCCAAGCAGGCTCTCAACTCTTACTGACTGACGCCAGGCACTCCCGGGACGTACCTGCCCCTGGACAGACCTCACCTTCCCACCCTTCGCTCTCAGGTAGAAATGAGATAGTGATCAACTGAGCATTTCTTTTGTCTCTGCTGTGCCAAAAAGCAGGGAGGGAGGTGCATAACCAGCTTGGACTCGCCCGGTGTTTCTGGGTCAGAGGAGAGCCCTGTCCAGTGCTTCCCAAGCGGTCTAAGGGACTGGACTGCCCCAACTGCAGTGACCATTTGGGGTTTGTCCCTTGCCACCAACTCACTATACTCCCATGCTGCCTTGTCTGAACCCCTGCCCGTATCTTAAGGTTCTAGGGTGACTGTACTTCCCATCTGAGAGCAAGAAGCTGTGGGCGAGAAAAAGGCAGGGAGTGCATGTGGGCAGCAAGGCCAGGCACACCAATCCTGCCATGTCACCAGCTGACCCAAAGAACACCCGCTGTTACCAGGCAGCCCTGTCAGGGTCAGAAGCCTCTGGGGCGCTGTACAGCTGCTTGCGAAGGAGAATTGTGTCATACTTTTATTTGCGAAGGCAGCTGCTTATTAGGGATTTTGAGTTCACTGAGGGCAATGCCCACATTTTATTTGTTGCACACCCTGCTCAAATGTCATTTCTTTGTACCTGAAGGACCCGGTAAATGGTTGTGGGGTAGAAGCAGTTGTCATCATTCGAAAGGCACTTAAGTTCCCCTGCTCGTCCCATTGTGTTCGGGAATGGGGAGCTCAGCCCCAGTGGGGGGTTCTGTTGTCTGGATGAGGGGCAGTGGAAAAAACCTCCTGTGAGGTTGGGCTCTTCATACATAGTAACTTAGTCTGCTGTTCATATTCATTTGCTAGGGCTGCCTTAACAAAATACCAAAAACAGGGTGACTTAGAGCAACAGAAATATATTGCTTCAGTTATAGAGGCTGGAAGTCCAATGTCAAGAGGCCAGTGGGTTGGTTCCCTGTAAGGGAAGGTCTGTTCCACACCTCTCCCCCAGTTGCTGGTGGTGCTGGCAGTCGATGATGTTCCTTGTAGAAATATTAACCCATCTCTGCCTTCATCTTCATGTCGTGTCCCTGTGTACATGTCTGTCTCCAAATTTCCCCTTTTTATGAGGACACCACATTGGATCAGGGCCCCCATGCCTACTCCGGTATATTCCTGTCTTAACTAGTAACATCCACAATGACCATATTCTAAGAAAGGCCACATTCTGATGTATTGGGGTTAGGACATAAATATGAATTTGGGGTGGTGGGGAGACAATTCAATCCACAACAGCAGATAGTCTTGCAATTATCTGGTCATCCCTGATTAACAGATGAGTCAACAGAAGCTGTGGTTGGCTTGCTGTCCGTTCCACTGGAAGCAGCATAGCTTTGAAAGTGCGTGGCCTGGAGTTCTGGATTGGGAGTGACCATTGGCTGTGAAATCTCAAGCAACGAAAACCATGGTCTTACTGTTCCTGGAAGACTGGTAATATCGGCCAGGCTCAATGTCAAGAAAGCACAGGGACTATGGAGTAGCAGTAGCTGATTCAAAGCCACCAGGTGGACATTTTGTGCTATTTGTATATCCATCAGTAGGCAGCCAGGCTCCTTGTCATCTATATTGTCACATGAGATGCCATCAAACCCAATGGAAGAGCCACAGGTTTTATAATTCTGATTACTGTAGACATCCCTGCATCCTGAGGAGCAGTAAATGCAATAAAACTGTTAGGTCATACCCTGAACAAAAAATAAATATTGGGGTTCTTCATTTCTAAATAGTTTGCCTCTTATTGATCTGCCAGGAAAAGGGGGAAAGTGAATCTTTAAGGCTATTGAGGAGGAAATTCCAAATAGAAGCCAGGTTATACATTTGCCCCACCCTCATACACTCTTGCTCAAGGGCTTGTCAGCTGGAAGATGGTTCTCCATCTGCTTCAGACATTAGTCTAATGGAGGAACATTGCCCCATTTACTGTTGTGTCTTACCTGTAAAACCAGATCCTAAATTAAAAAAAACACCAAGGGGATGTGACTGTGTCTTGAGTCCCCACCAAATACTGTGGGGAGCCCCCCACTCACTGACCCAATACACCTAGTACCTACCTAATTGGAAGGTCAATCACTTAGGATTCAGAAGCCCTCCAGGGTAATGTAGCTCAAATCCCGTTCATCCCATTCCAAAGAGGCCAGTGGGGTTACCTGCTCCTCCAGGCACCGGAGAACTGACCACTTACTCCCTCCCTGGGGGATGGGCAGGCAGGTGAGCTACATCTCCACCTTACTATGGAAGTGCAGGCCCACATCTGAGAAGCATCTGCCCTCTCTCTTCCTTGGAACTCTGGACAGTGTTTCCACAAACTCATAAGTACATAATAAAAATTAACTTGCTGAATTAATATTCATGTTAGACTTTCCATGTAGTTTAAAAAGTAATGTGCTGCACAGCTGACGTAGTTGATTGGCCTGACAAGGTAAGCTTGAGGTATAAGGATGAAAATAGTCCTCTGGGTGTCAGACTTCACCTTGTGGCACATTTAAGCCTCAGATAGATGGCCTGCTCACCTGATCTGACCCCCGTCCAAAGTACAGAGGAAGTCACTACACCTGGGGTACTCCTTGTCACACTATAGCTGGTTAACCTGACCTCACCATTGTCCTATATCCTTTCTCCCAACCTCTCCCCCTAGCTGAGTGATGTGACCAGTGGTGAGAAGGTATGAGTCTACGCCTGCCTTGGATATCCGTCTGTCACTTTTTTTTCCCATTTCTTTTTTGTAATGTAGGCCACAAAATAGTAATGGGCTATATGTTTAGTGATATAGTCCACTGTGGAGTGTGGTCTTTATTCTCCCAAAGAGCCTAAGTTAGTAAAGGTTATTAAAAAACCTTCACCCAAAATAAAACTTTTGGTAGTCTGTCACTTTTCTCCCATAAAATGGTTTTCCCTTTCTGCCAGAAGCAGAGTTCAGAGTGTAATGTAGGGGATTTGGTGATAACTTATGTTGCTACATCTTGTCAAAATATGGAGGGGCTGGAACACTTGCCTAGAAAATGTTGCTGGTCAGAAAAGGCACATCTGAGAGTCAGGGTAAGTCTACTCCATCCAAATTAAGCTGGAGCCCCTTTGAATGTGTCTGTGTGCTCTGAGAAGAGACAGGACCTGCCTCCAGCCCACTGAAGGTAAATTCAGAGT
Source organism: Myotis daubentonii (assembly GCF_963259705.1). NCBI lineage: Eukaryota > Metazoa > Chordata > Mammalia > Chiroptera > Vespertilionidae > Myotis > Myotis daubentonii. The sequence continues at coordinate 7,892,366 of NC_081844.1, read as the reverse complement.
GAGATTTCTAGATTTTTAATTTTTTTTTTTTTATTGATTTCAGAGAGTGAGAGAGAAATAGAAACGTCAGTGATGAGAGAGAATCATTGATCGGCTGCCTCCTGCATGCCCCACACTGGGGATTGAGCTAGCATCCCAGCATGTACCCTGACCAGGAATCAAACTCTGACCTCCTGGTTCATAGGTCAACGCTCAACCATTGAGCCACACCATCCAGGCATATTTCTGGATATTTTTAAGTGTTTTCCCAGAAGAAGATTGAGTGAGAAAGAGTATAAACTTGCGGAAATTTTACCAGCACTTTGCATTTTCAGCAAACATTGACCCACCCAGTTGGGGGAGTGGGGGCTGAGGATAGGTAAACCATATTTATCTTGGTCTCCCGTCTGGTTATCCCATTTATCTAAAATAGCTTGGCTTTTAAAAAAATTAGGATGATACTCTGTGGCCATGCTATAAAGGCTTCACTAACCCTCTGTGCTCAAAAAGCCAAAAGTCTGACCAGATGTGCATTCACTAAATTTGCACAGAACTTGGTGCTCCAGCAAAGATGACCACTAAGGCCTAGCTGGTTTGGCTCAGTGGATAGAGTGTCGGCCTGCGGACTGAAGGTCCCAGGTTCGATTCCAATCAAGGCTGGATTCCAATGCCCGGGTTGTGGGCTTGATCTCCAGTGGGGGGTGTGTAGGAGGCAGCTGATCAATGATTCTCATGATTGATGTTTCCATCTCTCCCTCTTCCTTCCTATTTGAAAGCAATAAAAATATATATTTTTTAAAAAGATGGCCACCGGGAGAAACCAAGATGGCAGCATAGGTAAACACCGGAAATTGCTACCTCACACAACAACTTCAAAAATACAACTAAGGCCGAAACCGGTTTGGCTCAGTGGATAGGGCGTTGGCCTGCCGACTGAAAGGTCCCAGGTTCGATTCCGGTCAAGGGCATGTACTTGGGTTGCGGGCGTATCCCCAGTAGGAGATGTGCAGGAGGCAGCTGACCGATGTTTCTAACTCTCTGTCTCTCTCCTTTCCTCTCTGTAAAAAATCAATAAAATATATTTTTTAAAAAAAATACAACTAAAAGACAAAATGGTCATCATCCAGAACTACAGGAAGGCTGGCTGAGTGGAAATTCTAAAACTAGAAGGAAAGAGAAAAGCACACTGAGACTCAGAGGAACTGCCAAAGTAAAGTCCAGAGGTACGGAGGCGCACGCAGCAAGGGCTGGCAACTGAGGACACGGCTGTCTTTTTGAATAGGGAGGGAGTCACAAGCCCTCAACTGCTCTGAACTCCAGTTCCAGGTGAGTCTCTGAGGACCCAGACTCATCAGGGGAGAAACTGGACTGTCTGGCAGCGGGCAGACCTCGGAACTCGAGGGCGGCTTTCTCTCAGAGGTACTTGCAGTGATTACCGGGACACTGAGATGCGGGGCCTCTTAGGGCAGGCCTGAGGATCAGCCATAGCTGCTTGCTCCACCCTGTTGATTCCCTGAGACCCCGCCCCACCCAAGCTGTGCACAGAGGCTTTTGCATATGAAAGGCCTGGCTGGCCCTTTGCAATCTGAAAATTACCTAACAAACTGCAGCTGGGCCAGACAGAACCAGAACTTCCAAGAGAAGGCCCAAGGCCCCACAGCAGCTTTCATTGCTTCACAGTTGGGCCTCATCTGGGCACCTCCAAACCCCAAACAAGGAAGGGGAATCTGCAGATCTCTTCATAGCTCCTGTTGGGTAGCCTCAGGAAGAGGCTAAATTAGCACCTCCTTAGAGATCCAAGAGCCAGTGTACCTAGTGGTCAGAATGGGACCATCCAGATTACAACTCCTCAGATCCATAAGGGACACACTCAGGGGGCAGACTCAGTGAGCACCAAAGCCCCACTGAAGCAAGTCTTGCCCCAGAATGGTGTCTTCAGCACAGAAGTTCTCCCACTGTAGACACAGCTGATTCTCACAGCCAATTGGCCTGGAGGTCAATTCCTCCCAGTGATAGCTACAACAATCAAGGTTTAACTATAACAAGACTATGCACAAAGCCCACAAGAGTGTCCACCTCAGGTAATTGGGGAGGCTGAGCCACTGGGCCCTATAGGACACCTAGCACATAAAGCCACTCTACCAACATAGGGAAGCATAAAAAATGCAGAGACAAAGAAACAGGTCACAAATGACAGAAATGGAGGAAAGCAAACTACTGGATATAGAGTTCAAAACCATGGTTATAAGGTTTTTCAAGAATTTTCTAGAAACCGCCGATAAATTTAGTGAGACCCTGGAGGATATGAAAAAAGACCAACTAGAAATTAAGCATACACTGACTGAAATAAAGAATAATATACTGAGATCCAACAGCAGACAAGAGGATCCCAAGAATCAAGTCAAAGATTTGAACTACAAAGAAGCAAAAAATACCCAACCAGAAAAGAAAAAAGAATCCAAAAATATGAAGATAGTGTAAGGAGCCTCTGGGACAACTTCAAGCACACCAACATCCGAATTATAGGGGTGCCAGAAGAAGAGAGAGAGCTAGATATTGAAAACCTATTTGAAGAAATAATGACAGAAAACTTCCCCTACCTGGTGAAAGAAATAGACTTCCAAGTCCAGGAAGCACAGAGAACCCCAAGCAAAAGGAAACCAAGAGGACCATGCCAAGACACATCATAATTAAAATGCCAAGAGCAAAAGACAAAGAAAGAATCTTAAAAGCAGCAAGAGAAAGACAGTCAGTTACCTAGAAGGGAGTACCCATACGACTGTCAGCGGATTTCTCAGCAGAAACTTTGCAGGCCAGAAGGGAGTAGCAAGAAATATTCAAAGTGATGAATACCAAGAACCTACAACCAAGATTACTTTATCCAGCAAAGCTATCATTCAGAATTGAAGGTCAGATAAAGAGCTTCACAGATAAGAAAAAGCTAAAGGAGTTCATCACCGCCAACCCAGTATTATATGAAATGCTGAAAGGTATTCTTTAAGAAGAGGAAGAAGAAAAAGGTAAAGTTAAAAATTATAAACAGCAAATACGTATCTATCAACAAGTGAATTTAAAAATCAAGTGAATAAAAAATCTGATGAACAGAGTAAACTGGTGAATATAATAGAACCAGGGGCATAGAAAGGGAGTGGACTGACAATTGGGGGGAAAGGGGTGTGGGGGTACAGGAAGAGGACAAAAATCGTACACCTGTGGATGAAAACAGTGGGAGGGGTAAGGGCAGGGGGTGGGGTGGGAACTGGATGGAGGAGAGCTATGGGGGGAAAAAGAGGAACAACTGTAATCTGAACAATAAAGATTTAATTAAAAATAAAAATAAAAAAATGGCCACCAAGATGGGAAGATCAAGGGCCCCAACATTCTTAAGGCAGTCTTCCATCCCTGTGGGGATTTTCACCTAGCTGCTGCTGTTAATAGCAGAGACCTCTGGCTTACACACACTCTGTCTTATAACAAATTAGCCCGGTGGCTTGTAGGCAGTCTTGGGGCTCAGAGAGGGTGAATGCAGACCCATGTTGTCAGGAGGAGATACCTGGTGCACCTCTCAACACTTTCCCCACTACTAGTCACCAAGGATGGAGACCTCATCGTGTTCCTGTTGACAAAGTCTGAAATGAAGTGGAACCTTGTTATGTGACGTATAAGGCATACCTTGTCTGGTCTGCCTTCCTGAGAGGCACTGGCTCCTGCCAGAGCAGGGCCTTAGAAGCTAGCTTGCCAAGTGCCAAGCAAAGCCTGTGCTGTCCTCATGCCAATACTCTGACACCAATTGGGTGTCACAACAACTCAGTTTCATCCTTACACTAATGATCTGGGAGAACATTGGATCCCATAGAATGAAGATGAAGTCCTACACAAGATACCCCACTTCAAATGCCAGTAAGGTTTCTTGGGGGCCATACGGACTAATGCTGAGATGGCTACAAACGGGGGTTCTAAAGACCCCTTTGATTATTCACTACAATGACTTCCAGTAACTCACTGGAAGTGTTATCCTTATGGTTAGTTTTTATAACAGATACAACCAAGGAACAGCAAAAAGGGAGGGATGTACTGGGCGATGTCGGGAGGGGTGTTCGAAAGCCAGAGCTTCCATGCCCTCCCTCTGTGGACTAGGGTGCAGCCAGCTCTCAGCCAGTCACCTTGAGCTAAGCTGAGCTGTCCAGGATTCTTAGCACGTTTCATGTTGATGCCCCATGCCATGAAACTCAAGCTGCCTCCCACATGCGCCCCTCCTGGAGATTGAAACCTAGGCATCTTTCTCACCGCCCCTATTGCCCTTCTGTGCTGGCTGCAGACCACCAGGGCTTGTTCACTTAAGGACACCAGCTTGCTGGTATCACAGAAATGCTGCCCAATGAGAACTGCATGTACCCTGGAATGCAAGTTTCCTATGAATACCTGCTCTCATTAGTACTTTTGACAAGCTGCAATTTGGGGCAGCTAAGGAGATTACACAATTAGGAACTAGAAGACCAAAGCAGCCTTTGTTCTTAGGATTTTATTCAAAGATGGTGGACACCTCCTTATGGATATGTGGCTTCATATTTGGGGCACTCTGCATGTGCACAGTGGTGGGCACTGCAGAGGGACCCACCAGTCAGCTTTGTGACTCCAGTGTGCAGATTATCTAAATAATCCAGTCCAACACTGGGAAGGAATGTGTACAGGTGTGTTACTGGCCCAAAGCCCATGTACTGATGCTTTAGAAAGTCAAAACTAAAAATGTCAGAATTTGGCCTGGCCAGTGTTGCTCAGTGGTTGATCATCTACCTATGAACCAAGAGGTCACCAGTTTGATTCCTGGTTAGGGCACATGCCCAAGTTTCGGGCTCAATCCCCAGTAGAGGGTGTGCAGGAAACAGTCTTTTGATGTTTCTTTCTCATCAATATGTTCATATCTCGATTCTTCTCCCTTTCTCTCTCAAAATTAAAAAAAATAATTTTTTAAAATGTCAGTTTAGAGTAAGGTTTATTTTTTACTTTTAAAATATATTTTTTATTTCAGAGCAAAAGGGAGAGGGAAAGAGATAGAAACATCAATAATGAGAGAGAATCATCAATCAGCTGCCTCCTGCATGTTCCCTACTGGGATCGAGCCTCAACCCAGGCATGTGCCATGATTGGGAATTGAACCATGGCCTCCTGGTTTATAGGTCAATGGTCAACCACTGGGCGGGAAAGGTTTAATGATTGAGAAGATGGGAGTCCTAGTAGTTCCTCAAATTCATCTTAAGAAAGTACTAAGTTCAGGCTTCTTTTATGTCAAGGGTAGGGGGAATGGGAGGGGCTGCTTTTGTAAAAACTCAAGCTGTAAGTAGAATTCCTCTAATGATTAGCTTGTCTATATGCAAAACAAAGCAGGTTTGAACAATCTGGAGTTAGACAAAGCATTTCTCTGTCACAGGTGGATGTTCTCATGCATCGGCCTTCAAATCCTAAACATTTGTAACCACAGACAACCCCCCTACTCCACCCTAAAGAACATCTTTGGAGACATCCTTCTTCACCCTCAGGGAATTAGCCTGGTTTTGGTTGGTTGTTGCAGGTGATGGGGCTGGATGCCAAGTGATTTTAGAGACCCTGTCTGTACCCAATTTCCTCTGTCTACAACAGAGAGTATCCATTTCTTCTACTTGTTTTAGGAGACTCATAAAAGTCTAAAGTGAATGGAGCCTGTCCAGTGTGTCTCAGTGGTTGAGCATCGACCAGTGAACCAGGAGGTCACCATTCGATTCCTGGTCAGGGCACATACCTGGGTTGTGGGCTTGATCCCCAGTAGGGGACGTGCAGGAGGCAGCCAATCGATGATTCTCTCATCATTGATGTTTCTATCCCTCTCTCCCTCTCCCTTCCTCTCTGAAATAAATAAAAATACATTAAAATAATAATAGTAAATTAAAAAATAAAGTGAATGGAAGTGCGAGGAATGGTGTGAAACACTAGACTGTAGTCATTAAACACCTGCTTTAGATGAACATCTCATGAGGCCACAGGAAGTGGCAATGCTGCAGTTCCCATCCATGATTAACTTCCTCAGTTTGTAGTAAACTTGTGTTCTAATCCCGAGAAGTGGAGCTGACAGTAGATACCTGGTCTTCAACAGCAGTCACCCATCATGTTTTCTCCAGTCCACAGCTGTGGGAACACCCACAGAGTTGGGTTTTAGAATTGTAGTACCTTCAAGTGTCTTTTGGATGGTTTATGTTTGCAAATTCTTCATTGTCTAAAAAAGAGAAATATATTGAGCACATCAATTTACTTGGCTGTATTCACCAAAACTTTAATACGATTGGAGCACTTTTCCATGAGGCCCACTTTTTGTGGGCATGGAATCTTCCTGATGCCACATTGCAAACAACTCTCAGCAAAGTGGCACACTCACAAGAAAGGCAGGCTCCTACACCCCAAGGAGATAAGAGTCAGGTAACTGTTTCTAGCCTCTCGTTTTGAAGCAAATCAAGTGCAGAGGCTCATAAAACGTGAAGTAATTTAGGCCAAGGTACGTGTATCTGACCCATTTTCCCCCTCCCAGGCAACAGGCCTTCTCATGCATTTCTTTTCTTTTTCTTTTTCTTTTAGTTATATGTTTTTATTGATTTCAGAGAGAGGAAAGGAGAGATAGAGATAGAAACATCAATGATGAGAGAGAACTGTTGATCCACTGCCTCCTGCATGCCCCCCTAATGGGAATCGAGCCCACAGCCCAGGCATGTGCCCTGGCGGGGAATTGATCCCTGATACCCTGTTCATGGGTTTACCCTCAACCCCTGAGCTACACTGGCCAGGCTTCTCATGCATTTCTAATCATCACATAGTTTATCCACAAAATCTGGGAGCCTGTCTCCCAAGCCCTTCCACATAGCTCTCAGCACAGAAGCACATTATAAAAAGTCAAGATTCAAGGAAGGAGGTTTTTACAAAAAGCAATTTGCCTCATGCAATTTTCTGGTGAGCCAGAAAGCATTAGAACGTGAGGCTTGTGAGCACCTGGGTCAAGGTCCAGATATCATGACTCCAGGGTTGATCAGCTGAGTAATGCAGGACCATTCAGACCAGTGGCCACGGCTCCTGTGTGCCCTTCCTGTGATTCCCTCCTCCTTGAGTAGCGACGAAGACCCCAAGAGTTTCATAGGCTTCACTCTTAGGAACAAATCCCATGTTATAGCAAATAACCTTGGGAGAGAGAACATTCATTCAAAATTTCTGAGAACCTATTATAAGCAGGCAGTAGTAATAATCACAACCTGCATATAAAATTAAATTGAGCCCAGCCAGTGTGGCTCAGTGGTTGAGCATTGACCTATGAACCAGGAGGTCACAGTTCAATACACCCACATGCCCAGGTTGCGGCTCAATCCTTAGTAGGAGTAGTGCAGGAGGCAGCCGATCGATGATTATCTTTCATCGATGTTTCTATCTCTCTCTCCCTCTCCCTTCCTCTCTCTAAAGTCAATAAAAAACATTTTAAAAAACAAAATAAGATTGAAACATGGCCCCAGGGAGAGGAAGAGAAGACACTGGGAAACTGGTTGGGGATGAAGGCACGTGCAGTGTGTTGAGTTGTGTACCACCCCCCTCCCAAAGATAAGTCCATGTCCTAACCTCTAGAACCTATGGATGTGACCTTATTTGGAAAAAGAGCCTTTTCAGATGTGATCCAGTTAAAGATCTTGAGAATAGATCACCCTGGATTACCTGGGTGAGCCTTAAGTCCCATGAAAGATGTCCTTCTAAGATGAGTAAACATGACAGAAGAGAGGATATACAAGAGATAGCCATATGAAGATGGAGGCAGACTACAGTGGCATGATCATAAGCTGAGGGTCTGCTGGTGCCAACAAAGCTGGAGAAGGCAACGAGGCATCTGTCCCTACTGCCTTAAATACCTTGATTTCATGTTTCTGGCCTTCAGAACTATGAGAGAATACATTTTTGTTGTTTTGAGCCACCAAGTTTGTAGCAATTTGTCACATCAGCTTCTGGTAGTGCCAGGCATCCCAGAGCTTGTGGCCACATTATTCCAAACTCTGCCTCTGTCTTCATATGACACTTCTCTGTGTCTTAGAAACACACATCATTGGAATTAGAGCCAACCCAAGCAATCCTGATGATCACATCTAAAAATCCTTAACTTAATTACATCTGCAAAGACCCTTCTTCCAATTAAGGTGACAATCAGAGGTTCCAATGAACAGATCTTCATGGGGGCCCCATTCAATTCACTACAATGATTATCAAGGATCTGATCCTTTCAAGGGAGGAATAACATCAAAACCAGCCAGATGATCAATAATCTAGGACTCTGGCAAATCAAAGCTGCCCTTGACATTCATTCTCCCTCAGGAAATAATTCTCTCAGTCAAAAATTCCTGTTAACCTGAAAGAGACACAGTGAGTTACCTGAAGTCCTCCTTGACAGGTAGGGACCATTTGGTTAACATTTTGTCTGAGATCAGAGATAATTAGAGGAAAGAATGCAAGATTTCTGGCAGTGGGCCAGGATTGGAGGAGAGACAGGGAAATACCTCAGTGTATACCTCAGGATTCTCCAGAGAAATGGGACCAAAAGCATGTGTATGTATACAGAAAGAGATTGATTCCAAGGAATTTGCTCACATGATTGTGGGGGCTGGCAAGTCTAAAATCTATAGGCAAGCCTTGGCCAGGTAGCTCACTTGGTTGGAGTGTCCTCCCAGTACACCAAAGTTGTGGATTTGATTTCCAGTCAGGGCACATATAAGAATCAACCAATGAGCCATGGCTGGTGTGCTCAGTGATTAGTGTTGGCCTGTGTATCAAAGGGTAGCAGGTTTGATTCCTGGTCAAGAGCATGTACCTGGTTGCAGGTTCAATCCCCAGCCCCGGTTGGGTTGCATGTGAGAGGCAACGAATCAATGTGTTCTCTCTCTCCCTCTCTCTGTCTCTATCTCTCTCCCTCCCTCTCTCTCTCCGTCTCTCTGTCTCTATCTCTCTCCCTCCCTCTCTCTTTCTCCCCCCTCCCTTCTACTCTCTTTAAAAATCAATGGAAAAAATATCCAACAACAACAAAAAGCTTACATTATTAAGCACTAAATAAATATTATTTATAAAGTCAACCAATGAATGAATGTATAAATGGGTGGAGCAATACATAAACATCTCTCTCCCACTCTCTCTCAAATCAATAAATAAAAATAAAATCTACAGGATGGACCGACTGGCTGGAAACCCAGGGAAGAGTTGCAGTTCCAGTTTTAACACACTCTGCTAGAGAAATTCCTTTGTTTGGGGGAAGGTAGGTCTTTGCTTTATTAAGGCCTTTGTCTTAGTTTGGGCTATTGTGACAAAAATACCATAAAATAGGTAAGTAAACAATGTTTCTTAAAAGAAAAATTTATTTCTTACAGTTTCGGAGACCAGGAATCCAAGATCAAGGCACCAGCAAATCTGGTGTCTAGTGAGAACCCACTTCTAGTTCATAGCCATTTTCTTGCTGTGTTATCATTTGGGTGAAGAAGTTCATTAGATCTCTATTATAAGGTCACTGAATTTCATGAGGACTTCACCCTCATAATCCAATCACCTCCTAAAGTCACAACCACCTAATACCATCACATTGGAGATTGGGTTTCAATGTGTGAATTTTGAGGGGGCATAAACATTCACTTCATATCAGCCTTCAGCTGTTTAGGTGATGCCCACCCACATTATGGCGAGCGATCTGCTTTCTTCAAAGTCTGCTGATTTAAATGGAAATATTATAAATTTAAAAAAAAAGCATTGGACTATGGCCCAGCCACATTGACACATGAAATCAACCTTCACACTCATTTCTTCAGGTCTGTGTAACAAAAGCCAAAGCCTACTTTCTCAGATAGCTGGTGAACGGAAGTCTTGAGTGAGTGCAAAACTTGGGTTCCAAATAAGTCCTATGCCCAGGATAACAGATGATGAGGCTTAGAGTTGGCTTTTCATCATGAAAGTAAATTTGGGTCTGGTCAAGACAGAGCTTGTTTCCAAGTCTCTTGATTTGTCTCCTGCTGAGATTCTCATAGTTCCTTGAATCTCTAGGGCACTGTCATGACAGGGTCAGCCACAGCCAGCTCTCAGCACAGAAGCCAGGAGTCAGGGATGCACACCCACTTTTGGCCAAGGAAGACTGACCCTCCTGTCCTACATCTTCCAGGGTCCTGACACTGCTCACCAGCTTTAGAAAGAAAGAAGTGAGAAGAGCACCTTTATTATCACTGTGGTGTGAAAAGGAGGTTCTCAGCATGAAATTTTTCAATGAATGATCAAACCTCCATAGGATACATAATTGGAAGTCAGGAAGATGGACTTAAGAAGTGAGATTAACCTTCCCTGGGTTCTAAGATGCCACATCCTTGGGATATCTGCCCTGGCTGGTAGAGGGGCCTCCTTGGTTTCTTCAGATGAGCTCTAAATAGGCCCAGGAGGCACTGGCTAGTGGCAACCATCCCATGCTTTGGGCAGGACTCAAGGCAGCATAAAATGGGAAGGTGGACATGGTGACTCTTTAGGCACCCACCTCCAGGTTTCAGAAGGCTGTGCCCTTGACCACCCACCCCGCTCCACACTTGTGTCCGCCCAAAGGACCAAACAAGCACCTGCCCTCTTCTCTCTCAGCTTCCATAACCTACCACATGAGGGTCTGAAAGAATAGGTGCTGCAGGAACCTTCATTCCCTTTGGTCCATTTCCCTCCCCCTCTGCCAGCTTCAGACCTACTGTTCTCACCACCCACCAATCCCTCTTCTAATCCTTCCTGCTCACCCCTCACACCCTGCACAGGAGCTTTTCCAAGCCCACCTACTAAAGAAGCAGAAAGGAAAACCAAGATGGTGGCATAGGTAAACACCTGAAATTGCTTCCTCGCACAACCACTTCAAAAATACAACTAAAAGACAAAATGGACATCATCCAGAACCACAGGAAGGATGGCTGAGTGGAAATTATACAACTAGAAAGGAAAGAGAAAAGCACACTGAGACTCAGAGGAGGTGTGGAAGTAAAGTGCAGAGGTACGGAGGCGCACATGGAAAGGGCTGGCAACTGAGGACACGGTTGTCTTTCTCAATCGGGAGGGAGTCTCAAGCTCCCAACTGCTCTGAACTCCAGTTCCAGGTGAGACTCTGGGGACCCAGACTCATACGGGGAGAAACTGGACTGTCTGGCATCAGTCGGAACTCGAGCGTGGCTTTCTCTCAGAGCTGTTTGCAGCGATTACTGTAGGACACTGAGACCCGGGGCCTCTTAGGGAAGCACTGAGCACCAGCCATAGCTGTTTGCTCTGCACTGTTGATTTCCTGAGACCCCGCCCCACCCAAGCTGTGTGCTGAGGCTTTTGCATATGAATGGCATAGCCCTTTGCAATCTGAAAATTACCTAACAAACTGCAGCTGGGTCAGAGAGACCCAGAACCTCAAAAAGAAGGCCCAAGGCCCCATAGCTGCTTGCATTGCTTCACAACTGGGCCTCATCTGTGCACATCCAAACCCCAAACAAAGAAGAGGAATCTGCAGATCTCTCTGTAGCTCCTGCTGGGTAGCATCAGGAAGAGGCTAAATTAGCACCTCCTTAGAGATCCAAGAGCCAGTGTACCCAGTAGTCAGAGTGGGACCATCCAGATTACAACTCCTCAGATTTATAAGGGACACACTCAGGGGGCAGACTCAGTGAGCACCAAAGCCCCACTGAAGCAAGTCTTGTCCCCTAAGGGTGTCTCCAGCACAGAAGTTCTCCCACCATAGACACAGCTGATTCTCACAGCCAATTGGCCTGGAGGTCAATTCCTCCCAGTGATACCAACAACAATCAAGGCTTAATGACAACAAGACTGTGCACCCAGCCCACAAAGGGGTGCACTAAGAGTGTCCACCTCAGGTAATTGGGGAGGCTGAGCCACTGGGCCCTATAGGACACCTAGCACACAAAGCCACTCTATCCACACAGGGAAGCAGCCAAAATGCAGAGACAAAGAAACAGGTCACAAATGAGAAATGGAGGAAAGCAAACTACTGGATATAGAGTTCAAAACCACACTTTTAAGGTTTTTCAAGAATTTTCTAGAAACCGCCGATAAATTTAGTGAGACCCTCAAGGTTATGAAAAAGGACCAACTAGAAATTAAGCCTACACTGACTGAAATAAAGAATATTATACAGAGTTCCAACAGCAGACTAGAGGATCGCAAGAATCAAGTCAAAGATTTGAAATCCAAAGAAGTAGAAAACACCCAACCGGAAAAGCAAAAAGAAAAAAGAATCCAAAATTATGAATATAGTGTAAGGAGCCTCTGGGACAACTTCAAGCATACCAACATCTGAATTATAGGGGTGCCAGAAGAAAAGAGAGAGCAAGAAACTGAAAACCTAATTGAAGAAATAATGACAGAAAACTTCCCCTATCTGGTGAAAGAAATAGACTTCCAAGTCCAGGAAGTGCAGAAAACCCCAAACAAAAGGAATCTAAAGAGGACCACGCCAAGACACATCATGATTAAAATGCCAAGAGCAAAAGACAAAGAGAGAATCTTAAAAGCAGCAAGAGAAAAACAGTCAGTTACCTACAAGCGAGTATCCATATGACTGTCAGCTGATTTCTCAACAGAAACTATGCAGGCCAGAAGGGAGTAGCAAGAAATATTCAAAGTGATGAATGCCAAGAACCTACAACCAAGATTACTTTACCCAGCCAAACTATCATTCAGAATTGAAGGTCAGATAGAGAGCTTCACAGATAAGAAAAAGCTAAAGGAGTTCATCACCACCAAACCAGTATTATATGAAATGCTAAAAGATATCCTTTAAGAAGAGGAAGAAGAAGAAAAAGGTAAAGATACAAATTATGAACAACAAATACACATCTATCAACAAGTGAATCTAAAAATCAAGTGAATAAAAAACCTGATGAACAGAATAAACTGGTGATTATAATAGAATCAGGGGCATAGAAAGAGAGTGGACTTACAATTCTCGGCTGAAAAGGGGTGTGGTGGATGTGGGAAGAGGCTGGACAAAAAATCGTACACCTATGGATGAGGACAGTGAGGGGTGGAGGGTAAGGGCAGAGGATGGGGTGGGAACTGGGTGGAGGGGAGCTATGGGGGGAAAAAGAGGAATATCTGTAATAATCTGAACAATAAACAATAAAACATTAGAAAATGTCACGTTAAAAATCATATACTGTCAGAGCTGATGAACAGATTTGTAAAATATGTTCATTTTACAAATAAAGAGAACGAGGCCCAGCGACAGGGCAGAAATAATGAGCAAAGGTCAATTTGTGATGCCAGAGACAGGTGTTAATGTAAGCTGGATGCCTCTTCTTCCAATGCTTTTACCATTATTTAACTTGTAGGCTTCTCAGAAGCTATATATTGGACTTGGCTAAATGTATCTGTCTTCAAAGGTATCCAAGTTAAGAGCCAGGCCACAAAGGAATTTTTTTTTATTGCTTAAAGTATTACAAAGGGTATTACATATGTGTCCATTTTATCCCCCCGCCCTAGACAGTCCCCTAGCCTCCCCTATCCCCCAGTGTCTTATGTCCATTGGTTATGCTTATATGCATGCATACAAGTCCTTTAGTTGATCTCTTACCCCCCTACCTCCTGCCCCCCAACCCTCCCCGGCCTTTCCACTGCAGTTTGACAATCTGTTTGAGGCAGCTCTGCCTCTGTATCTATTATTGTTCAAAAGTTTATAATGGTCTCTATTGTCCATGAATGAGTGAGATCATGTGGTATTTTTCCTTTATTGACTGGCTTATTTCACTTAGCATAATGCTCTCCAGTTCCATCCATGACGTTGCAAATGGTAATAGTTCCTTCCTTTTTATAGCAGCATAGTATTCCATCGTGTAGATGTACCACAGTTTTCTAATCCATTCATCTACTGATGGGCACTTAGGCTGTTTCCAGATCTTAGCTATGGTGAATTGTGCTGCTATGAACATAGGGGTGCATATATCCTTTCTGGTTGGTGTTTCTGGTTTCTTGGGATATATTCCTAGAAGTGGGATCACAGGGTCAAATGGGAGTTCCATTTTCAGTTTTTTTAGGAAACTCCATACTGTCTTCCATAGTGGCTGCACCAGTCTGCATTCCCACCAGCAGTGCACAAGTGTTCCTTTTTCTCCACATCCTCTCCAGCACTTGTCGTTTGTTGATTTGTTCAATAAATGGTGTTGGGAAAATTGGACAGATATATGCAAGAAAATGAAACTAGACCACCAACTTACACCATACACAAAAATAAACTCAAAATGGATAAAGGACTTAAATGTATGACAGGAAACCATAAAAATTCTAGAAGAATCCAAAGGCAACAAAATCTCAGACATATGCCGAAGCAATTTCTTCACTGATACAGCTCCTAGGGCACTTGAAACTAAAGAAAAAATGAACAAATGGGACTACATCAAAATAAAAAGCTTCTGCACAGCAAAAGAAACCATCAACAAAACAACGAGAAAACCCACTGTGTGGGAAAACATATTTGCCAATGTCATATCTGATAAGGGCCTAATCTCCAAAATTTATAGGGAACTCATACAACTTAACAAAAGGAAGATAAACAATCCAATCAAAAAATAGGCAAAGGACCTAAATAGACACCTTTCAAAAGAGGACATTCAGAAAGCCAAGAGACATATGAAAACATGCTCAAAGTCACTAATCATCCGAGAGATGCAAATCAAAACAGCAATGAGGTACCATCTCACACCTGTCAGACTGGCTATCATCAACAAATCAACAAACGACAAGTGCTGGAGAGGAATTTGATATTCTTTACTAAAACAAATAAAACTTGTGCAACTGGTAAAACCACAGTGACATCTAGTGGTGTCGTTGATAATGCAACTTTTGATGCAACACTCAATTTGAGCAAGTTTGTCATTAAAAAGCAAACATTATTTTGTACAATATCCTCAGTTTGGGTTTGTCTGTTTTCTCATGAAAAGATTTTTTTTAGCAAGAATACCAACTCAGTGAAGTTTTTACCCTTCCTTAATGCATCATATCAATGATTGTTTGTTCTATTATTGGTAATGTTAACTTTGACTACTTAGCTAACATGGTACCAGGTTTACCCACTATAAAGTTACTGTCCCTTTCTTTATAATTAACTAGTGACCCAGTGCACATATTTGTGCACATTGAAAGGAAATTAATTAGAAGGTGGCCGGCAGGGCAGGACTGGGTGAGATGGGCCATACACGCCCTGGAGCCAACCTCCCGTGGTCTCTCCCCAGCCGGCTGCACCTGGGGTGGTGCTGTGGCTCGAAGGGGGTTTGCGGAGTGAGCTGCATCCCTCCGGCAGGTGGGGTCTCCCGGCCTGGCCTGCGAGGATAGGACTGAAATCAGCTCTCCAACATCCCCCCAGGAGTCCTGGAGTGGGAAAGGGCACTCTGCAAAGTTGCTGTCGTACAGGGTGTAGAATGCAAATGCAAGTGTGCAGTAAACCGGATTCAGGGTGACAGTGCCCCAGCAACAACATAACCCATGGCCAAAGGTGCAATTGTGCAGCCCCACAAGGAATCGGGCTCCCTCCTCTCTGGTTTCCAGGGTGCGTCACACGAGAACCGCTGCTGCCAAACCACTGCAGCTTGGCAGCTCCTGCATTGAGCGTCTGCCCCTGGTGTTCAGTGCAGGTCATAGCAACCAGTTGGATGGGTGGAGGGACTCTTATCATATTAGCCTTTTATATATAGAGATAGACTAAAGGCCCAGTGCACAAAAATTTGTGCACTCGGGGGCGGGGGGAGTGCCTCAGCCCGGCCTGCGCCCATTTGCAGTCCAGGACCCCTTGGGGGATGTCCACCTGTTGACTTAGGCCCACTCCCTGGGGGATCAGGCCTAAGCTTGCAGTCAGACATCCTTCTGGCAGCCAGGGAGTCCTCAGGGGATGTCTGACTAAAGGCTTAGGCCCCCAAGGGATCGGGCCTAAACCGTTAGTTGGACATTCTTAGTGCTGCCACAGGTGGGAGAGGCTCCTGCCACTACCTCTACACTGGGCAGCTATGAGCCAGCTTCTGGCTGAGTGACACTCCCCATATGGAAGTGCACTGACCACCAGGGGGAAGCTCCTGCATTGAGTGTCTGCCCCCTGGTGGCCAGTGCACATCATAGCAACCGGTCATTCTGCTGTTCAGTCAACTTGCATACTAGCCTTTTATTATTATTATATAGGATGTCCCTATTTCCTCCCCTTAGCCCCCTCTACCCAGCTCTTGCCCCCCACTTCTCTCTGGCCATCACCATTCTGTTGTCTCTGTCCATGGGTTCTGCATATATTTTCTTTGGCTAATCCCTTCTTTAAATTCACTTCTTTAAATTTGTATTTTCAGATAAGTGCTTATAACTGCACTATTATATATTTTCTATTATATCATTTAGAATTAAGATATCTTTTAATTGAACCCTTGTAAATTTTAGCACAATTTAATAAATTATGCTAGAAGCAATTAGGAGATTTTTTCATGTAATGCAGATACATTTTAATTAATATTTTATTTTTAATTTTTTAATATTTTAATTTGAAATAATCTCATACAGGTAAAAAAAACCCCTATAAAATACTACAGCATATCATATGTACCCTTCACCCAATTTCTTAGGTGTTAATAATTTAAACATAACCATTTACAACTAACAAAATTTGGAATATATTTTTCTTATAATCTCTTTAATGTTACTTAATCCATTTACTTTGTTTTTGTTAAGCTTCACCCAAGGATATTTTTCCATTGAATGTTAGAGAGAGTGAAGGGAAAGGGAGAGACACATTGATTGGTTGCCTCCTGCACATGCTCTAATAGGGACTGGGGATCAAACCAGCAACTGAGGTACATGCCCTTGGCTGGAATCGAACCTGGGACCTTTCAGTCCATGGGCTAATGCTCTATCCACTGAGCAAAACAGGCTGCAGCTTGATTCATTTACTTTTAATCTATATGTGTCTTTATATTTAAAGTGGGTTTTGTTTTTGATTCACCCTCATAATCTGTATTTTAATTGATGCATTTATGCCACTGACTTTCAGAGTGCTTATTGATAGAGTTACTGCCATTTCAGGTGGCTTCTGGGGCTTCTGGGGCTGTCCAGCAGTCTGGGATTGGATCCATCACGGGTGGCAGATGGCTTCTGGGGCTTCTGGGTCCCGCCTGTGGCCTGGGAACGGATCCATCACGGGCAGCAGGCAGGAGGCTTCTGGGGTCACACAGGGGGGCCTGGATGGCAGCTGGCACTCACGCTGTCCCACCCTGCCTGCAGTATGCACATTAGCCGCCATCTTTGTTGGCAGTTAATTTGCATATCACTCTGATTAGCCAATGGGAGGTGTAGCGAAGGTATGGACAATTACCATGTTTGTCTATTATTAGATAGGATAACTGATTAGTGAGGCAATATTTTGAAACCATATATTTTTGCTTTGAACTTTCATTTGCTAGTTTTTCTATCCATTAATAATTCATGCCTGAATCAATTATTACTTTAACTAGAGGCCTGTTGCACGAAAAGATTCATGCAATAGATTTTCCCTTCCCCCTGGCTGCCGGCACCAGTTTTCCTCTGGCACCCGGGACCCAGGACTTTGCTCTGGCCGGAGCCACCTTCAAGCCTTTGCTGCTCCGGCTGGAGCCGCCTTCAGTCTTTGCTCCGCCTCTTCATGCCTACGTATGCAAATTAACAGCCATCTTTGTTGGCGGTTAATTTGCATATCACACTGATTAGCCGATGGGAGGCATAGCAAAGGTACAGTCAATTACCATGTTTGTCTATTATTAGATAGGATGGTTGCAAAATGGTAATTCTCTAATTCTGTCATTTTTTCTGCATTTTTATTAGTTATCATATTACTGAAAGAAGAGCTTTCCTTATTTTTTTAATTAAATCTTTCTTGTTCAGATTATTACAGATATTCCTCTTTTTTCCCACCATAACTCCCCTCCACCCAGTTCCCACCCCACCCTCTGCCCTTACCCGCACCCCACTGTCCTCATCCATAGGTGTACGATTTTTGTCCAGTCTCTTCCTGCATCACCCACACCGCTTTCCCCCCTGAGAATAGTCAGTCCACTCCCTTTCTATGCCCCTTATTCTATTATATTCACCAGTTCATTCTGTTCATCAGATTATTTATTCACTTGATTTTCAGATTCACTTGTTGATAGATGTGTATTTGTTGTTCATAATTTGTATCTTTACCTTTTTCTACTTCCTCTTCTTAAAGGATGCTTTTTAGCATTTCATATAATATTGGTTTGGTGGTGATGAATTCCTTTAGCTTTTATCTGTGAAGCTCTCTATCTGACCTTCAATTCTGAATGTTAGCTTTGCTGGGTAAAGTAATCTTGGTTGTAGGTTCTTGCTATTCATCACTTTGAATATTTCTTGCCACTCCCTTCTGGCCTGCACAGTTTCTGTTGAGAAATCAGCTGACAGTCATATGGGTACTCCCTTGTAGGTAACTGACTGTTTTTCTCTTGCTGCTTTTAAGATTCTCTCTTTGTCTTTTGCTCTGGGCATTTTAATTATGATGTGTCTTGGTGTGATCCTCTTTGGATTCCTTTGTTTGGGGTTCTCTGCACTTCCTGGACTTGGAAGTCTATTTCTTTCACCAGGTAGGGGAAGTTTTCTGTCATTATTTCTTCAAATAGCTTTTCAATATCTTGCTCTCTCTCTTCTTCTGGCACCCCTATAATTCGGATGTTGGTGCACTTGAAGTTGTCCCAGAGGCTCCTTACACTATCTTCATAATTTTGGATTCTTTTTTCTTTTTTCTTTTCCGGTTGGGTGTTTTTTGCTTCTTTGTATTTCAAATCTTTGACTTGATTCTTGCAATCCTCTAGTCTGCTGTTGGAATTCTGTATAATATTTTTTATTTCAGTCAGTGTATGCTTAATTTCTCGTTGGTCCTTTTTCATATCTTCAAGGGTCTCACTAGATTTCTTGAGGGTCTCACTAAATTTATCGGCGGTCTTACTAGACTTCTTGAGGGTCTTACTAAATTTATCGGCGGTTTCTAGAAAATTCTTGAAAAACCTTAAAAGTGTGGTTTTGAACTCTATATCCAGTAGTTTGCTTTCCTCCATTTCTGTCATTTGTGACCTGTTTCTTTGTCTCTGCATTTTTTCTGCTTCCCTGTGTGGATAGAGTGGCTTTCTGTGCTAGATGTCCTATAGGGCCCAGTGGCTCAGCCTCCCCAATTACCTGAGGTGGACACTCTTAGTGCACCCCTTTGTGGGCTGGGTGCACAGTCTTGTTGTCATTAAGCCTTGATTGTTGTTGGTATCACTGGGAGGAATTGACCTCCAGGCCAATTGGCTGTGAGAATCAGCTGTGTCTATGGTGGGAGAACTTCTGTGCTGGAGACACCCTTAGGGGACAAGACTTGCTTCAGTGGGGCTTTGGTGCTCACTGAGTCTTCCCCCTGAGGGTGTCCCTTATGGATCTGAGGAGTTGTAATCTGGATGGTCCCACTCTGACTACTGGGTACACTGGCTCTTGGATCTCTAAGGAGGTGCTAATTTAGCCTCTTCCTGATGCTACCCAGCAGGAGCTACAGAGAGATCTGCAGATTCCTCTTCTTTGTTTGGGGTTTGGATGTGCACAGATGAGGCCCAGCTGTGAAGCAATGCAAGCAGCTATTGGGCCTTTGGCCTTCTTTTGAATGTTCTGGGTTTCTCTGACCCAGCTGCAGTTTGTTAGGTAGTTTTAGATTGCAAAGGGCCAGGCCATTTATATGCGAAAGCCTTTGCGCACAGCTCGCGTGGGGTAGGGTCTCAGGGAATCAACAGGGCAGAGCAAACAGCTATGGATTATCCTGAGCCCTCCCCTAAGTCGCCCAGGGTCTCAGTGTCCTGCAGTAATCGCTGCAAGCACCTCTGAGAGAAAGCCACCCTTGAGTTCCGACCGATGCCAGACAGTCCAGTTTCTCCCCGTATGAGTCTGGGTCCCCAGAGACTCACCTGGAACTGTAGTTCAGAGCAGCCAGGAGCTTGAGACTCCCTCCCGATTGAAAAAGACAATTGTGTCCTCAGTTGCCAGCCCTTTCCACGTGCGCCTCTGTACCTCTTCACTTTACTTCCACACCTCCTCTGAGTCTCAGTGTGCTTTTCTCTTTCCTTTCTAGTTGTATAATTTCCACTCAGCCATCCTTCCTGTGGTTCTGGATGATGTCCATTTTGTCTTTTAGTTGTAGTTTTGAAGTGGTTGTGTGAAGCAGCAATTTCAGGTGTTTACCTATGCCACCATCTTGGTTTCTCCCTAATTTGCCATTCTTTTTTTATCATACTCATTTGGAAAATGGACTTTTGGCTTTACCGGGCACCTCCTCACCTGAATTAGTCCATTACTTCAAGGTTCTACTGTAGGGTATTTTTATCCTCTCCTGTAGCTGGATGGAGGAGTGGAAGTCCAGATTCTTTAGGAATGGAACTGTGAGACACTCTAGTGTGAAAGCCGTGGGAGGTCCTGGGGGAGTCCTCAGATTTGCATCTGGGTTCTCCACCTTTCTTGGTCATCTTTGGGGTCTTGGGTGTACCAGACCTCTCTGTCCTGGCTAGTTGGTGGCCTGGTGCATCTGTCCCCTGTCCCCATGCACCAACTCCTTTGGAATCTCTGGAATGAAGCTCTGCAAAGAGAGTGCTCAGCAGTCAAGCAAGGAGGCTTCACGGCATCACAACAGTGGGAAACGCCCATCATAAATTCTGTCCCTTAAGTCAGGCACAGAGGGGCATCTACACTGATCTCCAGCTAGGGAGGAAACAAAAGGATGCTTCCAGGGCTCAGGTGTAATAGTGGGTAGAGAAACTTGATCTCCAGCATTCTGCTTCCTATCCTGCCAGCCATGACCTGGGGTAGAAACATAACAGAACTGCCAGGCATTCAATACCTAATAACCTGCTTCTGTCCGGGATGGGCACCCCTCACCCCAATTTTTCCCTTATCACCCTCCAACACACATATATACACAAATGTGCAAAATGAGGGGAAAGGGGTGAGTGGCTGCCCAGGTGGAATCACAGTTGTTGCCTGGCCTGGATTCCCCTACTTTGGACTGTGTTACCTTAGGTTGCCTTGAGCCAAATGGCCAGAGGCATTGGAGGTAAGGGATCAGGCAATGTCTACAGCAACAGAAACATCTCTCACTCTGGGCTTTCCTCAGCCAGAGACTTGGAAAGTCAAGAGAAAACATCCTGCTCTGGTTGACTTCTGGTCAAGTGAGTTGGACAGGAGGTGGTCTCTAGATGGTGGTGTCTAGTTAACAGTATCACTAAGGATGTGAGGTCACTTCTTTGAGGTTCCATTCCCTAGGTTCCTTTCTCCAATCAGACTCAGCCAAAGCATCTCTGGGATGTTAAAAGCTCACCCTCCTTGATGATGTCATCTTCAAAATTGAACATGAATATCCAACACAGCCCGCCCCATCCATTCTTGTGAATGTACCAGGTTCCCAGCTTTGAGTAAAGAGCCAAGTTTATACCTCCTTTTTTCTTACAAATTCTGTGTCCTGGAAAATCCTTTATGCCTCTCAGGGCCTCCCCAGTCTCCCAACCTGCACAATGAGGTTGACGCTAGACACCATTTTCTAGGGATATCATCAGGTTTAGATAATACCTATAACTCCATGGGCTGGTGTCACAGAAAACTGATGCATAAACATAGAGGTGGAAGAATTACAAGATTGAGTGGGACATAGCATGAAACACCACTCAAAACAGGCCTGGGTTCCAGCCATGTGAACTTGGGAAGTCACTGCCCATCTTGATCTCAGCTACATCTTTAAGGGAGTAAAAGGAGTGGAAATTCAGACATTGTTATCCATGTCATAAAACCTTCCAATGGCCTCCTGTTAAACTTAGAATCAGACCCTGTGCCTCATGTCGGTCCATGTGGTGGGAGCCTTCTGGGATAATGAAAGGAACTTCAATTCTTCCTCTGCTGGCCCTAGGTGTCCAGTTCCTTCACTAGGCCTAGACAAAGACCCTGACCCCACTTCCAAACGAGGACCCGAGGCTACAACAAGGATGGTTGTGTCCTGGACTCCGACTAGACTCGTGGTCCATGCTCAGCCACATTCTATATTATACCAGGTCCTCAATCCCCCAAGTCTGCGAACTGCTCTCAGCTTAGAGGTCCACCAGGGAGCTCAGGCACAGTGGACCATCAGTGAAGGACCGAGTCCATCAAACACTTCTCCAATCATGCGGAAACCTAGGGTCACCACTCTGAGCTCCTGAGGCCTCCTCCCCTGTAGCTCCACCACACTTAGTGGGGCTGCTCATCCTTGTTCCAGGTTCCACAGAGGTAGACACAGGACCCTAATCCCGTCCTCTCCAGGTTGCTCTGCAGATGGCCCCAACCAGAAGGCCCCTGAGAGACTTGGGGACTCCCCTGCCCTGTCAGACTGGCATCTCTTCCTCTCCCAAATCTGGGGCTGTGAGTGTGCTGCTGGGAGACTAGGCAGCCCTGCCCCATGACAAAGCTGCTTCCAACCACTGTTTTTTTAATTGATTTTTTTTTTTTAGAGCGGAAGGGAGAGAGAGAAAGAAACACCAATGGGAGAGCAGAACATAGGTCAGCTGCCTCCTGCATACACACTATCAGGGATTGAGCCCACAATCCCTAGGCATGTGCCCTGACAGGGAATCAAGCCAGCAACCCTTTGGTGCATGGGATGATGCCCAACCAACTGAGCCACATTGGCCAGGGCCCCACTACTTTCTTGATCCTCTTCTCAACTCCAGCTGACTGTTCCTTTGCAGCCCCCAAACCCATGCATTGTTCCAAACAGAAAGTATTTCTCTGTGTGTGGAGGGAGGGGGTTGGGCGGGGGGGGGGAGTGTGCAGAAAGTATAAATAGGGGTTAGGTTAGGGGTTTGAGCTTAGACTTGGGTTTATAGATTAGGGTTAAAATTAAGAGCCAGGGTCAAGGTTAAAGGATTATGGTTAGGGGGTTAGGTTTAGGGTTAAGGGTAAATGGTCAGGGGGTTAGGGATAGAGGGTTAGGTTTAAATTAGGTTTATGGATTATTGTTAGGATAGATTTAGGCTTAGAGTTAGGTTTAGGGTTATGGTTATGGTTAGATTTTAAGTTAGGATTAGTTTTAAGGTGAGAATTTGGGGGTTAGAGTGATGGTGAGGATAAGAGGTTAAGATTAGTGGTAGAGTGAGGGTGAGTGCAAGGGGTTAATGTTAGGGCTAAAGTTAGGTCTAGGGATAGGGTTAAGGGTTAGGGAGAGGGGTTAGGGGTAATGGCGAGGGTAGGGTTGAGGTTTTGTAGGGATAGAACTAGTGTCACACTTCTGGTATCTCAGAATCTCTGCAGAGTCCTCAGACCCGATAAGAGTTAACTTCCGTGGTGGCTTTTCATGTGGATAAACCATTGAAAGAGCAATCTGTTTCCTCTGGGCAGCATCACTCACATAGTGACCAACCAAGGGGAAAGTCTCTGTCAATGGGATATGGGTAACCGAGTGGGTGTTAGGTTATATTAGGAGGAGGCATCATTTAGGGTTGAGTAACAGTGCGTGTGAGGAGGGTGTGGAAACAAGGTGCCCATGGACTTTGAAACCTGTGAGAAATGGGTGCTGGGTTATCTGTGGATGATCTGACTGGATCAGTATGTCCTGCTGCTGAACCATTGTCTGGCCAGAATAAACCACCCCCGATATCAGCAAATAAAGGAAGTCCCAGGATGGGCAGGGAACTCTCCAGGCTATTCCTTCAAAGGCTTTCTGCTGAGATTCCAGGGTCACATTCCATCAAATCACTAAGGAGAGGTGCTTTCTCCTGATATCTGTGGCTGCATCTTTGATTCTAGGGACAGGAGTCCTGCACCAGGTCTGTCTCCTGGTCTCACTATTAACACCCAAGGGAATTGTGCATGACTAGGGTTTCAGTGGTGGACTTCAGCCTGGGAATACTTACTTGGATGTGGCACTGGGGTTTCTCTTCAAGGCAAGAGCGTGTTTTATGTCTTTAAATGTTAAATAGAAAGATGATCACGTTGGTGAACATTCCTCTACCTGAAGCTCCAGAGCTAGTGCCAGCTGCATTGCCAGCTCCAACAACAGCTCAAGTGTTAGAGCCATCATCAGCCCCAGAGCTAGAACTATAGCACCAGCTCGACCAGAGCCAAATCTGGCTCTAGTATCACTTCCAGATTTAGAGACAGTACCCATTCCAGAGTTACAGCAAGTTCTAGCATAGGTGGAACCAGCTCCAGCACCAACTCTGCCAACAATTCTAGAACTAGCCACTTCTAGCACCAGTGCTAGCATCAGCATCAGCTCTAGTACAGCTTCAGAGGTAGAGTCAGCTCTAGCGTCAGCACGAATTCTAAAGCCAAAGCCAGCTTCAGCACCAGCTTCAACGCTAAAGCCAGCTCCAGTGCTATATTTAAAGCAGCTCTAGCACCGTCTCTGGAGCTAGAGCCAGCCTCACCATTTTTGCCAGAGCTGAAGTGAACACCAGAGTTAGGGCCAACTTCAGCACCAGCTCTTGCATCAGCTCCCGAGTAAGAGTCAGCTCTGGCACCAACTCTAGAGACAGAGACTGCTATATCACCAACTCCTATGTCAGCTCCAGCTATAGATCTAGAATCATCTCTAAAACTAATTCCAAAGCCAGAGTCAGCACCAATTCTGAGCTAGAATCAAATCCAACACCAATTCTGACACTAGTTCCAAGCTGGAGTCCACACCAGTGCCAGCTTCTCCATCAGGAGGCTCTGGCATGAGCTACAAAGCTAGAGCTAGTGCCAAATCCTGAACTAGAACTAGTCTCAGTACCAGTTCTAGCACCTGCACCAGAATTAGGTCCAGCACCAGGTCTACAAACAACCTGAGATAGAGACAGCCCTATCACTACCTCCCAAGCCAGCTGTAGCACCAGCCAGCTCTAGCAGCAACTCCAGAGCTCCATCACCAGATCCACAGCTAGGGCCTGCTTTAGCATGCACTCCTGGGCTCTAGTCAGCTCCAGCACCAGATCCAGAGGTAGGATGAGACCCAGCTCTGGCTGTAGTTATTATCATTTTCAGAAGAACAACTTTTGCTTTATTTTTTTCTGTTCTCTATTATTCCCCTTCTGTTCTAATATTTTTTAGCTTTACTTTTTTAGTTCACAATGGGCATCTTCTGACTCTTGGCAATTGCCAGCCTCAGGACCACTTCTATAGGGTGTGACTCATCAGGTAGCTAGACAGAAGTGGCCCTAGCCAGCCAGGCACCTCCCTCCCAACCTGCCCAGCCCAGGCCACTTCCAGACTTGTCTCACCATTAGAACTCTGTTCTGGCTGTGTATGATGCCAGACTGTTGACAGGCTGACCTGGATTCCTAGGGCTCAATTGCTGCTTTGGGTGCCTATTGCTCTCTGGGAACCAGAGGACTAGCTGTCCCTTTGCAGGTACAGGTGGGTTCCTGTCACCTAGGCCCATAGGCAGCCAGAGCACCCACTAGGTCTGAAGACTGCAGTTCTCATGTCTACATTACCTGCCTGTGAACTTCCCAGGGTCCTGGCCCAGCCTCTCACCTCTCTAGCCTTTGTCAGCACATGGAATTGCAAAGATCCCATCATCAAGTCTTGCCTACCCCTCCTCTGGGAGAGACCCACCCATCACATAAGTGGCTCTTCACCAGGTGAACAGGAGACAGCTAAGTCCCACTGATGTTCTCTGGCTCCCCTGCAAGTGCCAGACACAAAGGATTTTGAGACCACAGGAGGTGGGGTCAGTGGGAAGGGAAGATTTCAGAGGAGGTATGATTGGATTTTTGTATAAAAGGTAAAAAAAAAAAATCTTATTACAATATTGGTTGTGAAAAGTGAAAGCTACACTTGAGTATTATATTGAAGTACTAGAGGTCCAGTGCACAAAATTAGTGCAGTTGGGGAGGGGTGTCCCTTGCCCAGCCTGCACCCTCCAATCTGGGACCCCTCGGGGATGTCTGACAGCCAATTTAGATCCCTGTGGGATCGGGCCTAAACTGGCAGTCAGACATCCCTCACAATCCGGGACTGCTGGCTCCTAACTGCTTGCCTGCCTGTCTGGTTGCCCCTAAATCGCTTCTGCCTGTCAGCCTGATCCCCCCTAACCGCTCCCCTGATGGCCTGATTAACACCTAACTGCTCCCCTGCCAGCCCAATCGCCTCTAACTGTCCTCCCCTGCCGGCCTGGTAGCCCCAAACTGCCCTCCCCTGCCGACCTGATCTCACCCCCAACTTCCCTCCCCAGCAAGCCTGGTCCCCCCCCCCCCCAACTGCCATCCCCTGCTGGCCTGATCTCACCCCCAACTTCCCTCCCCAGCAAGCCTGGTTCCCCCCCCCCCCCCAACTGCCATCCCCTGCTGGCCTGGTTGCCCCCAACTGCCCTCCCCTGCTGGCCTGATCTCACCCCCAATGGCCCTCCTCTGCTGGCCAATTTGGTTCTAATTGGTCAGTTTCTATGCCAGTCAGTGTCAAAAGCTCCGCCTCCTAGGCAGCCATTGGCTCCTCACACTTCACCCAGATTTGGTTCTGATTGGTCGGTTTCTATGCCAGTCAGCGTCTCTGGGCCTATCAATGGGGCCTGATCAGAAAGGTGGGGCTGATCAGCAGCCCTAGTGGAGGCTTGTAGAGAAATGGAGGCGCAGCTGCTGGAGAGAAAGAGAGAGGCAAGTGCTGATCAACAGCTGCCACAGATGCTACGGATTAGACCCTGCTTCTCTCTTCAAGCCTCTCTCCGGGCCTGATTTGCACACCCCTCAGCAGTCAGTGCTGGGTCGCCATGGCAACCCAGCGCTGACTGCAGGACTGACTTCTGGTTGGTTGAGCCTCTGGTTATGAGGGACCCAGGGTTTTTACATATTAGGATGTTTCTACTATAGCCTGGAAGTTGTGGTTTTGCTCTTCATTTCCTGTTAAATCAGACTCATTCCTTGTAAGTTTTGCAGAACCATTCATTTATTTTAGGTGGGAGAAGGGCCAGCTCCCTCCCTGGACCTGAGGCACATGCCCAAGTCCCACTTCCTCAGAGGACAGGTTCACTCCAGTGTTGTGAACCTGGGCCAGGAGCAGAGACAGCCCCTCAGAGCTCCTGCGATTAGAGGTTGAAGGTACTTACACAGGCAGAGCTACAGCCCCTGAAATTGGGCGTCTTTAAAAATAGCACTTGTCAGGGCCACTTCCTGCCCCAGGACAGTGGCTGCCTTTCTACACTTTGAGGAAAAAGGGACACTTTCTGCTTCCCCTGCTGAGGTATCTTTTGACTGCCAATTGGGGAACTGTAGTTTTTAAGATCAAACTGGAATTCATCAGCACTAAATGGGAAAAATTGTAAAATAGATTAAAACATACAATGTAGGAAGGAAAAGGCCAGAGGAAGATTAGCCAAGAAAATGAGGGCGGGCAGGACTCTATCCTGTCCCAAGGGCCCTGCAGTTGGCCTTTCACCTAGATTTGAATCGTCCTGGGAGAGAGCCTCTAGCCGCCCACCCCCTCAATTCAGGCACAGTGTTCACTCCCTTCCTGCTCGCCCTGAGGAATGTGCTTCCGTTTTGTCATGGGGGTATAACCTTTGCAGTGGGGTGGGCTGATAGATGTAGCCTGGTGGGCAGTGGGGAGTGCAAGCAGGACTGATGTCACAAGCAGCAGGACACATCATTACCAATTGAATACTGCAGTGCTTCCAACCCTAGGGAAAGACACCTATCTTGAGCTCACATGAGCACTCTCTGGGGCTTTCCCCAGGATCAGGGCTTAAGGGCTAACAGCAGACTCAGCAGGGAGCTTCTGGGACAGACACAACCTCCAGTCTATCACTTATTTTAAGAGCTCCAGAATATACAGCATGTAAAGGCAGGAGCAGGGTGAAATGTGGGGCAGTTGAGTTATCCCTTCCCCTATGATGGCTACAATTATCCCCTGTGCAGGGCCCAGTGACTGTGCAAGTAGACATAGTAGAGAGCAAAATGGTGCAAGTGACTGTTCAACCAGTGATTGTGAGGTGATTATTGATGGCTTAGTGGAACTCGGATAGTGTAGGGCTAATGTGCAAGGAAAGACTGAATTGACATGCATCAGTAGTTGTTGACTTGCAGTGAATGTGCAAGCACTGGTTCACAGTGGTGCAGTATGGGAGCTGGAAAGAGCAGAATGGTGAATAGCGGTTGGTAACCAGAAAGTGTTCAGAGTGGCTCTTGCACAGGGAGTGTGCAACAAGATACTGTTTAACAGCACACGGTGGCTGTGAAAAGCGAGTTGTGAGCATTAGAAAAGCAGTTGTTAAATGCCACAGAGGGTGTGCTGGAGGAAAAGTTGGACGGAGTGAGATACATGCACACAGATTGGTTGTTGAGCTGCACATGGTGAGTGGGTAAAAGTTGACTGTGAATGGCAAACACTGGGTGTGCAAAGTGTGAGGTTGAATGGAGAATGAGACCGTGACTCTTGAATTACACAGTGTGCAGTTATTAAATAGTAGAGAGGGCATGCAAACAGTGGAAGTTGGTTGGTATAGAACAAGTGTGCAATGGGTGGTTGCAGAATTATACAGCGATATGAATAGTTTAGTCACACACAGTGGCAAACCCGTGGTTGAAAAACACCCAGGAGCCCTAGCTGGTTTGGCTCAGTGGATAGAGCGTCGGCCTGCAGATTGAAGGGCCCCAGGTTCGAATCTGATCAAAAGGACGTAACTTGGTTGCAGGCTTCTCCCCAGCCCAGGCCCTGGTCGGGGCTCACGCAGGAGGTAACCAATCGATGTATTTCTCTCACATCAATATTTCTCTCTCTCTCTAAAAATCAATGGAAAAATATCCTCAGGTGAGGATTAAAAACAAACAAAACACTCAGGGAATTGTACTGAGGGAGTCAAATGGAAGAGCATGGGTGCAGGCGAGTACACCAAGGGGGGCGTTATTGGATTGCCTGTAGTAACTGTGCAAGGAGACTGCTGAATGTCAGTGTGGGTGTGTTAAGAAGTGGGTGCTGGAGTAAGCAATGACTGCTGAATCCAAATGAACAAGCAGGGTGATGACACTGGTCACATTTATATGCCAAAGTGGCAAGGCCACAGCACCACTTGGTCAAACACCAGTGTGAATATGCCCGCAAAGGTTTTTAGATGAGATTCATGTTTAACTCAGCAGACTGAGTAAAGCAAATGACCCTGCCATAATGTGGGTGGGCCCTGTCTAATCAGTTGAGGCCTTAAGAGCAAGGACCAAGGTTTATGAAGAAGCAATTTTGCCTCCAGACTACAACACAGAAACTTTGCCGGAGTCCAGCCTTTGGATCCAAGAATATAATGTCAACTCTTCTCTGGGGCTCCAGCCTTCTCTGCCGATTCACACTCACCAGCCCCATCTCTTTTCATACAGCTTGGTTCTGCTTCCCTGGAGAGCATTCATACCATCACAGTGGCACACAGGTGTGCAGGGGGTAGCAATTGGATGGTGCAGATAAGCATGCAGAGGTTAAAATGTAGAACAGTGTGTAATAATTGATTTGCTTGGCACAGAAGAGATGTGTAAGGGTTGGGAAATAGATGGAAAGAATGAGTGTGCAGAATGGCGATTGCAACAAGTAGGTGGGTGGTGCAGAATGGATGTGCAAGGTGTGGAAGAGGCCTGGGCTCCATCTGGCCTATAGGTAGATCCTCTTACTGCTGGTTGGGAGCAAAGGGCTGTCCCTGAATGAAGTCTCTGAAGGGGAAGGTGTTGCTGCAGCAAGCAAAAGAGAGGCAACAGGTGTTCTGACTTGCCACTTACTGTCAGTAGGGCTGAGTGTCCCCTGAATACAGTGCCTGTGATACCTGAAGGGTTGGCCTAGAGCACAGACCAATATGACATCTCTGGCTCAGGACCTTGACAAGGGGGCCAGGGGGCAGTGGAGGAAAGGAGTGAGCTATTTGAACAGTGCTTCGAATGTGGGATAGACATAGGTCCTGCAGCATGGAGGTGCCTTGGGCCCGTCTCTACCCAACTCCAGGGGGCTTGCTCCAGAGGAATTGGCGTGGACTCTGGGGGGTGTGATGCTACTGTAGAGTGGGCCTGCAAGATAATTCATTACCCTGTGCTGCTGTGGATGGGAAGCCCATCAGCTTGGTGCTGGTCTCAGCGAAGGGCAGGCTAGGGACACCAAGAAAAATCAGCCACATGCTGCTCACACTCCTGAGTCCCCAGCATACCCACAGCCTTGCCACAGGTCCAAGCTACCAACTCTTCACCCACCCCCTCACCAGATCTGAGTCCTCAGTCCTGCTGGGCCTTCCAAGGACAAGGAACCTGGACCCTCTGGACAGGCACTGAAGTCTGGGATGCCAGGACAGTACCAGACCCTTAAGAGCAGGAACCATATCTGGGAGGCCACATGTCCCAGCCCACAGAGGATGGAGCTTTATTTCTGAAAGGGACCCTGGCGCAGGGCCTTGAGGGTCCTTGTCAGGCTGCCAACTAACGCTCATGGCACACACTAAAGAGGCTCTGTGGTGGCCAGGGCCTCCTGCAGCTGCTGTAGGAGGTCCTCTGGTTGCGGCAAAAACCTGCTGGTGTCCACTCTCTGGAAGTCGGGGTTGACCACCACAGATGCCAGCACCTCAGCAATCCGGCTGATGTCAAAAATGGTGTGCTGGAGGCCCAGCCCAGAGTCCTCACTGCACTGCAGTTCACCAGGGCCTGTCTTCTTCACTAGGAGGAGCCTCCTTTCAGCAATGACCTTGAGGAATTGGTAAAATTCTTCAAAATTAATTCCAGAGCAGGACTTCATGATGACCTGGAGCAGAAAGGAGAGGCGAGTGAGCTACTGCTTACCTGCAACTCCAGGCAAGTTTCTGCTGACTGTGGACAGAGTCCCAGCTGCAAAGGATCCCAAGCCATGGACCAGTTTTTGAGGATGGAGACAGATACCTGGGGGCCAGCCAGTGATGGATTGGTCTGAGCCCTGGTTATCTGCCTCAGCCCCAGCAGACCAGGTAGCCACCTCTCCCCCCACTGCAGCCTGTCTCTGGTGAGCTCCCACCAACCTCCCACGCCTTGGCCTCTCCCTGTCCCCAGTCTTGTCCAGACCAAACACCCCACCTGGCAGTGGTGGTGCCAGTCTGGCATGGTGTCCCTCCACTCGCTGACTTCTTGCTGCACGGCACACAGCTCCTGCTGCAGGAAATGCCACATGTTGGCCAGGTTACAGCCATTGACCCAGTTATGGTTGATGGAGATGGTGTCCTCCTGGAAGAGGCAGATTGCATGCTGTCCCCAAAAGCCCACAGGGGCACTGTCCCCTCCCCCATCCTGAGGCCCTCCCAGCCCTCCTCAGCTGAGAAAGGCTCACCCTCCCATCTCCCAGTGGGTGTCAGCAGGCAAGAGGGAACCGAGTCTGGGACCATCTGAGTCCATAGCTAGTCCAGGGTGAGGCTCCCCAGGGGCTGGACAACCCTACTGTGTGAGGACTAGGAAAGTAATGTGGGAGGGATGGAACCCTTAGCAGTGCTTGTGGGGTCAACAAGCCTACACATGGGCCCAGCCTCACTATGGCCTGCCTTACCACCCAGAGGGACAACCTGCCAACTGTGGAGTCAGTAGGGATGCCACAGCCCTCTATCCTCAGGAAGCATCAAGAAAAGTCCCAGAGCAGGCTGAGAGGCCCAGTTGAAAGGGGGTCAAGGCCAGCCTGGTAAAACCCCATGGCATCTCTCCCTGCCTGCCCGGACTACCTCTGGGGCACGTGAAGCAGGGTGTACCCACCCTACCAGATTGTGGACTTGGTGGTGCCACCCGCTGGGCACAAACACCATCTCGCCTGCCTCCTGCGTGACCTCTAGCACAGGATGCAGGTGGCTATCCAGGAATTCAGGGGCGGTCACATCGTAGGGTAGGCCACCGTGGCAATCCCGCAGGGCTTCTTCTTGCCCTGGTGGGAAGAAGAACCACTTTTTCCTTCCGCAGATGTTGACAGACCAGCTGAAGGAGCGGAAAATGTCAGCATGGAACGGCGACCTGCGAAGAGTCCCGGTTGATGTCTCATGGCCTGGGCATGGGCTTTGGTTCTTCCAAATAGACTGGCCACACTCAGAGGCTCAAGGTCCCCAGCTCTCACACCTATCTGTGAGCCACAGGGGTGAGCCAGACCTTCCCCACTTCAGAATATCCCGCAGGAGGGACACAGGTTCTGAGCAGAGCCACGAAAGAAGGAAATGGGCTTGGAAATGCCAGACCTGGCAGCTGACTCCCTGGCCTGGCCAAGGCTCTGAGAGTGCCCACATGGCTCAGGAGAGTGATCAGGGACAAGGTGCAGGGCGGTGGGTGGGAGTGGATACACGGTTACCAGGTGCCAGCGGGCCCCATGTAGATGAAACGGTAGTCGTCCACGTCCAGGGTGTCCCAGTACTCGTTGAGCCAGTCGGAGGAGAAGTAGACGGGCAAGGTGAATAAGCCCTCGGCAGAGGAGTACCTTCAGAGAGCAAGTGGCATGAGGATGCTGCCATCTCCATGCTCCCAAACCCAATGGTCACTGATATGAGGGCCCGGGAGCTGCCTTCCAGGGCCAGCACCAACTGCCAGGCTGAGTGGGGCCACCTCATATGACCCAGCCCTGGTTCGTCCATCAGATGACCCTAGCTGAGCTGTGACAGGGTTAGACCACCCATGGAGGCAGCAACCCATGTGCTCTGGGCCCTCCAACACATGGTCCAGGATTTCAGACTGTTGGATTTTAGAGTTGGGTTCTAAATACATCATTGGAATTACACTGTCTTCTGAACTTGTGGGTCGCTTTGGTGTTTTTACCCATACCAGTGACCTTGACTTTGCTGAGCAGACACAAGGCCACAGGCCCTGGCACAAGGACTGTCATGAACACCAAGGTCCTTTTCACCCTCAGCCTCTCAAATCCTTACTCCACTGGTGGATCCCACAACCCAACTATAGGCTCTCAAACACAGGAGCATGTTAAACCTGCCCAAGGGAAAATGCCAGGCAGGCTCACACATCATGCTTGGTCAGAGGCCAGGAGGAGAACCCAGTACCACCAAACCACTTGGAGTTCCCCCAACACCATGCCTTGTGCACTCAGACCCCTGCCCATTCACAAACCCTGTTCGGACAGTGCCTCCCATGTCTGCCTAGCTCAGGCCTGTTCTGCTCTCTTCATTTTACTGTTGCCAGAACACTCAGTCAAAACCTAATTTCAAACAAACAATGAAGTTTTTAGTACAAGTGTGCCCCATGCACACTTGGGATATATTTACACCAAAAAACAATAAACAAATAAAAAACACACCCACTCATTGCTTATCTGAAGCTCAAATCCACACTGCATAAGCATCAGGGCCTATGAGTGCCCGAGGGCCAGGATCAGTGTCTGGTCACACCTTAACCACTGTCTACACAGAAAGCTCCATGCCCAATAAAAAGAGCTGAGGCAGGAACACGGAGGACATGCTATGGGTACTGTGGGTGGGGGCTGGCGCTGGCGTGTCTCGCGCACTCTAGCAGTGGTCTTAGAATCATATGAGCCTTAGTTCTAGTCTCATTTTACCTTTGTGAGCCTTAGTTTCCACATCAGCAAACAAGAATTCAATTTGTGCACTCATTCATCCAACATTAATTAAACACCTTTGTGCCAGCTAAGGGGAGTCTGATTAGGATGGTTTCTGCTGGTGGAAAGCATGCCCCTGGGTAGGGGAGATGGAAACAAAACCAGAAGACCCCTTAGAAAGTGGTCACAACAGCGAAAGTGAGATGTTTTCAGAGCAGCGTCGCTTGAGCTCCCAGGTGGAAGTGTGTAGAAGGGAGCAGACAAAGAAAGTCCTCTTTGGAGAGTTGGTGCTGCTCAGCAGTGATGGAGATTTTAAGCAGGTGGGCCACAGTTCTGCTGGAAAGAGCAGTTGGACCTTAGTGAGCCTAGCAGTGGGGTGCAGGGCGCAGCAGGCAGCCAGTCAGGAGACTGGCAGCACAACAGGCTGGACCTAGAGAAAGAGGGCTGGAAAGGGGGCATCTGAGCAGAGGAAGGCAGGCTGGGTGCTGCCAGGTAGATGGAAGTGCTGAACAAATGTGACAAAGATGTAATTACCAGAGCCCACCTGCACCTCCACCAATCCCGCTTCTCCACAGCAGCCAACTGCGTGCATACCATGATTTGGCCACACAGTGCTGCAGAGCTGGATTTTTTTTATACGGATTAAAATTCCTAATTGGGGAAAAGAGGAGACCCCCTGCGTGCAGCCAGGACTCACTCAAGCGTGGAGAAAGCAGTGCCGTGGCCATTGCACCACACCTTTACCTGCACAGGTGCCAGTCTTTGAGGTAGAGGCAGTCCCGAGGAGAGGAGTGGTCTCTCTGGATGAACTCTTTCCAGTAGCTGATGTAATCTTTGAGGGGCATGTGTTCTTTAGGGTTCGAGTTGTATTCCTGGACCCCGCAGTTTGCCACAGGTACAACTACATCTCCTGAAAGGGAGGGTCAGGCACATGCTTTTCTGAGTCCTCCAGCTTCTTCATTCTCTGATCCTGCCCGCCCTCCAACTCACTGCTTATCCCGTCTCCGCATGAATTCCTTTGGGAACCCACTCACGCCTTCTCCCCAAACCCTCGGTGGCTACCCTCGTTTGCGGCCCTTGTAATATGACTAAGGGAATCTGGCAGGAGGAGAAAAAGAGGACCCTGTTCTAGCCCTGTGCTTGCGTTCGCCCTCAGGCCTACCGTAATTCTGAAGCAGATAATCGAAGTCGGGCTTCCCACTGGGCGTCACCCAGTGCTTCCTGCTGCCCCAGTCCTCGGTGAAGGCGCTGGAGAAAACACAGGGCACGTTGGGGAGCAGGTACCTCTTGAAAAAGTCCGTGTAGGAAAAGGAGTCGGGCTTCTCGATAAAGTCCACGCGGTCCGGGGTCGGGCAGACCTTGCTGGGGAGACGCCCCCGGAGGCCTCGGAAATGGCTCTCGGCGAACACGCGCGTCTCCCTGTCCATGCCAGGCCAGGCTCTGCATCCATGGGGTGCGGGGCTGCTGAGGGCGGAGGGGGCGGCTCGGGAGGGAACAAAGGGTTCTGTCGGGGGATGGAGAAGTTCCGGGCGGGGAGGATCGGGAGGGGAGGAGAGGGTCTACCGAGAGCTGAGGGGCTGGGGGGGAGGGGGGGTCGGGGCCGGGCAGCTTCGGAGGACTGAATGCCAGTGCCGCCGGGAGACGGCGGGAACCGGAAACCGGCCTCGGGACTCCCACCGCCAGGCGTGTTAACCCGGGAGGTGAAAGGAAGTACTTCTTAAAACTACTTCCGCACAGACGCCTTGGGTACCCGCGCGCTGGCGCGAACGAGATCGCGAGGCACACACCAGCGCCAGAGGAACCAAGACGCCCCAGACAGAGTTCCTGCCGGAGCCGGTGCCGCGGAGCGCCGGGCCCTGAGCGCATGCGCACAACGCGGCGGCTCTCCCCGGTGCCGGTACGGCGGCCTGGGACGGCCCTCAAACACCCGACCCAGCTCCGGTCCACACCGCGCCTGAGCTTTTCAAACGGCGACCACCCCGTGTCTCGTCATCTTCGCGCCTCAAGACTCAGGAGCGCGTCGTCCCTAGTCTATCTGGCAGTGAGGACCCCTCCTCTTTCCAGTGCCCCAGGGACTGCGGTAGGTGGTGGGTTGTGGGCCGGGCTGAGAAAGGGACAGAAGGGCCAAAGGTGGGGTACTGGGGGATAGTGAAGGACTAAGGGGATGATGGGGGACCTGGAGAGGACGGTGGGGGCGCAAGGGGAATAAGAGGGCCTAGGGAGAGTGTGGGAATCTAGAGGAGATAACGGGGGCGTATGGTGCTGGTGGAAACCTGGAGGGAATAATGAAGGGCCCTAGACTCTGGGTCAAGGAGGACTCTAGGAGCCTAGAGGAACCAGGGGGACCTGGAGGGGATGATGGGAGCCTAGGGGGGATGGCGGAGACCTGAAGGATGGGGGAGGGGCTGGAGAGAGAGCGGGGACTTGGAGGGGTTGGTAGTTGCCTGGAAGATGCTAGGAGGGATTGTGGAGTAATAGGAAGACTTGAAAAGAGGGTGTGGTGATCAAGGATGGGGATTTGGGCTTGCATCTCCCACAGGCCTGAAATGGAAGGACATGAGTGGAAAGGTGGTGGGGGTGACAGGCCACGTCTCAACATATGGGAGAAATCAGTGTCCTACCCGCACAGACCTACCCACCTCAGCATGGAAAGAAAGAAACCAGACTCGTTACTGTGTGAACTTGTCAGATTGAATACACGCATGTGGAGCGTCAGCAAGAGAGAACAGAGTTGGGCACAACTTCACACATCTCCAACATAGTGAGGCAGAAGAAAAAGCAAATACGGCCTCTCTCCCATTTCCTGGAGGGAAAGATGCATCCTCCCTCCCCCTCCTGCTCCCTTCCTCCTCCCCTCCCCCTCCCTTCCCTCCTCTCCTGCTTCCTTCCCCCTTCCCCTTTCCCTCACCCCCTTCCCCTTCCTCTCCTCCTTCCCCTCCACCTCCTCCCCTTCCCCTTTCCTCTTCCTTTCTACTTTCTTTAAAAAGCAATGGAAAAAATATCTTTGGGTGAGGATTAACAACAACAAAAAAGAACATGGGAGAGATGGAACTGGGGGTGGATATTGTGTGGCAAGTGGAGCCGTGGGAGGTGTGTGATCTGTGTCCCATCTGCCTGTGTGCTTAAGGTGTGGCATTCTTCATTGGGCTGGTTAGTTTAGGGCAGACAGTGAGAACACAAGGGGAAGGCTAAATGGAGAAAAAGAGCCACCCATAATCCCATCCAGAGATGAGCATGTTTTCCGTTTTGATGTAGAGCTATCATTCCAGATATGTGTTCATTCATTTATTCATTCCTTTGTATTCTCTTCCTCCCTGCACACTCACACAGTTGTGGATCATGGGGGGCAGAGGGGCAAAGTATTCATAAGTATACTAGTATAAAGATTTGGGAAATATGGGTCAAAGTTTTCCCCATGGGAGAAATGAAATTCAGCTGGGTATTGCCTGGGAGGAATCCAGCTCCTGAAGGTGTGTGGTTGAGAGTAAATTTCCTAAGAAAGGGGAGGCTTTGGGCCAGCAGGTCCACATGCTCCCCAAGGTTGTCCCTCGAGGGTAAGAGATAGGCCCTTTTTTGAGCATTGGCTGTTCCAGGCATTTGTGTTGTATTTCTCTTAGCCCACACGGTGACCTAGCACAAGCAGTGTCACCACCACTGTACACACAAGTCTCTGACAGAACCAGTGAGAGCAGGTCTGTGTCCCTCAAAGGCCACTAGACGGCAGCCTTAGCATCACCTGGAACTGGTGAGAAATGTACATGCTTGGGCCCCACTCAGACATACTGTGGTCACATCCTGGGGAGTCACAGCCCTCGGGTTGGGTACTTCCCTGTGAAACACCCCTCAGAGGGTCAGCAAGAAAACAGCAGGAGGGAGTTTAAAAGTAAGCACTTTGTAGTGCTTACTTTTGTAGGAAATGCAGTGGGAATTACATAAAGTCCTATTTACTCTGAGCAGCTAGTAAGATGGGGCACGCCCTGTGAATACACCATGCTGCTACAGTAAAACATCCAAATAGCACTTGGAACCTCCCAGGTTGAAAGTGGGTGCCTCTGAGGAGCAGGAGATGAAGGTAATGGAAAAGGCTGGCCATGGCACCTGGAGACACTGCTCCCACTGTTCTGACTCTAAGCCTTCTTGTGGTCAGGAGTTATTGGAAGGTGTGTAAAATGTTGCTGGTTCTGTTACTCTGGAAATTAACTAAAAATAGGTGTTTACTTGATACTTTTTCACTGTAGGCACAGTTCTGATGCAAGAACTGAAAGAGATGTTATACTGAATACCGTGCATCATAAGTGTGGTCCAGTAACCTAGAGCATCATTCTGCCGATGAGCTCCAAACATCCTTGGGAGCCTGTCATGGCCTTCCCTTCCCATTTCAGCTCTATTTTCGGGGTTCATGCAAGTCTGTAAGTCTTTCACTAGAAGATGTAGGTTCTAGATTACAGCGGGTGAGGACCAAGTAAGGACTCCAGAACTCAGCACATATCGGACCTGCATCAGCACATAAAGGAGGAAAGCAGTCCACAGTGGACAGTTGATGTTTCCACATGGCATGGGATTCACTTAGCACAGTGCTGGCGAACCTATGACACGCGTGCCAGAGGTGACATGCGAACTCATTTTTTTGGTTGATTTTTCTTTGTTAAATGGCATTTAAATATATAAAATAAATATCAAAAATATGAATCTTTGTTTTACTATGGTTGCAAATATCAAAAAATTTCTATATGTGACACAGCACCAGAGTTAAGTTAGGGTTTTTCAAAATGCTGACACGCTGAGCTCAAAAGGTTCGCCATCACTGACTTAGCAGATACTTCCTGGGTGCCTGGATGTGCTGGCACTGTGCACAAGGCAATCTCCGCATGATTGCTTCTCCAGTATGCAGACCCAGTTGTCCCTCATGTGGCACATTCATAGGCTCTTAGGAGTTGTGTTGAGTGCTGTGGTTGATGAGGGCTCCATGATGAGGCTCCATTTTGGGAGAGATGATGTCACTGGGGTAAAGGCATTCAGTGTCCTGGAGCAGCAGGTTCAGGGCTGACCAGGGCTGTGAGCATGCTGCTATGATGGAGGCCTGAGATACTTGGCCCCCAACATTTGTCAGACGTGAAAACACTGAAGACCATGGTGACACTGGTGTCATAGTCAACCCCTAATTCTGAAAGTAGAGACCTTTGGCATTTTTCACAATCTAGCAGGTTGTGTGCATGGTAGGTATGTTGGTCATAACCGGCTGGGGCCTGTGACACCTGCATCCTGTCCTGTGAGAGGTCAGTCCCACGCAGCAATGTTCGGCATTTTGTCTGTGCTTGTCTCAGAATACCCAGGTGAGTGCCCTTCTCACTAGGGAGAAAGGGCTGATGAAGATGCAGGTGCCTTAAGGTTCCCTCTCTCCTGCTTGAGCCGTTGGCATAGGGGGAAGGCAGGACCTTGCCCCCACAATGAGCTTCTGCAAGGTCCAGCGTGTGTGGAGAGCCCTTGAAGAAGATAACACTGTCCTCTGTTCAGAGGTCAGGAGTCAGACAGCTGAGGAACTCCTTGCTGACTTGCCAGTGACATAAGAGCGTGGACTTTCTGGCTCCTTCAGAGTCTCCTGGGATGAGAGTGTGAGGCTGTTGTTGCCTGCATTTTTATTTTATTTTATCTTTTCACCCTTTTTTTTCTTTTTAAATCTTTACTGTTGAGAGTATTACAGATGTCCCCATTTTTCTCCCCCATAGTCCCCCCCCGCCCCCCCACACACACACCTGGTTCCTATCCCGCCCTGCCCCAGGCCTTTACCACCCTTTTGTCTGTGTCCACAGGTAAGATCTTTGGTTAATTTCTTCCTGCCCCCTACCCCCTTCCCTCTGAGATTTGTCAGTCTGTTCCATATTTTCATGCCTCTGATTCTATTTTATTCACCAGTTTATTTTGTTCATTAGATTTCTTGTTGGTTTATTTTGATTTTCAGATTTAATTGTTGATAGATATGTATTTATTGCCATTTTATAGTTCATATTTTTTATTTTCCTCCTCCTCCTGCTCCTCCTCCTCCTCCTCCTCCTCCTCCTCATCCTCCTCTTCAAAAATACCCTTCAATATTTCATGTAATACTGGTTTGATGGTGATGAACTCCTTTAGCTTTTTCTTGTATGTGAAGCTCTTTATCTGACCTTCAATTCTAAATGAGAGCTTTGCTGGGTAAAGTAATCTTGGTTGTAGGTCCTTACTATTCATCACCTTGAATATTTCTTGCCACTCCCTTTTGGAATGCAAAGTTTCTGTTGAGAAATAAGTTGATAGCTGTATGGATGCTCCCTTGTAGGTAATGGACTGCTTTTCTCTTGCTGCTTTAAAGATACTCTCTTCGTCTTTAACCCTTGGCATTTTAATCTGATGTGTCTTTGTGTGGGCCTCTCTGGGTTCCTCCTATTTGGGACTGTCTGCACTTCCTGGACTTGTAAGTCTATTTCTTTCACTAGGTAGGGGAAGTTTTCTGTCATTCTTTCTTCAAATAGGTTTTCAGTATCTTACTCTTTCTCTTCTCCTTCTGGTACCCCCATAATGCAAATGTTGGTATGTTTGAAGTTGTCCCAGAGGTTCCTTACACTATCTTCATATTTTTTTAATTGATTTTTCTTTTTGCTCTTCTGATTAAGTGTTTTTTGCTTCCTCATATTCCAGATCATTGATTTGATTCTCAGAATCCTTTCCTCTGTTGTTGAATCCCTTTAAATTATTCTTTATTTCAGTTAGTGCAGTGGTTGGCAAACCACGGCTTGCGAGCCACATGCGGCTCTTTGGCCCCGTGGCATGGGCCACGAAGTTTCAGTCGCACTGTACGTGCCCGCCCGCACATGGTATTTTGTGGAAGAGCCACACTCAAGGGGCCAGTTTGCCGACCACTGAGTTAATGTATGCTTAATTTCTGACTGGTCCTTTTTCATGTCTTTGACATTCTCACTAAGATCCTTGAAAGTCTCACTAAGTCCCTGGAAGCTCTCTTTGAGTCCCTTAAAGCTTTCATTAAGATCCTTGAGTAACCTTATAACCATTGTTTGGAACTCTGTATCCATTAGTTTGTATGCTTCCAATTCTTTCATTTGGAACATGTTTCTTTGTCTCCGAATTTTGGCTGTTTCCCTGTGTTTGTTTCTATGTATTAGGCAGAGCTGCAATGTCTCTTAGAATTCTTAGGCTTAGAGCGGCTTTGGGTATTAGGTGTCCTGTAGGGCCCAGTGACTCAGCCTCCCCAGTCACCTGAGCTGGGCACTCTAGGTGTACCCCTGTGTGGGCTGTGTGCATAGTTTTGATTGCTGTTGATGTCACTGGGAGGAGTTGACCTCCAGGCCAATTGGCTGTGAGGACCAGCTGCAACCACAGTGGTAGAGCTGCTGCACAGGAGACACCCCAGTGGAGCAGGACTTGCTTCAGTGGGACTTTGGTGCTCACTGAGTCAGCCCCTTTATTGCTTGTGGATGTGTAGAGTTGTAATCTGTTATGGTCTGAAGCTGTCCAATGGCTCTAGGTCCTCCAGAGATGTGCAAAGTCAGCCACTGCCTGGGGCTACCCAGCAGGAGCTACAGAGAGATCCACAGACTGCTGCTATTTGTATTGGGCACTTCTGATGCCCAGGTGAGGCCTAGCTGTGAAGCAAGGCAGACCTGTGCTAGTGCCGGGTCTTGGGCCTTTTATTGGGGCACACTGATGCCAGTTGCAGTTTGTTTGAGAGATTTTAGCAAAGTCTGAAGCCTGAGCCAGATAGACCATTCATATGGAAAAACAGCTTGGGTGGGGCTGCAAATTGGTTAGGGTGGGGTCTCAGGGAATCATCAGGGTTCAGCAAACAGTGTGAGTCATGCTGATGGAAACTCAGATATGGCTGCCAGCCATCTCTGCAATGGGAGAGGACCCAGCACAGGAACAATGACCCCTGGAAGCACCCCCATCTGGAAGAAAGCCATCCCTGAGTTCCTGCCCTGATGCCAGACAATACAGTTCCTCCCCTTATTTGTTTGGGTCTCCCAAAGCCTCCCAGCGCTGGAGCTCAGAGAGCTCAAGTCTAAGTAAGTTTGTGTGTCGGCCTCTTAAAAGGAACACCTGGTTCTCCAGCAGCCTCCGTATCACTCAGCCTGAAGTTACTGGGACTTCTCTTCCCAGCTCTGGAACCTGGGGCTTGGGTTCCGGTGTGCAGCTGGGATCCCCTGCTTCTCACCTGTGGCCTTTGCAGAGATGATCTCCCTCCAGATTAAAAAAACAGCACATGTGGGTGTCAGACCAGCCTGTTCCGGGTCTCTGCCCCTCTTACCAGTCTTGATGTGCTTTCTTCTTTACTTCTCTAGTGTAGAACTTACATTCAGCCAGCTTTCAGGTGGTTCTAAATGATGGTTGTTCTGTATTTTAGTTGTAATTTTGATGTGATTGTGGGAGGTGGAGAGCACAGGCGTTTACCTATGCCACCGTCTTGGTTCTCCCTGTCGTGGCCTGCATTTTTTCTTTCAAATTACACAAATTAATTTGTATTTAAATCACTTTTCCAAAGCATATTGTATGCAGAAGATCAACTGTACAATATACAAGATATACTTCTTTTTATGTAGTTTCCCCTTTCCATCACAGTAGAGTATTTCTAATAGCCAATAGCCAATTGTCATAATACTATGACAATTATCTCTGGAGCTTCAGAGATCATCGTTTCACTGGGTAACATTTTGGGGGAGTGGTGGCAAACACACACACACATAATTGTCTCCCCACGAGGAAATGTATAAGCCAGAGAGCCACAAATAGTGACTCTTACATGCACATACTTAAAAGAGTTTTCACTCAAAAGGCCTACTAGTAAATGTGAAATAACCTGATTTTCTGGTTTAGCTAAACAGTCGTAGTTTATTCTTGTTTCCCCACATAATTTTAATAGTATAGCTGCCCGCCCTCCTGTAAAAGTGTTCCAGTTTGGACAAAAAATTATATGGTAATCTTACCTAAGCTAGCTATTATCTTTGTTATAGAACGTTAAGCTTTGGCTGTGAAGCCAACTAAATTAGGGTTGTAATTTCACCATAAAGATACAGTGGTCAGATTGGTTAAATCACCC
This sequence comes from Myotis daubentonii, assembly GCF_963259705.1. NCBI lineage: Eukaryota > Metazoa > Chordata > Mammalia > Chiroptera > Vespertilionidae > Myotis > Myotis daubentonii. The sequence goes on along the minus strand of NC_081844.1, from coordinate 7,849,759 downwards.
TGCCTTTTCCCATACAAAAGAGTCACGAATCTGGCAATGTAAACAACGTGAGGAGGGCTTTCAACAATGAAAGCATCAGCTCTGTACCTCTATATTTTTTTGAAATTGCTATTTATACAGCCTGCCATGATCATTTTGGAATAATGGGGAGTCTCTGGCCAGCCACGAGGGATTTTAAATGCCATCAATAGTAATGAAAAAAAGTATCACACTTTTGTCTTATTTCTGGCTTCCCAAACAGAAAGCGGAGGGAGAAGTTTGAATTAGGAGCTATATATTTTTAAGTTAATAGTACAGGAGAAGGCCCTCTTTTCATTAAACTCCCCTCCCCACTACCAAGCCTAGAATTATTAGGAATGGCATCTCCACAGAATGGAAAAGCTGGACACCAAGCATTCAACTAAAGTCCAGGGTCCCCTGTCACACTTCCCTCCCAGGCTCTCCCAAATAGCTAGCTCACTCTGTGAGAACGTCAGTGGAGAGGCTACTGGGAATGGGGAGAGCTAAGTCAGTGTTCATCCGGGATAGCAATTTGCAAAGCAACAAATCTACTTACCCACACTCCAGTAGCAGCCCCCTAACCCTGCGGGATGCCATGGATTCCAGAGACCTGGTCTCCCACTCACACTGTCCCAGAACATTCTGGGCATGTTTGCACATGTTCTTGCCCTACATTTCAATCTGAGGTAGCAGTTCTCTCGGTGTATCTGAGTTCAGTCTGTAGATGGCCTTATCCCGTAAGTATTCTTCTAAGCCAGCGGTTCTCAACCTGTGGGTTGTGACCCCTTTGGCGGTCGAATGACTCTTTCACAGGGGTCGCCTAAGACTGTCCTGCATATCAGATATTTACATTATGATTCATAACAGTAGCAACATTACAGTTATGAAGTAGCAACGAAAATAATTTTATGGTTGGGTCACAACATGAGGAACTATATTTAAAGGGCCAGAAGGTTGAGAACCACTGTTCTAAGCACTGAAGAACATTATTATCCTTTAGGTTAAACTTGTTGGTCAACAGGTGATGGTTCTGAAGAATCCAGTGAAAATCCCCAACGCCATAAATACAGATAGACTTCTGGGGGTTCCAGAGCAAGGTGCATAAGGTGCCCCCATGCTGATGTCTCTTTTATGGCCCTGCCACTTTACCAGCCTGGCAGTGGCAGCTGTGTCTGACATGTGAAACTTGGGGTGGTAGGGAGCAGAGCCAGGCATCCATGGGGCATGCTGAAGCATGGCCCAGAGGTGTTTATCGGGGCTATAGGTATCTTGCCCACTCAATCAGTTGCCGGGCTTTGGGGTTCTCGAAGACCTGCTGGACAAAGCCTCAAGAAGCCACAATGTAGGCATTCCCCATGAAATAGGTAAGTTATTAGGTGGAGGGTCCTTCATCTTGTTAGTTTATATTGTGTCTGTTACCTCATAGTGATATTTTGCACTCAGTAGGTATCTCGGACTCCATACTGTTCTTCCCATTCAACATCTTGAGGGCCAGGACCATATCGGCATTGGTCTTTATAGGAAAGTCTGTTCCGCATGTATTCAGGAAGTATTTCCATAGCATTGAGCTCTGGAGCAAGTCTTCCATATAGTTCAGGTCTGCCTGTACCCTTGAGCAGGAGGCATAAACCACCCGAACCAACTTACCGGCCATGAAGACATTTGGGAAGCATGAAATAATTGCCCTGAATGCCTCTTCGAAAGTTTCTGGGGAGTTCTCATCCACGTGAATACAATATTATGTTCTGAAGAGTATACATAGCTCTCAGCAGCCTTTCAGAGTTTTCAGTCTTCTTGTGGACCACCACAGAGTATGCAATAGGGAAGTCTAACTCTTCTTTGCTGAGTGGGTACAGTATGAACTTCCTTTTGGCTTTAAAGTACTCACCGTCTCTGGCCATGTTGATGCAGTCAGTGTCTATAAAAGGCTCCCACTTCTTAACTTCCAGCTTGTCCAGAAGAGCCTCAATCAGTGCTTCCTTGTCCCCTTGGATGATTCTAGAAGAGTTGATGGATCTCCTTGCTGTCAACTGCAGGGACTTGTACAAGATGTCTCTATAGTGCTTGCTTCGAAAGTCTGTGGACTCCAGATCCAGGGAATCAAAGTCACATTTCAATCTGAGAGAGAATCTCAGAGCAACAATGGCCAACAGCAAATAGAGCCCAGGGCCCACAGGTTAGGCTGCCGACAGAGTTTCTTCCTCCACCAAATCATCTTTATGGTATGGGAGATCAGTAGAGTTTGGGCACAGGGAAGGAAGAGGAGATTGGAATCCTTTAATAGCTTCTTTCCTATTTAGGGTAGATCCCTTGCCATGGTTTGTTTCTGTTTCCCAGTGAAGATTGGTTGGGTTCCATGGAAGCAGATGTGAAAACCATATCCCTTGGTTTTCTTTTAACCCCTCCAAAATATACTTTCTGATATTCATAGGACGTCCAAGAAACTGTCTCGGGCTCCTGCTTAATTTTGGGTCACTGGTTTGCTGTAAAAAGGATATAATTCAGAACAGCTAGATGGAAGAGATGCACAGGGAAAGGTATGTGGGAAGGGGCCCAAAGTTTCCATGCCTGATCCAGGTGCACCACTCTCCACGCATCTCCAGAAGTTCATGAACCCGGAAGCTCTTGTAGCCCCATCCTCTTGGGTGTTTATAGAAACTTCATTACGTAGTCACGATGGATAAATCACCAGCCTTTTTCCATTGCCTGCATTTTTAGTGTTGTGATTATCCTTGGTCTGGCATTAATTGTCATCCTGGCTAAGAAGACAGATTCTTGGGTTTGTCTATTTGGGCAAATTTCTGACCTTGCCAGCTTCAGGTCCTCCTCTGTGGCCTGGGTGGTGATGCTTATCAATGCGAAAAGGTGCACTGGGCCTGCTGCTTTCTGCTCCAGTTGTACCACATTCTTCAAGTAGAAGGCTTGCCTTCCAACTATAGTCTTAATCCACAGCAGCCTGTTCCAGGATTACCACATATTATCTTTGTTCTTTAGTCCAAGTATGTGAAGTCTTACTGTTTATTTGTAAGTGTTATGTCTCCTTACCTGTATTACTCTGGTGTCTAAACTGTACTGTATCTCCTTAAATATCCAGATCCTAAGGCTGATTCTTTCTCAGAATTGACACTTGTGCAAAACACTTGATGTTGGTACTCTTGAGTGAGTATTGACCAGCCTCTCAGTGGACTTCAGAGCTTCTGCCATGACATGCTATGTACATTCATCTATGAAATGTGAGTTGGGCAGATGGTTTCTGTGATCCCGCCAGCCCTGATATCTTTATAGATAGTACTTCTGAGTACCATGTTTTATTTTGCAATGATGACAGAGTTCTCACACTTAATATGGCAGATCTTCTTTAGGCTTGTCTTAATTTCAGGTATTAGTGATTAGCCCAGCTGATGATCTGTACTGATGAGTACCAGGAGCCGGTTGGCATGTGTGTGCATCTGAGATGAGTAGGCCTGCCCTTCCTGTGGTGATGAAGAGAAGTTCCAGGATGCACTAGTGAAGTACTTGAGTTGGATTAACATAGAAGTTAAATTTATTTGTCCTGTGGTGGGATCGAGTTGTCTTGCTTTAACCTGGCACCTTAACTTTGTGTTCACTGGGCACATTTTTCCATCTTTTCTTTTCTTCATCATCATGTTTGTGTGTGTCTGTCTGTTTTTGTGGCTAGGTGCTATCTGTAGCCAACTCTGATCAGATAATAAAAACCAGTTAGGCCAAATGGCAGATTTTGGACAAGACATTCTAGCAGTCATATGAGAAATAAAAAAAAAAAGAGTCCAGAGGAAGCTATAGACTTTTCCCACTTCTAAGCGATGAGCAGAGTTAGTTCTAGATATTTTGTATGATTAAATATGATCATAATGTCACATGTAGCATAAAGGAGCCAGGTGCTCTTCTAAGTGTCTTTGATATATCAAATCAGTTAAAGTTTACCATTGTGGTGTGGGATAGGGACAATTCTATCTCCACTTACAGATCAGGAAATGGAGGCAGAGAGGTAAGTAACTAACAAGGGGTCACATGCAAATATGATGGCACATCTGCTGTTACTAGTGTGACAGCCATGTGGTGGTGTGTCTTCTAATTGTGCTTCTGCCTAGGGTAGTGATTTCAGATGTTTGTGAAATTGTAGCATCCAGTTGAAATTCAGTTCTGGTATAACTTTCATATGTACATTAGTACTTTTTAATACAGTTTATATTGCTAAACATTCAATAAACCTTTTATTGAAGTATTAATGCAAAATAATGAATAAATCACAAGAAAAGAAAATGCACAATTTTGAATTATTACAAAATGAGTACACCCAGGACAAGAAGTAGAATATCACCAGCCACAGAGGCACCTATATATAGGCTCCCTCCCATCTACCCAATTGTAACCAGCATTCTGACTTCTTGTTTCTGAACTTTTCGTATGCTTTATTTATTCATTTATTTTTAAATTTTTATTTCAGAGAGGAAGAGAGAAGGAGACCAGATAAAAACATCAATACTGAGAGAGAATCATCAGTTGGCTGCCTCTTGCAAGCCCCACACTGGGAATTGAGCCCGAAACCCAGGCCCTGAGCAGGAATAGAACTGTGACCTCCTGGTTCATAGGTTGACGCTCAACCACTGAGCCATGCCGGCCGTCAATACGCTTATTTTTAAAGTGAATCAAAATTTGGGGAAAGTTTTAGTATTCCTTTAAGTCCAATAGAAACATCCTAGGGTGTTATGAATTGAGTGGGTTTCTGGAGTTTGCTTCCTCAATATTTAGTTTTATTTGAGACTAGAGGCCCAGTGCATAAATTTGTGCACCAGTGGGGTCCCTCAACCTGGCCCACAGGATTGGGCCAAAAACAGTTCTCCGACATCCTACGAGGGGTCCCGAATTGCGAGAGGGTACAGGCCAGGCCGAGGGACCCCTCTGGTGCACAATCTGGGCCAGGGAGAAAGGCGGGAGGTTGGCCAGCCAGGGAGGGACCGCGGAAGGGCTCCAGGGCGTGTCCGGCCCGTCTCACTCAGTCCCGATCGGCCAGACCCCAGCAGCAAGCTAATCTGTGTGTCGGAGCATCTGCCCCCCTGGTGGTCAGTGCACGTCATAGCGACTGGTTGACTGGTTGACACTCTGCCCCTGGTGGTCAGTGCACATTGTAGCGACTGGTCAACCGGTCAACTGTCTGTACCCTGGTGTTCAGTGCACGTCATACCGAGCGGTTGAGTGGCCTTAGCATATCATTAGCATATTACACTTTGATTGGTTGAATGGCCGACCGGTCGACTGGACACTTAGCATATTAGGCTTTTATTATATAGGATAGGATTCTGGTGTGAAGAACTTATACCCTGAGTAGAATGATCTTTGTGGTGTACATCACTGTCAGTATTTGTGAAGGATGGGAGGCTGGCAGGCTAGCAGTGAACCTGCCACAGTTTTCTAGATGTGGCAGTAGACAGGGACTCTGGTCAGAGAGAAAGGGCCTGTTATGCATGGCACAGCAGGCTTTATGTGCATCTTTTACCCTGTGCCCCAGGTTTTCAGGACCCTAGTACATGCTGCACACAGTGTGAGTTTGTGTTACAGCAAGGAACCCTCCAAATTTATAAGGGGTCTGCTAGCAAACCTTCCTAACCCTATCTCCAAGAGGACAGTATCCTGTTACCCACGTCGACCAGAAGAGAAACACCATCTACAGCTGTGAGAAAGATAGTCTGGGATAGACCCTGACACCAGATGTGGAGAAATACCATGGAGAATTGCCTCTCAATAATGTCCACCTCTTGTTTCTGTATCATCTTGGCCTTGATGAATATTTCCATTTCACTCCATCAGCCACTCCGGTTAATTTGACTGGGACCAGATCTGTGCAGTTTGTATAACAGTATCAAGGCTGCCATGAGTAGGATTCCAAACAGCAGGATGAAGCCAGCCTGCAACATTGACCTCAGCCAGGCTGAGGGTCCTCACTGGACAACAGTATAAACCATGAGTTTCTGTTCCATTCATTTGGTCACAAAGTGTTCTCTGAGTTAGGATCATGAACAAAATACCTGTCCTCTGGGAGCTTAGTCAAATAAGTGGTCATTCTGCCTCATACAGGTAGAGTGAGTGTGCCAGGTCTACACAGCCTCATGGGGAGGGGGGGGCGGGAGAGGTAAGGGCTGGGTGCACCAGGGTCTCCCTCTCTAGAGAGATTGCGGTGGCAGTGCAGGATGCTTTGGGGTGGCAAATGCCAAAGGCAGGAGACCCATTAGACTGTTGCCATGGTCCTGATCATGTCTGCAGCCCTATGAACTTGGGGGTTTCATTTGTGTTAACTGCCTTTGTATTTGATGATATGTTGCCTTTTCTCAAATCACTGTTTCTTTATAATTAGGAATCAATTCCACACAAGTTCTTTAGGTGTAGGTTCTACCTTTTTTGTTGTCAGACCTTGTGTTGCTTGATGTGGTGTCTGTACAATTACACTGAAGAGTCTGGGTCTTTAGAATGTAGCTCAGTGAGGAAATCCATAGATTTCCACTGGATTCTAAGCTCCAGGAGCCTGGGACTTATGTCAGTGTCGTTTCTCTTTTCCTTGCAGCCCAGTGTGGTATGGTGGCTAAAACTTGTTGACCAGAACAGAGAATCCCTTTGGCCCCTAGCCAGACCGAGAAAGCCACACTTGTCAGCATTTTAAGAGATATTAGTGATTTGTTTTCATTTTTATAAGTGAAATTGTATTATCATTGAAGAGTGTGTATGTGAGAGACAGAGAGAAGTGGAAGATGTGCAGTATTGTCGGTGGACCTCTACTTGGAAGAGCCTTAGAAGGCCTAGCTCTAGCCACATCAATGTCATTTCCTTGTGGTTTGACCTTGTACAGCAAGCAGGTAAAACTCAAAGGCTAACACAGGCCAAATAAACAAGGTTTAAGTTTATGTGGGCTGCAAAAAAACAAAAGCTTCAATTTTCATAGAAACGTAGGTTTATTTTGATAGAGACATGCTGAATACAAAGGGCTGAAATAAACGAGTAACCGTTAACATAAAATAATAGAACGTTTTAATAAAAATTAATTTTTTTAACATTAACTTACCAGACACTGAATAACTGCAGAAATTAATAAGCGTAATGCAAATAAATCCATTTTTCTTGTTTTCTGAAAGCGAAATATTTCCTGTTGCGCACACCAAACAAGTCAGTCCAAGACTGATGACATGGCAGTGGGCTGCTAAAATATTCGCTGCTAGTATTAGTGGAGAGAAATGGTGCTCAGGCATGACGTAAGGGAAATGAATGCAACATGATTATAGTAATCCAGGGGTCCTCAAACTACGGCCCGCAGGCCACATGCAAATACAAATACTGTATTTGTTCCCGTTTTGTTTTTTACTTCAAAATAAGATATGTGCAGTGTGCATAAGAATTTGTTCATAGTTTTTTTTTAAACTATAGTCCGGCCCTCGAACGGTCTGAGGGACAGTGAACTGGCCTCCTGTTTAAAAAGTTTGAGGACCCCTGTAGTAATCAGTCATTAGCAAATGTTGTAATTTGTTATTAATTATGTATAACAGGATATTGTAAAAATTAAGTTACGAAATTTTTTTTTATTTTTTTATTAATTAAATCTTTATTGTTCAGATTATTACATTTGTTCCTCTTTTTCCCCCCATAACTCCCCTCCACCCAGTTCCCACCCCACCCTCCTCCCTCACTCCCCATCCACTGTCCTCATCCATAGGTGCATGATTTTTGTTCAGTCTCTTCTCGCATCCCCCTCACCCCTTTCCCCCCACAAGAATAGCCAGTCCACTCCCTTTCTATGCCCCTGATTCTATTATAATCACCAGTTCATTCGGTTCATCAGATTATTCACTTGATTTTCAGATTGACTTGTTGATAGATGTGTATTTGTTGTTCATAATTTGTATCTTTACCTTTTTCTTCTTCTTCCTCTTCTTAAAGGATACCTTTCAGCATCAACACTAATAAAAGAGAAAAATGGTAATTGGCGTACGAGCTACCCTTTTCATTGGCTAATCAGGGCTATATGCAAATTAACTGCCAACTAAGATTGGCAGTTAACTGCCAACAAGATGGCGGTTAATTTGCATATGTAGGCACAATGCAGGGAGGCGAAAGGGAAAGCAGGAAGAAGCCCCCTGCCACTGACAGTGATCGGAAACCCAGGGGGGAGCTAAGAGCTGGGGGGCAGGGCAAAGGCGGCCCTGGAGCCGCCTTTGCCCTGCCCCCCAGCCATGATCGGAGAATCAGGCGCCTTTTCCGCCCTGGCCAGTGATAGCAGGAAGTAGGGGTGGAGCCAGCGATGGGAGCTGGGCAAGGTTGAAGCTGGCAGTCCCAGGAGCTAGGGGTCCCTTGCCTGGGCCGAAAGCGAAGCCCACGATCGCGTGGCCGCTGCAGCTGCAGGTCCCCGCTGACCGGGCCGGACGCCTAGGCCAGAGGCGTCAGGCCTGGGCAAGGGGCCGATCCTGCGATTGGAGGGTGATGGGGGTCAATGCCTGAGGGCTCCCAGTATGTGAGAGGGGGCAGGCTGGGCTGAGGGACACTCCCCCCCCCCGCCACCCAGTGCACGAATTTCGTGCACCGGGCCCCTAGTTTCATATAATACTGGTTTGGTAGTGATGAACTCCTTTAGCTTTTTCTTATCTGTGAAACTCTTTATCTGACCTTCAATTCTGAATGATAGCTTTGCTGGGTAAAGTAATCTTGGTTGTAGGTTCTTGGCATTCATCACTTTGAATATTTCTTGCCACTCCCTTCTGGCCTGCAAAGTTTCTGTTGAGAAATCAGCTGACAATCATATGGATACTCCCTTGTAGGTTACTGACTGTTTTTCTCTTGCTGCTTTTAAGATTCTCTCTTTGTCTTTTGCTCTTGGCATTTTAATTATGATGTGTATTGGTGTGATCCTCTTTGGATTCCTTTTGTTTGGGGTTTTCTGCGCTTCCTGGACTTGGAAGTCTATTTCTTTCACCAGATACGGGAAGTTTTCTGCCATTATTTCTTCAAATAGGTTTTCAGTATCTTGCTCTCTCTCTTCTTCTGGCACCCCTATAATTCGGATGTTGGTACGCTTGAAGTTGTCCCAGAGGCTCCTTACACTATCTTCCGTATTTTCGGATTCTTTTTTCATTTTGTTTTTCTGGTTGGGTATGTTTTGCTTCTTCGTATTTCAAATCATTGACTTGATTCTTGCAACCCTCTGGTCTGCTGTTGGGGGTCTGTATAATATTCTTTATTTCAGTCAGTGTATGCCTAATTTCTAGTGGTCCTTTATCACAACCTCGAGGGTCTCATTAGATTTCTTGTAGATCCCATTAAGTTTATCAGCAGTTTCTAGAAAATTCTTGAAAAACTTTAAAAGTGTGGTTTTGAACTCTATATCCAGTAGTTTGCTTTCCTCCATTTCTGTCATTTGTGTCCTTTTTCTTTGTCTCCACATTTTTTATGCTTCCCTGTGTTGATAAAGTGGTTTTCTGTGCTGAGTGTCCTCTAGGGCCCAGTGGTTCAGCCTCCCCAATTACCTGAGGAGGACATTCTTGGTGCACCCCCTTGTGGTTTTTGTGCACAGTCTTGTTGTAGTTAAGCCTTGATTGTTGTAGGTATCACTGGGAGGAATTGACCTCCAGGCCAGTTGGCTCTGAGAATCAGCTGTGTCTGCAGTGGGAGAACTTCTATGCTGGAGACACCCCTCTGGGGCAAGACTTGCTTCAATGGGGCTTTGGTGCTCACTGAGTCTGCCCCCTGAGTGTGTCCTTTATGGTTCCACAGAGCTTCAAAGTGGATGGTCCTACTCTGACCACTGGGTTTCCTGGCTCCTGGATCTCTAGGGAGGTACTAATCTAGCCTCTGCTTGAGGCTATCTAGCAAAAGCCTCCCTGCAGGGCTTGGGCGGGGTGGGTCCCATGGCATCAACAGGGAGGGGCCAGCAGTTATGGCTGCTCTCAGAGGCTCTGCTTCTCAATGTCCCAGTAATCACTGCAAGCCCCTCCGAGAGAAAGCTGTTCTCAAGTTCCGACCGATGCCAGACAGTCCCGCTTCTCCCGTATGAGTCTGGGTCCCTAGAGACTCGCCCGGAATTGGAGCTCAGAGCCTGAGACTCCCTCCCGATTGAAAACGACAACCGCGCCCTCAGCCGCCAGCCCACTCCGCATGCACCTCCGCACCTTAGTATTTTACTTCCGTACTGTGCCTCCTCTGAGTCTCGGTATGCTTTTCTCTTTACTTCTAGTTGTGGAATTTCCACTCAGCCAGCCTTCCTGTGGTTCTGGATGATGTCCGTTCCGTCTTTTAGTTGTATTTTTGAAGTGGTTGTTTGAGGCAGCAAACTGGTGTTTACCTATGCTGCCATCTTGGTTTCTCTCTCAAGTTACGAAATTTTTATTAAAACGTTTCTTACATACTGTTATATGGGCTGGGCTGCAAAAATATTCATTGTGGCCCATGGGCTGCAAGTTTGACATGCTTGTACAGGATCCTCATCCTTTCATGGCCTTGTATTCTTCACCTGTATGACAGGGTTAGGCTAAATGCTCTATAAGGGTTGTTTCAAATCCATCATGACTTTTCAAACTGCATTGATAAATGCTAATTATAGATAAAACTAGGGGCCCGGTGCATGAAATTCGTGCACTGGGTGTGTGTGGGGGGGAGTGTCCCTCACTCCAGCCTGCCCCCTCTCACATACTGGGAGCCCTCAGGCGATGACCCCCATCGCCCTCCAATTGCAGGATCGGCCCCTTGCCCAGGCCTGACGCCTCTGGCCTAGGCGTCCGGCCCGGGCAGCGGGGACCCGCAGCTGCAGCGGCCCCACGATCGTGGGCTCCGCTTTAGGCCCAGGCAAGGGACCCCTAGCTCCTGGGACTGCCAGCTTCGACCGTGTCCAGCTCCCATCGCTGGCTCCACCCCTACTTCCTGCTATCACTGGCCAGGGTGGAAAAGGCACCTGATTCTCCGATCATGGCTGGGGGGCAGGGCAAAGGCGGCCCCAGGGCCGCCTTTGCCCTGCCCCCCAGCTCTTAGCTCCCCCCTGGGTTTCCGATCACTGTCAGTGGCAGGGGGCTTCTTCCTGCTTTCCCTTTCGCCTCCCTGCATTGTGCCTACATATGCAAATTAACTGCCATCTTGTTGGCAGTTAACTGCCAATCTTAGTTGGCAGTTAACTGCCAATCATAGTTGGCAGTTAATTTGCATATAGCCCTGATTAGCCAATGAAAAGGGTAGCTCGTACGCCAATTACCATTTTTCTCTTTTATTAGTGTTGATTATCCTATATAATAAAAGCCTAATATGCAAATTGCCACCTTGACCAGGAGTTCGACCGCTCCCTATGAAGTACACTGACCAATAGGGAGCGGCGCGAAACATGGCGGGCGTTGGCAACTTGGCGCTGGCAGCAGGTGGCAGTGGAGGCCCTGCCGGCCCCAGTGGTCCCCGATGAGAGCAGGACCGAGGTGGGATGGTGGAGCAGGTGAGCAGGCGGCACCAGGCCAAGGTGGGTGCAAGTGGGGCCTGATCACCCTGCCAATTGCCCTATGGACGATGACCAGCAGCGATGGTCGGGGGCCTGATGATTCAGGCGGAGCGGGGTATGTGGGGGCCCAGGGGCCCAGGTGCTGCCCAGTGCCCAGAGGTCAGCTGGGACCTGCCTTTCCATGCCAGACACTTGCGCTTCAATTGCTGGCCATGCCTAGGGACTGCACCCATCCACGAATTTCGTGCACCAGGCCTCTAGTAAAACTATAAATATACACATATCACTCCATAATTGTATGGAACCCTATAAAAACTATTTGGAGTTACAAGAGTGGAGAAGTTTGTCAGATTATTTTCTCTGTGATCGCTTTTTGGCTAAGATCAAGTGTAATATCTGTTCTTATCAGTTTAATATTTTTCTCTATGAAGTTAAGTTTATAAAAATTTCAAATGGGGACTCTTTGTTAGCTTAGGAACTTGTAAAGAATGTGTAGTGATAGGGGTCATTACATCTCTTGGCGTAGTGGTTTCCAGCAGTTTTCTTCCTTCAGTTACATCCAGCTGTGGACTCTGGTCTGAGTGAGGGGTGCTCTGGTGGGCATAGAGCCCGGGGACCCTGGGGCTTTGGGAAGAACACAAGTCTGGAACATGGTCATGTCCTCTCTGCTAAGTAGGACAAAGACTTCGTCTTGCCTGTCACATGTGCGGTGAGAGCTCTTGCTAGGCAAGGACCCTGCTATGTGCTGGTGTCTTAGGTTTGTTCTGAATCCAAACCATTCCCTCGCTGTTGATGTCCTAGTGTCTCTAGGTCAAGTGTGATGATACATTTTAGCCTGACATACCCACTAATTTGTCCCTTTTCCTTCAGAACAGGGTGGTCTGGACCTTGGTGGAGACTGACCCAGGAACCAGATGAGCAGAGACATCTGCGTCCACACCTGGCCATGCTCCTATTATTTGGAACTTGAGAAGCGATGGGTTCCTGGAAAACTTTGGTTAACTTCACTCTCACTAAAATTTCTGACTGATAAAACTGGAGACTTTCTTGTCAGCTTTCCTCTTGCTGATATAATTGAGATCAAGAAAGAAGCTTCTCATTTTATCTTCAGTTCTGTCACCATCCTGGAAAAGGGCCATGTCAAGCACTGGTTCAGTTCCTTGCAGCCTAATCGGAATGTCGTCTTCCATATCATCGAACACTTCTGGAGAGAGTTGCTGCTATCTCAACCAGGAGGTGCTGTGGAGGCGTCATCCTCCCGCATGACCAAGGGGAAGGAGCTGACTGGTCTAATGGCCTGTTCCCAGAAGCGTCTAGAAGATGCAGCCAGAGTCCTACACTATCAGGGTGAGCAGCTGGACAGCATAACGAGCAGCCTGGACAATATGGAGTCTGACCTGGATGTGGCTGACAGGTAGAGAAAAGTACTGCAGCCTTAAGCTGCTCTTGTGGTGTCTTCCATATCCCATATTTAATACACATTCAGAAAACATGGGTTATACCTGCTGTGGACAGCTATACTGGGTTGGATGCTCTGGGCATGCAGACAGTAAGGGCACTGTTGCCAGATTTAGTGTAAGTCTTTAATGAGGATCAACTTATTCAGTCACCAGACAAGCAAAGAAGAGCATGGGGAAACTTGAGTCTGAAAGGCCAAGGAATTTGTTTGAGATCACACACACTAAGTTTGTTAGCATAGTTTATTTTTTTAGTAGTTTACTTTTTTTAATATATCTGTGGAGCAGCCAGGTTTCAAGGGAAACATTTTGGCTCCAGAAGTTACCACCTGAGCTGCTGGACCAGCAACTCTCAAAGCTTGGGTCTTGGGGCACTTCTACTCTCTTAAGAATTGAGGCTCCAAAGAGCTTTTATGGTTTATGTTATATTGACCATGTTTTCTAAAACTAAAAAATTAAAAATATTATCATTTAAAGAGTAAAATAATAAACTCATGCCAAAACCGGTTTGGCTCAGTGGATAGAGCGTCGGCTTACGGACTGAAAGGTCCCAGGTTCGATTCCGGTCAAGGGCATGTACCTGGGTTGCGGGCATATCCCCAGTAGGAGATGTGCAGGAGGCAGCTGATCGATGTTTCTCTCTCATCGATGTTTCTGGCTCTCTATCTCTCTCCCTTCCTCTCTGTAAAAAATCAATAAAATATATTAAAAAAATAAATAAATAAATAAACTCATGACTTAGTAACGTGACATTTAAAAAATAATACCTTTATATTATTATATTATTACTAGAGGCCCGGTGCACGAAATTTGTTCACAGGTAGGGTCCCTAGTCCTGGCCGGCGATCAGGGCCGATCTGTGGGGTGACCAGTGGAGTGAGCGGGGGCCCCCGCTGGCACCTGCCTTGGCCAGCCTGGTGCCGCCCATTTGCCAGCCCTGCCCCCTGCCACTGCTTCTGGTCACTTCCAGGGAGGCGACCGGCGGGGCAATGGGGGGGGACCCCCGCTGGCACCTGCCTTGGCTGGCCTGGGGCCTGCAGGCTGGGGGCAGCTCCTGCGTTGAGTGTCTGCCACCGGGTGGTCAGTGCGTGTTATAGTGACTGATCGTTCCACTGTTTGGTTGATTTGCAAAATGGCCCCTTGGGTGGTCATTTGACCAGGAGTTCAACCGGGAGACTGGGAGTTCGACCGCTTGCTATGATGTGCGCTGACCACCAGGGAGCGGCGTGGAACATGGCAGGCATCGGTGATGTGGTGCTGACAGTGGGCAGCAGTGGAGGTGCTGCCAGCCCTGATGGGCCCCAATGAGAGCGGGACTGCGGGGGGATGGTGGAGCAGGTGAGTGGATGGGTGTTGCCATGCCAAGGCAGGTGTGAGCGGGGGGCCCAGTCGCTCCACTGATTGTCCCGCAGATGGTGACCAGCGGCGGCGGTGGGAGCGGGGCTGCCACCTGGCTCCCTGGTGCTGAGGCAACTGGGTGGGGGGCGTGGCCCCGATCAATCATCCTGCAGGCGGGATGGTGGAGCAGGTGAGGGGGCAGTGCCAGGCCAAGGCGGGGAGCCAGGCAGAGCTGCAAGGTTGGGGGTGCAAGCTGTGGCTACAAGGCTTGGAGTGTGAGCTGGGGCCTGATCTCCACAGGCCACCCCAAGTGACCCCACCCATGCACGAATTTGTGCACCAGGCCTCTAGTCCTGTGGTCGGCAAACTGCGGCTCGCGAGCCACATGTGGCTCTTTGGCCTCTTGAGTGTGGCTCTTCCTAAGCCTTAGGAGTACCCTAATTAAGTTAATAACAATGTACCTACCTATATAGTTTAAGTTTAAAAAATTTGGCTCTCAAAAGAAATTTCAATCGTTGTACTGTTGATATTTGGCTCTGTTGACTAATGAGTTTGCCGACCACTGCTCTAGTCTATATATATAAAAACCTAAAAGACCGAATGACCAAACAACTGGTCGATCAGTCGCTATGATGTGCAATGATCATCAGGGGGCAGACGCTCAACGCAGGAGCTGCCCCTGGTGGTCAGTGCGTTCCCACAGCGGGAGTGCCGCTCAACTGACCGTTGGGTGCCAGATGCCGGGCTCACAGTTGGCAAGCGCTGTGGCAGCACGAGCCTCTCCTGCCTCCGCAGAAGTGCAACCAAGTGGCGGCGACAGCAGCAGGTGCCTGGCCCGGGCTTGGGCTCCTCCCCAGCCGCCTGCTGCTACTGGTACTACTATATCCCCCAAGGTGTTCCGGATTGTGAGAGGGTGCAGGCCAGGCTGAGGGACCCCACTGATGCATGAATCCATGCACGAGGCCTCTAGTATTACATAATAACCTGTTCAGTGAAGAATAGCACTGTTTGAGACATTGTACCTCTGTAAAGTGAGGCTTAGCAGAAGACATTGGGTTCCCATGCCTGCTGCTGCAGTGAGTGCTCAGTGCCCTTATAAAACCCTTGCCTGTACTGAGATACTAAGATGGGCTTTGGTACGAGAGTCCCCCGTCTTCTCAGGTGACCAGCACTTTAATAAACCTCACTTTTCACTAGTACCTGCCTCACAAGTTTGGCTTTTGTGGTGACAGGCAGTTGAACCTTGGATTTAGTTTTTCTTTCTCTATTTTTATTGTATTTTTTATTGTTGATAGTATTACAGATATCTCCCCTTTTTACCCCCTTTACTCTAGTCCTTCCAGCCTCTACCACCCCCCCATGTCTTCACTACCCAATTACTTATGTCCATACTATGCCTATCTATAATAATAAAAACATAATATGCTAATTAGACAGGACAGCCGAATGACCTTCTGGATGTCCTTCCGGATGACCTTCTGGAACCACTAGTGGGCGGTGGCAGGGCCAGCGAGCCTGTACCGCCAGGCCAGCCATGGCGGTCCTGGCACCCCCCCCCCCCCCCGCCCTCCACAGAGGCCACGGAAGAGGCCATGGTGCAGCCCAGTCCCTGCATCACCCCTTCTGGAGAGGCGGCGGGAGAGGCGGCACCAGCACCAGGCCAGTACCTCCACCCATCCCGGCACCACTCCTTTCGCAGAGGTGACTGGAGAGGCTGTGGTGCAGGCCTGGTCCTGGTGCCACACCTTCCGCAGAGGTGGGGCGGGGGGGACGGGGCAGCACAGTTCCCAGAGCCTCCGAGAGGCGGGCAGGGTGCGACCACGGCGCCTCAACCTCCCACGGCCCCTCCCCTGGCCAGGCCGGCCCCAGATCACTCCCCCTCACCAGTGGGTGGGGGGGCAGGGCCAGCACTAAGGAGCAGTGAGCCTGACTTCTGGTTGAGTGGCACTCTGCCCCCTGTCCCCTCTCAGCCAGAAGCTGGGCTCACTGCTAGCGAGTGTGGCGGAGGTAGAGTGAGCCTCTCCCGCCTCCGCAGCAGGCGGGCGGTAAGGAGGGAGGGGTCATGGACTGCAAGAGCCCCAGACTGCAAGAGGGATGTCTGAGTGCCAGCTTAGGCCCGATCCCCGGGAAGTCCTGGATTGTGAGAGGGTACAGGCCAGGCTGAGGAAACAGCCCCCTTCTGTGCACAGATTTTGTGCACCCAGCTTCTAGGCTCTATATATAAAAGCCTAAGTGACCATTACAACCGGCCAGTAGCTATGACACGCACTGACCACCTGGGGGCAGACACTCAATGCAGGAGCTGCCCCCTGGTGGTTAGTGCGCTCCCACTGCCAACCTCCCTTGTTCAGCCAGCCTCCTGTGGTCCCTTCCCCTGGCCAGCCAGGTGGTCTGTGCGCTCCCACAGCCTACCTCCCATGGCCAGCCAACCTCCCGCAATCCCTCCCTCTCCCTGTCCGGCTGGCCTCAATTGGGACTGGGCAAGATGGCCCCGATTGCTGGCCAGGCCGAGGTACCCCACCCATGCACGAAATACTCTAGTAAGTATATAAGTTCTTTGGTTTATCTCTTCTCTGCTCATTAGATTCCATAAATAAGTGAGATCATGTTATATTTGTCTTTCTCAGATTGGCTTATTTTACTTAGCATAATATTTTCCAGGTCTATCCATGCTGTTCCAAAGGGTAAGAGATCCCTCTTTTTTACAGTTGCATAGTATTGCATTGTGTAAATGTTCCACAGCTTTTTTATCCATTCATCTACTGATGGGCACTTGGGCTCTTTCCAAATCTTAGCTTTTGTAAATAACATTGCTGTGACATAGGGGTGCATATATTCTTTCTGATTGGTGTTTTGGGGTTTTAGGATATATTCCTAGAAGTGGGATTGCTGGCTCAAAGGGAAGTTCTGTTTACAATATTTTGAGGAAACTCCATACTGTTTTCCGTAGTGGCTGCATCAGTCTGCATTCCTACCAGCAGTGAACTAATGTTCCCTTTTCTCCACATCCTCACCAGCATTTGTTGTTTGTTGATTTTTTTTATGATAGCCATTCTGACATGTGTGAGGTGATATCTCATTGTGGTTTTAATTTGCATTTCTCTGATAATTAGTGACTTTGAGCATTTTTTCATATGTTTCTTGGCCATTTGTATGTCCTCTTTGGAGAAATGGCTATTCAGGTCTTCTGCCCATTTTTTAATTGGATTGTTTGTCTTCCTTTTGTTAAATTGTATGAGTTCCTTATAACCTCTAATTGGATGCATCACTGGCAAATATGTCCTCCCATGCAGTAGGTTCTCTTGTCATTCTGATAGTGGTTTCTTTTGCTGTGCACACGCTTTTTATTTTGATGCAGTCCTATTTGTTTATTTTCTCCTTAGTTTCCTTTGCCCTAAGAGATATATCCGTAAACATATTGCTATATGAGATGTTTGAGATTTTACTGCCAGTGTTCTCTAAGTTTTTTATGGTTTCATGCCTTACAGTTAAGTCTTTTATCCATCTTGAGTTCATTCATACGTAGGGTGTAAGTTGGTGGTCTAGTTTCATCTTTTTGCATGTGTTTGTCCAGTTTTCCCAGCACCATTTGTTGAAGAGACTGTCTTGATTCCATTGTATGTTCTTGCCTCCTTTGTCAAATATTAATTGACCATAATGGTGTGGGTCAATTTCTTGGGTCTCTGTTCTGATTCATTGGTCTATCCTGTTCTTGTGCCAGTTCCAGGCTGTTTTGGTTATAATGGCTTTGTAGTATAGTTTGATATCTGGTATTGTGATCCCTCCAACTTCTTCTTTCTCAAGATTGCTGTAGCTATTTGGGGCCTTTTGTGGTTCCAAATAAATTTTTGGAGTATTTGTTATAGTTCTGTGAAGTATGTCATTGGTATTTTAATAGGGATGGTGTTGAATCTATAGATTGCTTTGGGTAGTATAGACATTTTAATTATATCAATTCTTCCAATCCATAAACATGGTATACATTTCCGTTTGTTTGTATCTTCCTGTATTTCTTTTTTCAATGTCATAGTTTTCCATGTACAGGTCTTTTACCTCCTTGGCTAAGTTTATTTCTAGGTATCTTTTTTGTTGCAATGATAAATGGGATTGCTTTTTTAGTTTCTCCTTCTGAGAGTTCATTATTGGTGTATAAAAATGCCATCGATTTCTGGATATTAATTTTGTGTCCTGCTGTCTTGCCAAATTCTTTTATTAAGTCTAGTAATATTCTGGTGGAATCTTTAGAGTTTTCTATGTACAATATCATGCCATCTGCGAATAATGACAGTTTTACTTTCTCCTTTACAGTTTGAATGTCTTTTATCTCTTTTTCTTATCTGATTGCTGTGGTTGGTTTTCCAGTACTATCTATACTAATAAAAGGGTAATATGCTAATTAGACCGGACATCCTTACGGACAAAGCCATGATGGCAGGGCCGAGGCAGAGGTGGTTAGGGGCGATTAGGCCAGCAGGGGAGAGCAGTTAGGGTGATCAGGCCAGCAAGGGAGAGCAGTTAGGGGGATCAGGCCAGCAGTGGAGAGCAGTTAGGGGGATCAGTCTGGCAGTGCAGTGCAGTTAGAGGGATCAGGCTGGCAGGCAGGTGAGTGGTTAGGGGGTTCAGGCTGGCATGCAGGTGAACGGTTAGGAGCCAGCAGTCCCGGATTGTGAGAGGGATGTCCAACTCCCGGTTTAGGCCCGATCCCACAGACCGGCCTTGGACATCCCCTGAAGGGTCCCAGATTGAAGAGGGTGCAGGCCAGACTGAGGGAACCGTCCCGTCCCCCCCACCCCCCACCTCCTGTGCACAGATTTTGTGCACCGGGCCTCTAGTGTTGAATAAGAGTGGTGAAAGAAGACATCCTTGTCTTGGTTCCTGTTCTTAAGGGAAACACTTTTAGTTTTTGCCATTGAGTATTATGTTGGCATCTATTAATATGATCTTGTGATTTTTCTTTCAGTTTGTTTATGTGATCAATCATGTTTATTGATTTGGAATATTATACCAGCCTTGCATCCCTGGTATAAATCCCATTTGGTCATGGTGTATGATCTTTTTAATATATTGCTGGATCTGATTTGCTAATATTTTGTTGAGGATTTTAATATCTATGTTCATCAGGATATTGGCCTGTAATTCTCCTTATTTGTAGTGTCTTTATCTGGTTTTGGTATGAGGATAATGCTGTCCTCATAAAAAGAGTTTGAAAGTGTTCCTTCCTCTTGGATTTTTTGGAATATTTTGGGGAGGATAGATGTTAGTTCTTCTTTGAATGTTAGGTAAAACTCCCCTGTGAAGCCATCTGGACCAGAGCTTTTATTTGCTTAGAGTTTTTAAATTACTGCTTCTATTTCATCAGTTGTTATTGGCCTACTCATGTTTTCTGATTCTTTCTGATTGAATTTTGGAAAATTATATGTTTCTAGGAATTTGTCTATTTCATCCACATTGTCCAGCTTGTAGGCATATACTTGTTCATAGTATTTGCTTATAATCCTTTGTACTTCTGTGGTGTCCCTTGTTATATTGCCTCTTTCATTTCTGATTTTATTTAATTGGGTCCTCTCTGTTTTTTGATGAGTCTGGTTAGGGCCGTGGTAGGCAAACTGCGGCTCGCGAGCCACATGCGGCTCTTTGGCCCCTTGAGTGTGGCTCTTCCTAAGCTTTAGGAGTACCCTAATTAAATTAATAACAATATACCTACCTATATAGTTTAAGCTTAAAAAATGTGGCTCTCAAAAGAAATTTCAGTCGTTGTACTGTTGATATTTGGCTCTGTTGACTAATGAGTTTGCCGACCACTGGTTAGGGCAGCCGTGGGCAAACTATGGCCCGCGGGCTGGATCCTGCCCATTTGAAATGAATAAAACTAAAAAAAAAAAAAAAAGACCGTACCCTTTTATGTAATGACTAGGGGCCCGGTGCACGAAATTCGTGCACTGGGTGGCGGGGGGGGGGGGGAGTGTCCCTCAGCCCAGCCTGCCCCCTCTCACATACTGGGAGCCCTCAGGCGATGACCCCCATCACCCTCCAATCGCAGGATCGGCCCCTTGCCCAGGCCTGACGCCTCTGGCCTAGGCGTCCGGCCCGGGCAGCGGGGACCCGCAGCTGCAGCGGCCCCACGATCGTGGGCTCCGCTTTAGGCCCAGGCAAGGGACCCCTAGCTCCCGGGACTGCCAGCTTCGACCGTGCCCAGCTCCCATCGCTGGCTCCACCCCTACTTCCTGCTATCACTGGCCAGGGCAGAAAAGGCACCTGATTCTCCGATCATGGCTGGGGGGCAGGGCAAAGGCGGCCCTGGGGCCGCCTTTGCCCTGCCCCCCAGCTCTTAGCTCCCCTCTGGGTTTCCGATCACTGTCAGTGGCAGGGGGCTTCTTCCTGCTTTCCCTTTCGCCTCCCTGCATTGTGCCTACATATGCAAATTAACCGCCATTTTGTTGTCAGTTAACTGCCAATCTTAGTTGGCAGTTAATTTGCATATAGCCCTGATTAGCCAATGAAAAGGGTAGCTCGTACGCCAATTACCATTTTTCTCTTTTATTAGTGTTGATGTTTACTTTGAATTTATATTAGTTCACACAAACACTCCATCCATGCTTTTGTTCCAACCCTCCGGTCCAGTTTAAGAACCCATTGTGGCCCTCGAGTCAAAAAGTTTGCCCACCCCTGGGTTAGGGGTTCATCAATATTGTTTATTTTTTCAAGAAACCAGCTCTTGGTTTCATTGATCTTTTGTATTGTTTTTTTTAGTCTCTATGTTATTTATTTCTGCTCTGTTATTTATTATTTCCTTCATTCAGCTTTGGGGTTTTCTGGCTGTTCTCTTTCTAATTCATTTAGTTGTAGATTTAGATAGTTCATTAGTACTTTTTTTTGTTTCTTGAGGTAGGCCTGTAGTGCTATGAACTTCTCTCTCAGGACTGCTTTTGCTGTGTCCCATAGGTTTTTTGTGGTTGTGTGTTCATTTTCATTTTTTTCCAGGAAGTTTTTAATTTCTTTCTTGACCCCATTGATAAACTCATTTATTGCTTAGTGACATGCTCTTTAGCCTCCATGTATTTGAGTGTTTTTTAGTTCTTTTATGGTAATTGATTTCTAACTTTATGTCATTGTGATCTGAGAAGACGCTTGGTATTATGTCAGTCTTTTTGAATTTATATAGATTTATTTGTTCCCTAACATGTGGTCTGGCTTTGAAATTGTTCCATGTGCACTGCACAAAAGTATATATTCTGTTGCTTTGTGGTAAAATGTTCTGTAAATATTCGTTAGATTCCTCTGATCTAGTGTGCCATTTAAGGCCTCTGTTTCCTTGTTAGTTTTTTTCTGGAAGATCTATCCAGTGATGTCAGTGGGGTGTTAAAGTCCCCTACTATGACAGCATTGCTGTCAGTTTCTCCCTTCATGTCCATCAAATACATGACCCAAGACTTTGAGGGGATATAAAGAAAAAGAGAGAAAGGAGGAGGAGGAGTAGGGGGAAGTGGGGGAGAAATGGCAACTAGATGTACTGGTTAATAATGCGGATTTTGTAATCAAAGAAAACACAATAATTTCAACAGAAACATCAAAAGTGCTTTATTCAAAGTAATGTCCATCCCTAGCTACACATTTCCCCCATCTTTCAGGTAATTTGTGGATACTTTTCGAATAGAACTTTTCTTGTTTTGAGGCAAACCATTCAGAAACCCAATTTTCCACTTCTTCCTACGTTTTGAAGTGCGTGGGCCATTGATCAGAACAAGTGGTAATGTGAAGGAGCAAGGCTTGGTGAATACAGCGGGTGGATTAATACTTCCCAGGCAAGATCTTTTAACGTGTCTTTAACTGGTTTTGGTGTGATTGTATGTCAACATGAAGCAAAATTACTTTGCCGTGTCTTCTGGCACATTCTGGTTGTTCCACGATCAAAGTGTAGTTCAAATTGATTATTTGTTGTCGGTAGCGATCAGTATTAATGGTTTCACCCTGGTTTTAGCTCATAATACACCACACCTTCCAAACGCCGAATGTTGTCTTCTTTCCAAAGCGATTTGGCCTTGAAGTCGATGTTGATGGTTGACCTGGATCAACCCATGATTTTATGCATTTGGGATTCTCAAAATCCACTTTTCATCGCCAGTCACAATTCGATGCAAAAAAGACTTTCTTTCATGCCGTTGAGGCAACATTTTACTGATGACTTTTCGGTTTTCCATTTGTCTTTTGTTCAGTTGATGTGGCACCTATTTTCCTTCCTTTAAAATTGTTCCCATTCCTTGTAAACAGTCGGAAATTGTTTGCTGAGCAGCGTTTAATCTTTCTGCAAGTTGTTTTTGAGTTTGACACGCATCTTCATCCAATAATGCTTGTAATTGTTGGTCTTCAGACTTTTTCTGTTGACCTGGACGTTCTTTGTCTTTCACATTGAAATAATCACTTTTAAAGTGTTTAAACCAGAGTTCACAAGTATCTTGAGATGGAGCATGTTCACCATAAGCTTCCCGAAGTATTCAGCAACACTTTTCTTCAAAATAAACTAATGAATTAAAACTTCCCGCAAATGCTCTTTTTTTGGCACAAAATTCAACATTTTTAAGCGTAAAAATATCTATGATGATAACACCTTCAGAAAATTTGACATATGAATTTTTGAAGCTTGTTGTCATACAACAAAATAACACACATATCAAATTGCATATATATCAACATATGTGTAACTCCATGTATTAAAATAAACCTGCATTATTAACCAGTACACCTAGTATATGAAAGCAAAGAAAAAGCCAAAGAACTAGTATAGGGAGAAAAAAGAAAAGGAAACAAAGTAAATGAAATAATAATGAATTTAAAATATAGTAATAATGGACATATTAAGATATAGATAGGAAGAGTAAAATGGGAAAAATGAGAAAAACAAAGTAAAATAAGATAATAACAATGAGAATATACAAAAGTAGAATAAAATCAAAGGAAAGAGAGAAATTAGAGATATGCAAGGAAAATAGAAGAAAGAAAAAAAGATTAAGCAAACAACAAAAACAAAAATACACACACATACACACACACACACTCACACACACACACACACCAAAAAACAAAACCACACACATTCACACACTGAAAATCCTTTGGGTCCACTATTTGTGGAGCTCGCTGGATTTTTCTCTGATGTTGTTCAATCTGGTCTCTTGGTGTTTGTATCCTGGGAGCTTCCTGGGAGCTTTACTCATGGAGTTCCATGTGAGTCACTGTCCCTTTCTGGCTCTGGGCAACCTGATTGAGGTCCTAGAGGTTGAAGCCCCTAGTGGTCCAGCAGGTGGGGACTCCTTAGCCCAGAGGCTGGGTCTGCCTCAAGTCTCACACCTTGATTGTCCCTGTTCTGAGCTGGGCTCTGTTGGGACATCCTGGTCTTGGCCGGGATGGTTTGATCAGACTCGTGTTGTGGGTGGTGCCAGTAGCTTATAGGAAGGTTGGGGTAGCCCTTCTTCTCCTTCTAATACCTCAGCTCTGCCTGGTTTGCTGGCACCTCCTCTCTGTCACCTGCAAGGGCACAGATTTCCTGCCTCGGGCTGTTCCTTCTTGCCTCAGGTCACTGCAGGTCAGGTCAGAAGCATGTGTTTTGTGTTCCAGGTGGGAGGGCTGATCCCTTCCTGGACCTACTGTCCAGCATCTTTTCTGCTCACTAGCACGAGTTCCTCCAGGAAATAGATTCAATGTTGGGTGTGTCCTTCAGACCCCTCCAGTGTAGGTTGGCCCTGAGCTCCGCTGTTTGGTCCTTCCCACTGGTCAGGAGGAGCTTCCCAGGCTGCACTATGGTGGGGTGCCAGTGCTACTCTATCCAGGTGCTCAGCCCCAGGCTTCCACTGCTGCACCCACTCCGAAGTCTCCACAGCCAGTGCCCTCGGGCCTCCTCTCTGTCCTAGGCATTCCCGTCTCACCTACAGATCTGCAGCCTCTTTAGTCTCCTCAGGTCCTGAGTTCTAATAGGTCCAGGTCAGGGGAGGTTACACCCACCTCCTAGCCTTCAGTGCTTTTCCTGCCCCTGAGCCCTGTCGGTGGAGCTGAGCAGCTGGACTCAAGAGCGGTGGTGGCAGCACAGTAGTGGTGGCAGTGGGTGAATACATGGCAGGAGCAAGAGTCCTGCTGGGTCAGTGGTGGTTGCACAGTGGTGCCGTAGAGTCCAGGTTGTGTTCCTGTCAGGCTCACAGGTTCAGGCTGGATATGTGCCATAGGTGCAGAGGTTCCACAGGTGTCTATTGCAGGTGTGTGGGGACTGGGTTGTGACCTCTGTGGGTACATGGGGCCCGGGGCTGGGTGCACATGGTTTTGATCCTAGGCTGTGGTGAGTCTAGGCTTGGTGGTTGCGAGGCTTGGTGCCCAGCCACTGCTGTTCCCCAGAGCCTCCTCCCAAGGAGGACCTTGTAAATCCTTTAAGATGACGGCTCTCCTAGGTGGAGCTGTGTCCAGGGAGTGCCTGTGGTGGCAGCAGCAGTTCCTTGTGGCAGTTGTGCGAGGTCCCACAGATGTCAGCTGAAGGCACGCAGGGTCCTGCTGGTGTTCACTTACTTAGGTGCACGGTCCAGGCAGTGTCTGCTATGAGCACCCGGGGTCTGGGTTGTGTCCTTGGGGTGCGGGTAGGGTCTAGGGTGGGGTGCCTGTGGGTTCAGGCCTAGGCTGCGGCTAGTCTGGGTGGTGGTGAGGCTGGGCACCTAGCCACTGCTGCTCCATGCAGCCTCCTCCCAAGGAGGTATATTGTATTTTATATGTTTCTAATCCTCCAGTATAACTTTAAAAGCAGTATTTTATGCAGTTGTCATTTGAATCAGTTAGGAAAAGTAAACAAGAACATTTATATTATCTAATTACCTACATGGTTCCCTTTACCAGTGTCCTTTGTTTCTTTGCAGGGATTTGAGTTTCCTTCTGGGGGTGTCATTTCATTTCAGCCCAAGAACTTTCTTTAGGTTTTCGTTTTCGTTTTCGTTTTTGTTTTTGCGTGAGGCGGGTCTGCGACCAGTGAATCCCTCAGTATTTGTTTGGAATTGTCTTTATTTTGCTTTGTGGTTTTTTTTTTAAGGATAGTTTTGCTGGATATAGAATTCTCCACTGACAGTTTTATTTCTTTCAGAACTTTGCATATATCATCCCAGTAACTTCTGGTCTCCATTGTTTCTGATAGAGGTCATCATAATATTATGGTTCTCTTATTCATGATAAATCATTTTTCTGTTACTGTTTTCAAAGCGTTCTTTTTTTGGTTTTCAAAAGTTTGGCTAAGATGTATCAGATGTAAATCTCCTTGTTTCACCTGCTTGATGTTTGTTTAGCTTCTTGGATTCATAAGTTATTGTGCTTTCACCCCCCCCTCAAATTTGGGGGATTTAGACTATTCAGAGAATTTTCCTGTACCTTTCTCTCTCTCCTGCTCCTCTCAACCATGTTATATGTATGTTGGTAGTGTGTTTAATGGTATCCTCCAAAGGAACTGTTCATTTTTCTTAATTCTTTTTTTCTGATATTAAGATTGTATGACTTATTTTTTTTGTCTTCAAACACTGATTCTTCTGTCATTTTAAATCTGCTATTGAACCTCTCTAGTGAAGTTTTTTTTCCATTACTGTACTTTTAAAATTGGGACATAATTGACATATAATATCGTATTCGTTTTAGGTATACAATATAATGATTTGATGTATGTATATATGTGAAATGATCACCACAATTTGTTTAGTTAACATTCATTACCACGTATTGTTTTTTCTTATGAAAATAACTGTTAAAATCTATTCTTTTAGCAACTTTCAAATATACAATACAATATTGTTAACTATACTCACCATGCTGTACATTACAGTCCCAACACTTATTTGTCTTATAACAAAAATTTGTACCTTTTGACCACCTTCACCTATTTAACTCATTCCCCCAAACCCTGCTTCTGGCAACCACCAATTTATTCTCTGTATCCATGAATTTGGCATTTTATTTTTCAGACTAGAGGCCCAGTGCACGAAATTCGTACATGGGGGGGGGGGTGGCCCTCTCAGCCCAGCCTGCACCTTCTCCAATCCGTGACCCCTCAGGGGATGTCCCACTGCTGGTTTAGGCCCGATTCTGGGGATTGGGCCTAAACTGGCAGTTGGACATACCTCTCACAATCCGGGACCACTGGCCCCTAACTGCTCACCTGCCTGCCTGTCTGATCACCCCTAACTGCCCCCCTTGCTGGCATGGTAACCCCCAGCTGCCCCCCCTGCTGGCCTGGTCGCCCCAACTTCCCCCCTGCTGCCAGCCTGGTCACCCCCAGTTGCCCCCCCCCCTGCAGTCTTGTCACCCCACATAGCCTGCTGTTTGGTTATTTGGTCATCCCTCACTGCCCCCCTGCAGGCCTGGTCGCCCTACACAGCCTGCTGTTCAGTCATTTGGTCGGCCCTCACTAACCCCTCGCTGACTGGTCACCCCACGCATCCTGCTGCTCAGTCGTTTGGTTGCCCCTCACTAACCCCCTGCCGGCCTGGTCACCTCACGCATCCTGCTGCTCCATTGTTTGGTCGGCCATCATTAACCCCCCTGAAGGCCTGGTCTCCCCACGCAGCCTGCTGCTCAGTTGTTTCGTCATCCCTCACTAACCCCCCTGCCAGCCTGGTCGCCCCATGTAGCCCACTGCTCAGTCATTTGGTCGGCCCTCACTAACCCCCCGCTGGCCTGGTCATCCCATGCAGCCCGCTGCTCAGTTGTTTGGTTGTCCCTCACTAAACCCCCTGCAGGCCTGGTTTCCCTACGCAGCCCACTGCTAAGTTGTTTGGTCGTTCCTCACTAACCCCCCTGCTGGCCTGGTCACCCCACGCAGCCTGTTCGGTCGTCATTAGGTTGGTTCGGTTGCGATGGTCACTTAGGCTTTTATATATACAGATTCCATATAACTTATTTCACTTAGAATAATGCTCTAAAGTCCATCCATGTTGTTACAGATGGCAGTATTTCCCTCTTTCTTATGGCTGAATAATATCTGTGTTATTATCAAATTTATAATATCAAATTTTATTTATTCATTCTTTTCTCAGTCAACACTTAGGTTGTTTCTATGTCTTGGCTATCTACACTAATAAAAGAGAAAAATGGTAATTGGCATATGAGCTACCCTTTTCATTGGCTAATCAGGGCTATATGCAAATTAACTGCCAACAAGATGGTGGTTAATTTGCATATGTAGGCACAATGCAGGGAGGTGAACGGGAAAGCAGGAAGAAGCCCCCTGCCACTGACAGTGATCGGAAACCCAGGGGGGAGCTAAGAGCTGGGGGCCCTGGGGCCGCCTTTGCCCTGCCCCCCAGCCATGATCGGAGAATCAGGCGCCTTTTCCGCCCTGGCCAGTGATAGCAGGAAGTAGGGGTGGAGCCAGCGATGGGACCTGGGCACGGTCGAAGCTGGCAGTCCCAGGAGATAGGGGCCCCTTGCCTGGGCCTAAAGCGAAGCCCACGATCGCGGGGCCGCTGCAGCTGCGGGTCCCTGCTGCCCGGGCCGGACGCCTAGGCCAGAGGCATCCTGCAGAGGCAGGGGTGGAGCCCACGCGATCGCGGCGCCCCCCGCTGCAGCTGCGGGTCCCTGCTGCCTGGGCCGGACGCCTAGGCCAGAGGCATCCTGCAGAGGCAGGGGTGGAGCCCACGCGATCGCGGCGCCCCCCGCTGCCACTGCAGGTCCCCGCTGCCCGGGCCGGACGCCTAGGCCAGAGGCGTCCTGCAGGGGCAGGGGCGGAGCCCACGCGATCTTGGCGCCCCCCGCTGCCACTGCAGGTCCCCGCTGCCCGGGCCGGACACCTCAGCCAGAGGCGTCCTGCAGGGGCAGGGGCAGAGCCCGCACGATCGCGGCGCCCCCCCCTGCCCGGGCCGGACGCCTAGGCCAGAGGTGTCAGGCCTGGGCAAGGAACCGATCCTACGATTGGAGGGTGATGGGGGTCAACGCCTGAGGGCTCCCAGTATGTGAGAGGGGGCAGGCTGGGCTGAGGTACACCTCCCCCCCCCCCAGTGCACGAATTTCATGCACCGGGCCCCTAGTTGTAAATAATGCTGCTATGAACATTGGGGTGCAGATATCTTTTTGGGATAGTTATTTTGTTTTCTTCAAATTCATACCCCAAAGTGAAATTGCTGGATTATTATAGTAGTTCTACTTTTAATTTTTTGAGGGACCGCTATACTGTTTTCCATAGTGGCTGCACCAATTTACATTCCCACCAACAGTGCATAGGGCTCTCTTTTCTCCACATCCTTGCCATTGCATGTTATTTCTTCTCTTTTTGATATTAGCCACTCTAATAGGTGTCAGGTAATATCTCATTGTGGTTTTGATTTGCATTTTCCTGATGATTAGTGATGTTGAATGCCTTTTCATGTGTCTATCGGCCATCTGTATGTATATCTCCTTTGAAAAAAGTATCTATTCAAATACTGTTCTCATATTTTAATTGGATTGGTGTTTGTTTGTTTTTCTACTGAGTTCTTTAGATATTTGGGTATTAACTCCTTATCAAATACATGAATGATTTGCAAATATTCTCTTATTCTGTAGGTTGCCTTTACATTTTGTTGGTGGTTTTTGTTGCTGTGCACAAGCCTGTTAGCTTGATGTAATTCCACTCATTTTTGCTTTTATTGTCATCTTAAAAAAATCATTGCCAAGACTAATGTCTAGAACAGTGATGGCGAACCTTTTGAGCTCGGCATGTAAGCATTTTGAAAAACCCTAACTTAACTCTGGTGCCGTGTCACATATAGAAGTTTTTTGATATTTCCACCATACTAAAGCAAAGATTTATATTTTTGATGTTTATTTTATATATTTAAATGCCATTTAACAAAGAAAAATCAACCAAAAAAATGAGTTCGCATGTCACCTCTGACACGCGTGTCATAAGTTCGCCATCAGTGGTCTAGAAGCTTACCTACTATGTTTTGTTCTAAGAATTTATGGTTTCAGGTTATATGTTCAGGTCTTTAATCCATTTTGACTTGATTTTTGTGTATGGTATAAGAAAGTGGTCTAGCCCTAACTGGTTTGGCTCAGTGGATAGAGCGTCGGCCTGCGGAGTGAAGGGTCCCAGGTTCGATTCTGGTCAAGGGCATGTACCTTGGTTGCGGGCACATCCCCAATAGGGGGTGTGCAGGAGGCAGCTGATCGATTGCCGGGAGCCGGTCCATCCTTGCTGTTTCAAGGGACCTGGCATATATGGCATACGGTTCTTAATATGTTTGCTCACCTTCTTGGCGCTGTGTTTTAACCAAGGTCACCTCTCCGAGAAAGGTTGAATCCCCAGGTAGGGATTTTCCCCTGAAGTTAGGGAGGGAATAAAACCCCTCAACTAAGTGCCAGGCGGGTAATTAATCCCTTTAACTACGAACAATCATGCTTAAACTACATAATCTTTTCTCCCTGGAATGGAGATAAGAAACGCCCTAACCTTTGTAATAGAGATTGATAGGATTGAATCAACTGGTATAAATACAGTTGTAACAAGACAGAAACACTCAGAACTTAGAACAGAATCAAGAAGACAGAACCTACACGGAGCCTAGAGACAGAAGAACTTCGCTGGAGAGAGCATGCCGGAGGATCCTGGAGAGGGACTGGCCTCGGAGCCTAGAGACAGAGCCTAGCGGGAGAACATGGCAAGGGATCCTGGACTGAACCTGACCACAGAGATTGGCAGGAGAACCTGACTGGAACCTGGACACTGAACCTGACTGGAGAGCCTGGACAGAACCTGGCTGGAGAACCTAGCGAGGGAACATGGCTACAGAACCTCGCTGGAGATCCGAAGCAGAACCTCTCTGGAGATCCAGACCAGAACTTGGCTGGAGATCCGGGCTAGAGATCCTGGCTAGGTTGCTGATCAACTGAACGCTGTCTCCGTGACATTCCTTCTTCGCCGACTCCGTCCACACCTTTGGGGACCCCTGGACCCGCTGGGGTTGGACCCCGGCAATCGATGTTTCTCTCTCATAGATGTTTCTCTCTATCCCTCTCCTTTCCTCTCTGTAAAAAAGAAAAAGAAAAAGAAAGTGGTCTAGTTTCTTCCTTTCTGGTTTTTTTTTTTTTTTTGCATGTATTTATTTGTCCAGTTTCCTTAGTTCCATGTATTGAAGTGGCTCTTCTTTCTCCATTGTGTGTTTTAGCTTTTTTGTCGTAAATTAATTGTGTGGGTTTATTTCTGAGCTCTCTATTCTGTTCGCTTGATCTATGTGTCTGTTTTCATGCCATTACCATTCTGTTTTAAATACTATAGCTTTATAATATGGTTTGAACTCCAGAAGTGTGATACCTACATCTTTGTTCTTTCTCTAGATTGCTGTGGCTATTTGGAGTCTTTTGTGGTTCCATACAAATTTTAGAATTATTTGTTCTATTACTGAAAATATTCCATTGGCATTTTAATAAGGATTGTTTTGAATCTATAGATTTCTTTGGGTGGTATGGTTATTTTAACAATATAGTAGTTGCCCCCTATCTGTGGGGGATATGTTTCAAAACCTCCAGTGGATACCTGAAACCACAAATGGTACCAATCCCTATATATATATATATATTACATTTCCCCCCACTCTGCGTACATATCTATGATAATGATGAGTTTATAAGTTAGGTACCATAAGATACTAACAATAACCAGTAATAAAATAGAATAAGTGTAATGATATGCTGTCATAAAACTTAAGTGAATGTGACCTCTCTCTTTCTCTCTCAAAATCTCATATTGTACTGTGCTCTTGTGATGCATTGATGGAACCATTCCATAAATAAGATGGTTGTCAACATGCTTCTTATTATGTTGCCAAAATATGAGCAGATAATTTTGGAGTATGTTTTAGAGCATGTGATTTCTTCACACTGTACACTATGTCTTGCTTTATCATATGTCCTGCAGTATTAATACACAGAACCAGAGTTAATCTGTTCTTCCATGCTGGTGCCTCCATTCTACTTTTTTCCTCTTTTTGGTTAAAGTTTAAAGTTTAATTTTATAGGCAAATATTTTAGAAATTTTGTTCTGAATAATTATTATCTAGGCTGAGTCCAGCTGGAGTTAATTATCCTATATAATACAAAGCTAATATGCTAATTAGACTAGATGACAGAATGACCTTCCGGAACAACCTTCTGGAATGACCAGTGGGCGGGGGGGGGGGGGGGGGGGCGGGGCAGGGTCGCAAGGCAGCCAGGGCCGTGAGAGCCGAGCCCCTTGCATGAATTTCGTGCATCAGGCCTCTAGTAAATACTATAAAATAAAGCACAAGAATCAGATCTATGTGGTTGCTTAGATAAATTCTTTATTCTAAGAGTTGATTACTTTTTTAAAGAGGAGGCCATAAGAAAAAGTAGATGGTGATCATTGAATTCATTCTTTATACATGTAAAAAAATCATGTAGTGGGAATGACAGTGATGTTAGTTGGTTTTTGCATTTTGTTTCAGAGAGCATAATTTGTTATTTGTTTTAATTCTCACCAAAGGCTGTTTTTTCATTGATCTTCAGAGAGAGAGAGTGAAAGGGAGGGAGGAGAGGAAGAGAGAGAGAGAGAGAGAGAGAGAGAGAGAGAGAGAGAGAGAGAGAGAGAAAGAAAGAAAGAAAGAGAAACATTGATGTGAGAGAGACACATTGACTGGTTGCCTTCTGAACATGCCCCAACCAGGGGCAGGACTGAATCTGTAACCAAGGTAGGTGCCCTTGATCAGGAATCAAATCCACGACCTGTTGGTCTATGGGCCAATTTTCTAACCACTAAGCAAAACTGGCCCAGGCAGAGTAATTCCTCATTTTAATTCAAACTTCTAGTGATCTAAGTCTTAAGGTTATACAATTTTAAAAATCCTTAACTTGATTCAGTTTCTTAAAGTACCAAATTTGTAAAATCCAAAGTTGTCATCATAGACTGTACTGCTTTTGTAAATTGATGTATGAGAGAGATTTCTGTAAAGATTCAAGAGAAAAACTGTTGGGAACCAAATTTGTAACTAGACTGCAATTTCTCCTCTGGGGTGTGTCAGTTAAGTGGTATATCCCTTATCCACTTAGTCTTGTGCAATGATCGTTGAGCATTTCAGTAAATTTTGGTGAGTGGCCTTGCACTTTTCCTTGGGCAATTTTTGTTCACTGCCAGCTGTTGGCTTTAAGGAACCACAGTTATTAAGGAGATCTTCATACTGGCAACTATTGGCGCATAGTTAATTATCACAGTTACCGGGGCAATTGGCACAAGATGTTTCTTGTTTATAAGAGGTATTCTTTTTAATAACATTATCAACAGGACAATATTGACAAACATATAGTATTTTAGACTGTCGTGATTGGGACGATAGGCAGTTCCTTATCCAATATGATAAGATTAGTAGTGAATAACTTGGGTATAACATACAACTGTACTTGAACTAATTGGTCCTACACAATAGAAAAAATCATGGCTGTCATCCTACTGGTTTTGAATTGCATTTGACCACGTAGTAGGGTTGAAACTGAATGCAGATTCAGCTGTCTGCCACAACAAAAGCCAAGCTTGTGAGATAGGTGTTGGTGGGGGAAAAAAGTAGTTTAAGCGTCTGTGAGCTGAGAAGATGGTGGACTCCTGTCCTGTAAAACTATGTTAACATCTTAGTGCAGGCAGGGTTTTTTTTTTAATCAGGAAGGAGAGGGAAAGCAGAACAAAGAAATCAGGGGTAGGGAGCTGTGGATGTGCAGGCAGTGTTCTCGCCAGTCCCAGTGGAGATCTTTAATGTCAACTAAAGTCTGCCTTCACCACTCTATTGTCTGTTTCTGTGGTTTATGCCTATATGCATACAGGGTCTTTGGTTGATTACTGATTAGCTCCCACTCACCCACCCTCCCTCACCTTCCCTCTGAGATTCCACACATTGTTCCATGCTTCCCTGTCTCTGGATCCACTCCGTTCATCAGTTTCTTTTGTTAATTAGATTCCACATATGAGTGAGATCGAGTGATACTTGTCTTTCTTTAACTGACTTATTTCACTTAGCATGATACTCTCCAGGTCTCTTTTTTACTGCTGCATAGTATTCCATGATATAAATGTACCACTGCTTTTTTTAATTCGTTATTGTTTAAAGTATTACATATAGTATTATTTATATATATATATAGTATTACATATAGTATTATAAAGTATACAGTATGGAATAGCATATCGGGTAAATGGCCTCCACGGCTTTGCTGGCACATATGCACTCTTTTGTTATTGCCTGAGCAGCCGCATTTTCAAAGAAGAATGGTCCGATGATGCCTCCAGCCCCAAATCCGCACCAAACAGTGACACATTGTGGATGCATTTGTTTCTCAACAATCAGTCGTGGATTTTCTCAACCCCAAATGTGACAATTTTGTCGATTAACCAAGCCATCAAGATGAAAATGAGCCTCATCGAAATTCAGCCACATTTATGCAAAACGGTCATGGAAAATTTCAACAAAAGAATGCGTATGTGCCAGCAAAGCCGTGGAGGCCATTAACCCGATATGCTGTTCCATATATCACCCTATACTGTATACTTTATGAATCAATAAAAAATTTACAATTTTTAATTATAAACCTGTGTTTTCTATCAAAATTACTTCTTGCGTGAATTTTGGGACACCCTTTATATATTATTACTTTAAAATAATTCTTTTTGTTTAATTTTTAATTTTTTTAATTAAATCTTTATTGTTCACATTATTACAGTTTTTCCTCTTTTTTCCCCCCATAGCTCCCCTCCACCTGGTTCCCACCCCACCCTCTGCCCTTACCCCTCCCCCCCACTGTCCTCATCCATAGGTGTATGATTTTTGTCCAGTCTCTTCCCGCACCCCCCACACCCCATTCCCCCCTGAGAATAGTCAGTCCATTCCTTTTCTATGCCCCTAATTCTATTATATTCACCAGTTTATTCTGTTCATCAGATTATTTATTCACTTGATTTTTAGATTGACTTGTTGATAGATGTGTATTTGCTATTCATAATTTGTATCTTTACCTTTTTCTTCTTCTTCTTCTTCTTAAAGGATACCTTTCAGCATTTCATATAATACTGGTTTGGTGGTGATGAACTCCTTTAGCTTTTTCTTATCTGTGAAGCTCTTTATCTGGCCTTCACTTCTGAATGATAGCTTTCCTGGGTAAAGTAATCTTGGTTATAGGCTCTTGCTATTCATCACTTTGAGTATTTCTTGCCACTCCCTTCTGGCCTGCATAGTTTCTGTTGAGAAATCAGCTGACATTCGTATGGGTACTCCCTTGTAGGTAACTGACTGTTTTTCTCTTGCTGCTTTTAAGATTTTCTCTTTGTCTTTTGCTCTTGGCATTTTAATTATGATGTGTCTTGGTGTGGTCCTCTTTGGATTCCTTTTGTTTGGGGTTCTCTGCGCTTCCTGGACTTGTAAGTCTATTTCTTTCATCAGGTAGGGGAAGTTTTCTCTCATGATTTCTTCAAATAGGCTTTCAGTATCTTGCTCTCTCTCTTCTGGCACCTCGATAATTCGGATGTTGGTACGCTTGAATTTGTCCCAGAGGCTCCTTACACTATCTTCATATTTTTGGGTTCTTTTTTCGTTTTGCTTTTCCGGTTGGGTGTTTTTTGCTTCTTCGTATTTCTGATCTTTGACTTGATTCTTGGGATCCTCTCGCCTGCTGTTGGATCTCTGTATATTATTCTTTATTTCAGTCAGTGTATGCTTAATTTCTACTTGGTCCTTTTCCATTTTTTTTGCATTCTCATTAAGATCCTTGAAGGTCTCACTAAGTTCCTCGGAGGTTCATAGAAGATTCTTGAGTAGCCTTATAACTGTGGTTCTGAACTCTATGTCCTCCATTAGTTTGCTTTCCTCCATTTCTTTCATTTGTGACATGTTTCTTTGTCTTCGCATTTTTGGCTGACTGCGAGGACCCACTGTGTCTATAAGAACTGCTGTGCTGGAGACACCCTTATGCGGTAGGACTTGCTTCAGTGGGGCTTTGGTCCTCACTGAGTCTGCTTCTTGAATGTGGCCCTTATAGATGTGAGGAGTTGAAATCTAGTATCTGATCCAGAGTACCGTGGCTCCTGGATCTCCAAGTCAACCACTGTATGGGTCCACCCAGCAGGGGCTACAGCAATATCAACAGATTTCTCCTCTTTGTTTGGAGTTTGGAAGTTTTGGAGCTCTCTGATTCACTGCAGTTTGTTAGGCTGCAAAAGTGCAGGTGCCTCCTTTGTGCCACCGAGCACAGCTTGGGAGGGGATGTAAATTGAGTGGAGCAGGGTCTCAGAGAGTCCCCAGGGCGGAGCAAACAGCAATGGTGTCGTCAGCGACCCCACGACTCCAACTCCGCGACTCCCCGAGTACCGTGCGCCCCCACAGCAACAATGATCCCTGCGAGCAGCTTGTGAGAAAGTCACCCTCGCTTTCTGACCCACTGCAAGACAGTCCCATTTCTCCCCGTAAGAGCCTGGGACCCCAGCATCTCGCCATAAATGAGTTCAGTGCGTTCGAGAGCTTGTCCCTTCCGATTGAAAAAATCTGTGCACCCAGGTACAGCAGCCTCGCGCATGCCTCCGTTCCTCTGTTCTTGGCGCCTCTCCCCTCCTACTCGGTCTCAATGCGCTTTTTTCTTTCCTTCTAGTTATAGAACTTCTACTCGGTCAGCTTTCCCGTGGTTCTGGATGATACCTGTTTTGTCTTATAGTTGTGGTTTTAATGTTGTTGTGGGGGGCAGCATGTACAGGTTTGTACCTCATGCTGCCATCTTGGTTCTCTCTTCTTGTCTGATTTCTGTGGCTAGGACTTCCAGTACTTTTTTGAATAAGAGTGGTGAAAGTGGACATCTCTGTCTTGTTCCTGTTCTTAGGGGAAATGGTTTTTGTTTTTGCCCATTGAGTATGATGTTCACTGTTGTTTTATCATATTTGTCCTTTATCATGTTGAGATATGCTCCCTCTATTCCCACTTTGCTGAGAGTTTTTATCAAAAATGGGTGTTGGAATTTGTCAAATGCTTTTTCTGTGTCTGTTGATATGATCATGTGGTTTTTGTCTATTCGTTTATGGGATATATCATGTTTATTGATTTGTGAATATTGAACCAATGAATCCCACTTGGTCAGAGTGTATGATCTTTTTTTAAAAAACATATTTCTGGAGCTGATTTGCTAATATTTTGTTGAGGATTTTAACATCTATATTCACCAGGGATATTGACCTGTAATTCCCTTTCTTTGAGGTATTTTTATCTGTTTCTGGAATTTGGCTAAAGCTGGCCTCGTAAAAAAAAGAACTGGTCAATATTCCTTCCTCTTGGATTTTTTGGCATAGTTTGAGGTGTTTAGGTGTTAGTTCTTCTTTGAATGTTTGGTAAAATTCCCCTGTGAAGCCTTCTGGACCCAGGCTTTTGTTTGCTGGGGGTTTTTTGGTTACTGCTTCTATTCATCAGCTGTTATTGGTCTATTCAGGTTTTCTGATCCTTGATTCAGTTTTGGGAGATTGTATTTTTCTAGGAATTTGTCCATTTCATCCACATTGTCTAGCTTGTTGGCATATAGTTGTCATAGTATTTTCTTACAATCCTTTGTAGTATCAGTGGTTACTTTTTTGCTTTCTTTTCTTACTTTATTTATTTGGGTCCACTCTCTTTGTTTCTTGATGAGTCTGGCTAATGGTTCATACATTTTTTTATCCTTTCAAAGACCAGCTCTTGGTTTCATTGATTTTTTGTATTGTTCTTTTAGTCACTTTGTCATTTATTTCTGCTCTGGTCTTTATTATTTCCTCCCTTCTACTTACTTTGGGCTTTTCTTGTTGTTCTTTTTCTATTTCTTTAAGTTGCCGGGTTAAGTGATTTATTATTAATTTTACTTGTTTTTTGAGATAGGCCTATAGTGCTATGAACTTCCTTCTCAGGACTGCTTTTGTTGTGTCCCAGAGATTTTGGTTGGCTGTATGTTCATTTTCATTTGTTTCCAGGAAGTTTTTGATTTCTTTCTTGATCTTGTTGGTAACCCATTCATCTCTCTATATAAAAGCCTAAGTGACTGTTATGACTGGTCGACCGAATGACCAGTTGCTATGATGTGCACTGACCACCAGGGGGCAGATGCTCAAAGCAGAAACTGCTCCCTGTGGTCAGTGTGCTCCCACAGTCAACCTCCAGCAGCCGGCCAACCTCCCACGGTCCCTCCCTCTGGCCGGCCGGGCACCCCCCCAACCCCCTGATTGGCCCCAATCACCAGCCAGGCTGAGGAACCCCACCCATGCATGAATTCGTGCACTGGGCCTCTAGTTGTTTAATAACATGCTATTCAGCCTTCATGTGTTTGAATGTTTTTCGGTGTTTTTACTGTTGTTGATTTCTCATTACATTCCACTGTGATCTGAGAAGATGTTGATATGATTTCAATCTTCTTGAACTTGTAGAGACTTGTTTTGTGTCCTAACATGTGAACTATCTTTGTGAATGTTACATGTGCACTTGAGAAGAATATATATTCAGCCAGCAGCTTTGGGGTGAAATGTTCTGTAAATGTCAATTAAATCCATGTGATCCAGTGTATCCTTAGAGCAGCGGTCACCAACCAGTGGTCCGTAGACTACTGGTTGTCTGTGAGGTCCGAAAGGTTGGTGACTGCTGCTTTAAAGTCACTGTTTCCTTGTTCATTTTTTGTCTGAAAAATCTATCCAGTGAAGTCAGCAGGGTGTTAAAGTTCCCTACTATGACTCTGTTGTCATCGATCTCTCCCTTAAAGTTTTCTAGAAGTTTACCAGGGTAATATCCTCTTGCTGGATTGATCCCTTTAGTATTATATAGTGACTTTTGTTGTCTCTTGTGAAGGCTTACATTTTGAAGTTTGTCAGATATGAGTTTTGCTACCCTAGCTTTTTTTGTTGTTGTTTTCATTTGCATGGAGAATTTTTTCTATCCTTCCATTCTCATACTGTGTGAGTCTTTTGTTCTGAGGTGGCAGCTTGCTGAATATAGTAATCTTGGTTTCAGATCCTTGCTATTCATTACCTTGAATACTTTATGCCATTCCCTTCCTTCCTGTAGAGTTTCTGATGAGAGCTCCTTTGTTTGCTTTTCTCTTGCTGCCTTTAATGTTCTCTCTTTGTCTTTAATTTTTGGCATTTTAATTATGATGCATGCGGGCATGAGCCTGTTTGGATTCTTCTTGCTGGGGACGCTCTGTGCCTCTTAAAGTTGTATGACTTTTTCCTTCACCAGATTAGGTAAGTTTTGTGCCATTATTTCTTCAAACAGGTTCTCTGTCCCTTTTTCCCTTTCTGCCTCTTCTGGCACTCCTATTATGTGAATACTAGAGGCCTGATGCATGAAATTTGTACAAGAGTAGGCCTTCCTTCCCCAGTTGCTGGCACTGGCTTCCCTCTGGCACCTGGGACTCGGGCTTCCCTCTGGCTGCCAACAGGCACTCGGGACCCGGGCTTCCTCACAGCCCCAGCTTCGTCCAGAAGGTCATCCGGAAGAATGTCCTGTCTAATTAGCATATCACACTTTTATTATTATAGATTATTATGTTTCACACTGTCCCTCAGCTCCCTTAAGCTGTCTTCCATTTCTCAATTATTTTTTCTCTTTGGTTCTCTGATTGAGTGATTATTTCAACCTTGTGTTCTAATTCACTGATTCAATCCTCAGCTTCCCCTAATCTGCTGTGTATTCCTTCCAAAGTGTTCTTTACTTGTGCTGTGTCATTCTTTATTTCTGTTTTCATAGTTACTACTATATTTTTTTTCTCATGCAGTTGAGCATGTTTACCATCATTATTCTAAACTCTGTATCGGATAAGTTTCTTTTCTCCATTTCATTTATCTCTTCTTCTGGAGAATTCTCTTGTTCTTTCATTTGGGGGTTGTTTCTTTGTCTCCTCATTTTGGCTGCCTGTTTGGGTTTGTGACTATGTATTAGATCAGCCGTGGGCAAACTACGGCCCGCGGGCCGGATCCGGCCCGTTCGGCTGTTCTATCTGGCCCGCGGAGCCGAAAGAGTGGAGGGTTCTCTTGCTCTCCCCTCCTCTCCTTCACCAGCAGCAGTGTTAACATGTATTAGTTCACACAAACACTCCATCCATGCTTTTGTTCCGGCCCTCCGGTCCAGTTTAAGAACCCATTGTGGCCCTTGAGTCAAAAAGTTTGCCCACCCCTGTATTAGATAGATCTGCTTCTCCTCTCAATCTCTAGTGCAGGACAATGTCAAATGCTGTTTCTGACTAATTAGATCAATCAAAGACTCAAAGCCTCTGGAGACCACCCTTGTCTATAGAGGGATAGGATTTTTTCTTGAATTGCTCTCAGGCAATCATCCCCAGGTGTGGGTAGAGTTTTTTGTTTTTTTTTCATGTGTTGGGCAATTGCTTCTGTCTGGAGGCTAATTGTTATTCTTGGTCACTTAACGGTCTCCTTAACTCCACACCATGGGGCAAGGTGTTTTCCAATAGGGTGTGTCAACTGTTTTCCCCTCAGGCAAGGCTGCCTTTATAGCCAGTGTCTGCATGAGGATGACCTTTGCAGCATGAGGGGATGACTCAGCGCTGGAAACCTGAGTGTCTGACTTTTGAGCTCTAACCCCAAAGCCCCTGATCCTGGCTTCTGCTCACACAGCTCCATTCCACTCTGCTGGAGCACAAGGTGAGTGGCTCCACAGGGATTTTGTGCATTGGCCCTTTGTGGGTGCCTGAATTTCCAGCTGTCTCTCCCTGGCAGACAGCAACCCTGCTGCTTTTCACAGCTAGATGTTATGTGGGTACCCTTCTCAGTTCTGGCTTTCTACTGGGGGGCTCAGATTTGGGATCAGATCCTAGAGCTCTCAGAGGCAGCACCCCCAGCTATGATATATCTCTGGAACTTCAGTTGCTGTCTGTGGAAGCCTGGCCAGCACTTTCCTGCCTCCGTTCCTCCTACCAGTCTCTATGCAGTCCCCACTTTCAGTCTTTGGTTATTAGGGTTCCCTCCAATGAGTCTTCCTTTAATTATTCAGGAAGTTTTTCTGTATTTTATTTGTAGTTCCAGTTTGGTCCTGGGATCGTGTCTTTGCAGCATTGACTTACTCTGCCACCATTTTTAACCTCATCCTCCTTTACAGCTTAGATTTAGCAAATAGAGATCTATTATAAAGTTGAGGGTGTATCGCTTGTCTGACACACTGGTTAAAACTCATGAATGTTTATTTCTGATGACTGCTGACCATGGGTAATAAATTGCAGAAAGGAAATGATAGATAAGAGCGGGACTACTGTTTTCTTTGAGTCCATGAGCACAGAATATCTTTATACTTATCTGTGTCTTCAGTTTTTTTTTCTTCAGTGTGTTATTGTCTTGATTGTACAGGTTTTTCATTTCCTTGGTTAAATTTATTCTTAGTTGTTTTATTATTTTTCATCCAATTGTAAATGGGATTGTTTTCTTAATTTCTTTTTCTGATAGTTGATATTAGTGTATAGAAGCAACTGATTTTTGTATATTAATGTATCCTGCAACTTTACTGAAATTGTTTATTCTAACAGTTTTTTGGTGAAGTCTTTGGGGTTTTATATATAATGTCATGTCATCTGCAAATAGAAATAGTTTTACTTCTTCCTTTTCAGTTTGGATGCTCTATTTCTTTTTCTTGTCTGATTGCTGTGGCTAGGACTTCCAATACTATCCTATCTAATAAAAGAGAAACATGGTAATTGGTGTACGACCGCTACCCTTCCCATTGGCTAATCAGGGCAATATGCAAATTAACTGCCAGCCAAGATGGCGGCCGGCAGCCAGGCAGCTTAAAGTGAACATGAGGCTTGCTTGCTTCAGTGACGGAGGACTCCAACGTTCCCCGCCTGCCGCTGCAGGCCTCTGAGCTGCAACTCTAAGCAACTATGTTACAAATATAGAAGCTAAACAAAACCCCAGAAACCTGCTTTAGTCCGTCAGGCTTCAGCCAGCAGGATCGCAACATTGTTTCAAATACAGAAGGTAAACAAAGGCCAGAAACCTGCTTTCAGCAGCGGAGGCCTAAGAGCTGGAGCCAAGCCTCAAAGCTAAAGCTGGCCCAGAATGGAAAAAAAAGAAAAAAAAAAGGAGCGGTTGGGAGCTTCAGTCACCCGCCAGCCTGAAAACAGCCCTCAGCCCCTCACCCATACTGGCCAGGCACCCCAGTGGCGACCCCCACTCTGAAGGGTGTGTGACCAGCTGCAAACAGCTATCATCCCCTCACCCAGGCTGGCCAGGCACCCCAGTGGGGACCCCCACCCTGATCCAGGACACCCTTCAGGGCAAACCAGCCGGCCCCCACCCGTGCACCAGGCCTCTATCCTATATAGTAAAAAGGGTAATATGCCTCCCAGCATCGGGATCAGCGGAGCCGAGAGACCTCCCAGCACCGGGATCAGCATGACGGGGCAGTGCCCAAACCCCCTGATCGCCCTGCAGCTCTGTGTGTGACAGGGGGCGGGGCCACAACCTCCCTATCCGCCCTGCTCTGTTCGTGACAGGGGAAGGCGCCCCAACCCCCTGATCAGCCCTGGTCTGTGCCTGATAGGGGGAGCTCCCAACCCCCTGATTGCCCTGTGGCTCTGTGTGTGACAGGCTGCGGCGCCCCAACCCCCTAATCGGCCCTGCTCTGTGTGTGACGGGGTAGAGCCATAACCTCCCCATCGGCCCTGCCCTGAGTGTGAGAGTGGCGGCGCCCCAACCCCCTGATCGGCCCTGCTCTGTGGGTGATAGAAGGCGGTGTCCCAACCCCCACCCCTTGGGCCCTGCTCTGTGTGTGATGGGGTAGAGCCATAACCTCCCCATCGGCCCTGCCCTGAGTATGACAGTGGCAGCGCCCCAACCCCCTGATCGACCCTGCTCTGTGGGTGATAGAGGGCGGCGCCCCAACCCCCTGATCCGCCCTGCTCTGTGTGTGACAGGGGGCGGTGCTCCAACTCCCCTATCGGCCCTACTCTGTGACAGGGGGGAGCTCCCCAACCTCCTAATGGGCCCTGCTCTGTGCGTGACAGGGTACAGAGCCCCAACCCCCCTGATGGGCCCTGCTCTGTGCGTGACAGGGTACGGAGCCCCAACCCCCCTGATGGGCCCTGCTCTGTGCGTGACGGGGCAGCGCCCCAACCCCCTGATTGGCCCTGCTCTGTGCGTGACAGGGGGTGGTGCCCCAACCCCCCAATCGGCCCTACCCTGAGCGTGACTGAGGGTGGCATCGCAACCTCCCAATCCGCCCTGCTCTGTGCATGACAGGGCGGCGCCCCAACTCCCCAATCGGCCCTGCTCTGAGCCCGACCAGGGCCTGCACCTAGGGATTGGGCCTGCCCTCTGCCACCCGGGAGCAGGCCTAAGCCAGCAGGTCATTATCTCCCAAGGGGTCCAAGACT
This sequence comes from Myotis daubentonii, assembly GCF_963259705.1. Lineage (NCBI taxonomy): Eukaryota > Metazoa > Chordata > Mammalia > Chiroptera > Vespertilionidae > Myotis > Myotis daubentonii. Next base: position 7,807,132 of record NC_081844.1, on the reverse strand, counting down.
GCGAGAGGGCACAGACCGGGCTGAGGGACCCCCCGCCCCCCTGAGTGCACAAATTTTTGTGCACCGGGCCTCTAGTATTGAATAAAAGTGGTTTTCTTATATATCTCATACCTCATACTTTTCTTGTTCCTGATCTTAAAGAAAAAGCTTTCAGCTTTTTGCTGTTACTTATGCTGTTAGCTGTGGTTTTTGTCATATATGGCCTTTATTATGTAGAAGTACAAACCTTCCATAGCCACTTGTTGATAATTTGTCATCTATTGAGATGATTATATGATTTTTATTATTTATTTTGTTAACATGGTATATGTAACGTTGATTGGTTTTTGGTTGTCAAACTATCATTGCATCTTGGAATAAATCTTACTTAGTCATGGTATATGATCCTTTTTACATATTGTTGAATTTGATTTGCTAATACTTTGCTGAGGTTTTTGCATCTGTGTTCATCTGGAATATTTGCTTAGAAATTTCTTGTTGTGTCCTTCTTTGGTTTTAGTGTCAAGGTGATGCTGGCCTTATAAAATGTGTTTGAAATTGCTTTCTCCTCTTCTAGCTTTGGTAAAGTTTGATAGAAATTGGTATTAATTCTTTTTTAAATGTTTTGTAGAACTCACCACTAAAACCATGTGCTCCTGGACTCTGTTGGGTTATTGTAACTTTTTAATTTTAGGATTTTTATTTGATTCTTTTTTTATGTAATTTCTATTAATAGTCTCTGTTTGATGAATCATCATCATTATGCTTTTCATTAATCCTTTTAACTTGGTTTCCTTTAATTCCTTGAATATTTATTTATTTATTTTTAAAACTTGGGTAAATTTTTATTTGGTATTTAAAAGTTCCATGTTATCAACCTTTTACTTATTTGGGGCATAATGTAGAACTTACTGACAAATTTGTACTGTTGGGAACATACTGATCCTGTTCTCCCAGCAACACGTCAATCACAGGGTGCCGGCCATTTTTTATGATGATTTTCCTTTCTTCTAGCAGAGTTGGTCTGCAGTAGTCTCCTTGCTTAGCAACCTTGGCCAGGGAGAAAATGCAGTCAATAGCTGCTAGGTGATGTACTGCTGTACACAAGGATTGATAATGTTCACCGAAATTCTCTAGAAAATCAAGCCATTCAGCATTGCAGTCATGGACTAGCTGCTCCCGGAGCTGATTCAGATGTCTGTAATTTTCTACAATAAAAGGAGAGTGGAAGCGGCTCACAGCTTTTGTGCGAGACTCAGAGGAGGCGCAGTGCTGAAGTAAAATACTAAGGTGTGGAGTGCATGCGGAGCGGGCTGGCGGCTGAGGGCGCAGTTGTCGTTTTCAATCGGGAGGGAGTCTCAGGCTCTGAGCTCCAGTTCTGGGCGAGTCTCTAGGGACCCAGACTCATACAGGAGAAGCGGGACTGTCTGGCATCGCTCAGAACCCTAGGGCAGCTTTCTCTCCATGGGGCTTGCAGCGATTACTGGGACACTGAGAAGCAGAGCCCCTTGAATATTTATATAAGTGTTTTGAAATCTATATTAAATACACTATATGAATGCTTTCAGAAATGGACTCTATTGATTGTTTAGTTTAGTTTTTGTGGGGTTTTTATCCCTGTGTATAGGTCACATTTTGGTTTCCTCTTACTTTTTTTGTTAGAAAACTTGGCATTTAATATATATATTATTGGTGTTCGATGTGGACTGGGAGCCCTAGAACGGCTATATCTCCCATCAAAGCTCTTTTAAAAATGTGTTCGTTTCTTAAAAATTTAAGTATTTTCCAATAAACAAACACACACACACACACACACACACACACACACACACACACACATATATATATATTTGCAATTTTTTATTCTGATCTCCCTTTTTACCACAGGGTAGTGTCGTTGGTGGCAGTTTTTGTTTGTTCAATTTAGTAACTTCCCAAACTAATTTGACAGAGTGTATTTACACTATAGTGTGCAATATTTGTCATCTGCTCAGGCTTTTATTTTTGTTTGTAAATGTTTTAATTTTTAAATTTACATGGGCTCTTCTGGGTTGTTCTGGCGTCAGCATAGCTTAATGGTCAGCCATTGGTCAGATCGAGGCTATGCTTTAACACCCTGTGCTGATAAGGCTCTGCTTTGGTTCTGTGTGTGACTTCAGGAATGCTTTCGAAATTCAGATAGTTCAGAAATCTGTTCATTTTTTTAAACTTTGTTTCTGACCATAGAGGGAAGACATTGACTTTTTCAACATTAACCATGCTTGTAAGTTTTTTATAGATGTCCTGTATCAGATTGAGGAAATTTTCTTCTGTTTCTAGCTTGCTGGAAGTACATGAGTGGATGTTCAATTTTGTCAGATTCCTTTTCTGCATCTTTTGTGATACTCTTACAGTTTTCCCTGTGGCTTTCCACCAGTGAGATACAATGATTAATTTTTGTATGTTAAACCAGTCTCAGTATCCTGGGATTAATACCACTTAATCATAATGTAGTATTTTCTATATATTGTTAGATTTGATTTACTGATATTTTCATAAGGAATTTCTGCATCTGTGTTATTGATGGATATTGCTATGTTCTTGTTTTCTTATAATGTCCTTACCGGGTTTGGGAATAGGAATTAGAGTGGTCTTATGAACTGAATGGGCAAAGCATTCACTTTTTGCTCTAGTCTTTGAAAAAGTTGGTATACAATTATTATTTTTTCTATATGTTTACAGAATTCATCAGTGAAGCCACCTAAACCATAGCTCACCTCCACTCCCCATGGAAAGCTCTTTAGTTACAGGTTCAATTTCTTTGTAAGCTATTTTTTAAAAATACATTTTTATTGATTTCATAGAGGAAGGGAGAGTGATAGAGAGATAGAAACATCAATGATGAGAGAGAATCATTGATCGCCTGCCTCCTGCATGTCCCACACTGGGAACTGAGCTTGCAACCCAGGCATGTGCCCTGACCGGGAATTGAACTGTGACCTCTTAGTTCATAGGTCAATGCTCAACCACTGAGCCACACTGGCTGGGCAGCTATTCTTATTCTTAAACCTTTTCTTTCCTCGGTTTCACATGTTGGGTTTTCAAGTGTTTTGTATATTTCATATAAGTTGTCGAATTTATCGGTTGAGTATAACATCCTCTATAGCAGGGTTAAGGAGTACCCAGCCTGCGGGCCATAGAAGGCCTGCAAAATCATTTGATCTGGCCCTGCCAGGGCATTAAGGGGTGAGTTAATTAAATGTTTGACCAGATAGAGCAGGCTAATTTTTAAGTTGATAATTTTGTATGGCCCGTGAATGATGATACAAATATCCAAATGGTCCTTGGCAGAAAGAAAGGTTTTCCACCTCTACTCTATAGCCTTTCAATGGCTGAAGGATCTATGGTGGTGCCCCCCTTTCTTTTTAAAATATTTTTTATTGATTTTTTACAGAGAGGAAGGGAGAGGGATAGAGAGTTAGAAACATCGATGAGAGAGAAACATCGATCAGCTGCCTCCTGCACACCCCCTACTGGGGATGTGCCCACAACCAAGGTACATGCCCTTGACTGGAATCGAACCCGGGACCCTTGAGTCTGCAGGCTGACGCTCTATCCACTGAGCTAAACCGGCTAGGGCCCCCTTTTTATTCCTGGTATTGGTAATTTGCATTTTCTTTATTTTTTTTTCTTGAGCATTTCTTGCTAGGGGTTTACTTTTTAAAATTGTGTGTGTGTGTAGGCTGTGCCATGCATTATACAATGTTAGGAGCATCCCTGTTTTCTATTCAGTAATTTCTACCACCACCCTCAGCCCTCTAGTGCAGCGGTTCTCAACCTGTGGGTCGCGACTCCTTTGGGAGTTGAACGATCCTTTCACAGGGGTCGCCTAAATACATCCTGCATATCAGATATATACATTACGATTCATAACAGTAGCAAAATTACAGTTACGAAGTAATAACAAAAATAATTTTATGGTTGGTGGGTCACCACAACATGAGGAACTGTATTAAAGGGTCACGGCATTAGGAAGGTTGAGAACCACTGTGCGAGTGCACTGGCTAGGGCACTCTTTTTTTTTTTTTTAATGTTCTGAATACACTTGAAAAGAATGATTCAGCAGTTGATGCTGTTCCTATGAATACCAATCAGGTTGAGTTGGTTAAATTGTGTTGCTCAAAATTTCTATATTCGTACTAATTATTTTTGTTTTCTTGCTGGATCAATCATAGAGAGAAGTTTGTTGAAATCTACAGCTATGATTATCTATTTCTCCTTTTATAATATCAATGTTTGTTTAATGAATTTTGAAGTTCTGTTATTAGATACTTACATATTTAGTAATCTAATCTAATAAAAGACAAACATGGTAATTAACTGTACCTCTGACACGCTTCCCATTGGCTAATCAGGGCGATATGCAAATTAACTGCCAACCAAGATGGCGGCCAATTTGCATACTCCAGGCAGGGAGGGCCAGCTCAAGCTGCCATCCGGCCCTGTGGCACCTAAGCCCCAACACCAGCCAGGACCCCTGTGTGAGGCCCTGGGCGGGCGGGGCCTCCGCAGCTGCAGTGTTCAGACCCAGGCCCCCAGCCTGCCCTGGGCTCTGCTCAAGGAGGGGCTCAGGGCCTGGGGTTTACTAAACTTTACTGGAGCTGCTCCCCACACCCCCAGCCCCTGCCCCAGAACCACCCTGCCCTCAGCAAGGCGCCGGGCAGCTTCCCGACAGGTGGATGGCAGAAGAGCTGAGTAGAGCGGGGACTGCAGGGAGCCAAGGACTGGCAGGGGTCTGAGGAGAGAGCCTGAAGGTAGAGGAACCTTCGGCAAAGCGGCCGCCAGGAGCCGCGGCCATGGGGTCTGCAGGCGCGCGGACAGGCCTCCGCCTGATGGGGGATCCTGGGCAAGCGCCATGGCTTCGGCTGGCCAGGAGGCAGGAGGCCCAAGGGGCGCAGAGCGGCACCAAGGTGGGGTGCACTGGAGGGGGCTCAGGCCTGGGCAGGGTGCTGGCGGGCGGATATGTGCCTTGCCCCGGGAGAGTGAGGTTCTGTAGTGGCACCAATAGGTGGGAAACAAGAGACAATGACTGCAGGCGTGGAAGGACGCGGGGGGTGGGGGGGGCGCGGAGGGGCGCGGACTCGCAGCCCTGAGGCGGGGGTGGAGGGGCGGCGCCACCTCAGTGGAGGAGCACTGCACTGCTGGGTACCCCACTGCGGCGGTTTGGTGAAGCTCCCGGTGCTAACCGGGCCTTGCCTCGGCCTGCACACTTGAGAGGCCAGGACACCTGCTCCCACCTTGGCCCCAAAACAAGCCTGCATCCACCCCGCCCCCAGTTCTCGCCCCGCCTGGTGGGGGTGCACACCTGCACGGTGAGTGCAAGCCTACCACCTGCTCCCCAGAAGGGGGGGTGGCAGTAAAGAATGGGGTGGGGACGGGGGAGAGGAAAGAATGTGGAGCATCCATGATGAAGAGGTGCTGGAGAATGAGGCTTGGAAGCCTCATGGGGAGGTTTGTTCTGTTTGCCCAGCGGCTGTCCCTTAGGAAAGGTGGAGAGCCGGCTGTGAGGGCTCCTGCGCAAGGAGTCCAGTTCCATAGCCACCTGGAATTGGCCTCAGTTTCCTGCTCTGTAAAATGTGTTAAGCGTGTCCCAGTGCCTTCACTGAGCTTTGAGGGCCAATTGAGATACTATATAAAGAAAATGAGGGAAGACATGAGAAAGAAAAGGAAGGGCGGGCAACACAAAAGAAAAGATTGGAAGGAACCTATAAGCCTACTAGGGGCCCGGTGCACGAAATTCGTGCACTGGGTGTGTGTGTGTGTGGGGGGAGTGTCCCTCAGCCCAGCCTGCCCCCTCTCACATACTGGGAGCCCTCAGGCGTTGACCCCCATCACCCTCCAATCGCAGGATCAGCCCCTTGCCCAGGCCTGACGCCTCTGATAGAGGCGTCAGGCCTGGGCAGGGGACCCTCATTTCCCCCCATCACTGGTTCTGCCCCCAGCCCAGGCCTGATGCCTCGGCCAGAGGCGTAGACCCCCATCACCCTCCGATCGCCTGATCGGCCCCTTGCCCAGGCCTGACGCCTCCGCCAGAGGTGTCAGGCTTGGACAGGGCACCCCCATCTCCCCCCGATCACTGGCTCTGGCCCCCGCCCAGGCCTGAGGCCTCTGGCCCAGGAATCATGCCTGGGCAGGGGACCCCCATCTCCCTCTGATCACTTGCTCCACCCCCCGCCCAAGCCTGACGCCTCTGACCCAGGCTTCAGGCCTGGGCAAGGGGACCATCATATCCCCCCAACCCCCGGCTCCGCCCCCCACCCAGGCCTGATGCCTCAGCCAGAGGAGTTGACCCTCATCACCCTCCGATCACCAATCCCGGATCGGCCCCTTGACCCGGCCTGAGGCCTCTGGCAGAGGTGTCAGGCCTGGGCAGGGGACCCCCCAGCTCCCCGTGGTTGCAGGCTCCGCCCCTGCCCAGGCCTAACACCTCTGGCCTAGGCGTCCGGCCTGGGCAGCGGGGACCCGCAGCTGCAGCGGCCCCGCGATCGTGGGCTTCGCTTTAGACCCAGGCAAGGGACCCCTAGCTCCCGGGACTGCCAGCTTCAACCGTGCCCAGCTCCCATCGCTGGCTCCACCCCTACTTCTTGCTATCACTGGCCAGGGCGGCAAAGGCACCTGATTCTCCAATCATGGCTGGGGGGCAGGGCAAAGGCGGCCCCAGGGCCGCCTTTGCCCTGCCCCCCAGCTCTTAGCTCCCCCCTGGGTTTCCGATCACTGTCAGTGGCAGGGGGCTTCTTCCTGCTTTCCCTTTCGCCTCCCTGCATTGTGCCTACATATGCAAATTAGCCGCCATCTTGTTGGCAGTTAATTTGCATATAGCCCTGATTAGCCAATGAAAAGGATATCGTCGTACGCCAATTACCATTTTTCTCTTTTATTAGATAGGATTGTCACTTAAATAGGGAATAGCGTCAACAGTGTAGTAATGATGGTATGAAGCCAGGTGGGTACTGGAAATATCAGGGAACACTTTGTAAAGTATATGATTACCTAATCACTATTCTGTAACTAATATAAGACCTGAAACTAATACAAAATAATATTGAGTGTAAATAAATGAAAATAGGAGTGAAATTTTTCTAAATGTCAAAGTTTAAATAAATAAAGGCTATAAAGGAAGGAAGGGGGAGAATAAAAATAGTGTTTTTCATTTTACCACTTTATTATCTTTTCAGTACATGAAAAAGACAGTTGTCTTTATATGGTGCTTTTATGCTTTTCTAAGTCATTATCTCATTTGATGTTCAGGGCAATTTAAAGACAAGATAATTATTCCCTCCACTATTCAAAGAAAGGAAATCGTGGTGCCTGGCCCCAATGATTCAATCGTCAATTCCTTATTATAAAGCAGGGTTAGTGAAATTTTCTGTGAAGGGCCATATCTATACTAATAAAAGCCTTGGGGGTGATCTGGCCAGCAGGGGAGGGCAGTTGGGGATGATCAGGCTGGCAGGGGAATAGTTAGGCGTCAATCAGGCCGGCAGGGGAGCTGTTAGGGGGCAATCAGGCAGGCACGCAGGTGAGTGGTTAGGAGACAGCGGTCCAGGATTGTGAAAGGGATGTCCAACTGCTGGTTTAGGCCCGATCCCGGCAGTCGGACATCCTGGGATCAGGCCTAAACCAGCAGTCGACATCCCCCAAAGGGTCCGAGATTGGAGAGGGTGCAGGCTGGGCTGAGGGACACCCTCCTCCCGTGCACGAATTTTGTGCACCGGGCCACTAGTATTAAATATTTCAATTGGTTCAACCCTCTTATTATGCACGGTCCCTCTTTATTCCTGGTACACTGCTTGTTTAAAAGTTTACTTTTAGTGTGATATATCTTTTTTCCAACCCCTTTGCTTTTGATGTATCTGTGTCATCATATTTCACAGTGTCTCTTGTAAACAAGATATAGTTGATCTTGTTTTTTTCCAAGCTGATAATCTGCCTTTTAATTAAAGAATTTAGTCTATTTTTATTTAATATGATTACTAATATGGTTGTGTTTAATTCCGCCATCTTATTTGTTTTATTTTATTTGATCCTTATTCCTTTGCTTTCCCAGTCCTGCTTCTGTTTTTTCCCCTTTTATTGACTTTTTAGATATATCTGTTACTCGTTACTTTAGAGTTGTGCTGTCCAATATGGTAGCTAGGAACTACATTAAATTTAAGTTTAAAATTCAGTTCCTCCTTACATTAGCTATATTTCAGGTATCCGGTAGCCATATGTGCCTATTACTGTATTGGACAGTACAGATCACTGCCAGAATTCTATTACCTCTCTAGAGATTAAGAACAGGATTTGAGTCAGAATTACCCAGGGTTAGTGTGGTAAGAGTAATAATATTCAAGTCTAAAGATAATGTGTCCACTGCAGATAGCTTTGTATACATACCGTAGGCAAATAACACTACTGCTTTTAGCCTTAGGTTTCTTTTCTTAAAATGTGGAGATAACCATTTCTGCTCTTTCTGTTTCATGGAGTACTTGTGGAAAAGAAAACTGTAAAATGGTAAAAGTGCTTTATAAAGGCTAAAGCAGTTAAAGTATTAAAAATTGCATGGCTTAGTTTTTACTATGTTGTTTCATCTTCTAGGTTGCTGAAAGAACTGGAATCTCATTCTTGGTGGCCCTTTAGCTTCAAGCTTTGGAAGATGCCATCAGACACAAACTCCAGGGGAGGCTCCTCAATGGCTAGTACCAAAGCTCTTGGAAAAGAAGGGATAGTGATCAGAATTCCTGCTGTTATTTCCCAAGGAACAGAATCTCATGTTAAACCAGGAAGGCTCACCATCCTTGTTTCTGGGTTGGAAATCCATGACTCAAATTCTTTGCTGTTACACAGATTTGAAAGAGAAGATGTAGATGACATTAAGGTTCACACACATTATGAAGTTAGCATCCGCCAGCGGTTCATTGGGAAGCCAGACATAACTTTTCGTTTGATATCTGCCAAGATGCCAGAAGTTGTCCCCATTTTGGAAATGCAGTTCAGCAAGAAGATCGAGTTTTTAGAAGATGCCCTGATGCTCAGAAGCACTGGAACCTCTTCCCCAGCAGAGAAGGGCTACTCAGTCTGGCAGGCAGGTAAGTGACCATCAACACAGCCTGTGCACAGACCTGGGAAGTCTTAGACTGCCTGTGGTATGTACTTAACATGATGCATTGTAAATAAAAATAATTTCAGACCCTTTTCCTTAGTAGTTGTCAACTGTGAATCTCAAATCACTTTGGTTTATCATACACTGGAAAGCTATAGAGATTTCCAAGTAGATCAGAAAGAGTTTTGATGACCCTTTCAGAACAAAGAGGTCTGAGTTAAGTGTTTTCACTCTTTCCTTTATTTGATTTGAGAATTAGCATTTCAGGGTCTTAACTAGCCGTAGCCCCCACCTGCTTTGCTGAGTCTGCAGTCCCCCCATCAGTAACTTACTCAGCCTCACTCCTGTTTTCCTTCACATTTGATTGAGGTCTTCCCAGACCACCTTCCAGGTGTGTGTTCAGGTATCAGAATCTTTAAAAACTATGCAGCATAGTTTGGGTAGTTTATGGGGCATCCGTGAGGTATTCTGAAAAACTTGCTTTCTCTGTGGTGTTCTCTTGCAGGTCTCTGGGGTGTGGAGGGTGTAGCTGGCATGTCCAGTGGGGTGGAGTGTGGGAGGCAGGACATGCGGATATATTACATGTCCACACATCTCGAGGTTCTTGGGTCACAGCGTCCTCCATAGCACAGGATAACTTGATGTTTGACCTCTCAGTTTTGCCATTCTTACAAATGTTCTGTGGCATCTTGATGGTATTTTAATTTCTTTCACTGATTGTGAGATAGAGCATCTGATGCTTATTTGCTCTTTAATCCCACAGGTTTTGTTCTGTGGATTGCCTGTTCTGTGTGTTTTGTTGTTGTTATTGTTTTGTCGGATTTGCAAGAGTTCTTTATGTATTCTTTATGTAGATTTTCATTCCTTATTGATTTGAGAGGCTGCCAGTGCTTTCCCAGACTGTCAGCCTCCATTACAGAAATCTTTAATTTTGCTGTGGTCCGATCCACCATTTCCTCCCGTAAGTTTTTTTGTGAGCCCCATTTAAGAAATACTAAAGTCATAAAATATTCTGATATTTTCTAATACTAGAATTATAGGTAATATTACTTCTGTATTTAATGTGATTTTTTTCTACAAGTATCTTTGATTCCTGCATGTCTGTTAAAGTAAGAGAGATGTTTGTTACTATTCTGGTTCCTTTTCTTCTTTCTCTTAAGTGATTGATTTTAATTCTAATATGTAACCTATTTCCCTAACACATGAATATGTTGATATTATTCTAGATGACTTCGAGTTTCCAAAAAATATATACTTGATAATAGATATGGTCTCATGAGATCCAAAATGTTAGAAATATTAATGTAAAAACTTAATTTAAAAACTTACTTTCTTGGCATTTCTGGTTTTTCTTTGGCCCCCTCACTCAAGGAGGACTCAGAAGCTGGCCCATAAAATAGGCAAGAATGGTGGGCTGTGGCAGCCAATGTGAGACCCTGACCAGAGGGCCCTTCAGGCAAGGCCACGCACAAGCCCAGCTGGGCAGCTGCTCTGATGCCCCAAGTTTTGACTGAATCGCCAACTGCATTTTCCCATGGGAGAGGCCTCAGCAGTGAGAGGAGGAGGCTCTGTAGGGATGAGACACACAGAACCATCAGCCACTGGTTCCGCCAGCACTGAGAACCCTGCAGAGCCAGGCATGGTATTCGGCACCTATAGTCTTGGGAAAAAACGCTAAATAAAACCCACAACCCTCCTTGTCACAGAGCTCCACCATGTTTGTGGGTTGTTGGACATGGGGTTTCTGATAGAAAATAGGGCACAGCATGTAATGAATGAGATGGCAGATGTGAGCACGCTATGTGTAGCACAGAGGTCACACTGCACAAAATTGCTGGGCCTGCTGTCAGGGTTGCCATGAAAGGATGGCAGGCCCTGACGCTAGAGCCCAGGTGGCAGACAGGGCTGGAGAGGAGCAGGCAGACTGTAGGAAGATAGGTGCGTGCAAGTTCCACAGGCCTGTTGTCAGGAAGGGCAGGCTGAACCTCCTGGGCACAGGCTGAGTCTGCTGACCACAGGCCGAGCATCATCTTCCTCCTCCAGGAAGCCACAGGTCTGCTTTTAAAGCCTTTCAACTGATTGTAGCAGGCCCACCACATTATCTAGGACAGTCTCCCTTACCTAAAGTCAATGATTGTAGGCCTCCTCTATCCACACTATAAACACCTAGATTAGGATTGGATTGAATAGCTGTGGCCTGGCCTTTTACAGTAATGGATCCAATGTGTGTGGAATGAGCTGACAGATGGGTTTTCATCTCGGTGCTAACTTTAGCCCCTGGGTGGGATCCCTGCAGAGTGTCTTCTTCTGCTCTGAGCAAGAAGTTCCATCCTCCCTTTGCGAGGCCACCCTGCCTCACAGAGTAGGAGCACCTTACAGCTATGGGTTTGGAGAGGCTCAGGTAATGAGAAGTGATGTATTTGGAAGAAGCCAGCATGTTGAGTTTAGCAAGTGAGATGGCATCTGACTTGCTAGAAACTTCACTGTGTCCTCTGCAAGCCTAGCGACGAGGGTCAGTTTCTCACTGTCGCCTGTGTTGTGTCTGCCATCACCTCTGTCTTTGCTGTTCCACATTGGAAACTGCAGAGACAGTGGAGGTGGAAACAGTGACTGACATCTCAGAAATGGATTCCTCTCCTTGATGAGGTATTTGGGTAAAACATTTGGCCAGTAGGTGGCAGTCTAGTAACAGGAGACAGGTATTTGCCTTGGGTGAGTAGAACTTTCCAGAGACCTCTGAGGTAATGTGTTGTGTGGACCTCTGAGGGCCCTGAATGACACAGGTGGGCACTTTCCACTTTAGGGAAGAGCAGTTGCAAAGTACTATTTTTCTGCATAGTATCTTTTAAATAACCTTTCAAATTTTAGAATAGTATCAGACTTGCAGAAAACATTACAAGGATAGTCAGAGTTCCCATGTCTTCCACACTCTTGTTGTCACCCGACATTAGCTTCCTTTGTTGTCATAACTAATGACCCTATACAGATACGTTGCTATTCTCCTAAGTCCATATTTTATTCAGATTGTTTTACATTTTACTTTTTCAGGATCCCATGTGACATTTAGGTAGCGCATCTCCTTGTACCCTTCTTGACTGTGTCAGTTACTCAGACTCTCCTTACTTTGGCGGTCTTCATAGTTTTTAGCAGTCGTAGCATGCTCCCAGGTTGTTTCATGGTCCTGGAGTGACAGGTGTGGGAGGAAGCCCACAGATCCTTCTCCATCAGAGCAGGCCATGCCTGGCACTGTTAAGGGTTCCGGAACTGATTTTTGTTCTTGTTGTTTACTGACTGGCACCTTCTGAGAGAGTCCTTCCCTGACCACCTAATTCAAGACACCCTGGTCACCTGCTCACTCACCCCATGGAAATCTTGCCTCACACTTGCCCTCTGGTGCCGCCCCTACTGCCCAGTCAGGCCCTCCTCAATGTCTTCTCCTTCCTGGAAAGTGAAATCATCTGTAAGTTTCCTTTTAGCTGGAACAATGTGTGCTTAGTTTGGTTAACAGAGATAATTAATGACTTTAGAGTCAAAAACCATCTTATACTGAACCAAACTAATTTTTCTCAGAAGGTATTTCAAAGCATTGAGGTAACTGAGTCAATAGCTCCAGTGTCAACACAGCACTGGGGGTGGCCAAAGCCTTGTGCTGGGCGGGATTCCACTGAGCCCATGGCTTGTCCTGAAAAACATCTCTGACTTAGTATAGTCTAGGAAGAATTTCCTCCATTTTGGCTTTCTGGTTGTTTAAATAATACTCTTTCACTAAACATTCAAAAAGAGTATGCCTCAGTCAGTAATAAGGCTATAGGTGTTGAAATGGACACCAGAGCACAGTCCTGTGCACAGTGTGAGTGGATGGACCATCTCTCACAGAAGCTAGTCAGAGAGTTCCTGGAGTGATGCTGAAAAAATAAACAGCAGGGCAGTTCCAAGCAAGTTCATTAAAAGGTGTGCAAATGGAATAACACTAGGATTGCTGCAGATGGAAGAGCCAAGTGCAGGACCTGTGTGGGGTGGAGAGGTAGGTGAGGCCAGCATGCTGGGGGTGGGTGAGGGGTTAGACTGAGCACAGGTACGTGCTGAGTGAGGCCAGAGAACTGCTATTCTCAGGCCTATGAAGTGCACTTTGCCATTGTGTCATCACAGGCAGTGCTTTAACGGCATGCATAAGGTGGCCTCTCCTTTAGGCTAATAATAACTAGTAGGATACTCCCTCTGTTCTGCCATGATAGCTTTCAACCCAGCTCTGACAGTGCTCTGCTGCTGACTGACACTTTAGAAAAGGACTTTTCATATGTGATGTTCCAGTGAGGGACACTAGACCACGTTGGAACAATGGGGACCATTTTGATGAACAAGCCCCCCAGGATGTTGGAGTAGGTGGGGCTTTAGCAAGTATAGAACACAAGTTATGACATTGTTTAGAAGGGCTTCAACTAGCATTTTCATAAAGAATGGCCTAGAACAGCAGATATTCGAGTGCATGATTTGCAGTAATGTTTTGTCTTGTGCGACTTTTCCAGACCTAGAGATGAGGTCCAGGTGTGGTGGCTCTGTACAGGATGCGTTTTTCACTCGCACAGTTAGAGATGGGCTGGGGGAGGGCTGGGGTCTTGCCTCCGGCAGACTGACTCCTCTGTTGCCTGAGCTTACTCCTTTGGCCTGGCCCTTTTCTTCCCGGGATCCTGAGAACCTGCTTCCTGTCCCATCACAACCTGCTTTTATCCTGAGGCAGGATAGGAGTCTGCTGACCACAGGCCGAGCATCATCTTCCTCCTCCAGGCACTCTTCAGGGAGTGTTATTTGTAAGAATTATTTTTTTTTTAAGAAATAGGATTAGTGGGGGCACCTTTGTGTGCAGGTTGGGGTGGCTGACCTTTCCTACCAAGGAGGGACCTGTGCAGTCGGTGTGTCCTGAAGGCCACCAGCTGGGCCTCAGCCCTTCAGGCCAGTGAGAGCCTTACCGAGACAGACTTGCTTTTCCATTCCTTAGCAGCTGCTCCAAGCCACTCTGATGAAAGGCGGCTCTGCTCACCACCACTAGGGTGCTGGGAAGGAGGTGGGGGTCACCTGTTACCCTGCTGTGCCCCCATTCCACTAAAGCAGAGAAGGCTGCTTGGAGCATCTGGTGCTGGTTCTCAGATCTGTGCACTTTCTGCCACCTGCTCTCCTCTCCAGCATCCTAATCAGTAACTACTGTGTACCTGAGGTGGTCTGTGCAGAAGAGTAGGCAGCAGACTCTAACTGATGCCCTCATCTGGGTTCCCAGTGCCAGGGTACAGGTGGAGTCATTTCTTTAAATAAAGAACAGGTGGCACACCATGGGAGGGGCTGTGAGCCACCTGATTAGCAGCCTCTAACCAGGCTGCCCTTCTGCTCCTCGGGGACATTACGCAGGCAGGTGCTGTTGGAGCGGAAACCCATTCTGAGCAATGCCTGGCCTTGTGCTCTCAGACTTTCCCTCCCTCGTGGCTCCACAGTTACCTTTGTTTGGCCAGTCAGCTGGCCATCCCAGTGCTCTCCAGACCCAGAGTGGCCTGTGGGTTTATGAGGATTCAACAAGTACTATCTTAAACTTTAAATTCATAGTCTTTTCTAATAAAGAAAATGATTATTCCTGGAGAGGGCCCTTTCTTCTGAGAGCCAGTTATAGAACCAGACCCCAGGTATTTACAGTGTTTCACTGGGATCGGGGTGGGTTAAGGAAACCACCCTGGACTGGAGTGGAAGGCAAGGCTTGGGCAGGCCCCATAGCCACTCAGCTTAGCTGAGGCTCAGGGTGGGGACCAGCAGGCAGAGACTGCAGATGGAGAGATGCCGTTGGCCTGGAGAGCAGGAGCGATCTTTGTAAAGTCAGTACTTCTACATTGTGTGCGTCATGGAAGAGGTCACTGCTGTTTGACTTGTGTTTCAGCATCCAGGCCAGTGGACTGCGCCAGGCACCGAGAGCCCTCCTCGGGGAACCAGGAGGGCAGGCTGCTTCAACTACAGATGAGCGAGCCCCTCATTTCTGAGGAGGACACCCAGGAACTCAGACAGGTAACATGCATTTGGGGGCTCCATCCTCCCTTGCAGGTGACTCTCTACTCTTTCCTGCCTGAAAAGGATTCTCCCTGGCTTGTACTTGCCTCTCACCCATAGGAGCTGCTGAGATACCCATTTGAGACATCCATTTGAGAAAGACAGTGCCCATCCCGAGTCCTTGTGCTCTGTGCATGCAGACAGCACAGCCTTCCTATGCTTCTACCCATGCACGTATGTAAACACAGGAGCTATGTGTACATGAGCTAAGCTGGTACATGTGTGTGCTGTGCCTGCTGAGTCTGTACGTGTGTGCTGTGTGGGTGTATGTGTGTGTGCTGTGAGTCTGTGTATGTGTGTGAGCCTGTGCAGCATACATATGTGTACATGTGTACTGTGTATGTGCTGTTAGGTTTTTGTGTGTGTGTATACACAGGTGTGCTGTGTGTGTGCGTCCAGTGGAGGGCATTTGTTCTGTCATCTCTCTCAAGTGCTCAACTAGATTCTGAAGAGACTGGCTACTTTGTATCCAGGAAGTTGAAATTTAAATAATATTTGATAGAAATACTTATAATTTGTCTTCCCTATGTTATTGCTGGGCAATAAAATGGCTTTTTTACCCTTTTAAATAATTTTGAAGCAAATACATAGACATTGTTTTTTATTTTTAAATATTTCAGTATGTATCTTTAAAAGATAACTGTTTTTAAAAAACCAACATTATGTCTGGCCAGTGTTGCTCAGTGGTTGAGTGTCAGGGCATGTGCCTGGGTTGTGAGCTCAATCCCCATAGGGGGCATGCAGGAGGCAGCCAGTCAATGATTCTCTCTCATCATTGATGTTTCTATCCCTCTCTCCTTCTCCCTTCCTCTCTCTGAAATCAATAAAAATATATTAAAAAGTAAAGTTTGGACATTTGGCTAAATAGGATCATATATCATTATGAAGCAATATTAAATTAGTTATTTACCTAAAGTGACAATAAACAGGTATCAAATAAAATCAATGAAAATATATTTTGAAAAAAGAAATAAAAATAAGTAATTAAATAAAAACCAACATCATACCAAGCTTACCTTAAAAAAAAAGTAATTTCTGCTGTCATCAGACATCTCCCTGTCATCCTACTTCAGGAGTGTGTTGTGCATTTGTAGTTCAGGAGCCCGTGAGACCTGAGTTCTGGGTCCGGTGAAACACCTTAATGCATAGCTTCCCTCTGTCATCTTTTCTTTTTCCTTTGCAGTTTATTCATTGAAATCAGCATTTTGCAACTTGTGTCTTCCTGACTTGGTTTCCCCAGGGTGAGCAGTATGCTCTCTGTAGGTCAGTATACAGCTTTAAGGCCCCATCAGACCTAGCTCTGTTTTGGAGAGACCAGTTCATTGGAGCTGCAGACACACCTGCAAGCCTGTTTTCTATGTGTCTGCCCAGGCATAGAGTCCTTAAGCTTAGCCCTTTCCTTTTGGGGAAAAAAAGTGTTCATCTTTACTGTGGGGTAATTTAAATATACATGTTTTGTCACTTTTTCCTCCTGGTCTAACTTAGTCATTTTTTGTAATGACATAGAAATGCTGCTTTTTAGCTGCTACTAGCAAGTGTGGCAGGTTCCTAATTGCTTCCAGAACATGTGGCTCTTGTCTGCTCTGGGCTTGAGAGCCCCTGATCTATAAAGGCTGACGTGCCCATGCTCCTGGGAGTGGATGGGAGCATAGGTCTCAGGCTGGTGGGATCTGGAATCTGCCCCCTCCTCCCATGACGTTATTGAGGCTGAGGAAGGAACCTGTGGCTTTGTGATGGGGGATGTAGGGATTTTATCTGTTAATTCTGAAGGTGGCTATGCAATTTGAGAGGACCCTTCCTCTGAAAGCCATGAGTGATGGGAGAGGTCAGGATAAATTCACCCACAGCCCCTGAGAGCACATTTCTGTGTAGCTGGTCCTGACTGTCGTCAATAAGTCTTATTAGCGAGCCTGTGCATTAGTGCTGGAAACAGTTGCCTAGTGAGTCAGGAGTGGCCTCAGGGCCGAGGAAGTGGTAACCAGTGACTGGACAGGGCTGCTGCGGGAGGGGCAGGGCTTTCTACTGTCAGCTGTTCACTCTTCCTCCTGCAGGGAGAGCCTAGTTTCAAGAGATGATCTTTTAGAGGTTAGTCTCATGTTTCCTTAGAGAGGAGATCTCACTGTATGATGAAACTTGAGCATATGGAGGAATGAGTTAAATTTCTGGGGAGAAAAGAATGCACACGCATCTTCAATTCAGCTGTGGTTTCTGCTACAAATGCTATTAAAGTCATGTGAAATGGGTCTTGGTGACAAACTGCAGTTGATGCTGAGAGATGGTGCGCCTGACTTCCTGGGGTGGCAGCTCCTTGTGGTGGCCATGGCTGTGTCACTGCAAGAGGACCCCTGTGGGGGCTGGAGAGCGTGGCTTGGCTGGGACGGGTTTGGCAGTGTGCCCTGACTCCTGTCTAAGGTGGGACGGGCCAACTCCCCCTGCCTCAGAACGGTGGCTCTTTATTACAGTCTGTGACTGCCACATGTTTGATGCAGCATTTGGAGATTACAAAACCAAACCACATTTGGCTTCCTCTGAGGGCATCTCAGTTTCATGGCATTTTCTTTATAACTTCTGAACCTATCAACTCCGTTGTCTTGTCCTGCGTTTGGTCTTTCTTCATCCTGCCTCCCTCTTTCACCAGGAAAGAACCAGATAAGAATCTGGCACGAGTCTGGTATTTTGGTTTATCCAGGCAGGTTCGGGGCAGGCTCCCACCCTGGTGGATTGCAGGGAAGGCGCTGAAAACAGCAACGACAGGAGACTTGAGCTGATGCCCTTGTCATTCCTAATGAAGAGGGCCACCGTGTGGCTGGGCTGGGGGACCCTCGAAAGTAGACAGCTAGGAAGGACCTGCAAGGGGTGTGGCACAGACAGTGGGACTTTCATGCCAGGCAGAGAGTCAGAAGTGTGTCCTGTAAGCAGCTTGGAGTCACTGAGGATTTTTTGAGTGAGGCGTGGTGGGATAATTTCAGACTTGAATACCTCTTCTGGTTCTCTTCTTGTCCTGTGCCTTCTGAACCTTCTCCTGACTGCTAATTTCACTTACTAATTGGGGGAGGAGGTGTGGTTATGATGCTGTTGTTGTTTTTTATGGCTTTGACACCAGTTGAGATATTACCAGTGAGCTAGGCCACTTATTTCAATATCTGTTACTTTAATCGTGATTTATTAATAAATGTTCCTTACATCACATCCTATGCCATTTCTAAATGTTAAACCATATTAGTTAACTGAGGAAAAGTGCTTAGTAACTTCTGACATCCACACACCATTGACATTTTGATAAGAGGACATGTGCCCTAGAATGAGCCCTGCATTTGGAATTAGGGTCCTGGTGCTACTTCTGGCCCTGCTCTGTTGGTCCATAGACCCAGACAGGTTGCTCCTTCCCTGGTCTCAGCCGCCACCACTGAAAGGCAAGACCCTGGCTTCCGGTCCCCACTGTCTACTTCCGAAACTACCATGATGAAATGAAAGCTGAATTACAAAAAGTGCCAAGCCTTTTAAATATCCATTCATGATTTTTCTGTCTGCTCTATGGGTTAACTAGGTCACTGGTAACAATGAGCACTGCTTTGAAGGACAGCAGACATGCAACACCCCCCACCCCACCCTACCCTGCCTGCTGTGGTCCCTCTGAAATCCCAGGAACAGCGTCAGAGCTCTTGTCACATTGAATGTGGTCACTTATTTGGCATAGACCCATGCTGTCTGTGGCAATGGTTGTTCAGAGTGGGAGGGCCTGTTCAAGCATGTGGCTATGTGTCCCTTGCAGCTGACAGAAGGCTGTGCAGGTGTGCTGGACCTCCCTCACATAGAAGCCATGGCTAAATCTGGGCTACATGGTCCAGGTGCCTGTGCCCATGAATCTTGGGATGCATTCTGTCCCTTCCACTGCCCCGGAACATGTGGACAGGGAGGGACCTGCCAGATAAGGACCTCCAGGACTCCAGACCATACTAGTGCCCGGGTGAGCCTCTTCTAGAGCAGCTTCATGGCTGCAGGAGGTGGGATGTGGGGGCAGGATTAAAAGGATGACTTGTTCTCCCTGGAACATTTTCCTGTCTTCTCAGTCAGCACTTAAATGATCCTCAAGTCTTAAAATCAAGTGTTTAATTTTTTTGTTATTGAGTGCCTGGCTTTGGATGGTTACATATATTTATTATTGTATATGTAATGAATATGTATTATTTATATATATTATGACCATGGTTTTTATTGTGGTAAAATAACAACATAATGTAAATTTTGCCATTTTAACCATTTTAAATGTACAATTCAGTAGCATTAATTACATTCAAAATGTTGCCTCACCAACACTTATTTTCCTGTTTGAAAAATTTAAAATTGTTATCACCATCCTGGTGGATGTGAAGAGCCATCTCATTATGGATTTGATTTGCACATCCTTGGTGACTAACATTGTCGACCATCTTTTCATGGGTTTCTTGGCCCTTTTGTATGTTCTCTTTGGAGAAATGTATATTCAAGTTCTTTTCCCATTTATTAATTGGCTGTCTCTTTGTTTAAGTTGTAGGAGTTTCTTATAAATTCTAGATATTAAATCCTTATCAAATCTGTGGTTTGCAGATACTTGTCTCATTCTGTGGGTTGTCTTTTGACTTTCTTGATAATGCCCTTTGACGCAATTCTAATCTCAAGCCCCGCTAGTGAACTGCAATTCAATCCTGGCACTAACTACCCATTGTTAGAGCAGACCCCACAGTGGTCCTTGCCCCCAACAAGACTGCTCCTCCTTAAGACACCAGCTGCACTGGGTCCATCTTCTGACCAATGGGCTACAAATGTAGGGGGGTTCCCATGAACCCTCACAGGTTTGATAGTTCATGAAAGCTACTCACAGAATTCAGGAACTCACTCTTCTTAAGACTACAGAGGATGCAGATCGGAAACAGCCGAATTAAGAGACATCTGGGGTGAAGTCTGGGAGGGGCCCACCTGGAGCTTTGTGCCCTCCCCAGTAGAACTGGTGTGCCACTCTTCTTGGCACACCAGTGTGTTCACCAGCCCGGTGGCTTCACTGAGTGTTGGGTGTTCACAGTTTTACTTAGGTTCATGAAGAAGTCCCATTCCTCATTTTCTGACTGATTTTGTCATGAAAGGATGTTGGGTTTTATCGGTGTCTTTTCCACATCATTTGAGATGGTGTTCTAGTACCGTGGTTTATCACATCGATTGATTTTCTTACATTGAACCACCTTTGTATTCTGGGATAAATCCCTGGATTTGGTTTGCTAGTATTTTAGTATGTTGTGTTTTGTTTTGATTTGTCTCAAAGAATTTTACTCATTTCTCTTTTGGGCCCATTGGTTAAGAATATGTTAATTTAGCCCTGGGCAATTTGTTCAGTGGTTAGAGTGTCAGCCTGCAGACTGAAAGGTCTCGGGTTCAATTCCTAGGCAAGGGCACGTACTTGAGTTGCAGGTTCAATCCCCCGCCCTGTTTCAAAGCATGCAGGAGGCAACCAATCCATGTGTCTCGCTCATGTCGATGTTTCTCTCTCTCCCTCCTCCTCCTGCCTCCCTTCCACTCTAAAAAATCAATGGAAAAGAGGATTAAAAAAAGAATATATTAGTTTATACATATTTGTGAATTTTCTAGTTTTCTAGATTTCTAGTTTTATTCCCCTGTAGCAAGGGAATTTACTTCTTATTAAGTCTTTTTTATGTCTGAGGCTTGTTTTGTGGCCCACCATATGGTCTGTCCTGGAAACTCTAAGAAGAATGTGTGTGTTCTGCTGATTTGAGTAGAGTGTTCTGTACATACATATCTGTTAGGTCCAGTTGATGTATAATGTTGTTTACATCCTCTATTTCCTTACTGATCTTTTGTCTGGGTGTCTTATCCATTACCAATTTCATTTTATTAACTTTTTAAAATAGCAGGTATTAGGTGGTTTTTAGCTCATGCTGGGAAGTTGGTTTGTATGGTTTGTGAGCTAGTGTTGGGGAGAATGCTTAGCCTTGTGTCCTCAGCAGCATATTTCTGTCTGTCCCATCTATAGCACAAGGTCTGGGGACTATTTGTTGTAGACTTGGCTTGAGGTGGCCAGAGAGCACCTTGGCCCCATTAGCTGTGTGACCTTCAGCAAGCTGCATGTTTGCTCAGTGTTCCTGTCGCATTTTCTAAGACAGGGTCCCTCCTCAAGGTTGTGTAGGGATGAGGTGAGGAGGCTTGCACTGTGTGGGGTGGAATTGTTTTGTGAGCTCTAGACAAACATGTCAGTGGGGCTTTGATTGACTGTGACCCTGTCAGCTCCGAAAAGCCACAAACTTAATACATTTTCCATATGTTTCATACTCTGAGAATTGCCCCACTGAGGCATTTACTTTCACATGTAAGAGGAACCTTCAGTTAATTGAGTCTTACTTAGTGGGGATTCTTTGTTCTCGTAAAAACCTGGTTCTTGTCATGGGAAGCTCTGTTTAGGGTCTGGTGGCAGGTTGGCTCCCAGGACCCCCTCCTGTCGTGGGAGGTGCTCACCTGTGCTTGAGTTGGAGAGGCCATTTATAACAGGACTGACCACTCCCTGCTGTGTGGTTGCAGCCCTGATTCATCAAGTGGGTTTGTGCTCAGCTCTCCCCTCTGGGGGCATGAGGAAGGGAGCACGCAGGGGCTCCTAGAAGAGGAGCCGCGGCTCAGGAATGCAGCAGGGGGATCTTATGGGACATAGGGGTGGTCTATGAGTGTTGAATGTGACAGTTTGTAGCCCAGAATGTTCTTTACAGCCTCTAAAGCTTTGGCTGTGCTAGAAGCCAATTTTTTCCTCTTACCCTTCTCTGTAGCATATTAATGGCCCCGACTGGTAGAACTATTTGGAGTTGCAGACAGCTTGATTTATCCCAACTCTGTTCTTAAATGGTTGCTAATTTCTCACTGCAAGAAAATTCACAGTTTTGCAATGAGTCAGCTTAATAACAAGATGAGGGCAGACAATCTAGCTAATACTAAACTCATTTTAAGTGCTTAATATTAATATAGTAAAACTCAGAATCCTGGATTTTTATCATGAAGTAGAGCAAAACTTACTTTTTTTCTGACTATAAGTTGAGACAGCAACTAGAATTTTGTAGATATTTTGGAGATATCCAGGCTCTCCTTCTGTGCACCATGCTCTTCCCTTGCTTCAGTGACACATGCCTCAGGGCTCCTCAGGGGCACAGCTCACAGCAGAGCTCAGGGTTCTGATGGCTTGGTGAGGCACAGACATGTAAACATGTCTGTTTTGGTGAGTGGACCTACTCTACTGAGTAAGCTATTTTTCCATAACTTATTTTTTGTTTTCAGAAACAAAATGGAAGTGGTTAGAAGGCTAAAATGCCTCCATGTCTGTTCTTGTGTTGACCCAGATGGTGCCTGTGCTGCAGTCCTGAGATCTGTGGTACTGGAGGATGGAGGCGCCATAGTATGTGACCCAAGTAGAGGTTCTTACCCTTCCAGTAATGTCTGCTCTGCCCTGAGCCACCTAGTGCCTCCCACTTCTACATGAGTCTTCTTAGCTGCCCCACCCCTAATCACTGACGTTGGTGAACGCGCTCAGCATTTGCTTGTGGGACTGAGCCTCCTGCACTGGCTCTGTGGGCACCTGTGACCCTCGCGCTAAGGAAACCGAGTGCTCCTGTTTCTTCATGACCCTGTGCCTGGGCAGCGCTAGCATATGTGCTTTTGTGTCTTCTTGTACTAAATGCACTGTGTATTTCTTTGGAGTTTATAAGGTTATTTTCTTGTAAAACTCAATGCCCTTTAAACCAGGTAGTTCAACATAGGTATGAATATGGCTGGAAAGAAGGCTCCTGGTTTATTTATCAGTGTCACATGGACTCGGAGAAGAGCCCACTTTGAGCCTGGTCTTAGACTCAGAACCCAGTGAGGGCCCATCTGAGAGGCCAGCTGATATTTAGAGGCTGGCAGCGTCTTATGTAGATGACTAGACAGCTTGTCATCCTGGGCCACAGAAGTAACAACTGTGGTTTGGCCAGTCTTCCTATTCTCCATTCTTTCCATCCCATGTTATATGGAATGCACGCAATGACATTTAATTACTTCAATCCCTGTCTTAAAGGAAAAAGACACAGTATTCTGAGGTATAGTAATTTAGAGGTTTACTCAGGAATTGTCTTTGTACACTTAGTAGCTGTAAAGATCTCTCTAGTATTTTTGCAAAACTAATTTCAAGTACATTTTTGTCAGAGTATCCAAGGGTCTCAACAGGCTGCATAGAATGCGTGCTATAGGTAAGGCCATCATCCTGGAGACTTTTTCCAAATCAAAGAATTTGGCAGGAACCAGCCCTTGTTTGCACTACAGACTCAATAAAATGCTCAACTTCTTTAGGCATGTCAGCTGTTCTTGCTCACAAAATAAGTGGTATGTGCCTGTTACTACTGTGCTGCTTAAACATAGACTCGGGGAAGTAGGTATTCTTGCTTTTGCCACTGTTTAATTGTGGACTGGGAAAGAGGAAGTCAATTCATCCTCCTAAGGAAGGTGGCCGGCCATGGGACATGGAGGACACACAGGGACCGTCATGTGGCATTGTGGTACAATGCTATGTGGCACAATAGCCACATGTGGCTACTGAGCACTTGGAAAATGGCTGGTCCAAACTGAGATGTGCTATGTATATATAGTACCTGCTTACTTCCTTTGTTTCTCATTCACACCATCTTGCTAGGACTTCATATAAAAAAGATTATAAAATATCTCATTAGTTACATTGATTTTATGTTGATGCAATACTATTTGATGTTGATTTGGTTAAATAAAATATATTACTAAAATTAATTACACTCATTTTTTAGTTTTTAAAATGTGAGTACAGTAGAACCTCGGTTCTCAAACTTAATTTGTTCCAGAAGACTTTTTTATTTAATTTTTAAAATTCTCACCTGGAGATATTTTTCCCATTGATTTTCAGACAAAGTGGAGGGAAGGATGGTGGGTGGTGGGGGTGTGGGGGGAGAAACATTGGTGTGAGAAAGACATATCACTTGATTGCCTCCTGCACATACTGAGGCCTGGAACTGAACCTACAACCAAGGTATGTGCCTTTGAGAATCGAACCCATGACCCTTTGGTCTGAGAGCCGATGTTCTGACCACTGAGCAATTGGCCAGGGCCAGAAGGCTCTTTGAGAAGTGATTCATTCCAAAACCAAATCATTTTTTCCCCTTAGATTCACAGCACAATTTCCTGAGATATTAACAATGCAAGGTTAGCGGTAAACTGACTCATATTTGCTCATTCTCTTTTGTCGCTTGTCAGATCAAGAACCGAAGTTTTGTTCAACAACCATGACCTTTTCTGTGAACAACTTGGTTAAGAACTTAATTATTCGAGATGGGAGATATTCAAGAACTGAGGTTTGACTGTATTAAAAAATTTAAAATTACAAGTGTGGTTCTCCTTATACTGGACTTCTTCCCACTTTTGCTGAGGGCTCTATGAGCTGGCACGGTCCTCCTTTGGTGTGCGTATGACTTGCCAATCCTGGTGGTGGCTCTTTTGCCATTTTCTTAAGGGATGTTTTCGATTTCTCTCAGTGTCCTGGTATGTGACCTCTGAGTCACTGCGCTGTGACCTCTGGTATCTGTGTGACAGTCATGTCAGGGTTACACCAGGAGATGCATCCTGAGAGCTTAGGAAACATACAAGTCACCCAGCACCCTCAGCCTAGTTTGTGAAGTAGAGTGACTTTGAGAATTAACAGAGAAAGGATAGTTAGGGCACACCTCCAGGCCCCATAACTCAGCCACACCTCAAGGCCTCATAACTCAGCCTTATTTAGGATGACTAGGGAATGAGGAAACAGAAAACAAATCTGTGTACACACTCTAAAGCCAATTTAATTTTCTGTGGGAGTGATTGTTGGGATGGAAGGAAGTAGAAGGAAGGTGCCACCAGAGTCGCTCACAGTGCTTGTTTGACAGGCCCGGTCTGGATGTGGATTTCGGTGGGTTCTTCTCTAAGTTCTATATCCTGATCTGCACTGAAGGGAACCATGGTTGCCTGCTGAGAGCCCGTTTCCCCCTCAGCACAGCACAGCACAGCACAGCACAAGGGTGGCTGTTTACAGTCCGGGGCCTAAAGAACAGTTCAACTGGAAATGAACTTGACCACACTTTGATATGATTTACAACGACAGAGGGTGCAGAGAGAGCTGTAGGGGTCTGTGCAGCCTGATCACTCAGCTCAGGAGAAAGACCTCGGGGAGTCAAACCAGCTGCACATGTGCGGCAAAGGCCAATCATCCAGGGAACATTTTGTGCAAGTATCTGGTAGAGCAGTCTTCTTATCACACTAACAGTGGAGGTAAGTTAGGAGGGAATAGTTGACCAGAGAAAAACGTCATGAAAGGACCTGCATGACATGGTGGTGAGCTCTGATTTTTTTAGTACGCTGTTTGGGCCTCAGCCCTGTGAGATCATTCGAATGAGAGATGGAAAAGACCTCCTGTATTAGGTCATCCAGCCCAGCCCCTCCAGAGCCGGCTGACCCTTTGGTATACTTTCCAGAGCACCGTCCAGTTTTTCAAGTGATTCAACTGATGGAGTTTCCACCAGCTCCAAGAGGGTGCAGAAAGGTAGTGCCTGGGCTGAATGGCCCAGTTATGATCTGCTGGTGTCTCAGGATGAAGATTCAGTAATGATGCTGTGTTTGGAGAGAGATATGGGGTAGTCCTGCCTCTGCCACCAACCTGTATGTGACTGCATGGATGGCCTCAGCTCTGCTCGTCCCTGTCCCTTCCACAAATGGGCTGGCACTGGGCACCTGCAGGCCAAGCATACTGAGGCTTGGCTGAAGTACCACACATAGCACCTCACAGTTTTCACATTTGTAACCTCATTGGAGCCTTATCATTCCTGGCTGATCTTATTATCCTTCTGGCCATCATCCTGCCTTGACTCTGTTTCTTGTTAAGCAGACGAAGTAGTCCTCCCACGAGTGGGTGGTGGCCAGGTGATCAGGCATTTCTTGTGATTCTAAGCGTAGAGCTGCTGTGTGACAGCACAGGTACCATCCCTGCCTCCTGACACTATATGGGGCCATTCACTCTGCTCCCCTGGGGGTAGCATTTGTCCTGGACCACCTGGTGGGACCCGGGGCTGTTGTCATTGTGGGGCATGATGTATTATCAACATACTAGAGGCCCAGTGCACAACATTCATGCACTGGGGTGGGGGGAGGGACCCCTTGGTGGATCTCCCCCGAGGGGCCCTTAGGGCTGCCGCGGAGGCAGGGCTCCCACCACCACCACGGTGCTTGCCAGCTGTGAGCCCTGGCTTTTGGCTGAGCAGCGCTCCCCCTGTGGGAGTGCACTGACCACCAGGGGAGCAGCTCCAGCATTGAGCATCTGCCCCCTGGTGGTCAGTGCACATCATAGCAACCAGTTGATTTGCATATTAGGGTTTTATTATGTAGGATTGGACTTGGGGTCTTTTGGGGTGGTCATCCAGGCTGATAACTGCTGACATCCATCCCTATGTGACATGGCATTTGATCCCCTGGGACAAGCAAGGCTCCGCAGTCTCTCATACTGCTATTCTGTGTTCCTGCCGCTTGGCCTAACCAGTGATTGAAAGTTTCCCTAAAAGGGGCATTAACATTTATAGCAAGTAGTTGGTCATTATAATTTCTCTTAAAACCATTCCTTTTGTCAGCTTGAGAATATTAAATGTTTCAACCCAGACTCAGTAAGAATATAGTTAAAGTACATTTCACAATGCAGTTTGTCTCAATAGACTTGTGATAAAACGGCCACTCTTAATGGTATGAAGGCTGTCATGCATGAATCACAAGTGGGGGAGGGCCTTGAGTTCAGCCTCCACCCTGTGGGCACCCACCAGCCTCCCCTGTGGCATCACTGTGGTTTGTGGCATTTCTGTGCCCCCTCTCTGTCCTTGCCCTGGTCCCTTCTTTACCTCCTGGAGCCCCTGGTTAGTTCCCTTGTTTCTCAGTTTCTCAGGCTCAGGGCATGTGGGACGGGGCGAGGGTGGGGGGGCTGTGCTGTGTGATTTGAGTTATTAGTGCTGTATTCTATGCTGCCTTTTGTATTTGTATGTGAAATATTTCAAACACAGACAAGAAAAGGATTTTGCTTTTCTTTTTACATATTGTTTTTTGAGCTTCAGTGTTCAGTTAGGTAATTGGGGGTAGACAGGTAATGAACATAGTGATTGGGCAGGAGCTGGAACTTGGATCCTAGTTGTTGGCCCCAGCTCTCTGGTTCTCCTGTGTCTGTCGCCCCTCTACTACCGCTGGAATTCCTCATGGATGTGGTAAGGCATTGGTGACACAGCATACTGCGGGCTGGAACAGTAATGCCCCAGGGACTCGAGGTCAGAGTGCTGCCCATGTCTGGAGCAAGGCCAGGGGCAAATGCATCATCTTCCAACAGCTCTCCAGTCAGTGGCAGAGTCAAGCTGAGACCCAAACCCAAGCTGTAGCTCGGCTCCACCGTGGGACAGAGGGTGTGTTATCACCACTGACTTACAAAATTCCTTAAGCATTGTAAAAATGGTGGAAAGAAGTCTGTTTTGAGAGTTTAAGGAAAGTAAGCCCCTCCTGTCTTTGTGCTTCTCTCCAGATCCTTGGGAAGCTGAAGGGTCTTGCCTTGGATGCTGAGGCGGAGCTGGAGAGACAGGATGAGGCATTGGATGGCATCGCCACTGCTGTGGACCGGGCAACCTTAACCATTGACAAGCACAATCGACGAGTGAAAAAACTGACCTAGAAGGACAAGAGAGGGTAGAGGTGAGAGCTTTTGATGAGAATCGCATCTCAGTATGTTGTCCTCAACCCCTGCATGCTGCCTTCAGATGACCACAGGAGGTCATTCTCAGGGCCAGAGAAAAACTTGCGGTCCTGCCTCAGGACAAAGGCTGCTGTGAAGGACCTGGGCAGCCACGGAGGGGTCCTCTGCAGGGCCCTGAAGGTGCAGCTGCAGGAGAGGAGTTCTGCCTGTGGACACAGCAAACGGTATCCCGCCAAGGCCCTCTCGAGCTGCTGGTGCCGTCAGGAGCACCCATGCACTCAAGCACGTGGCTGAGCCCTGGTGAGCCCTGCCCAGCTGCGTGGTGGCTCTTCATTCAGAGGCTGGTCTGCACCCAGCACTGAGGGACCACTTTGCATGGCCTTATCCCAGGTCTCCAGCATCACCAGTAGCTGCATTATCATCCTTTCTCCACTCTTGTTGGGCGTAAAAGGAAGGTTTAAGCCTCTGTGAATAAAATCTGCTTTTTTTTTAACTGTGGGTCTAAGCACTGCAGGTGTACCTTTTATCGGCACAGTCCCTTCTCCAGGACCACATGCCTGAGCCTGCTCCCCTCTGTGGGCCGCTAAGCAACCCACCGCCCTCACTTGTTTCATCTCTCTGGTGGGAAGGCCAGTTTCTTTTTGGTTGTATTGTCATTTTCTAACTAAAGCTAAGAGTCTAGCATACCTTGAGGTCATCATATACTAGTAAACACCTGAAATACTATTTCATTGCTCAGTTTTTAGCCAAAGGTGAAAATAGTATATATTGCACCTGTTTAAAAGGTTTTGATTTTTGCTTTTACTGCCCCATTTCTGTCCAGAAACAAAAGAGAAATGGTAGTGTTAGGATTTTTTGTGAAGATACACATTGATGCTGCTTTTTGCTTGGTTTGGTGTCCATGAGAGGGCCCCTTGGGGGATGAGGGGAAAGTGGAGGAGCGTGCATCTCCCAGACCACTTTGAAAAAGCATCCTGGGAGGCTGTACACAGAGAGGCTCCTTGGATCTTGAAGAGTGTCTACAGTTCCTGGAACGGCGCCTTCAGGCCCTGTGCTGCTGTGTTTGGAGTCCTAGGTGGGTTCAGAGAACTGCCCTGGGCAGTGCTAGCTTTCTGAGCTGACCTTAGGAATTCCACACAGAGTATACGACAACAGGAGTGTGCTCTCCAGGTTTGGAGGCCAGAAGTCCAAGGTCAGGGTGTTGCAGGGCTACGCTTCCTCCTGAGGCACTTAGAAGCTTCCAGTAGCAGAAAATCCATCTGAGTTGATGACTCGAGCCCAAAACACAGAAACCTATCTGTTTAAACCCACTAACAATAGCCAGGCTGAGGCAAAAGCGCCAAAAACCCTGACACTAAGAACTCCCACAGCCCCTGCTCCCCCCCAGGTGCTCAATTCTTCCTCCCACTGCTTCCCACCCTAGGTGCACTAACTCCACCTTTCCTGGCCCCTCCACACTAGGAGCACAAATACCAATTCCTTAGACTAGCACATCCAGGGCGATGCAACTTCACCCTCCAGGGTTCCCACTGCCAGTTCTCTGTCTTCATCTTCACTGTCCCCCTCACCTGGTGCACTGTCTTCACCTTACACTTTCACCCTAGGGAGAAACATGAGGGGAGTGGACCTTATGATGCTCAGATGCTAGACCGGAGAAAGGAGTTCAGCAGGCAGGCTAGTGATCTCTTACATCCAGATAGCACGTGCCCTGATGGCTCCCACCAAGTGGATCAGGTTATTAGACCCTCTAGAGCCATTGTCATCATCATCATTAGTTGGCATAGAGCATGTTGTCTCCGGTCCTGCTTTCCCTCTCCTGAGTTGGAGCTTACCTTCTGACACTGATGTTGGGCCTGTGTGTGGGGCCATGCATGCATCCATGCATGGGGCTCTCCACATGCATCATTCCTGCACCAAAATCTGTCTGCCCTTTACCCTGTCAGTATTTTTGTCAGTTTGTTATCACCCTGTAAGATGTTTGCAGTTCCTAAAACTTAATGTGAGCTTAGTTACTCTCTATATCAAGGTAGACACAGTGTAAGTCCTTCGAATCCAGCTAAATGAAACAGCTCTGACATTTCATCAGAAAAGGCTGATTCTGCCCTACTGGTGTGGCTCAGTAATTCAGCATCAACCCATGAACCAAGAGGTCACAGTTTGATTTCTGGTCAGGGAACATGCCTGAATTGTGGGCTCAGGAATGTCCAGGAGGAAGCTAGTCAGTGATGTTTTTCCTCATCAATGTTTCTCTCTATCCCTCTCCCTTCTTCTCTCTCTAAAAATCAATAAAAGAGGGGGCTGATTCTTTTGTTAGCTTAGGGCAGGGGTCAGCAGACTTTCTGTAAAAGTACAGGGAGTAACTTAATCTTTTGAGCCATTTTGGTGTCTGTCACGACATCTTAGGTCTGCTGTTTATGTGAAGATGGCCTGGACTTGTGAGCAATGGGTATGCTGGTTCCAATAAAACTACCTGTGAAATTGGAATTCCATGCGCCACGAAATGGTATTCTTGTTTGATTTTCTTTCAATCAGTAAAAATTCAAGTAGGTCCTTCGCATGCAGGCCACAGGGGAGCAGGCTGCTGTGCTTGCTCACCTGCCCAGCAGGTGTGACCTCCAAGGCTACAGCCACAGTTCAGCAATGTCTGTGCTAGAGGGTGACTCACTGCCCTTCTTATCCCCCAACTGAAGAGTGGCCTCAGCCCTCATCATGACACTGCTGCCAATGCCAGTCCAGGTGGAGACCTTCGCCACCTCATTTTCCGGCTGTGCTCCTCTGTCCAGAGCTTTGCAGACATTTGGTCCTATTCCTGCGAAAGCAGAGCTTGGAATAGGGGCACAGTGGAAAGGGGCGGGGCCGGGGGGGCGGCAAGATGAGGAAAGGCATGTGCTGGTTTTCACAAGTGATCTTCCCTGGATGCCCCAAATCAGCACACACAAATTTTAGGAGAGAAGAAAAAATAAAAACCCATCAGTCCTTGAGATATTTCCAAAACCACAGAAAACTCAACTGTATGCAATCAGGGTGGGGGCTTGATTTGGTTTGGGGTTGGGTGAAATGCCCTCCAGGAGGCAGCTGTATTGGTTGAGGCATTTACCCTGGCGTGAGACCACTTTACAAGGAGGCCCCTCCAAGGCCCCACAGCCTCACCTAGAAGGAGCCCCCTACCCTTTCACTGCTGCCAGTTTAATTATTAGCTGTAGGTTTTATTAAAACTTGAAAGACACCCACATTGTAGTTAGGTTTCACATTGCAACTGATCTCCACATATCCACATGGTATTTCCAGCTTTTGGCACCCTTCTGGAAACGTGGGATAGCAATGGACTTGTCGAGGAAGCAATTTTCCCTGATTCATTTTGAAAGTGAAAAGCCACAGGGCTGGTCCTCCAACTCATCAGAAGGCAAGGGTGGTCTGCTTCCCAGAGGGTCATTTGGTCTTATCCTCCCCTCAGCTTCCTCAGTGAGAAGCAGGTCTGTGAGGCAGAGCGGGGAAAACATCCATTCTTAGGCACCAGGAGTTGCTTGCCGCTGGGAGAGCCATCGAGGACCATGTATAGTTTCTAGAGTGAAGACCATTGAGCCCGGACAGAGAGACCTAGGCTACAGGGCCAGGACCTAGGAGCAAGACCAGCTCAAGGTGTGCTCCATGGCCCTGACTGCACAACCAGGGCTCCTGTGGATGTGGGCACACATCCTGAAGCTGTGGCTGCCATCCTATCACATACAGCTGCTGCCCTAAGGTACCAGTACCACAGGCTCCTCCAGCACAGTCTCCCATTGAGTCTTAAGCAGCACCTGCTCCTCAGGGCCCTTGAATTTTATTCACCATCTCTTAGCCCCACCTCTGCCCCTTCCTATCAGTCTGTAGGCAGAGGTGGTCTCTGGAGGCTTTGAGGCTTTGCCTGAGCTAATTAGTCAGAAACAGTGTTTTACACTGTCCTGAACTAGATATTGAGAGGAGAAGGAGGTCTATGTAAAATACATAGTCACAAACCCAACAGGCAGCCAAAAGGAGGAGACAGAGAACCCGCAAATGAAAGAACAAGAGAATTCTCCAGAAGAAGAGCTAAATGAAATGGAGATAAGAAATGTATCTGATATAGAGTTTAAAGTAATGGTGGTAAAGATGCTCAACAGCATGCGAAAAAATTTGATTAACTATGAAAACAAAGAACGACATAGCACAAATAAAGAACACATTGGAAGGAATACACAATAGACTAAGGGAAGATGAGGATCAAATCAGTGAATTAGAAGACAGGATTGAAAAAAATCAGAGAACCATAAAGAATAAACAAAAACCAGGAGGAGAGCTTAAGGGAGCTGTAGAACAGTGTGAAATTCGACTAGCAGGTTTGCCCGAAGAGGCAGAAAGGCAGAAAGAGACAGAGAACATGTTTGAAGAAATAATGGCAGAAAACTTCCCTGACCTGGTAAAATCCTGGGGAGGGAAGTGTCCCTTCTGCTCAAGCAGGGTCATGTTTCCTAGATGAGTACAGGGCTCTCGCCCATGGTATGTTTGCAGAAGCCCAGCTGGATGCAAAGGAGGGTTTGGGCCTGGTGGGTGTCCCTGGATGTGCACCGATGGCTTGAGGCTGCTGTCTTGAGGGGGTCTCCTCCTCTGCATACTCTCAACTGCCCCACTGCCTCAGCGATCCTTTTGTTCCATGTTCGGCCATGCAGCTGCTGCTGGGAAGTTAATGAGGCCAGTCCATGTCCAGAGGCTCTGGGGCAGATGCCCTGGAAAAGGGGGAGCAGCCATCTCAGAGTAAACTAGTTTCCTACCAGAGGTGGGAGCTGCCTGCTGAACTCACACAATGCCTTTCTTTCCAGTGATCTTATCCATGTGGGACATGGCCCTGGCAAGGTAGGAGCAATATGGGGGATTGGTGGGTGGGTGGATTAAGATGCCCTCGAAGGTACAGGGTGTCTTGGTCTCTCCAGCACAAACCAAAATCAGAGAAATACCTGAACCAGCAGCCTCATCACTGTGTGCATTGCTGGAGTGTGCGGTCATGAGGAAAGACCACTGCATATCCCGGGCTCCTGCGGATGTGGGCATGCATTCTAAAGCTGTGGCTGCCATCCTATCACACATCCTATCACATCATATCACCTACAGTGCTGGTACCTTAGGGCAGCAGCTGTGTGTGATAGGATCTCATCCAAGCTCTCACCTCTGGATTATGCAAAATAGACTCTGCCTATTGGGCATCTCAGACTGGCCTGAGGTTGCCTTCAGCCTACTGCCTGCTCAGCTCCGCTTTATCATGCTGCCCAACACAGGAACATCACCATGGATGAGGTCTCCCTGTCACCTAGTCTTCACTGTGCACAGACCCCACAGCGTGTTGGGTCTCCCTGTAACCCAGCCCTCACTATGCACAGACCCCACAGCATGTTGGGTCTCCCTGTAACCCAGCCCTCACTGTGCACAGACCCTACATCATGGTGGGGTCTCCCTATCTCCTGGCTCTTCACTCTCCACTGACTTCAGGATCTTCCTTTCCAACAGATAATTCCTCATGATCTGTTCATCTCAAGAACCTTAACCTTAGTGCATCTGCAGACACACCTTTTCAAAGTAATATCAAATTGCAGGTTCCTAGAATTAGGGCTTGGACATATGTATTTTGGGGAGCACAATTCCACCTATGATACTCTATCCCTGCCAAATTTACATTCATCCCACATATGAAATATATTTACTCTATCCCAACATCTCCAAAATTTTCAACTATTACACATCAAATCTTTGTCCAAAAATCTCACCTATATATCATCTGCTTTAATCTCTAAGTCCAATATGGGTGATAGTACAGTCCATCATGGGGCAGAATTCCTCTCCAACTTTGTGAAGTCAGAAAAATGAGCAATTTCTAGATATAGAGGTGGGTGCTCCTACTTCAAAGAGAAAAAATATGAAAATTAGGGCACCAGAGTTCCTGTTTCGTTCTGACATATGAGAATCTGGGAAATTGCACTCCATCCTAACAAGTTAAAAGCTGTACAAACTGAAAATCAACAACTCTTCTTTGATCCTTTAGAGAAATGAGGGCATAGGGCAGGGGTGGGCAAACTTTTTGACTCGAGGGCCACAATGGGTTCTTAAACTGGACCGGAGGGCCGGAACAAAAGCATGGATGGAGTGTTTATGTGAACTAATATAAATTCAAAGTAAACATCATTACATAAAAGGGTACGGTCTTTTTTTTTTTTTTTTTTTTTTTTTTTAGTTTTATTCATTTCAAACGGGCCGGATCCGGCCCGAGGGCCATAGTTTGCCCATGGCTGGCATAGGGCAAACCTCCAAAACTAGAGAGACAGAGGTGAATCTATAAAATCACAACTTACCAGAGAGAAATCCATGAGCAGAAACGTCCTGGGGAACCAGTGCTGGGGCAGGAAACCCTGAACCAGAGCTGATAAATGCTAGAGGCTCAGTGTGGACAAGACTGAGTGCAAAACTCTAGGAGAGAGAGGGTTTAAAAATAGGGGTAGAGTTATGTGCTTCAAGACATGCTCCCAGGGCCAAACTGCAATTACAACCAAAATACAGAAAAAGTTTCTGAATAATCAATGGAAGACTTGCTACAAAGAACCTGATAACCGAAAACAGAAAGTGGAGACAGCATAGAGACTGGTAGGAGGGTTGAAGGTGTGAAAGGGATGTCTGGGTTCCACAGACAGAACTGAAATTCCAAAGAGATATCTCAACTGTGGGGTTTTCCCACTGAGAAATCTGGGATCTAACCCCCAAGCCAGGGCCTCCAGCAGAGGCACCAGAACTGAGAAGGATACCCACATTTGGCTGTGAAGAGCAGTGAGGTTTACTGTCCACCAGGGAGAGACAGCTGGAAATGCAGGAACCCTCTTAAAGGGCCAACACACAAAATTCCCTGTGTAGCCATTCACCTTGTGCTCCAGCAGAAGGAGGGCAGAGTGGACTGAAGATGTATGAGAAGAAGCCAGAATGGGGTGCTCAAGGGTTAGAGCTCAGAAAGCAGACACCCCAGTATCCTGTGTTGAGTCATTCCCTCATGCTGCAGAGGTCATCTTTCTCATGCAGACATTTGCTATCACACAAATTCAGGAGTCAGAGAGTTCCAAGCAAGAAGAACCTAAGCAGGCCCACACCCACACATATCATAATTAAAATGCCAAAAATTAAAGACAAAGAATCTTAAAGGCATCAAGAGAAAAGCAAACTGTTACCTACAAAGGAGCTCCAATAAGGCTGATACCTGATTTCTCATCAGAAACTCTACAGGCCAGAAGAGAATGGCATGAAGTACTCAAGGTAATGGAAAGCAAGGATCTGAGACCAAGATTACCATATCCAGCAAGGCTATCATTCAAAATAGTGAAATTAAGAGCTTCCCGGACCAAAAAAAAAAAAAAAAAAGGCTATAGGAGTACATCACAGTCAAGCCAGCATTACAAGAAATGCTAACGGGACTGCTGTAATGAGAAGAAGAAATAGAGACAGAAACCTATGCATACAGAATTAAAATGGCAGTAAATAAGTACTTATCCTATATAATAGGTAATATGCAAATTGACCCTCACTCTGGCATGCCATCATAAGACGTGGGCTGCACCCACAGAGGAGGCGGGGTTCCCATAACGAGCCTTAACGAGCCATTGGCAGAGACATGAGGCTGCGTGGCACCGGGCTGGGGCAGGGGACCTGAGGCTGCGCTCCCCCCCCCCCCGCCCTGCTCAGCAGGGCTTGACAGGGGACCTCAGGCCATACCCCCCTGCCAGGCGGGGCTTGAAGGGAGACCTCAGGCCACAGCCCCCAACCCAGCAGGGCTTGACGGGGGAACTGCAGCTGCACCCTCCACCCAGTGGGGTTTGACGGGGGACCTGAGGCTGTGCCCCCTACCCAGCGGGGCTTGACGGGGGTGGGGCCGGCCGGGTCTGGATCTTGCCCGCCATTTGGAGGTGCACATGGGTGGGCGGGGACTTGACTCTGGGTCCCGTGGTGTGCGCCAGACTCTGACAGGAGGAAGATTTTCATATACATTTTACTAATTTTCTTTCATCTCTAACACTTCTATTATAGAGAAAGGGCAAATAGCAATATTAAAATATTTCCTCTAATTTCCTTTTAATGTGCACAAATTTTGTGCACTGGGCCACTAGTCAATAATAAATGTAAATGGATTAAATGCTCAAATTAAAAGACATAAGGTTGCTGAATGGATACAAAAACATGACTCAATTATATGCTGTCTGCAAGAGTCCTACCTCAGGACAAAAGACAGATACAAGATGAGAGTAAAGGAATGGAAAATAATTTTTCCATGCGAATGGGAAAAAAAATAGGAGTAACAATACTTATTTCTGAAAAAATAGAATTCAAAGTGAAGGCCATTACAAGAGACAATAAAGGTCACTACCTAATACTAAAGGGATCAATCCAACAAGAGGATATAACCCTGGTAAACATACATGCACCCAATACAGGAGTACTTAAATATAAAAAAACACTTCTACAGGACTTGGAAGAGTCATAGTAGGAGACTTTAACACCCCACTAACTTCACTGGATAGACCTTCCAGACAAAAACTTAACAAGAAAACAGTGACTCTAAATGACACACTGGATCAGATGGATTTAATTGACATTTACAGAATACTAGAGGCCCATTGCACGAAGAGATACGTGCAATAGGCCTTCCTTCCCCTGGCTGCTGGCACCGATAATCCTCCGGCACCCGGGACTCAGGCCTTTGGTCTGGCTGCAGCGGAGAAGCCAAGCCTCGAGGCTTAGGTTCTCCGTTGTGGCCGCAGCGAGGCTTGGGTTCTCCGCTGCAGCCGCAGCAGAGAAGCCAAGCCTCTTCGGTCTTCAGTCTTCGGTCTTCAGTCTGGCCGGAGCCTTCAGTGTTTGCTCTGCACCTGTGTATGCAAATTAACCGCCATCTTTGTTGGGTTAATTTCTATACTCATCCAATTGGCTGGTGGGCATAGCGGAGTGACACCAATTTGCATGTTTCTCTTTTATTAGTGTAGATTTCACCCCAAATCTGCAGAATATACATTCTTCTCAAGTGCACTTGGGTCATTCACAAAGGTAGACTACATGTTAGGACACAAAACAAGTCTGTACAAGTTCAAGGAGATTGAAATCACATCAAGCATCTTCTCAGATCACAGTGGAATGAAATTAGAAGTCAAGTACAGTAAAAACACCCCAAAATATTCAAACAAATGGAGGTTAATAGTATGTTATTAAGCAATGAATGGGTTACCAGTGAGATTTAAAAAAAAAAGAATCAAGAACTTCCTGGAAACAAATAAAAATGAATACACAACAACACACAATTTCTGGGACACAGCAAAAGCAGCCCTGAGAAGGAAGTTCATAGCACTACAGGCCTACCTCAAAAAACAAGAAAAATTAACAATAAACTATTTAATCCTACAACTTAATGAACTAGAAACAGAACAACAAGAAAAGCCCAGAGTAAGTAGAAAGAAGGAAATAAAAAAAGATGAGAGCAGAAATAAATGACATAGAGACTAAAAAACAATATAAAAAATCAATAAAACCAAGAGCTGGTTCTTTGGAAGGATAAACAAGATTGATGAACCATTAGCCAGATTCATCAAGAAAGTAAGAGAGAGATCCCAAATAAATAAAATCAGAAAGGAAAGCGGAGAAATGACCACTGACACCAGAGAAATACAAAGGATTGTAAGAAAATACTATGAACAACTATATGCCAACAAGCCAGACAATGTAGATGAAATGGACAAATTGTTAGAAAAATGCAATCTCCCAAAACTGAATCAGGAAGAATCAGAAAACTTGAATTAGCCAATAACAACTGATGAAATAGAAGCAGTCATCAAAATACTCCCAGCAAACTAAAGCCCGGGTCCAGACTGCTTCACTGGTGAGTTTTACCAAACACACAAAGAATAACTAACACCTATACTCCTCAAAACATTCCAGAAAATCCAAGAGGAAGGAACACTTCCAAACTCTTTATGAGGACAGCATTATCCTCATCCCCAAACCAGATAAAGACACTACAAATAAAGAGAATTACAGGCTAATATCTCTGATGAACATAAATGCTAAAATCCTCAACAAAATATTAGCAAATCGGATCCAGCAATATATTAAAAGATCATATATCATTACCAAGTGGGATTCATTCCAGAGATGCAAGGTTGTTACAATATTTGCAAGTCAATAAACGTGATACATCACATAAACTGAAAGACAAAAATCACATGGTCATATAAATAGACACTGAAAAAGCATTCAACAAAGTCCAACACCCATTTTTGATAAAAACTCTTAGCAATGTGAGAATAGAGGGAGCCTATCTCAACATGATAAAGACCAAATATGACAAACGTACAGCCAACATCATACTCAATGGGCAAAAACAAAAACATTTTCCCTAAGAACAGGAACAAGAAAAGGATGTCCGTTTTCAACACTGTTAATTCAACACTAGAGGCCCGATGCATGAAAGTTGTGCAGAAGTAGGCCTTCCTTCCCCTGGCTGCCAGCACCAGCTTCCCTCTGGCACCCAAGACTTGGGCTTCCCTCTGGCCACCAGCAGGCACCCAGGATCTGGGCTTCCTTCCAGCCCTGGCTTTGTCCAGAAGGTCATCTGGAAGGACGTCCAGTCTAATTAGCATATTACACCTTTATTATTATAGACTAGAGGCTCGGTACATGAAATTCATGCACGGGAGTGGGGTGTCCCTCAGCCTAGCGTACACCCTCTGTAATCCAGGACCCCTTGTGGGATGTCTCACAATCTGGGACCGCTGGCTCCTAACCACTCGCCTGCCTGCCGGCCTGATCCCCCTAACTGCTCTCCCCTTCCAGCTTGACCCCCCTAAACTGCTCTCCCATGCCGGCCTGATCATCCCTAACTGGCTCTGCCTTGGCCCTACCACCATGGCTTTGTCCGGAAGGATGTCCAGTCTAATTAGCATATTACCCTTTTATTAGTATAGATAGTACTGGAATTCCTAGCCATAGCCATCAGACAAGAAGAAATAAAAGGCATCCAAATGGGAAGGAGGAAGTAAAACTCTCATTATTTGCAGATGACATAATATTGTACATAGAAAATCCTAACACTCCACCAAAAAACTACTAGATTTAATAAATGAATTCGGCAATGTAGCAAGGTACAAAATCAATACCGAAAAATCAATGGCTTTTTTATACACCAATAATGAATTCTCAGAAAGAGAAACTAAACAAACAATCTTATTTACCATTGCAACAAAAAAATTAAGATACTCGGAAAACTACAGGATGTTGAATAAAAGAGGTAGAAGAAGATATAAATTAACTGCAGGAATATACCTGCAGTGTTCATGGATTGGTAGAATCAACATCATGAAATGTCTATACTACCCAAGGCAATCTATAGATTCAATGCAATCCCTATTAACATACCAATGGCATATTTCACAGATCTAGAACAAATACCACAAAAATTTATATGGAATCAAGAAAGACCCGAATATCCGCAGTAATCCTGAGAAAGTAGGAGGGATCATAATACCAGATTTCAAGTTAAACTACAAAACTACCATGATCAAAACAGCCTGGAACTGCCACAAGAACAAGTATATAGATCAATGGAACAGAGCAGAGACCCCAGAAACCAACCCAAGCTATTGCTCTCAATATTTGACAACAGAGGCAAGAACATACATTGGAGTCAAGACAGTCTCTTCAGTAAAAGGTATTGGGAAAATTAGATATATACATGCAAAAAAAATAATAAAATAAAAAAAAATGAAACTAGACCACCAACTTACACCATATACAAGAATAAACTCAGAATGAATAAACAACTTAAATATAAATTGTGAAACCATAAAAATCCTAGAAGAAACCATAGGCAGCAAAATCTCAGACATCTCAGCAATATGTTTACAGGTAT
Source organism: Myotis daubentonii (assembly GCF_963259705.1). Taxonomy (NCBI): domain Eukaryota; kingdom Metazoa; phylum Chordata; class Mammalia; order Chiroptera; family Vespertilionidae; genus Myotis; species Myotis daubentonii. The sequence continues at coordinate 7,767,238 of NC_081844.1, read as the reverse complement.
ATCTAAGTTAAAGAAAACTAAGGACAAAATGAACAAATGGGACTACAGCAAAATAAAAAGCTTCTGTGCAGCAAAAGAAACCATCAACAAGATGAAAAGGGAGCCCATTGTCTGGGAGAACATATTTGGCAATGATACATCTGATAAAGGGTTGATATCCAAAATATATAAGGAACTCATACAATTTAACAATAGGAAGACAATTCAAATAAAAAATGTGAAAAGGAACTAAATAGATACTTTTCCAAAGTGGACATACAGGTGGCCAAGAGACATGAAAAAATACTCAAAGTCACCAATCACCAGATTGATGCAAATTAAAACTTCAATGAGATATCACCTCACACCTGTCAGAATGGCTATCATCAACAAAATGACAAGTGCTGGCGAGGATGTGGAGAAAGGGGAACCCTAGTATGCTGCTGGTGGGAATGCAGACTGGTGCAGCCATTATGGAAAACAGTATGAAGTTTCCTCAAAAAATTAAATATGCAACTGCCATTTGACCCAGTGCTCTCACTTCTAGGAATATATCCTAAGAAATCTGAAACACCCATCAGAAAGAATGTATGAACCCCTGTGTTTATAGCAGCACAATTACAGTAGCTAAGATCTGGAATAGCCCAAGTGCCTATCAGTCGATGACTGCATAAAAAAGTTGTGGTACATTTATACCATAGAATACTATGCAACAGTGAAAAAGAAGAATCTCTTACTGTTTGAGATAGCATGGAGGGACCTGGAGAGCATCATGCTAAGCGAAATAGAGAAAGACAAGCATCACATGATCTCACTCATATGTGGAATCTAAGTAGCAAAATAAACTGATGAATGTTGTGGATCAAGAGACATGGAAGCATGGAACAGAGTGCAGAATCTCAAAGGAAAGTGGGGACACGTGGGTGGGTGGGAACTAGTCAACCAAAGACTCTGTATGCATAACCCATGGACACGGACAATACGGTGGTGAAGGCCTGGGGTTGGGGCCATTGGCAAGCTAGAGGGAATCAATGGGGAGAAAGGGGCAACCTATGTAATACTTTCTTTTCTTTTTCTTTTTTAACTTAATTGGTTTATTATCAATCCACCCCATTGTCAATTTTCCCCACTAGACTTCAAGCTTCGTGACTGCAGCGCCTTGTTTTGTTCACTGTTCAGTGAGTGCTTGGCACATCTGTGAAGGAATGAATGAAATGCCAGCTCCCATCTCCAAATTACAGTGGCCACATTGGGGAAATTTTTCTTCAGGAGGTAGAGTCTAACAGCATATCAAATAAAGACAGTGAATTCCGGGCCAGTGCAGTTTGACAGACATCATTTTATTTTTATTTATTTTTTATTTTATTTTATTTTTTTATTGCTTAAAGTATTACAAAGGGTATTACATATGTGTCCATTTCCCCCCCACCCCCCGCCCTAGACAGTCCCCTAGGCTCCCCTATCCCCCAGTGTCTTATGTCCATTGGTTATGCTTATATGCATGCATACAAGTCCTTTGGTTGATCTCTTACCCCCCTCCCTCCTGCCCCCCAACCCTCCCCAGCCTTCCCGCTGCAGTTTGACAATCTGTTTGAGGCAGCTCTGCCTCTGTATCTATTATTGTTCAAAAGTTTATAATGGTCTCTATTATCCATGAATGAGTGAGATCATGTGGTATTTTTCCTTCATTGACTGGCTTATTTCACTTAGCATAATGCTCTCCAGTTCCATCCATGCTGTTGCAAATGGTAAGAGTTCCTTCTTTTTTACAGCAGCATAGTATTCCATCGTGTAGATGTACCACAGTTTTCTAATCCATTCATCTACTGATGGGCACTTAGGCTGTTTCCAGATCTTAGCTATGGTGAATTGTGCTGCTATGAACATAGGGGTGCATATATCCTTTCTGATTGGTGTTTCTGATTTCTTGGGATATATTCCTAGAAGTGGGATCGCAGGGTCAAATGGGAGTTCCATTTTTAGTTTTTTGAGGAAACTCCATACTGTCTTCCATAGTGGCTGCACCAGTCTGCATTCCCACCAGCAGTGCACAAGTGTTCCTTTTTCTCCACATCCTCTCCAGCACTTGTCGTTTGTTGATTTGTTGATGAGACAGACATCATTTTAATGAGAACTTCTTCACCTGTGCTGGACTTCCTTCCTCAGAAGACTTTCTTTGTGTGGAAATCAGTATTTTGTACATCCAAAACCAACACCTAAACTCCAGCTGCAGCTGTCTTCCACCTTCCTCAACTTCAGTGTTCCAGCTATAGAGGAGGGCACATTGTGGACAGAGGGTGAAGACTTGTGGGAAAAAGTGATAGTGACATCCCTCATAGTTCACTTCCAGGTCTCCTCCCAAGCTAACTCACAACCTCCAAAATAAAGTCAAATAACCCAACAGGTGTGCACTTGCACCACACATTTTAAAAAGTGTGCCAGGATCTTTGATTCAGACCAGGTGCCCTCCCCACATGAGCAGGTGAGGAGGTCACTCCCACTTTTCCAATAGTAATAAATATGCTTGTGATCTGAGCAGCACAGGAGGTTGGCTGGGAAACTGTCCACTGCTACCGTGGGGCCAGGCCTTTCTCATAGCCTTCCATCTTGATGTCATTGAGCCCTAGCTCCTCATTTTTGTCAAACGTGCACTTCTAACGTCCCACCTTCATCTCTAGATCATTTTCAGATACATACACATTCTGCAAATAGCTGTTTATTGCTGGATCATTTATAATAAAGTGGGCCTTCATTTTACTCTATTCTCTGGTCCAACTTCTGGCTAAACTCCTGCAGTTTGTCCATCTGGCCAGGATTGGAACTGTCACCCAGTGTGAAAGTGTTCTTGATCACCGGGTCCCAGATGTCTTTCAGCAGCCCCTCCAGTGTTGTGAACTTGCCCCCAGAAACAGCCATTCCCAACTCAAATTCCAGTTCTGGGATTTCCACATTGCATGTCCCAGGCTTGAGCAGGTCTCTGGTCATATCTGAGGGATCTATGATATGGAGAGTGATCCTGGTGCTCAAGGGCTCTACTGCTCCTCCAGACTTTACCTCATTGGTTGGATGACCGCAGTACTGGCAGTTGGTAGCCATGATGATAACCTTCTTAAAGTGGGGGATTTGAACTAGCTTCATGTTGGTCTGAGCTGGAGCATTGCATTTTGTGTTGAACTGCAGTACTTCGTTTCTGAGATCTTCCTCTTGTGGCTTCTCTTCTGGTGCTTCTGCCTGGAGCTCCAGCATCTCCTTTTGATGCGGAGTCTGGTTATAATATGTGATCAGCAAGGCATCATCTTTCTGGGGAGCATGCGAGTTTTCCATCAAGCTGTTCCCTGAGGGGTCATCAATGAGCATGGTGAAAGGAGAGGCCACCTGCTTTAGCTCTTTCAGTTTGACAATGAACTCATCAAGTTTTTCAGCTACAGCTTCTTCATTTGCCTTTCATGTGGGCTGATCCTGTCCAGGCCAGAGATAGCACGGCTGATCAATCCTTCAACAGTGTTCAAAGCTCCCTTCTGGCTAAAGGCAGGAATTTCAAAATCTAACTCTGGAATCCTTGTGATGGCTGGCAATCAGTCTTCTCTACTTCTCGGTTCATGTCCTCCAACCCCCCTGACCATCAGAGTGTAGTGCACTCCCTGGCCCTGGATGCTGCCCAGTGACTGGACCTCCATGTTATTCCAGCTGCAGTGCTCGCAGGAAAAGGAGCTGCCGATCACTTCTCTGAAGAAGGGGATCGTGATGAACAGCATGCGCGTCACACCGTCCCATAGCTGTTCTTGCACAGTGACTCGATCTCCTTGGGCTGCTGGCCCTCGTCCTCAGCGCTGATGGGCTGGAAAAACAGGCCGCTGGGGCCGAAGTGGGCGAGGACACAGCTGTAGCCCCCACTTTTGTGAGTTTTACTTCTAGAAGCCACACCAGATTCTCACACTGAGGACAGGAGAAAAATCCCCTCCTGCTTCAGGCTGGGTGTGGGGAGGAAGTAGCTATTGTGAATACACCAGAGCATGTGTTCTAACAAGGCCTGCCCTCAGGAGAAATCATTCCATCAGATCCTGACCACCTGGGGGAGAGAAATGCCCATCCTGCTCCTTTATCTTTCTTGTACTACCTAAGGAGGGCTGAGGAGCATATGTAAAGGCCACAGCCCAGGCAACAGACTCACAAATATGGGGCATAATCAAATGCCCCATCCCTGTATCTCATCACCACATCACTGAAGGTCTGTTTACTGCAGTTCCTTTTATCCAACACATTTCTGGCTATCAAGAAAAAACTACAAGGCATTCCAAAAGACAAAAAGTAGTCTGCAGAGACAGAGCAAGCATCAGAATTAGACATGCAAGGATGCTGGAACTTAAAACAATTGTTGTTAATATCCAGCTCTAATGTATAAAGTAATGTATAATGTATAAAGCATGAAAAAACCCATAGGCAGTATAAGCAGAGACAGGAATTCTAAGAGAGAATCAGAAATGAATGCTAGAGATCAAAACACTGTAACAAAAATGAAGAGTGCTTTTGTTGGGCTCATTTAGTAGACTGGACATGGCATCGAACAATCAGTGAGCCTGAGGACATGTCAACAGAAACTTCCAAAATGGAAGAGCAAAGAGAAACAAGACTGAAACACACACACACACACACACACACACACACACACACACACACACACACACACCAGAACAGAATACCCAAGGATGAGACATCTACAAAAGGTGACATATAAGTGTAATTATTGGGAAGACCAGGAGGAGAAGCAAGGAAGCAAGACAGAAAGAACCAGAAGGACTATTTGAGGAAATAATGACTTAAAATTTCCCCCAAATTAATATCAGACAACAAATTACAGATCCAGAAACCTCAGAATAGAACAAGCAGGATAAATGCCAAAACAAAACCAAAAAACTATACCTAGGCATATTCAAACTTCAAAAACTCGAAGATAAAGAAAAAATCTTGGAAGGATCCAAAGGGGGGGGAAATCACCTTATTTGCCTGTAGACACTAAAATGATAGTAAAGAAATATTATGAACAACTCTATGCCCACAAATTTGATAGTCTGCAGTGGTCGCCAACCGGTGGTCCGCGGACCACTGGTGGTCCGTGAGGTCCAAAAGGTTGGCGACTGCTGATCTAGAGGAAATGTCCAATTTCTTGAAGTATAAAATCTGCTAAAACTCACATAAAAAGAAATAGACAATCTGAATAGGCCTATATCTGTTAATACATTGAATCAATAATTAATAACTCCCTCAAACAGAAAGCACCAGGCTAGGTGGATTTGTTGGTGAATTTTACCAAACATGTAATGAAGAATTCATATTAATTCTTTATAATCTCTTCCAGAAGATAGAAGGAGAGGGAATTCTTCCAAACTCATTCTATGAGGCCAGCATTTCTCTAATTCAAAACCAGACAAAGACATTACAAGAAAAGGAAACTACAGACCATAGATGCAAAAATGCTCAACAAAATATTAGCAAATCACCAATGTATAAAGTAATTACCCATAATGACCTAGTAGGTTTATCCCAGGTATGCAAGGCAAGTTCGGCATTCAAAAATCAATCAATAGTCGGGACGGCCCCAGTGAGGTTGAAACGGCCCCGGTGAGGTCGGGACGGCCCCGGTGAGGCCAAAACGGCCCCGGTGAGGTCGGGACGGCCCCGGTGAGGCCAAAACGGCCCCGGTGGGTCGAGACAGCCCCAGTGAGGTTGAAACAGCCCCGGTGAGGCCGAGATGGCCCCGGTGAGGTTGGGACGGCTCCAGTGAGGTTGGGACAGATAATGGGGACCAGTATAGACTGATGAACAGGGGTAGATTCAGAGGCAGAGCAGCATTGAACGTACTGTCAAACTACAGTGGGAAGCCTGGGGAGGGTTTGGGGGGGGCTTAAGAGGTCAACCGAAGGACTTATATGCATGCATATAAGAATAACCAATGGACACAAGACACTAGGGGGTAGGGGCCGGGGGAATGTCAATGGGGGGAAAAAAGGAGACATATGTAATACTCTTTGTAATACTTCAAGAAATAAAAATTATTTAAAAAATCAATATAACCCCACTTTATTAACAAATTAAGGAAGAAAAATTACATGATGACATCAATGTATGCAGAAAAAGCATTTGACAAAATCCAATGCCTGTGCATAATGACAACTCCCAGAAAACTAGGAACAGAGAGAACTTCTTCAACTTCATAAAGAAATCTACAAAAAGTCTGTCTAGATTCATACTTTAAAAAAACATTATTGTTTAACTCAGTTAAACTTTAAAGTATTACATAAGTCTCCTTTTCCCCCATTAACCTCTACCCAGCTGCCCCCTCCCCCAGCACATGCCCTCCCCTCCCTCCCCGACCCAGTCTGTGTCCATTGGTTATGCTCATATGCATGCATACAAGTCCTTTGGTTGATCTCTTACCCCCTCACCCCTCACCTTCCCTCATAGGTTGGACAGTCTGTTCAATGTTTCTATGACTGGTTCTATTTTTGTCATCACTTTATATTGTTCATTATATTCCACAAATGAGTGAGATCATGTGATATTTATCTTTCTCTGACTGGCTTATTTCGCTTAGCATGATGTACTCCAGTTCCATCCAGGTTGTTGCAAATGGTAAGAATTCCTTCCTTTTTATAGCAGCATAGTATTCCACTGTGTAGATGTACCACAGTTTTCTAATCCACTCATCTGCTGATGGGCACTTAGGCTGTTTCCAAATCTTAGCTATTGTAAATTGTGCTGCTATGAACATAGGGGTGCATATGTCCTTCCTGATTGGTGTTTCTAGTTTCTTGGGATATATTCCTAGAAGTGGGATTACTGGGTTAAATGGAAGTTCCATTCTTAATTTTTTGAGGAAACGCCGTAGTATTTTCCACAGTGCCTGCACCAGTCTGCGTTCCCGCCAGCAGTGCACGATGGTTCCTTTTTCTCCACATCCTTGCCAGCACTTGTCGTTGTTGATTTGTTGATGATAGCCATTCTGACAGGTGTGATATGGTACCTCTTTGTTGTTTTGATTTGCATTTCTTGGATGATTGTGACTTTAGCATGTTTTCATATATCTCTTGGCCTTCTGCATGTCCTCTTTTGAAAAGTGTCTATATAGGTCCTTTGCCCATTTTGTGATTGGATTGTTTATCTTCCTTTTGGTAAGTTATATGAGTTCCCTATAAATTTTGGAGATTAAACCCTTATCGCAGATAACATTGGCAAATATGTTCTCCCATGCAGTGGGGCTTCTTGTTGTTTTGTTGATGGTTTCTTTTGTTGTGCAGAAGCTTTTTATGTTGATGTAGTCCCATTTGTTTATTTTCTCCTTAGTCTCCATTGCCCTAGGAGCTGTGTCTGTGAAGATATTGCTACGACATATGTCTGCTATTTTACTGCCTATGGAGTCTTGTAGGATTTTTATGGTTTCCTGTCTTACATTTAAGTCCTTTGGCTATTTTGAGTTTGCTTTTGTGTATCTTGTAAGTTGGTGATCTAGTTTCATTTTTTTTTTTTGCATGTATCTGACCAAATTTCCCAGCACCATATATTGAAGAGACTCTCTTGAGTCCATTGTATGCTCTTGCCTCCTTTGTCAAATATTAATGGAGCATAATGGCTTGGGTCAATTTTTGGGTTCCTCTGTTCTGTTTCATTGGTCTATATATCTGTTCTTGTGCCAGTACCAGGCAGTATTGAGAACCGTGGCTTGGTAATATAGCTTGATACCTGGTATTGTGATCCCTCCCACTTTGTTCTTCTATCTCAGGATTGCTGTGGCTATTCGAGGTCTTTTTTTTTATTCCAGATGAATTTTTGGAGAGTTCGTTCTACATCTTTGAAATATGCCATTTGTATTTTAATGGGGATTGCACTGAATCTGTAGATTGCTTTGGGTAGTATGGACATTTTAATGATGTTGATTCTACCAATCCATGAACATGGTATGTTCTTCCACTTGTTTATGTCTTCCTTTATCTCTTTTTTCAATGTCCTGTAGTTTTCTGAGTACAGGTCTTTTACCTCCTTAATTAACTTTATTCCCAAGTATCTTAATTTTTTTTGTGCCATGATAAATGGGATTGTGGTTGTTTTTGTTTTTTGTTTTTGTTTTATTTTGTTTCTCTATCTATGAGCTCATTATTGGTGTATTCAAAGGCCATAGATTTCTGGGTGTTAATTTTGTATCCTGATACATTGCCAAATTCATTTATTAAGTCTAGTAGGTTTTTAATGGGGCCTTTGAGGTTTTCTATGTATAGTATCATGTCATCTGCGAATAAGGACTGTTTTACTTCTTCTTTTCCAATTTGGATGCCTTTTATTTCTTCTACTTGTCTGATCACTATGGCTAGCACTTCTAGTACTATATTGAACAGGAGTGATGAAAGTGGGCATCCCTGTCTTGTTCCTGTTCTTAGGGGAAAAGAGTTTAGTTTTTGCCCATTGAGTATGATTTTGGCTATACGTTTGTCATATAAAGTTTTTATTATGTTGAGGTATGATCCCTCTCTTCCCACTTTGCTGAGAGTTTTTATCAAGAAAGGGTGTTGGATTTTGTCAAATGCTTTTTCTGCATCTCTTAATATGATTATGTGACTTATGTCTCTCCGTTTGTTTATGTGACGTATCACATGTATTGATTTGCAGATATTGTACCATCCTCGCATCCCCAGAATAAATCCCACTTGGTCATGGTGTATGATCTTTCTAATGTAATACCGAATTCGATTTTCTAGAATTTTGTTGAGGATTTTAGCATTTATGTTCATCTAGGAGAGGGGTGGGCAACCCCTGGCACGCGTGCCAAACATGGCACACCAGTCTTTTGCTGGCACCCATTTTGTTGCAATAGAGTTGTTCATAGTAATTTCATAATTGTTTGTATTTCTGTGGGATCAGTTGTTACTTCACCTCCTTCATTTCTGATTTTGTTTATTTGGGTCCTCTCTTTACTTCTTGGTGAGCCTGGCTAGAGGTTCATCAATCTTGTTATTCCTTTCAAAGAACCAGCTCTTGGTTTTGTTGATCTTTTGTATTGGTGTTTTTGGTCTGGATGTCGTTTATCTCCGCTCTGATCTTTATTATTTCCTTCCTTCTGCTTACACTGGGCTTTTCTTTTTACTCTCTTTCTAACTCTTTGAATTGTAGGGTTAGATAATTTATTACCATTTTTCTTGTTTTTTGAGGTAGCCTGTAGAGCCATGAACTTCCCTCTTAAGACTGCTTTCACTGTGTCCCATAGATTTTGTATTGTTGTGTTTTCATTGTCATTTGTTGCCATGATGCTTTTTATTTCTTCTTTGATCTCTGAGGTAACCCAATCGTTGTTCAATAACATGCTATTTAACCTCCAGGTGTTTGATTTTTTAAAATTGTTTTTATTGTAGTTGATTTCTAGTTTTATGCCGTTGTGATCTGAGAAGATGCTTGATACGATTTTTATCTTCTTAAATTTGAAGAGACTTTGCCTGTGTCCCAATATGTGGTCTGTCTTTGAAAATGACTCATGTGCACATGAGAATAATGTATATTCTGTGGCTTTGGGTGAAATGTTCTGAAGATATCAATTAATTCCATGTGATCTAGTAAGTCATTTAGGATTGATATTTCTTTGCTGATTTTTTGTTTAGAGGATTTGTCCAGTGGTGTTAATGGGGTATTAAAGTCTCCTACTATGACCTGATTGCTGTCAATCTCTACCTTGATATCATCCAGAATTTTTTTTTTATGTACTTAGGTGCTTCTGTATTGGATGAATATATGTTTACCAGGGTTATATCTTCTTGTTGTATTGATCCCTTTAGTATTATGAAGTGGCCTTCCTTATCTCTTGTTATGACCTTCACTTTGAGGTCTAATTTTTCATATAAATAAGTATTGCTACCCCAGCTTTTTTTCATTTCCATTCGCCTGAAAAACCTTTTTCCATCCCTTCACCATCAGTCTGTGCGAGGCCTTTGTTCTGAGGTGGGTTTCTTGTAGACAGCAGATGTATGGGTCATGTTTCCTTGTCCACTTACCTACCCAATGTCTTTTGATTGGGGCATTTAATCCATTTACATTTAAAGTTATTATTGATACGTACTTGTTTGCCACCATTTTCATTCTTTATGCCTGTGTTCCTTCTTCCCTTCCTATTTCTTCTTTTTATAGCAGACCCTTTCGCATTTATTGCATTGCTGATTTGGTGGTAATAAACTCCCTTAGTCCTTTTTATCTGTGAAGTTCCTGATTTTACCCTCAATTTTTATTGATAGCCTTGTGGGTACAATATTCTTGGAATCAGACCCTTGCTTTGCATGACTTTGTATATTTCATTCCATTCCCTTCTGGCCTGATGTGTTTCTGTTGAGAAATCAGTTGATAGTCTGATGGGAGATCCTTTGTACCTAAATTTCTGTCTCTCTCTGGCAGCCTTTAAGATTCTTACTTTGTCATTGGTGTTTGCCAATTTAATTATAATGTGTCTTGGTGTCGGTCTTTTGGGATTTATCTTATTTGGGACTCTGTGAGCTTCTTGTACTTGTGTGAATTTTTTCTTCCCTATATCAGGAAAGGTTTCTGTCAATACTTTTTCAAACAAGTTTTCTATTCCTTGCTCAATTTCCTCTCCTTCTCTCACTCCTATTATGTGGATGTTGTTTCGTTTCGTGTTGTCCCAAAGTTCCCTTAGGCTCCCCTCAGGTTTTTTAAGTTTATTTTTCTAGATGCTGCTCTGGTTGGGTATTTTTTCTTACCTTGTCTTCTAGTTCACTTATGTGGTCCTCTGCTTCTTCTAGTCTACTGCTGATGCTTTCTATTGAGTTCTTTATTGTAGTGATATCATTTTTCATTTCTTCTTGGTTCTTTTTCATTTCCTCTTGGTTCTTACATTGGTGAATTTGTCTTCCATCCTTTTCAGTGACCTTATGACCATTGCTCTGAATTCTTTCTCTGTCATATTGCTTGCTTCAATTTCATTTACTTTCTTTTCTGGTGATTCCTCCTTTTCTTTCATATGCAGGCTGTTTCTTTGTCTCCCCATGATTGCTCTCTCAGTGTGTCTGGTTATGTAGCTCTCTCCTGTGTCGACTTAAAGGCACAAAATACAACACAACAAGACACAACGTACAGGGCACCAAACACAAATGTGTTCACAATACTAATAATCCCAAATAAAGGTGACCATCAGAGAAAAGAGAAGTAGGGAAAAGAAAGGAGTGCAAAAATGATATTGAGAAAAGGAAAAAATGTAAGAGAGAGAATAAAGTGAAGAAAAAAGAAGGGAAAAAGATATGTATATGGGGAGAAAACTCCAATAAAACAACAACTAATCCAAAAAATGCAAACAACAGACACCCAAACAACAAACACCCAGATGAATCTGAGAAGGCAGAGCTTATTTCCAGAAGGTATGGTCAAGGAATTGAATGAATGGGGAAATAGCCACAATTCAGTATAGAGGACGTAGAAAGAGAATGAGAGTGTAAGAAGAAAAGTAAAAAACAAAATACAATAAAATAAAAAAATATATAAAAGAAACTATGTATAAAAATATATATAAAAGAATATATATATATATATATATATATATATATATAATTTTCCCCTTCCTTTAATCTGTCTATGTATGTATTCATTTACTATTAGAAAACAATAGGTCTGAGGTGGTGATTGAAATTAATTCCGCTATTAGTAGAAGAAGAGAACAAGTGAGGAGAGGAAAAACTGAAGTAAAAAACAAACAAACTAACTAACCAACCATTAAAGAAACAACACCAACAAGACAGAAAGAAAGAAAAAGAAAAATAAAGAGGAAGAAAAATATTTTTGGATAGTGAAGAAAGAGAAGAGAGAAGTGTACATGGACTTGGAGCAGGGGAGAGGAAATTAGATATATGAATAAAATCAATTTTTAACAGGGAGAAAAAAGAAAGGATAGAGAAAAACTAAAGCAGGAACAGGGTAAGAGAAACAGGGTGATAAAGGGGAAAAGTGAGGAAGAGAGTGTTGGCATAAAGAAAAAATTCAGATAGAGTAAAATAATGCTAAAAAATAAAAATGAAATGTAGAACACGAATACTAAAATAAAATAAAATAAAACTTTAAAAAGGTAAAGTAATAGTAGTAATAATAATAATTAAAAATAAAAATATAATATAAAAATAAAATTAAGTGAGAAAAACATTTTGGTTTCTTAAGTAAAAGATAAAAAATAAAAAAGTGAAGTAGTAAGGTCGTTTACTTCCTCTACTGTTCTGCTTGGCACATCTATTTCCTATCAGGTAGTCAGCACAGTATTGAGGTTCCCTTCGATCAACCGTTCCTCTGTGTCATAAGCCACAACCCTGTTTTCAAGCAGGCGGGATCTCTCTGCTCCCTTTGTTTCTCAGCCTGCCTTTAGTTGTATTTACACAAGAGTCAATTTCTGATACAACCCCTGGGTGGCAGTGTTTCTGTGTTAATAGCCAGGGCTAAAAGGCCCCTCTACCCAGTGTTTAGATTTTTCTTTCTCTGCTGCACTTAATATTTGGTTGGAGGGACGGACTGCCCTAGAACTGGTTTCCTGCTCATCTCTCCTTATTCTGATCCCCAGTTTCCATAAAAACAACTTTCCCCTGCAGTCTCGGTGAGTATTTTTAATTGGAAGATCCTATGTACTGGACTTAGCAAGCAAAATCAAGGAATTAAAAAGGAAAAAAGCCATAGGAAGTGCACCAACTCCCCTGGCACTGTGCAGCTGGTATAGAAATTCAGGCTGCCTTTCTGGGCCCAGCCCAGCTGTGGACTAATATCTAGAGTCCCCTTCTGCCAGCAGCCCTGTGGACCCCCTTCCACATTTGAGAGCTACACTGACCCCAACGGCTGGCCGCGGATTTTGTAGAGCGCAGTCTTCCTCTGAGACTAGTCCCCGCTGGGCGCATTTCTCCCTCCAGCCTGGATCCCAGATCTTACCTTTCTCTAGGTGATATCTGACCTTTCCATCCACCGGTTGCCTCACCAGCTATGTTTAATTTGCCAATTCCAGGTGGGTGTTGTTTGATTCAGCTGTTCCTTCTATTTGCTCTGTGAGAAGGCGCAGGGCCTGTCTGCATATTCAGTCCCCTGGACAGACTTTCTTGGTGCCTGCAGTCGGGGAGGCTGGAGTCCTGGTGTTCGTGGGTTCGCAGCTGAGGCAGCTGGTCCCTGGACATTGTGGTTGTAGGGTTTCGGGAGGTATCTGAGGTCTCCCCGGTTGAAGGTAAGGCTGGGCTTTTGATCACAGCTGGTCTCCCCTTTAAGATGGCATGATCTCTATGGCAGAGCCGGCGCTCTGGGAGAGATTTCAGCAGCAGTAGAGGCTGCCCATCCAGGGGAGCCTGGTCCGCCAGTCCACAGCAGTCCTGTGGAATATAGCTGTCCTTCTCTCACAAATACACGTCCACACACTCTCCTTCCGTTCTCTCACTCACACACTATCTTGCAGCCTTCCATCCCATTGGCAGCCATCTTGGATCCCCCAAAGACTCAATATTATCTGTTTTTCTCAACTTGATCTATAGATTGAATGCAATCCCCGTCAAAATCCCAGAAAGTTTTCCTGTGGATACCAACAAAGTGATTCTAAAGTTTATATGAAGAGGCAAAAGAAGCAGAATAGGCAACTCAATATTGAACAAGAAGAACAGAGTTGGAGAACTGACACTACTGCAGAGCTATAGTAATAAATACAGTGTGGTACTGGTGAAAGAATAGACAAATAGGTCAATGAACAGAATAGAAAGCCAGAAATAGACCCGCATAAATATAGTCAACTGATCTTTGACAAAGTGGCAAAGGCAATACAATGGAGTAAAGATAGTCTTTTCAAAAAATGGTGCTAAAACAACTGTACATCCACATGTAAATGAATGAATGAATGAATGAATCCCTAGCTGTTTTGGCTTAGTGGATAGAGTGTCAGCCTGTGGACTGTGGGGTCATGGGTTTGATTCTGGTCAAGGGCATGTACCTCAGTTGCAGGCTTGATTCCCAGCCCTGGTCGGGGCACATGCAGGAGGCAACCAGTGGATGTGTCTCTCTCACATAGATGTTTCTATCTCTCTGTCTCTCCCTTTCTCTTCCACTGTCTCTAAACATCAATGAAAAATATCCTCAGGTGAGGGCTAACAAAAATAAATAAATAAATAAATAAATAAATAAATAAATAATCTAGGCACAACCCTTCACAAAAATTAACTCAAAATGGATCATAGGCCTAAATGTAAAACACAGAACTATAAAACTCTGGTGTGGTAATGACTTTTTAGATAGAACACTAAAGGCACAAACTGAACTAAATTAAAATTTAAATGTTCTGCACTCCAAAAGATACTGTTAAGAGAATGAGAAGACAAGCCACAGACTGGGAGAAAATATTTGCAAATGACACATCAGATAAAGGACTGTTATCCAAAGGACTGAATGGATAAATAAATCGTGCTACATTCATACGATGGAATATTATATAGTTCTAAAAAGAAATTGGCTGTTGAGCCATGAAAAGACATGGAGGAACCTTAATGCATATTAATAAGTGAAAGAAGCCAATCTGAAAAGGCCACATATCGTATTCCAACTGTATGACAGTCTGGAAAAGGCAAAACTATGGAGACAGTGGAAGAATCAGTGGTTGCCAGGGGCTGGGGGCAAAGAGGATGAATTGGTGGAGCACAGAGGATTCTCAGGGTAGTGAAACTACTCTGTGTGATACTGTAATGGTGGATGCATTTGTCTCAAACCCATAGAACGTACAACATCAAGAGTGGACCTAATGTAAACTATGGACTTTGGGTGATAATGATGTGTCAGTGTGGGCTCACCTACTGTAACAAATGTAACTCTTCCATGTGGAATGGTGACAGTGGTAGATGCTTCTTGTATGTGGGGACAGGAGTACATGGGAAGTCTCTGTACCTTCCATTCAATTTTGCTGTGAACCTAAAACTGCTCTTTAAAAAAAAGTGTACTTAAAATTAATGAGGGAAGGAAAGGATGGAGGTAAAAGAAGGATATCCAAGCCCAGCAGGCAGATTCCATTAGGTCTCAAGATCTGAGTAGAATCCCTGTGGCCCAAGGCCTTACCTTCTGCACCCATGACTCCCCTCTTGGAATCACTCCATTTTCTTGAAGTGTAGAACATATTTGCAGCTCAGTAGCGCTCTTTGCCTATTTCCTGCCTGTAGAATGTTGGCAGTCCAACCACCGCCCTTTTTCACTTTCTCCCTTTCAGTCTAAACATGAGTTTTCTGCTGATACAACATTCTCAAATACCTGTGTGTCTCCCGTGTTCGTCATGGGGATGCACACCATCAGAGAAGAGGGTCCTCCACAGATCTTTCCTGGGCAAGCCCATCCCATTCCCGGCTTCTGCCGAGATGGTTGAGCGCAAACACAAGTCACACACTTAATTTCTCCAGCCACGTTGTTGGCTTTTTGTGCAATGCACACTTTCCCAAACACAATCTCCTAATTTGAGCATCTTTTGCTATTTGGACATACTGAGAATTTCCCCCATCAGGTGCTGGTTCATTTTTGCTTGACAATTTCTTCCTCAATTTATCTCTTTCCTCTCACATTTTACTATACACAAGGAGAAATCAGGCTGCATTTTCAACATTTTGCTTAGAAATCTTCTCAGATTTATTATTTACAAGTTCTGCTTTTCACTTTTCACCCAAGTTCTCTCCACTTTATAACCAGTTCCCTCCAGTCTGCAGTGCCGTGTCCCTCCCTCCCTTCTGCGCACTCACTGGCAGTGTCGCCAATGTCCGTATTTCTACCAACAGTCTATTCAAGCCAGTCCAGGCCTTTTCCATCCTCTGTCTCAAAAATTTCAAGCCATTGCTGAATTCCAAAGCACTTCTACATTTTCAGGTATTTGCTGCATCCAGGTGACAGGATTTGTATTTGTTTCCTGGGGCTGCTATAACAGAGTTTCACAAACTGGGAGGCTTGAAAAAAACAGAAATTTATTCCCCCACAATTCTGGAGGCTGGAATTCTGAAATTAGGGAGGGTGTTGGCCTGGCTGCGTCCTCATCTGGCCCTCATCTGGCCTGGTCTGGGCTCTTCCGAGCTCGTCCTGGTTGTTGGCAGGTTTTAGCTCCTGTGGCAGTGGGATCCAGATCCCCATTTCCTCTTGGCCTTCAGCTGGGCTGCACTGAGCTCCCAGAGGTCACACACATTCCTCAGCCTGTGGCCCCTCTGTCTTCACACCACAGCAGCAGTAACATCCTTCTCACACTGTGACTCCTGGACTTCCTTCTGCAATCAGCCAGAGAAAACTCTGATTTTTAAAGGGCCCTGCTATCAGGTCAGGCCCACCGGGGGAGTGATCGTCCGCCCCACTGATCAGGGACCATGACTCCATCTGCAGAAGCTGATGGCAGCACCTAATTAACATTTGATTGGATAACTGGGAGAAGTTGTGTGCACCAGACAAGAATGTCAGGGCCTCTTAAGATCTGCTCCTCTCTGTTCCACCCAAGGACAGCCAGGGTCCACCCTCACTCCTCCCTTACCCACAGGGAATAGATGCTTGAGCCTTGATGCTGGCTCTCCTCTCCATCTGTAGGGCCTCAGAAAGTTACATCCTGCCTCTGAACATCCATTTCTGCAGCTGCAGTGTGGGGATCCTGAAGACCCAGCGTTACAATCAGGCAGAACCCCTGGCCCAGACTGCACCGCCTCTGCTATCATCGGTGTCCTCCTGTGGCTCCAGGAGTGACGCCGCTCCTGTTCCAGGAGTCCCTTAGTTCTGTGGTCCTGGGAATCCCCTTACTCTCTCTCATACACTTGAAGAGACAGAAGGAACAGATGAAGCCCATCGTGAGGGCTGTGGCCGTGGGGATGAGACCATCCTTGCTTTCTGCCTGGTGGGTGAGGTGACTGTGGGTTGGAGGCGGGCGGACAAGCAGAAAGGTGACGGTTCGGAGCAGGGTCCTGGGGAGAGGAGGATGAATGGTCCAAGGTCCCTTCTGCAATCAGCTGTCCTGTGGAAGACCCCACGCCTGGCCTGACTCTGACCTGTCTCTTATTTCAGAAAGAGGGCTGGGCACTCTGCATTTGTGTGGCCAAAGTCACAGTGTGCGGGACATGACTAAATGGCAGACTCTCATCAAAAGCAGATGTTTATCTCCAGATGCCATCCCATCGAGTGCATAGCCTGAACAAATAAACAAATTACTCTGCAATTTCAGAAGAAAGCATTCCTGTCAGGAATGGCTTTCTGTGAATTTCAAAGGAGAAGGTTCCAAAACAGAAATCTGCTTAGATTGGAAATGATACCCCCTTCAACTCAATTATTTCCTTATGTTCAGAGTCTGATAGAATGAGGTGCAGACTGAGGCCCTGCTGCCCACATGGTGCTGAAAAGACTGGATAGATTCTGTGCAGCAGGAAGTATTTCACTCATTCGCTTGCTGAGCACACTCACCTGCAAGTGTGAGCACGTCTATGCCCTGCTCTCTGACCAATCCCCAGGGGGTAAGAGCCAGCTGATGACCACAGTGGGGCAGAGGGATGGAGTGGCCTACCCCAGGGATTTGGACCCGGGCAGAGGGAGGGCATCCAGGCAAAGGCGGTAGGGGACAGAGGGGAGTGCAGAGCTTGGTGCTATTTCACTGCAGCTGGAACCCAGAGTGTGTGGAAGAGGGAGGGGTGGATGCTGAGCCATGTTTATGAGGCAGGTCTTCAGTAAGCATGGGCGAGGGGAGCAAAGGACCCACACCTTCCAAGTGCCAAGCCTCGGCAGGGAGACCGGTGGAGCCCCGACGAATGAGCTGGAAACAGCAACTTAGGAGGTGACAGTGGTACCTGCCCACACAGTAGGGTCCTCCACAAACATGTCTGCAGACAGGCTGCCCACAGCCTAGGAGGGCATCAGGAGGCTCCTGGCCCCTTGCCGAGGATGCCAACTTCCGACCAGATCTATGGCCTGCTTGATCCCTAACCTCTGGCTCCTTGGGCTTTGGCCACCAGGATTTGCATAGGAGACTAACCAGGAACCCTGCCTAGGGCTGGCCTTTTCCCTCCTGACTCCAGAGCTATGTTTGGTTAGGGAACACATGCCTGGCACGGTCCACAGGAACAGTGGGGACAGCAGTGTGAGGGGACAGAGGGAGGGTCAGTCTGGTTCCCTGGCGAAGGGGCCAGTGGGAGAGTGTTCTGAACTTTCCCAAGCCCGCACATCTTTTCCCTGAGGGAGAAGCCGCGGGAGGGATATGAGGAGAGACCCTTGGTTTACTCCCCATCACCTACAGACAGGGAATGAGGGAGTGAGCCCCAGGCCCCACCGCACCCCTGCAGAGGCGAGAGCAGAAAACGGGCTCAGAGCGGCCCTCTGGGCAGCGCAGATCTGCTCAGCAGGGCAGGCCTTTCTTCTCAACTCCAGTCCTGTATTTCTGGGTCGTCACTGAAAGAGGCCAAACAAGTTTCAAAAAGCTGAAGAA
Source organism: Myotis daubentonii (assembly GCF_963259705.1). Classification (NCBI taxonomy): domain Eukaryota; kingdom Metazoa; phylum Chordata; class Mammalia; order Chiroptera; family Vespertilionidae; genus Myotis; species Myotis daubentonii. The sequence continues at coordinate 7,748,799 of NC_081844.1, read as the reverse complement.
AGTCTAAATTAAAAAGGAGGAAAAGTCACTGATACAGAATCTTCAAATGACAAGGCTCTACTATGATTAATAAATACATTATGGACTAATTAATGGTTTGTGCTCCGTTCCTCTCACAAAGGATCATGCTGGCTTATAATGAAACATCTACGCAACACTGAAAACTGGATTAGGGCTTAGGGAGCTCTCACCCTCTTGTTGAGGAGATAGACCAGGAAAGGGGGCAGAGACACCTGGGGGAGTCTCTCCGGAGTCCCTGGGTGGAGGCCACATGAGCGGGTGTGTGATGGCCCTGGAGGGATGTGAGCCACTGCAGTGGTCCCAGAGAAGCAGGCTCTCTCCAGAAGCCTCATCCCCCTGAGCTGCCAGGGCTGATCTTTGAGGGGGGGGTTGGGGCAAGTGCCCCACACTCTTGTCCTGGAAGCTGCCAGTTGCCTCTGTAATCCGCAAATGTTGGAACTGAACATCTATTAGATTAGGGAGGACTCCAGGGCCTTGTAAGTGCTGGTGCTCCTGGCTGATTTTTATTTTTTTGTAAGCAGAAATGCAAACAGCCATGTTAAGCCTTGTTTTCCTTCTCTCTTCCTTCTGAGCTTCTGGATCAGCATCGTTAAAATGTGCCCTGATATTGCAAGGCAAGTTTAAAAAACACACCACTGAATTTACTGTCCGACCACAGAAATAAACTGCTGAGATTGATGAAGACGTGACCTCCTCCCTGCCACCTCCATGAATGGGCCAGTGTCAACACACAGACAGGGCTGAATGCATCAATGGACTGATCTGAAATTACACAAACACTAGGGCCCCTGCAGACCCACATGAAGACAGGCAGACACATGAAAACTTGAAACACATGGAAATTCACAGACCCACCCGGAAGGAAACACAAAGATGCACAGAAGAATGGAGGCCCACATGAAAATAGGTAGGCTCATGGGGACATGCAGACACGTGCAGATAGGCACACACAGCATATACTCAGTGCACCTTGTTCTGAAAGATCTTAGAACAGCTCATAAAGGACACAGAATTTCTCTGAAAATAGATTAGTTACAAGAAAGAAAATGGGAGAAAGGACAGTGATGTCACATAGAGCTGGGAATGAAAGCAGAGACACAGCGATGACAATGTGGTGATAGCCAGGGTTCCTGAGTCAGTCCTCATGCACCTGAGCTGATGGGTATAACTGTTCCACATGTCACAGGTGAGGATCTGCAGGCCCGGGAGCCTGTTCTGCATCTTTTGATGCTGTCCCCAGGTGAAGTGCAGAACCTTCCGGCAGGAGCTGCTCTCAGCGATGTTGATGACCAGCACCAGGCATACCTGGCACACGTTGGTGCCTATTAGTGACAGGACAGGTCTTCCACCTGAGGTTGCTGTGTTGTCAGTGTCCTCCATGCTCCAGATGAATGCGGTGGCTTTGGAATTGAAAAGGGCCATTGCTGGGTCGTGAGGGGCTGTCTTCTCAGGCTGAGTGTTGTTTGGGGATCAGAGAGGGTACTCTGAGGACAGGCTGGAGACAGGTTTGGACACACCCTTATGTCACCATCTCTCTGTCCTTTGTTGAGACAGAGGTAAGGTGGACGTCAGTTGTGCAGCCATATGGCCACAAGCATTTCCCTCTCTCTCCAGGCCCTTCCCATCTTTAGCCATCTGGGTGGGAGGGAGCACCCTGGTGGGAGGGAGCAGCCTGGGTGGGAGGGAGCAGCCTGGTGGGAGGGAGCAGCCTGGGTGGGAGGGAGCAGCCTGGTGGGAGGGAGCAGTCTGGTGAGAGGGAGCAGCCTGGGAGAGAGGGAGCAGCCTAGGAGAGAAGGAGCAGCTGGGTGAGGTATAACAGCTGTGTGAGTTGAGCAGCCATGTGAGAGGGAGCCTCCCCAGATGTCTATGGAGCATTGATGAAGCTGAGACATGCTGGAGCTGGCTGAGAGGTCCTTTTTCTAGAGGACATGCTGGAGCTTCCTGGATAGAGGTGGCAGCAAGGCCAGTCCTGGAGAGGGAGGGAAGCTGTGGCCATGTGGCTACACAGCTGGAACCATCTCTTGGCTGCACACCCTTTCTCAGTCCCAACAAAAGGCAGGAGGCCACTGTGAATCCTGTTTCTCTTGGTGAAATGTAGACTCAGGCCCCTAGATGCCGAGGGGCACTATGGGCCCCACAGGGTGGAATGGCAGGAGAGGGTTTCGGGCCATTGATGGACCCTGGAATGTACTTTAGAGAATATGTGTGGTCTCACCAGAGGGGACTGACATGCTGCTTCCAGGAAGGGTGGAGCCGCCCTCCTGCACCCCCTATACCCCTTGGTGGGGTGGGACCATGGGGGCCATATGAGGTCACTCACAAGAGGGCCAAGGGTCAACAGTCAGCCCTCCTTGGGCTGCCAGGTCCTGGGCCCCAGGGACGTGATTTGTTCTGAGCAGTCAGGCCTTGGATTGCTGTGGGGGTTTCCTCCTGTTTAGATGACTTCTCAGCTGCTCAGGCCTGACACACCCCATCATTCCCTTTAACCTGCCCCTTGCTCTTAGAACAGTTCACATCCCTCACCCCAGGCTGGCTGTGCTCTCTCTGCGCAGGGATCAGCCTCCCAAACTGAGGAGTAAGTGCTGTGCGAATGAATAAAAAACTCCCACTGTACAGGCAGGAGAGAGGCCTGAACGGGACCGGGGCAGCCATGGGCTGGGGTCTCCCAGGTGTCCCCAGCATCTGGCTTTTCTGCCCAGGTAGGTATGCAGCCCCTGCTTGCCCATCATGTTACCCCAGGCTCTGCCCTCCCTCCCTTAGACTCCCTACCCCAAGTACTAGAAACCCACCAGTCCCCCCTGCCTCTACCCTAACTCTCTAGAGATGCCCTCCTAAGCAGGGGCTCTGGCTGCTGCCCTCTCCTGCTGTCCATGCTTGGACCAGACCGCAGCCCACCTGGTCAGTTCCTTCTTTCAGGCTCCTCCACAGAGCCACCCAGCTACGTGGCCCCAGGTCCCATCCTTCAGAAGGAATAGAAAGAGGCGGGCTAGTGCCCTCGCTTTCACCCAGGGTTGCTGCTCCTGGCTCTGCATTGTTGCTTGAACGTTCCCCAAAGTTGTAAATGGTAGGGTCCTCAAAGTAGGTGATTTCAAACTCCCCCAACAAGCGTCAAGTGCAGGAGCAGCCAGGTTCTTTGCTTCCTTCCTTCTGTGGGGTGAGCCTGTCTCAGTGCTGTGAGTGTGGGTTTCTGAGGCTAAGCTTCTCACATTTTTCTTCCAGGCCACGCACCAGCTCAAGGACAGTGACCATCTAAAAGCATGTGGATATCTGTGTGTATTCTGAACCCTGGTGGCTAACTTGGCTAAAAACAAAATAAAACAAAACAAAAACAGAGCCTAGCAGCCATCCCTGCACAGGGCCTCTCAAGCAAATCGCACTTCACAGATGTCTGAGACCCTCTATTGGCCTTTAAATATACAAAGAAAGCTGCTAAATTGAAATTACTGATTTCCAAAGTAAACTTAGATAACTCCTTTAAAAAATATTTCTCACTTAAAAAATGCACTAAATGCGAGGGGTGCAAAGCATCCTCATACTGTGCTTCAGTGTGAGGGGTCTGCCCAGCAGGATGGTCTTCCAGGTCCCACAGAGCCCCAGTCTGCATCTGCAGGCCAGAGGTGCTTTCTGTGTATCATCCTCTCCGAAGGCTGGAGCACCCAACACATTGCAGGAGTCCCGGGTCACTGAAGGGGGGGCTGGAGAGTGTGGTCCCCCAGCTTCTCCGCCCACTCACTCAGGGTCTGTGGGACTCTGACCCCTCACCACTTCATCTGGGCTGGGAGGTACACACAGATTCCTGGGCCCAGAACCCCGGAGAACCCAGGGATCTGAATCTGTAGCCTGATGAACACCCTTTCTACACTCTAAAGCTTGTAGACCTGTGAACACCTTTTTCCAAAAGAGACCATACCTGCTACTAAGCCCCTTCCCCTGAAAAGGGACAGAAATGTTCCTTTCCCACAGGACCTGCACACCCAGGAAGTGGCCACCTGTCGTGGCTGTATAGGCTCGGGCTGAGGGCTCTGTGGCGGGGGTCAGGGCACCGCAGGCAGGAGGACTCCCTGTGGCAGGGTCTTGAAGGTGTGGCCCATGGCTCTCAGAGAAGGGTTGCTTGGGATGCTGGCAACTGTGGACACCTCTGAAGCTCCCCTGAGGGGTTGCTAGAGCCACTGAGATGGGTATCACTGAGCTTGCAGGACAAGCTGGACTGCCATGGGTGGCTGATGGCACTGGGCCCGGGGAACCCAGCCCACAAGGGCTGCCAAAGCCTCAGCCCCACCTTCAGGCCAAGTGCGAAGACAATGTCCCAGGAAGGCTTTGCCCCGCCCCCGCCCCATGGCTATCTGCCCTAGATAGAAATGGCCTGGTCCTGTCTGACTCTTCACCAGCCTCTTACCCTTCCTGGGGTCAAGGTAGGGGTCAGGGATGCAAAGGTGTGAGTGAGGCTGGAGGTGGCTTGGAGGAAGGCCAGGGTTCACTCTGGGTGGGCTGTCAGCAGTCTCTGAAAAGACCACTGATGGTCCCCTTGCTGCTACAGGACAGAGTGAAATTCACATAACAGGAAATTAACCACGTTTAAGTGAACAATTCAGTAGTATTTGGCACGTTCACAGTGTTGGGAAGCCATCACCTCTGTCTAGTTCCAGAATATTTTTATTACCCCAAATTAAGACCCATATCTAATAAGCAGTTTCTCCCCATCCCTTCCCTGTTCCCTGGTATCACCAACCTGCTTTCTGGGTCTATGGATTTGTCTACTCTGGACATTTCATATAAGCGGGATCACACAAAATGTGGCCTTTTGGGTCTGGCTTGTGTCACTGAGCACGATATTTTCAGGGTTCATCCATATTGAAGCTTGTGTCAGGGCTTCGCTCCTTTTTGTGGCTGTATGATATTCTGTGTGTTAACCTAAAAATAAAAGGCCTTTCAGAAAAAGGCAACAGTCCTGGCTAGCTTGGCTCAGTGGTTAGAGCATCAGCCCTCGGACCAAAGGATTGTGGTTTCGATTCCTGGTCAAGGGCACGTACCTCAGTTGTGGGTTCAATCCCCAGCCCCAGTTGGGGCTTGTGCAGGAGGCAACCAATTGATGTCTCTCTCATGTTGATATTCCTCTCTCTCTCTCTCTCTCTCTCTCTCTCTTTCTCTCTCTCTCTCCCCTCCTCCCTCCCTTCCACTCTGTCTGAAAATCAAAGGGAAAAAACATCCCTGGGTGAGGATTTTTTAAAAATGCAACACACATTTATTGAAATCATAAGAAAAGCTGTGAGACACAGATTCAGGCAGAAGCCCAGAGAGTGTCCTGACTAGGGGACAAAGGCAAAGGGTATTTGTGAGAAGAAGAAGGGGAACAATTCCCTCAGTGGAAGGAGGCATTTGTATTGGTGCAGATAAACCAACAGAGTGCCGCTAGTTTTAAACAATGTTTTTAATTTTCAGTAAGCGGCCATCAGTCCAATAGTCATAATATCTGCTTTCTTACTATCCTTGCAAACAGTTCTTTGGGACACAATGTTGCTTAGGCCCAGTTCAAAGGTTATACTGCCCTGTTTTAACATCCCAAAGATTTGAAGCATAAGACTTGAAAGGCCGTTCCTCTGGGATGGCAGCTCTAACTCCATTTTAAAGTGGCTCCATTTGTAATTTTTCTTTGACATGAGTTAATCTGTTCACCATTGGTGGACACGGGGCTGTTTTTACCTTTTGGCAATTGTGAATAATGCTGCTGTCAGCATGGATATGTGTGTTTACTTGAGTCCGTTTTCAGTTCTAGAAACTCCATTCCCTAGGAGTAAGATTGCTGGATTACATGGTAATTCCATGTTTAACTTTCTTAGAAATCATCATTCTATTTTCCATAATGAATGTACTCTTTTGTATTCCCACCTGCATGACACCTGGATTCCAATTTCTGCACTTACTGACACCTGTTATTTTCTGGGTTTTGTTGTGTGTGTGTGTGGTTATTTTTGTTAGTTTTATTCTAGCCATCTCAACAGGTATGATGTGATACTTTGTTATGGTTTTGATTTGCACATCCCTATTGACTGACTGGTAATGGCGGGCATTTTTTATGTGCTTGCTGGCTGTTTGTGCGTCTGTTTGACATGTTTGTTGAAGTCCTTTGCCCATTTTAACTGGGTTGTCTTTTTCTTGTTGAATTGTAAATAATTCGTTATATGTTATGCATACTAGATTCTTTTCAGATATATGACATAAATATTTTCTTCCATTTTGTACAGTGTCTTTTCACTTGCTTAATGATGTCCTCTGATTTACAAAAGTGCTTAATGTTGATGAATATCAACTAATCTATTTTTAATTTATTGCTTGTGTTTTGGTGTCATATCTAAGAATTAATTGCCAAATCCTAGGCCATGAAGATTTGCCCTGTGTTTTCTTCTAAACATTTTATAGTTTTAACCCCCTGATCCATTTTGGCTGATTTGGGTGTTGAGGTGCAGCCGGAGTCCCATCCTCTGCATGTGGCTATCCGGTTGTCCCAGCACCATTTGTTGATGAGACAATTCTTTCTCCCTGAATGGACTTGGCAATCCTGGCTAAATCCATTGACCATAGTTGCCTGGTGTGTTTTTGGACTCCCAGTTTCATCTTATTGTTCCTATGTCTGTCCTTATGCCAGGACCTGCCCCTGCACTCGAGCCACTGCTGTTCCCTCATTCTCACCAGAGCTCCCATTTTCCCAGGTATCTGTGTCCCAGGCCCCTCCCCAGCTTTATCTCTGATTCACTATCCCAGCCTGGGCCTCAGTCTCTCCATCTGCAGGATGGGGGGAGGGGCGGGCTATGTTACACATACTTCACTCTAAAGGCAGCCGTGGGCAAACTACGGCCCGTGGGCCGGATCCGGCCTGTTTGAAATGAACTAAAAAAAAAACAAAAACCGTACCCTTTTATGTAATGATGTTTACTTTGAATTTATATTAGTTCACACAAACACTCCATCCATGCTTTTGTTCCGGCCCTCTGGTCCAGTTTAAGAACCCATTGTGGCCCTCGAGTCAAAAAGTTTTTCCACCCCTGCTCTAAGGCCACTTTCGTAGCAGCCTGCAGGTGTTGGCACTGGCCCTTCTCCACCAGTGTGACCTATGTCCGTCATGGAGGCGACCCCACTCGTGGGGAGACCACTGGCTCCTTCTCATCTTCCTGCCCTCCCTCTGTCACCATGCAAAACTGGGATGAACCTTTCCTGAGGTGGGCTGGACATGGGCTCCTGCTCCATCCTCATGACCCAGAGTGTTGGTCCAGCATCCCTCATCCAGGGACTGTCCTGGCCAGGAGTGTGGCCCCGTCAAGCTCTGGGGCCATCAGGCAGCCCAGTTCCCAGCATACAGCATCCTCCCAGCCAGAATGTGCAGGTGTGAAGTTCTAGCTCAGGGGTGGGCAAACTTTTTGACTCGAAGGCCACAATGGGTTCTTAAACTGGACCGGAGGGCCGGAACAAAAGCATGGATGGAGTGTTTGTGTGAACTAATAGAAATTCAAAGTAAACATCATTACATAAAAGGGTACGGTCTTTTTTTTTTTTAGTTTTATTCATTTCAAACGGGCCGGATCCGGCCCGCGGGCCGTAGTTTGCCCAAGGCTGGTCTAGCTCCAACACCTGCACCCCTGGGCTCACATCCCAGCTCACCTGCTTCTGTGCCCTGACCCTGGGCCAGTAGCTACCTGCCCTCATAGTGGAGGGTGACCTAGTGCTGTGAGGGATTGAGCTTGTCTTTCCTGCTCCCTCCTGAGTGTGAACCCTGAAGCCTCAGGATGACAGCAGTCAGGGTGAGTCATGTCCACCCAGCTGGGCAGGCATTTGCTGGAGGGGTGTGTGCGTCTGGAGCACTCTTGCCCTCAAGATGACCACTGCCCCGGGGTTCACCTGCGGGCTGGATGCTACACAGAGGAAATTCATGTGAGGTGGACGCTGAGTGCTGACAATAAGCTGACCAGGCAGGGGGACAGCTGAAACTCAAAGTCCAGAGAAGGAGAGAGTGAAAGTGGGCCTGGCTGGTGTGGCCAGAGCACATGTGTGCATGAGTGCCATGAATGTCACAACATGTGTGCACGTGTGCCAGCGCATGTGCATGTGTGCGACTGCATGTGTCCAATGGTGGGGCAAAAGTTTAATGGCCACCATAACAAGAAGGTATTTTCAGACAAACGAACAAAGCAGGCAACTCCACGAGTACAATGGTATTTATTACAGGATGATCTATTCACGCGGGAAGATTGGGTCAGACAGGGCACCGACCCAGCAGTTCTGCGCAGATTATCTCAGCTCACAAACCCCTGTTACTGTACCGTTGTTGTTTTTTTGTTTTTTTTTATATATATAGCACAACTCGGGCACTGACAGGAAAACACAAAGAATGCAGTAATGCAAGAGCCATTTCCTGGTGGCCTGTGGTGATTGTTTATAATCAATACTATCACCACTTTGATATTTATGTTGGTTGTCATGCCATTCTGGCTGTTGCTAACAAAATATTCATGGCTACATTTAAATGAACACAGATAATCATCAAATAGAAAGCTCTGATATGCTCACTGAGGACAGTGAGGTTGGTCAGAGGTGACAACATGAAACTAACACATGAAATGAAATCTGGGACACAAAGATGGAGTTGGCTTTGTCCCCATCTACTTCTATACAGCATGAGTACCAATGTGCCAGTGCATATGCAAATATGCATCCACATGCAGTGTACACACATGCATACGTACAAGTGCATGCGTGCATGTATGCCAGGGCTCATCTGTGATTGCATGCCTGCAAGTGTGTGATTACATGTGTGCATGTGTGAGATTGTATGTTCCAGCATGCCTGCCTGTGTGTCTGGTGTGGACTGATGCCTTGGATGGATGACAGAGGGCAGGGGTCTGGCAACACCCTCAAGGTGGCTGTCCTGCAGCTGCAGTGATGCCTGCCAGGGGACGGAACAGAACTGCAAAGCATGCTGAAGGCAGGCCTCTGGCGGTGGGGAGCAGGGTCAGACGGAGGCTGAAGGGCCATGGTCCAGGCAGTAAGGGGGACAAGCCCAGAGCAGATGGAACAGATGGAGAGGTGGGTGTTTGGGCAGAATCTCTGGGCAGTGGTGACCATTAGCTAAGGGATGAGAGGGATAGGATCTGGGAGCAAGAGACCCTGTCACTCCAGACTCCAGGTATGCTGGAATCACAGAACCCAGGGCCAGGCTGGACCTGGGCCCAGAGAGCCCCACTAGGGAGGGGTCCTGGCTGGCTCCCAGAGTGTAAAGCAGGGTGGGTGGAGTCCAGTACCAGCTCCCAAGTGTCTGTTGGTCTTCCTTGGGGTTGGGCCACTTTTCCAGCAATTTGGCTGACACTTGTCCCCAGGCCCCTCAGTCCATGACTGGGACCCTCCACTCCACCAGCCACCCACCAACAGCGAGAGTCCCAGGACCTGAAGGCAGAGAATCCCCAGGACCTGGATCCATCTCTAGCTTTTTCATCAGCCAGGCCCAGTGCCACCCTGTAGGCCTCTGATTAGGGAGCCCTGGGAGATGTGCCCCAGGGCAGGAGGGGGTTGAGGAACCCCGTGCTCCCCCCGCTCCCCTAGCCCATCTTCTCCCAGTAGGGCTCACTGAGAGGCCACAGGGTCCAGAAAGGGAGCAGTATGTCCAGCCAGGGGTAAGCATCATTTCCTGATCTATAGAGTTAGGGCAGCTCCCCTCATGGCCCTGGGGAGTCGGGCTGAGGCCTCTATTCTCCAGAGGAACATGCCCATATTTGCTACCCTCCCCAGGACCAGGTCAGGGCTGAGAACCAGACCTATGCACCCATACAACATATGGCACCCACACAGGTGTGCACAGCACCCATCATGGCTCACACACACATGTATAGTATGGTCATGGTCTCAACCAGTTTGCCTGGGGGACAGTCCTTACTGTCTCTTTAACCTTTGTCTATATAATGCCAAGGAGCCCCTGGGGTAGGGAGCACACAGCACCCCAGGCAGAAGCTCTATAGCAATGAAGAACACTGGGTTCCCATCACTCCAGCTCCAGCCTGGACAGGAGACTGTGCCCCAGGGCTGTGCCAGGCCAAGGGCAGAGGCTGCCAGGCCAGTGAGTGGGGAGAGAAACTGGCTGAGGCAGGTGAAGAAGTGGGGATGCAGCAGCTCTCGGGTTATGGCCCCAGGGGCATAAGCAGAGTAAGCTACTGGGAGTCAGGGGCAGCTTCTGTCCTTCACGCTGGTGGGTCCTCAAAGGGCAAGGGGATGGGAGCATCTCTCTGATGCGTTGGAGCCCCACCCACCAGCATCAGAGGATGGACTGGTCTAGCCCTGAAAGGGGGGCAAGCAACCCTTCCCTGCCCAAAGTCACAGCCCAAAGACATTGGGGGGATGGGGGATGGGGGAGCTCCTATTGCTCCTCCAATGGAGTGGGCCACCTCCCAGCTCCTCTCTCTGGAGCCCTTCTCTCTGGAGCCAGTGGACAGTGAAGGTCTCCAAGGACTGGCTGGGGACACAGGAGTACTGCTCTTCCCGCTCCCAGGGTTGGAATGTGGTAAAGGAGATGACTATTGGGGGTTTTTACATTTGCCCGACAAGTTCACTTGTGGGGTGGGGTGGGCAGCTGAGCCCTGCTCTGATGGGAACCAGCTGTGGGAGGAATGCTGTCTAGACGGGAGCAGGCCATGTCTCCCTGCTCACATCATCTCCCAGGGAAGACCTGGGTAGCTCTACAGCTGCAGTAATTGAAGACCATGTCTAGGGCTCCTGGGGCCAGTGGTGGCTTCACGATCACTGCCCAGAGGCCTGTCCTCGGGCCAAGGAAAACTGCTCCTCCACCTGGCTTCCCTGTGCAGGGCCACCCATCTGGCCCCTGAGCCCGTGAGGCCTCCCTAGCAGGTACCCCCCACTTTGGTACAGTCACAACTGCTCTCAGCCTGCTCCATCTACCTGCTCTCAGGAGGAATAATTCTCCCACCCCAAGTCTCCCAGGGACACAGGCTTGTACCTGGCCCATGAGCTGAGGGCGGTTTCTGGGAAGGACCAGAGAGGCCCATGTGGGGAGTGACAGCTCCCCATGCAGCACATCCAGGAAGGGACACGTGGGTGAAAATAACTGGCCAATGGGGAAAAGGTTGGGTACAGGTGGGGACATGAAGGTGGACTAAGCAGGCCAGTGAGGGATAAATGAGATACAGAAGGGGACATAAAGGTGGAAGGACTAGGTGTTCAGGGACAAGTAGGATAGAACAGAGGATGTGGGGATGAAAGGAGCCAGGCTATAAGGTTAGATGGGTGACAGGAGGCGACCTAGTGTGGAAGGAACAGGTCAGTGGGGGCCAAGTGTGTACAGAAGGGGACATAAAGGTGGAAGATCAGGCTTGTAGGGCAGCTGGGGTATAGAAGGGATATGGGATAGATGGAGCAGATCCTTGGGGACAGTTTGGATACAGGAGTAAATATAGGGTTAGAAGGAGCAGGCCTATGGGGACACGTGGGGTGGAGGAGGGACATGGGTGTAGAAGGAGCAGGTCAGTTGAGGACAGTTTTGGTATAGGAGGGGTCATAGGGAGCAAGGAACAGGTATTAGGAACAGTTTGGTTTTGGAAGGAGCTGGCCTATGGGGTGGGAGTTTAAGCTAGTACAGCCTTTTTTCTTTAATCCCTTACCCTAGAATATTTTTCCCATTGATTTTTAGAGAGTGGAAGGGAGGGGTAGAAACACACACACACAGAGAAACATTGATGTGAGAGAGACACATCGATTGGTTGCCTCCCACACGGGTGCCCCAGGAATTGAGCCTGCAACCCAGCTACATGCCCTTGACCCAGAATCAAACCCGAGACCCTTCAGTCTGCTGGCTGACGCTTGTACAGCCTTTTTAGGGGAATCTTTCCATCAAGCTCTATCTATGCAGACACTCCCATAAGCCAATGTATTTAAAAAATGCATCCCATGGTAATATGTGTTGGTGTGCAGAATGGGGCATGATCTGTACAGTGGAAAGTTGTTGAGATACTTGACGTCTGAAAAGGGTGTGCCGGTTTTGCAGAGCATCCCTCTGTGTGTTGAGGGGGTTCTCACCCAATTTCATCTGTGTCTGCACGTAACCACCCTCCTCCATGGGGTGGGTTTGTGGGGCCTCACCCTGGTCACACATCCTGGAGGGGCCTGGACAATCTTGGCTGCGTGGCTGTGGTGCTGGAGTGAACCCACCTGGGCTGGGCCGTCCTGGCTATGTAGGGAACGGATTAGGGGAACATCTGCCAACACCGCTGCCGGCCCCCAGGCACAGCCACGCCAGACCTGTGGCAGACCAGCCGCCCACAGGGAGCAGACCGCAGCTCAGGTCAGCACGCACCTGACCAGGCCAAGGCCCTTCCTCACCCCTGAGCACTGTCGGGAGATGAGGTGGCACTGCCCCTGCCTTCAGAGACTGGGGGAGGGGAGCCAGACCCTGCGCAGAGGAGCTCCCATCTGCTGGTGCACTGTCCATGTGGCTCCCAGGGGACAGTGGTCACTGATACTCCTTATAGCCAGGTGGGCATTCTGGGCGCAGCATGCAGGAGTCTAGGCTTGCAGTTGGACAAGTGCAAGGACCTCTGGCCCCTCTGCCAGCAGAGGGCCTTCATCCCCCAAAGTGGAAGCTGCCCTTGCAATTACACTGTGGCCATGGGGTCTTGTTTTCACCGCTGTATAGGTCCTGCCCCCCGGCCGAGTAAAGGCCCTGTGTTGGGGAGCACACAAGACTTGGTCGGAAAGTTTATAAGGAGGACATTCTGAGAAAAGGGAAGTGTGCGGATTCCTGCCCTGTTTATCGGAATCCTGACTTAGGGGAGACTTATGGGAGTGCTGAAGGCGTGCCCCTCATTATTCCTTGACCTTTCCAAACAAGTCTGTGCAGGTGTAGACCCCCGGGTGTTTACTGGAATCCTTATGCTTAATCTTTTGGGTGTCCTTGCTTTAAAGACACTACAAACACATGTGTCCTCCCAATATTACTTACTCTGCTGATTGTATCTAAAAGATAAACTTTATCTCAAACTGCTGTTACAATAAAAGGCTAACGATGCAGGCAATTGAGGCTGCCTGGCTTCCTCAGCCAGCTGTCCCGTAGCCTTCTCTTTCACAGTGAAACTGTTGGAGTAATCCATTCATCCATTGTTCAGGGGCTTCTGGTCAGCCCCAGCAGCCTTACTGGAGTCTAGTGGTAAATTCACCAGGGGAAGGTCAGCCACCCACCTTCTTATACCACACACAAGAATAAGCTCAAAATGGAATAGGAACTTAATGTTAGACTCAAAACCATAAACATCCTAGAAGAAAACATACGCACTAAAATCTCGGACATTTCTCATAGCAATATTGTTTCTGATATATCTCCTTGGGCGAGTAAAAGAAAAAAAAAGACAAATGGGACTACACAAAAATAAAAATGTTTTGCACAGCAAAGGAAACCATCAACAAAATGAAAAGACAACCCACTGAAGATAGAACATATTCACCAATGATACATCTGATAAGGGATTAATATCTGAAATTTATAAGGAACCTATAAAACTCAACACCAAAAAACAATCTAATTTGGAAAAGGGACTTGAATAGACTCTTCTTCAAAGAGGACATACAGATGGCCAATAGACATATGAAAAGATGCTCAACATCACTAATCATCAGAGAGATGCAAATTAAAACCACAATATCACCCCACACCTGTCAGAGTGCTATCTATCTATCTATCTATCTATCTATCTATCTATCTATCTATAAAAAGCTGTGAATGACTGTACATCTATCCGACCATCTGACTGACCGACCAGTCAGTGCATATAATGCACACAACGTTTAAAAATAAACGTTGACTTGTGCATGCACCATATATAAAGCTCTCACACACATGTGTTTTGCTATGTCGAAATTATGGGATGAGACTAAATCTCATTTTATAGCAATATTAAAATATTTCTTCTAATTAATTTCCTTTCACTGTGCACACATCCATGCACCAGGCCACTAGTAATCAATAAATAAACAACAAATATTGTGAGGATGTAAAGAAAAAGGAACCCCTGTGCACTGTTGGTGGGAATGCAGATTGGTACAACCACTGTGGAAAGTGGTATGGAGTTACCTCAAAAAATTAAAAATGGAACTGCCTTATGACCCAGCAATTCTACTTCTGGGAATTTATCCAAAGAAACTTGAAACACTAATTCAAAATAATATATGCACCTCTATCTTCATTGCAGCATTATTTACAATAGCCAAGATTTGGAAACCGCCTGAGTGTCCATCAGTAGATGAATGAATAAAAAAGCTGTGGTACATTTACAAATGGAATACTACTTGGCTGTAAAATGAAGAAAAAATTACCCTTTGCAACAGCATAGATGGACCTGGAGAGCTTTATGTTAAGTGAAATTAGTTAGTCAGAGTATCATATGATTTCACTCATATGTGGAATCTAATGAACAAACTGAACTAACAAGCAAAATAGAGACAGACTCATAGATAGAGAGCTGGCTGACATCTGCAAGGGGGAGGTTAAGGGGCTGGAGCCGGGTGATGGAACTGAGAGGAAAAAAGAGAGAGAAAAAACTCATGGACTTGGACAACAATGTGGTGATTGCCAGGAGGAGTGTGGGTGGGGGCAAGTGGAGGAGGGTATGGGGGGATAAATGGTGATGGAATAAGCCTTGACTTGAGTGATAAACAGACAATACAATATACAGAGAATGTGTTGTGGAATTGTGCACCTGAAACCTATATAATATTTTTAACCAGTGCCACTCCAATAAAGTCAATAAAAAGGAAAAAAGAAAAAGAAATTAACAAGTACTGGCTAGGATATGGACAATTGGAACTCTTGTACATTGTTGCTGGGAGTGAAAAATGGTGCTGTGGAAAGGTTGGTGGTTCCTCAAAAAGTTAAACTTAGAATTATCATATGATCCAACAATTCTATGATATATTCAAGAGAATGAAAGCAGGCAAACAAACATGTATTTGTACACCTATGTTCATGAAAGCATTAATCACAATATGAAACATGGAAACAACCCAAGTGCCTATGGACAAATGAATTGATAAGTAAAATGTAGTCTATCCATACAATGGAATGTTACCTAGCTTTAAAAAGGAAGGAAATTCTGACACCTGCTACAGCTTGGATGGACCTTGAAGACACTGTGGTAACTGGAATAAGGCAGACACAAAAAATCAACTATTGTACCATCCCCCTTATATGGAGTTTCTAGAATAGGGACATTATCCTATGTAATAAAAGGGTAATATGCAAATCGACCAAATGGTGGAATGACCAGTAGCTATAACATGCACTGACCACCAGGAGGCATATGCTCAATCCAGGAGTGCTCTGGTGGTCAGTGGGCTCCCAAAGGGGGAGTGCTGCTCAGCCAGAAGCTGGGCTCATGGCTGGCAAGCGCAGCAGCAGTGGCAGGAGCCTCTCCCACCTCCGAGGCAGCACTAAGGAGCAGCTAGCCAGCTTCTGGCTGAGTGGAATTCTCACAGGGAAAGCCAGGCTCACGGCTGGTGAGTGCAGCCATGGTGGCGGAAGCGTCTCCTGCCTCTGCGGCAGCACTAAGGACCCCTCAGGGGATGTCCGCCTGCTGGCTTAGGCCCACTCCCTGCTGGCAGTTGGACATCCCCTGAGGGGTCCTGGACTGCAAGAGGGCACAGGCTGGGCTGAGGGACCCCTCCCTTCCACCCCCCCCCCAGTGCACAAATGTCGTGCACTGAGCCTCTAGTAGAAACAGAAAGTAGAATAGAAGTTTCCAGGGGCTTCGGTAGGGGGTAGCAGGAGTTAACAATAGACACACAATTTCTATTTAGAAATATGAAAAACTTCTGGAAATGGATGGTGGTGATGGTTGCACAGCATTGAGAATGCACTTAATGCCACTGAATTGAACACTTAAAAAGATTGTCAAAATAGTAAATGCTATGTGATGTGTATTTTACTGCAATGTATATTTTACTGTTAAGGCAATTGACAATAAAATTCACTAACACAAAAGAGGCTTCGTCCAGAAGGTCGTCCGGAATGACGTCCAGAAGGTTGTTCAGCTGTCCAGTCTAATTAGCATATTAGGCTTTTATTATTATAGACTAGAGGCCTGGCGCACAAAAATTTGTGCACTGGCGGGGGGGGGGCAGGGTGTGTGTGTCCCTCAGCCCCACTTGTGCCCTCTCACAGTCTGGGACCCCTCGGGAGATAACAACCTGCTGGCTTAGGCCTGCTCCCGGGTGGCAGAGGGCAGGCCCAATCCCTAGGTGCCTTCCCCGCAGCCCCTGGTCAGGCTCAGAGCAGGGCCAATTGGGGAGTTGGGGCACCACCCCCTGTCATGCACAGAGCAGGGCGGATCAGGAGGTTGCGATGCCACCCTCAGTCATGCTCAGGGTAGGGCCGATTGGGGGGTTGGGGTGCCGCCCCCTGTCACACTCAAGGCAGGGTCGATGGGGAGGTTGCGGCGCCATCACCTGTCACACACAGAGAAGGGCAGATCAGGGGGTTGTGGCACCACCCCTGTCACATACAGAGCCGGTCGATCAGGGGGTTGGGGCGCTGCCCACTGTCACGCACAGAGCAGGGCCCATCAGGGGGGTTGGGGCTCTGTACACTGTCACAAACAGAGCAGAGTTGATCAAGGGGCTGGGAAGCTCCCCCGTGTCACCCACAGAGCAGGGCCGATCAGGGGGTTGGGATCCCCCCTGCCATGCACAGAGCAGGGCAGATCAGGAAATTGTGATGCCACCCTAAGTCATGCTCAGGGTAGGGCCGATTGGGGGGTTGGGGCGACACCCCCTCTCACACTCAAGGCAGGGCCGATGGGGAGGTTGTGGCTCCACCCTGTCACACACAGAGCAGGGCCGATCAGGGGGTTTGGGTGCTGCCCCCTGTCGTGCTGCTCCAGGGGCCAGGAGGCCTCATGGCTCCGCTGATCCCAGGTTCGGGAGGCCTCATGGCTCCGCTTGACACAGGGGCAGTGAGGCCTCGCTGCTCTGCTGATCCCAGGTTCGGGAGGCCTCGCGGCTCCGCTGATCACAGGCCGGGAGGCCTCGCAGCTCCGCTGATCCCGGTGCCAGAAGGCCTCATGGCTCCTCTGATCCCGGGTTCAGGAGGCCTTGTGGTTCCGCTGATCCCAGGCCAGGAGGCCTTGCGGCTCCACTGATCCCGGTGCTAGGAGGCATATTACCCTTTTACTATATAGGATAGAGGCCTGGTGCACGTGTGGGGACCGGCTGGTTTGCCCTGAAGGGTGTCCCAGATCAGGGTGGGGGTTCCGCTTGGGTGCCTGGCCAGTCTGGATGAGGGGATGATGGCTGTTTGCAGCTGGTCACAGCCCTTTCAGGGTGGGGGTCCCCACTGGGGTGCCTGGCCAGCCTGGGTGAGGGGCTGAGGCCCGTTTTCAGG
Source organism: Myotis daubentonii (assembly GCF_963259705.1). Taxonomy (NCBI): domain Eukaryota; kingdom Metazoa; phylum Chordata; class Mammalia; order Chiroptera; family Vespertilionidae; genus Myotis; species Myotis daubentonii. The sequence continues at coordinate 7,731,359 of NC_081844.1, read as the reverse complement.
CTGGCGGGTGACCAAAGCTCCCAACCTCTCTTTTATTTCTTTTTTCTTTTTTATTCTGGGATTTTATTTACCTTCTATGGCTGTCACTGGAGCTGAGAGCCATCTTTAGCTCTGAGGCTCGGCTCCAGCTCTGAGACCTCGGCTGCTGAAAGCAGGTTTCTGGACTTTGTTTACCTTCTGTATTTGAAACTTTGTTGCGACTCCAGCTCTGAGATCCCGGCTGACTGAAAGCAGGTTTCTGGGGTTTTGTTTAGCTTCTATATTTGTAACAATGTTTCTTAGAGAGCAGCTGAGAGGCCGGCAGCAGCAGGCGGGGAACCTGGCTTCCTCCGTCACTGGAGCAAGCAAGCCTCCCTGTTCGCATCAGCTGCCTGGCTGTCGGCCGCCATCTTGGTTGGCAGTTAATTTGCATATCTTGCTGATTAGCCAATGGGAAGGGTAGCGAAGTTACGGCTAATTACCATGTTTCTCTTTTATTAGATAGGATAGCTTTGTTGGATATAGATTCTTGGTTAATAGTTTTTTTTTCTCTTAGCACTTTGAATATTTTATTCACTGCCTTCTAGCTACCATTATTGGCTACTATGAATAATGTTTGGTATGTTTTATTTTGCCTTCATTTACTCCTTCTCCAATGTTTCTTTATGTAGATCCAAGTATCTCATCTGTATAATTTTCCCTGTTTTCCTGAAAAGTTTCTTGTAATATTTCTTGCAAGTTAGGTCTACTGGTGACAAAATTCCTTAATTTTTGTTTTCCTGAGGAAGTCTTTATTTCTGTTTCACTTTTGAAGTATAATTTCATTGAATATAGAATTCTAGATTAGTGAGATTTCTTCTTTCCACGTTTTAAATATTTTGCCCTAACCAGTTTGGCTCAGTGGATAGAAAAGTGTCCCAGGTTGGATTCCAGTCAAGGGCATGTACCTTGATTGCAGGCACATCCCCAGTAGGGGGTATGCTGGAGGCAGCTGATCGATGTTTCTCTCTCATCTATGTTTCTAACTCTCTATCCCTCTCCCTTCCTCTCTGTAAAAAAAATCAATAAAATATATTTTAAAAAATATTTTCCTCCCCTCCTCTTGCTTGCTTGGTTTTGAGGCAAAGTCTGATATAATTCTTACCCTTGCTCCTCTATAGGTCGAGCTTTTCCCCTCTGACTTCTTTCAAGACTTTGTCTTTAATTTTCTGTGGTATTGAATGGCTAGTTGTAGACTTTTTTGGTATTCATCCTGTTTGATGTTCTCTGGGGTTCCTGGATCTGTGGTTTGGGCCTATCATTAGTTTTGGAAAATTCTCAGACATTGTTGCTTCAATTATTTCTTCTGTTGTTTTCTCTCTTTTCTTTCCTCCTGATATTCCCATTATGTGTATGTTGCATCTTTTAAAAAAAAGTGTTTTTTTTTTGTTACTCCTCACCTGAGGATATTTTTTCCATTGCTTTTTCAGAGTGGAAGGGAGGGAGGAAGAGAGAAACATTGATGTGAGAGAGACACATCAATTAGTTACCTCTCACATGCACCCGTACTAGGGACAAGGAGCGACCCTGCAACCTATGTAGGTTCCCTGACCAGAAATCATACCCAAGACCCTTTGGTGTGCAGGCTGATGCTTTAACCACTGAGCAATGCTGGTCATGGCTGTGTTGCACCTTTTTGATTATCCCACAGTTCTGGGGTATTCTGTTTCTTTTCCTTGTTTCTATTACAATGTCAGTTTTAGAAGTTTCTATTGGCATATCTTCAGGCTCATGATTATTTTCTTGGACGTGTTCAGTTTACTAATGAGCTCATCAAAAACAGTCTTCACTTCCATTTTCTTTTAATTCTATCTTAGAATTTCCATCTCTACCTATATTTCCCATTCGTTCTTGTATGCTGTCTACTTTACTCATTAGAGGCCTTAGCATATAAATCACAGTGGTTTTAAAATTCCTTATCTCATAATTCCAACATCTGTGCCATATATAAGTCTGGTTCTGATGCTTGCTTTGTCTCTTCAAACTGTGTTTTTGCCCTTTAGTATGCCTTATACTTTTTTGTTAAAACTGACAAGATGCACAAGTAAAAGGAACTGAGGTAAAAACAATTTTGTGTGAGGTTTGTATGAGGTTTTGGATGCTGTAGCTGTCTTGTCAGAGGACAAACTTTCCTGTGCTGTCCTTGTTTTGTCTCCCTTATCCTCTTTGATCTATGAGATTCCCCAGAGACTTAAGTATTGTCTGAGAAACATAGTTTTAAAAATTGTATTTCTATTATTACCCGGGGGTCATTTCAATGTGGTGGTGAGGTGTGGGACAGGAGAGCGTTCCATAATTCTATTGCTACTGGACAGAGGCCGGCCCTGAGCAGGTCTACCTCAGGCTGGCCTGTAGTATGCAGATTCTTGACTTTGTGTAGAAAAGATTTTGCATCAGGAGTCAGATGGTTTTGAGAGTATGTTTTTTAATTCTGGGGACAGTGAAACAAAGGAAGCACTTAGGGTAGAAGCAGCAGGAGAGCGTAGGAGGTGCTCTGCTCTGGCTCCTTAGAAATGCTCTAGGAAAGCAGTGAGCCTGGGCAGGGCTGCTGTTGGCTCACTGGGAAGGAAAGGTCGCAGTGACAGAGTGAGCCTGGGTGGGGCTGCTTTAGCTCACTGGGACGTCAGAGAAAAAGAGGACCTTGGAGACAGGATCAGGGGTGAGCCTGGGTCGAGTTGCCACTGCTCACTGCTTCCCTAGATGCAAGTCTCATGGGGACCCTTAGAATTAAGGAAGAAATAAAAAATTAATGCCTGGGTAGGGGTACGGAGGTGCTCTAGAGTGAGCCCGCCTTGAATCTTTATCCTGAGGGCTTTCTATTCTTTTTTTTTTCTGTTGGGGAGAATCTTAGGGGAGGGTTTCTGTAGAATATTCATCAGTTTTTGTTTTTTTTTATTATTATTGCTTAAAGTATTACAAAGAGTATTACATATGTCTCCTTCCCCCCCCCCGCCCTTGACAATCCCATGGCCTCCCCTACCCCCCAGTGTATGTCCATTGGTTATGCTTATATGGATGCATACATGTCCTTCGGTTGATCTCTTACCCCCTCCCTTACCCCCCGTCCCCGGCCTTCCTGCTGTAGTTTGACAGTCTGTTCGAGGCAGCTCTGCCTCTGTATCTATTTTTGTTCATAAGTTTATAATGGTCTTTATTATCCATAAATGAGATCATGTGGTATTTTTCCTTCATTGACTGGCTTATTTCACTTAGCATAATGCTCTCCAGTTCTGTCCATGCTGTTGCAAATGGTAAGAATTCCTTCTTTTTTACAGCAGCATAGCATTCCATTGTGTAGATGTACCACAGTTTTCTAATCCATTCATCTACAGATGGGCACTTAGGCTGTTTCCAGATCTTAGCTATGGTGAATTGTGCTGCTATGAACATAGGGGTGCATATATCCTTTCTGATTGGTGTTTCTGGTTTCCTGGGATATATTCCTAGAAGTGGGATCACAGGGTCAAATGGGAGTTCCATTTTTAGTTTTTTGAGGAAACTCCATACTGTCTTCCATAGTGGCTGCACCAGTCTGCATTCCCACCAGCAGTGCACAAGTGTTCCTTTTTCTCCACATCCTCTCCAGCACTTGTCGTTTGTTGATTTGTTGATGATAGCCATTCTGACAGGTGTGAGATGGTACCTCATTGTAGTTTTGATTTGCCACTCTCAGATGATTAGTGACTTGGAGCATGTTTTCATATGTATCTTGGCTTTCTAAATGTCCTCTTTTGAAAAGTGTCTATTTAGGTCCTTTGCCCATTTTTTGATTGGATTGTTTATCTTCCTTTTGTTGAGTTGTATGAGTTCCCTATAAATGTTGGAGGTTAAACCCTTATCAGTGATAGCATTGGCAAATATGTTCTCCCATGTAGTGGGCTTTCTTGTTGTTTTGTTGATGGTTTCTTTTGCTGTGCAGAAACTTTTTATTTTTATGTAGTCCCATTTGTTTATTTTCTCTTTAGTTTCCAATGCCCTAGGATCTGTATCAGTGAAGAAATTGCTTCGGCATATGACTGAGATTTTGTTGCCTTTGGATTCTTCTAGTATTTTTATGGTTTCCCATCGTATATTTAAGTCCTTTATTCATTTTGAGTTTATTTTTGTGTATGGCGTAAGTTGGTGGTCTATTTTCATTTTTTTGCATGTATCTGTCCAATTTTCCCAACACCATTTATTGAAGAGACTATCTTGACTCCATTGTATGTTCTTGCCTCCTTTGTCAAATATTAATTGAGCGTATTGGTTGGGGCTGATTTCTGGGCTCTCTATTCTATTCCATTGATCTATATGTCTGTTGTTGTGCCAGTACCAGGCAGTTTTGAGAACAGTGGCTTTGTAATACAGCTTGATATCTGGTATTGAGAGCCCACCTACTTTGTTCTTTCTCAGGATTGCTGCAGCTATTCGGGGTTTTTTTTTTTTATTCCAGATGAATTTTTGGAGAGTTAGTTCTAGGTCTGTGAAATATGCCATTGGTATTTTAATGGGAAGTGCGTTGAATTTATAGATTGCTTTGGGTAGTATGGACATTTTAATATGTTGATTCTACCAATCCAAGAACATGGTATGTTCTTCCATCTGTTTATGTCTTCCTCTATCTCTTTTTTCAATGTCCTGTAGTTTTCTGAGTAGAGGTCTTTTACCTCTTTAGTTAAGTTTATTCCTAGGTAGCTTAATTTTTTTGGTGCGATGGTAAATGTGATTGCCTTTTTAGTCTCTCTTTCTGCAAGTTCACTATTGGTGTATAGAAACGCCATAGATTTCTTGGCGTTAATTTTGTATCCTGCTACATTGCCAAATTCATTTATTAAGTCTAATAGTTTTTTGATGGAGTCTTTAGGGTTTTTTAAGTATAATATCTTGTCATCTGCAAATAAGGACAGTTTTACTTCTTCTGTTCCTATTTGGTTGCCTTTTATTTCTTCTTCTTGTCTAATTGCAATGGCTAATACTTCCAGTACTATGTTGAACAGTAGTGGTGAGAGTGGGCATCCTTGTCTTGTTCCTGTTCTTAGGGGAAATGGTGTTAGTTGTTGTCCATTAAGTATGATGTTGGCTGTGTGTTTGTCATATATGGCTTTTATTATGTTGAGGTATGATCCTTCAATTCCCACCTTGCTGAGAGTTTTTATCAAAAATGGGTGTTGAATTTTGTCAAACGCTTTTTCTGCATCAATTGATATGACTATGTGGTTTTTTTCTTTCAACTTGTTTATGTGATGTATCACGTTTATTGATTTGCGGATATTGTACTATCCTTGCATCCCTGGGATAAATCCTACTTGGTCGTGGTGTATGATCTTTCTGATGTACTGCTGGATCTTATTTGCTAAGATTTTGTTGAGGGTTTTGGCATCTATGTTCATGAGGGATATTGGCCTGTAATTCTCTTTCATTGTGCTGTCTTTACCTGGTTTTGGTATTAGGGTGATGCTGGCTTCATAGAATGAGCTTGGAAGTATTCCTTCCTCTTGGATTTTTTGTAGTAGTCTGAGAAGGATAGGTTTTAGTTCTTCCTTGAATATTTGGTAAAACTCCCCTGTGAAGCCGTCTGGCCCTGGGCTTTTGTTTGCCAGAAGGATTTTGATGACTGCTTCAATTTCTTCCATAGTTATTGGCCTGTTGAGATTTTTAGATTCTTCCTGATTGAGTTTTGGAATGTTGTATTTTTCTAGGAATATGTCCATTTCCTCCAGGTTGTCTAGTTTGTTGGAGTAGAGTTGTCCATAGTATTTTTTAACAATCATTTGTATTTCTGTGGGATCTGTTGTTATTTCACCTCTATCATTTCTGATTTTGTTTATTTGGGTCCTCTCTCTTTGCTCCTTGGTGAGCCTGGCTAGAGGTCTGTCAATCGTGTTTATCCTTTCAAAGAACCAGCTCTTTGTTTCATTGATTATCTGTATTGTTTTTTTGGTCTCTATGTCATTTATTTCTGCTCTAATCTTTATTATCTCCTTCCTTCTGCTCACTCTGGCGTTTTCTTGTTGCTCTCTTTCTAATTCTTTGAGCTGTAGATTTAGATGATTTACTACCATTTTTTCTTGTTTTTTGAGATAGGCCTGTAGAGCTATAAACTTCCCTCTCAGGACTGCTTTCATTGTGTCCCAAAGGTTTTGGATTGTTGTGTTTTCATTGTCATTAGTTTCCAGGATGTTTTTAATTTCTTCTTTGATCTCATTGGTAACCCAATCAATATTTAATAACATGCTATTCAGCTTCCAAGTGTTTGAGTATTTTGAGTTGTTTTTATTGTAGTTTATTTCTAATATTATGCCCTTGTGGTCTGAGAAGATTCTTGGTATGATTTCAATCTTCTTGAATTTGGGGAGACTTTGTATGTGGTCTATTTTTGAAGATGTCCCATGAGCACTTGAGAAGAATGTATATTTTGTGGCTTTGGGGTGAAGTGTTCTGAAGATGTCGATTAAGTCCATCTGATCTAGTGAGTCATTTAGGATTGCTGTTTCTTTGCTGAGTTTTTGTCTAGCGGATTTATCCAGTGATGTCAGTGGTGTATTAAAGTCCCCTACTACGATTGTATTTTTATTGATCTCTCCCCTGATATCTTCCAGGAGTTTTCTTATGTATGTGGGTGCTCCTGCATTGGGTGGATATATGTTTATCAGGCAGTGGGAGCCTCTTGTTGTATTGATCCCTTTAGTATTATGAAGTGGCCTTCCTTATCTGTTTTTATGGCCTTCACTTTGAGGTCTATTTTGTCCGATATAAGTATTGCTACCCCAGCTTTCTTTTTCTTTCCATTTGCCTGAAAGATATTTTTCCATCCCTTCACTTTCAGTCTGTGTGAGTCCCTTCTAATGAGGTGGGTCTCTTGTAGACATCAAATATATGGGTCATGTTTTTTTATCCACTCAGCCACTCAATGTCTTTTGATTGGAGCATTTAGTCCATTTACGTTTAAAGTTATTATTGAAAGGTACTTGTTTGTAGCCATTTGTATTTTTTTGTGGCTGTTTTCTTTCTGGGCTTTTTAGTTCTTCTTTTTACACCAGTCCCTTTAGCATTTCTTGCATTGCTGGCTTGGTGGTGATAAACTCCCTTAGCCTTTTTTTTGTCTGTGAAGCTTCTTATTTCCCCTTCAATTTTGAATGATAGCCTTGCTGGATAGAGTATTCTTGGATTCAGTCCTTTGGTTTGCATCATTTTGTAAATTTCTGTCCATTCTTTTCTGGCCTGATGTGTTTCTGTTGAGAAATCATTTGATAATCTGATGGGGGATCCTTTGTAGGTAACTCTCTGTTCTCTCTTGCAGCCTTTAAGATTCTCTCTTTGTCTTGTACATTTGCCATCGTTATTATGACGTGTCTTGGTGTGGGTCTTTTGGGGTTCATCTTGCCTGGGACTCTCTGTACTTGTGTAACTTTTTTCTTCCCCATATCTGGGAAGTTTTCTGACATTATTTCTTCAAATAGATTTTCTAATCCTTGCTGCTCTTCTTGTCCTTCTTGCAGCCCTATTATGCGTATGTTACTTCGTTTCATGTTGTCCCGAAGCTCCCTTAGGCTCTCCTCCTGCTTTTTAATTTTTTTCTCCAGTTGCTGTTCAGATTGAGCTTGTTTCTCTGTCTTATCTTCTAACTCACTAATTTGGTCCTCTGCTTCTTCTAGTCTGCTGTTGAAACTTTCCATGGTGTTTTTGATTGTAGCTATATCACTTTTCATTTCTTCCTGATTCTTGCATAGGTTGTTGGTTTTCTTATCCATCCGGTGAATGAATTGTACAACCATTATTCTGAATTCTTTTTCTGTCATGTTGCATGCTTCAACTTCATTAATTTCCTTTCTTGGCCACTCCTCATTGTCTTTCCTCTGGGTGTTGTGTCGTCTCTTCATTCTGATTATCTCCCAATGGTTCAAACGTCGAGTTGTGTGGGCCTGGGCCGTGTGCAGTGGGAGCCTCCCACCACCCTAGTGTCACTGAAGAGCTCTGACACTAAGATGTGTGGTTGTTGTGGGTTGGTGGGAACCAGGCTCGCTCAGAGTCAGTGTAGTCAGTGCTCAATGTGGTCTCGTACGCGCCCTTAGAATCAGGGACCCTGCTGAAACAGAGAACCCCCTAGAGCGTGTTGAAAACCAGAGCCCCCTAGCGTGTGCCAGGAGTCAGAGTTCCCCAAGAATCCAGTATCAGAGATCTTGCCTTGAGAATCAGGTTCCCTGTGTGCCCTTGCACCAGGAATTGGAGTCACTGGCTCTTAGTATGAATGCACAGGGAATCAGGATCTCAGGTGCAGGTGATAAGAAACACAGTCAAGTCACTGGTGCTTGGTGCTGCCTCCTGCCCAGAGAATCGGGGTCCCTGGGCCTGTGCTATGCAGGACAAATTCCTGGTGTTCGGGCGATTTCTCCCAGCCCAGGACTCCGAAGCCGCAGTGCACGTAGGCTCAGTTCCTGGGGTTCACGCGTTTGCTCCCAGCCCAGGACTCCTGAACCCGGCCCTATGCGGGATCAGTTCCAAGGTGCTGGTGCACTTCCAGGCCAAAGTTCCTGCAGTGCTGAGGCCCAGGCAAGGGGTGGGTTAGTTACCCTGGCGCTGCCCACGAGCCTGCGGGAAGGGGGGATGGGCTCTGTTACTCACGGATCTGCCGCGGGGATTTCTGAACTTTTGGTGTCCGCAGTTCTGTAGCTGTGGTCACAGGTCTCTGTCCCCAGTGGCTGTAGGGTCCTGGTATGCGTCTGAGATCAGACTGGGTGGTGCTGAGGCCAGGATCCTAGTCTCAAGCAGCTCTGTTTCCCAAGATGGCATGGTCGCTGTGCCTGTGCTGGCCGCCCAGGAGTGTCCTTGCAGGGAGCGGGACGCCGCCGCCTAAGACTGCCCAGTTTAGCAGCCCCTTAGAAGACCTGCGGAATCTAACTGTCCCTAGCTCATACACACACATACCACACACATCCACACACTCCTCTATCACTTCCTTGCACTCTCACACTCTCTCCCTCCCTACCTTCCTGCTAGTTGCCATTTTTTTCTCCTATTCATCAGTTTTTCAGGTGCATTTTAAATAAGCTGATGCATCAAAATGAGTGTATAGGGGAGTTTTGGGTTATTCTTTGGGCTGTTTTGCTTTTGTCTAGGGTCTGTCTGGCTTTAATGGGGTTATTGCTATTTGTTCCCCAACTTCATCTGTCCCTGGGTTTAGCTGGCACAAATCACATTAGTTGGGTCATTGTTCTCTTTTTCCCCAGCCAGGGTGGTTTAAGCTATGTATTTTCTGGTTAAGGAGAAAGGTATAAACCATTCGCTCTCAAGTGTCCTTGGTTGGGGAGGATAAGTTCTTGTGATTCCCAAGCTGGCTGCAAGCTGCCCAATCTGTTTGGCCTTGTTTAATTTTCTTGTCTCCGTTTCCCCATTCCAATAGCCCAGGGATTTTTCTAGTTTCTTACTTTCCTGCTATGAGCAGATCTCAGTATTTGTGGGCCTGTACCTTGAGCTGTGACCTTCACATGTGTTCCTCAGCCCCTCTTAGGTGGGATAAGAAAGATAAAGGGACTGGGGTGGGCATTTCCCTCCCCCAAGGTGGTCAGGCTCTGGTGGAATGATTTCTCCTCAGGGCAGGCCTTGTTAGAAGAACAGATGTTCTGGTGTACTCACAATGACTATTTCCCCCAGCACTCCACCTGAAGGAGTAAAGGATTTTTCTCTCATCTTCAGTGTGAGAACTGGATGTGGCTCCTGGAGTTAAAACTCATAAAAGTGAAGGCTCTCCTGGAGTTTTGCACTCAGTCTTGTTCACACTGAGCCTCCAGCATTTATCTGTTACTAGAAGCCCGGTGCATGAATTCGTGCACCAGTGGGGTCCCTCAACCTGGCCTGCGGGATCAGGCCAAAACCAGCTCTCCGACATCCCCCAAGAAGTCCCGGATTGTGAGAGGGTGCAGGCCAGGCTGAGGGACCCCACCAGTGTATGATCGGGGCCAGGGAGAGATGCGGGAGGTTGGCCAGCAGGGGAGGGGACACGGGAGGGCTCCAGGGCATGTCCAACCCATCTCACTCAGTCCTGATTAGCTGGACCCCAGCAGCAAGCTAACCTACGGGTCAGAGCGTCTGCCCTCTGGTGGTCAGTGCACATCATAGCGAGTGGTTGAGTGGCCTTAGCATATCATTAGCATACTACTCTTTGATTGGTTGAACAGATTACTGGACAACTGGACAGCATATTAGGCTTTTATTATATAGGATAGTTCAGGGTTTCCTGCCCCAGCACTGGTTTCCCAGGACGTTTCTGCTCATGGGTTTCTCTCTGGTAAGTTGTGATTCTCTAGATTCACCTTTGTCTCTCTAGTTTTGGGGGTTTGCCCTATGCCCTCATTTCTCTAAAGAATCAAAGAAGAGTTGTTGATTTTCAGTTTGTACAGCATTTAACTTGTTAGGATGGAATGCAACTTCCCAGATCCTCATATGTGACTAGGCCTGCAGGGGAGGGCAGTTGGGGTGACCAGGCTGGCAGGGGAGGGCTGTTGGGGGTGATCAGGCCAGCAGAGGAACAGTTAGGCATCTATCAGGCTGGCAGGGGAGCAGTTAGGGGCAATCAGATAGGCAGGCAGGCAAGCGGTTGGAAGCCAGCAGTCCTGAATTGTGAGAGGTATGTCCGCCTGCCCGTTTAGGGTCAGAACAAAAAATGTATATTTTCTAAATATGAAGTCATGTCATCTGCAAATAGAGACAATTTTATTTCTTCCTTTCCATTTCCGGTACCTTGTGTTTCTTTTTCCTGCCTGATTTTTCTAGCTAAAACTTTTAGTGTTGTGTTAAGAAGAGTGGTGAAACTGAGCACCCTTGTCCTTTTCCTGATTTTAAAGGGAAATCTTTCAGCCTTCACCATTGAGTACAATGTCAGTTATGGGCTTATTATATACTAGAGGCCCGGTGCACGAAATTCGTGCACTGGGGGGGGGTGTCCCTCAGTACAGCTGTACCCTCTCCAATCTAGGACCTCCCGAGGGATGTCTGACTGCCTGTTTAGACCTGATACATGTGGGATTGGGCCTAAACGAGCAGTCGGACATCCCTCTCACAATCCAGGACTGCTGGCTCCCAACCGCTTGCCTGCCTGCCTACCTGATTGCCCCTAACTACTCCCCTGCCAGCCTGATTGAAGCCTAACTGTTCCCCTGCTGGCCTGATTGCCCCCAACAGCCCTCCCCTGCCAGCCTGGTCACCCCATCTGCCCTCCCCTGCAGACCTGGGCACCCCCAATTGCCCTCTCCTGCAGGCCCGGTTGCCCCTAACTACCCTCCCCTGCAGGTCTGGTCCCCCACAACTGCCCTCCCCTGCCAGCCATCTTGTGGGGCCATCTTGTGGCGGCCATCTTGTGTGTTGGAGTGATGTTCAATTTGCATACTGGTCATGACTAATTAGCATATCCAGTTGAGGCTAATTAGCATATTTCTCTCTTATTATATAGGACTAGAAGCCCGGTGCACAAAAATTTGTGCACTCTGGGGGGGTCCCTCAGCCCGGCCTATGCCCTCTTGCAATCTGGGACCCCTCGGAGGATGTCCATCTGCTAGTTTAGGCCCGCTCCCTGGGGGATCGGGCCCAAGCTGGCAGTCGGACATCCCTCTGGCAGACCAGCAGACCTTGGGGAATGTCCACTTACCAGCGGGGAGCAGGCCTAAGCTGCAGTTGGACATCCTTAGTGCTGCTGAGGAGGCAGGATAGGCTCCCACCACCACCGCTGTACTGGCAGCTGTCAACCTGGCTTGTGGCTGAGCAGAGCTCCCGCTGTGGGAGCACACTGACCACCAGGGGGAAGCTCCTGTATTGAGCGTCTGCCCCTTGGTGGTCAGTGTGTGTCATAGTGACCAGTCATTCCCAGTCATTCTGCTGTTAGGGTCAGTTTGCATATTACCCTTTTATTATATAGGATAGAGGCCTGGTGCATGGATGGGGGCCGGCTGGTTTGCCCTGAAGGGTGTCCCGGATCAGGGTGGGGGTCCCACTGGGGTGCCTGGCCAGCCTGGGTGAGGGGCTGATGGGTGTTTGCAGGCTGGTCACACCCCCTTCAGGGTGGGGGTCCCCACTAAAGTGCCTGGCCAGTCTGGGTGAGGGGCTGAGGGCCGTTTTCAGGCTGGCCAAGCCCTCCTCCCCCAGCGATGGAAGCTCCCAGCCTCTCCTTTTTTTTTTTTTTTTAAATTCTGAGATTTATTTACCTTCTATAATTGAAACTTTGTAGCCTTGAGAGGAGCTCAGAGCTGGTGAGAGGGAATCTTGGCTTCCTCCATCACCAGGGGCAACCCACTCCTGCTCGCTCCAGCTCCGTGGCCACAGCCAGCTGAAAGAAGGCATCTGGGGTTTATTTACCTTCTATAATTGAAACTTTGTTGCTTTGAGTGGAGTTCAGAGCCAGCTGAGGCAGCTGGGAAGCTTGACTTCCTCCATCATTGGGGCAACCAAGCCTCCAGCTTGCTCCAGCTCCATGGCTGCCGGCCGCAATCTTGGTTGGGTTAATTTGCATATAGTCTCTCTGATTGGCTGATGGGCGTGGCTTAAGGCATAGCGAAAGTATGGCCAATTTGCATGTTTGTCTTTTATTAGTAAAGATGACCTTTGTTATATTAAAATATGTTCTTTATCTGCTTACTTTATTTTTTTTCTTTTGTTTTTTTGTTTTTTATTTTATTTTTATTTTTTATATATATTTTTATTTTTGCTTAAAATATTACAACAAGTAGTACATTTGTCTCCTTTTTTCCCCCCTTAACCTTCCCCCAGCCTCCCCTACCCACCAGTGTCTTGTGTCCATTGGTTATGCTTATATGCATGCATACAAGTCCTTTGGTTGATCTCCTACCTCCCCCCCCAACCCTTCCCAGCCTTTCTGCTGTAGTTTGACAGTTTGTTTAATGCTGCTCTGCCTCTGTATTTATTTTTGTTCATCGGTTTATAATGGTCTTTATTATCCATAAATGAGTGAGATCATGTGGAATTTTTCTCTCACTGACTGGCTTATTTCACTTAGCATAATGCTCTCCAGTTCCATCCATGCTGTTGCAAATGGTAAGAATTCCTTCTTTTTTACTGCAGCATAGTATTGCATTGTGTAGATGTACCACAGTTTTTTAATCCACTCATCTGATCATAGGCACTTAGTCTGTTTCCAGATCTTAGCTATGGTAAATTGTGCTGCTATGAACATAGGGGTGCATATATCCTTTCTGATTGGTGTTTCTGTTTTCTTGGGATATATTCCTAGAAGTGGTATTACTGGGTCAAATGGCAGATCCATTTTTAACTTTTTGAGAAAACTCCATACTCTCTTCCATAGTGGCTGCACCAGTCTGCATTCCCACCAGCAGTGTACAAGTAATCCTTTTTCTCCACATCCTCTCCAGCACTTGTCGTTTTTTTGTTTGTTCTTTAAAAAATATATTTTATTTATTTTTTTACAGAGAGGAAGGGAGAAGGAGAGAGATAGAGAGTTAGAAACATCGATTCAGCTGCTTCCTGCACACTCCCTACTGCCCGCAACCAAGGTACATGCCCTTGACCAGAATTGAACCTGGGACCCTTCAGTCCTAAGTTCAACGCTCTATCCACTGAGCCAAACCGGTCAGGGCAGCACTTGTCGTTTTTTGGTTTATTGATGATAGCCATTCTGACAGGTGTGAGATGATACCTCATTGTTGTTTTGATTTGCCTCTCTCGGATGATTAGTGACTTGGAGCATGTTTTCATATGTCTCTTGGCTTTCTAAATGTCCTCATTTGAAAAGTGTCTATTTAGGTCCTTTGCCCATTTTTTGATTGGATTATCTCCCTTTTGTTAAGTTGTATGAGTTCCCTATAAATGTTGGAGTTTAAACCCTTATCAGTGATAACATTGGCAAATATGTTCTTCCATGCAGTAGGCTTTCTTGTTTTGTTGATGGTTCCTTTTGCTGTGCAGAAGCTTTTTGTTTTGATGTAGTCCCATATGTTTATTTTCTCTTTAGTTTCCAATGCCCTAGGAGATGTATCTGTGAAGAAATTGCTTTGGCATATGTCTGAGTCTGAGATTTTGTTGCCTTTGGATTCCTCTAGTATTTTTATGGTTTCCCATCTTACATTTAAGTCCTTTATCCATTTGGAGTTTATTTTTGTGTATGGTGTAAGTTGGTGGTCTAGTTTCATTTTTTTGCATGCATCTGTACAATTTTCCTAGCACCATTTATTGAAGAGACTGTTTTGACTCCATTGTATGTTCATGCCTTGTTTGTCAAATATTAATTGAGCGTATTGGTTGGGGCTGATTTCTGGGCTCTCTATTCTATTCCATTGATCTATATGTCTGTTGTTGTGCCAGTACCAGGCAGTTTTGAGAACAGTGGCTTTGTAATACAGCTTGATATCTGGTATTGAGATCCCACCTACTTTGTACTTCTTTCTCAGGATTGCTGCAGCTATTCGGGGTCTTTTTTATTCCAGATGAATTTTTGGAAAGTTTGTTCTAGGTCTCTGAAATATGTCGTTGGTATTTTAATGGAGAGTACGTTGAATTTATAGATTGCTTTGGGTAGTATGGACATTTTAATGATGTTGATTCTACCAATCCAAGAACATGGTATATTCTTCCATCTGTTTATGTCTTCATCTATCTCTTTTTTCAGCTTCCTATAGTTTTTCAATACACGTCTTTTACCTCCTTAGTTAAGTTTATTCCTAGGTAGCTTAATTTTTTTGGTGCGATGGTAAATGTGATTACTTTTTTAGTCTCTCTTTCTGTAAGTTCATGATTGGTGTATAGAAATGCCATAGATTTCTTGCCATTAATTTTGTATCCTGCTACATTGCCAAATTCATTTATTAAGTCTAATAGTTTTTTGACGGAGTCTTTCGGGTTTTTTACGTACAATATCGTGTCATCTGCAAATAAAGACAGTTTTACTTCTTCATTTCCAATTTGGATGCCTTTTATTTCTTCTTCTTGTCTAATCGCAATGGCTAATGCTTCCAGTACTATGTTGAACAGGAGTGGTGAGAGTGGGCATCCCTGTCTTGTTCCTGTTCTTAGGGGAAATGGTTTTAATTTTTGCCCATTGCATATGATGTTGGCTGTGTGTTTGTCATATATGGCTTTTATTATGTTGAGGTATGATCCTTCTATTCCCACTTTGCTGAGAGTTTTTATCAAAAATGGGTGTTGGATTTTGTCAAATGCTTTTTCTGCATCAATTGATATAACTATGTGGTTTTTATCTCTCCTTTTGTTTATGTAATGTATTATGTTTATTGATTTGCGGATATTGTACCATCCTTGCATCCCCGGGATAAATCCTACTTGGTCATGGTGTATGATCTTTCTGATGTACTGCTGGATCCAATTTGCTAAGATTTTGTTGAGGATTTTGGCATCTATGTTCATGAGGGATATTGGCCTGTAATTCTCTTTCATTGTGTTGTCTTTACCTGGTTTTGGTATTAGGGTGATGCTGGCTTCATAGAATGAGCTTGGAAATATTCCTTCCTTTTGAATTTTTTGGAAAAGTCTGAGGAGGATAGGTTTTAGTTCTTTGATTGTTTGTTAAAACTCCCCTGTGAAGCTGTCTGGTCCCGGGCTTTTTTTTTACTGGAAGCTTTTTGATGACTGCTTCAATTTCTTCCATAGTTATTGGCCTATTTAGATTTTTAGATTCTTCCTGAATAAGTTTTGGATGGTTGTATTTTTCTAAGAATATGTCCATTTCCTCCAGGTTGTCTAGTTTGTTGGAGTAGAGTTGTTTATAGTATTTTTTAACAATCCTTTGTATTTATGTGGGGTCTGTTGTTATTTCACCTCTTTCATTTCTGCTTTTGTTAATTTGGGTCCTCTCTCTTTGTTTCTTAGTGAGCCTGGCTAGAGGTTCATCAATCTTTTTTTAAAAAATATATTTTATTGATTTTTTACAGAGAAGAAGGGAGATGGATAGAGTGTTAGAAACATAGATGAGAGAGAAACATCGATCACCTGCCTCCTGCACACCCCCCACTGGGGATGTGTTCGCAACCAAGGTATAGGCCCTTGACCGGAATCGAACCTGGGACCCTTCAGTCTGCAGGCTGACGCTCTATCCACTGAGCCAAACCGGTTAAGGCTAGAAGTTCATCAATCTTGTTTATCCTTTCAAAGAACCAGCTCTTGGTTTTGTTGATCTTTTGTAATGTTTTTCTGGTCTCTCTGTCATTTATCTCCACTCTGGTCTTTATTATTTCCTTCCTTCTGCTTACACCGGGCTTTTCTTGTTGCTCTCTTTCTAACTCTTTGAGTTGTAGGGTTAGGTATTTATTATCATTGTTTCTTGTTTTTTTGCAGTGAGCTTGTAGAGCTATGAACTTCCCTCTCAAGACTGCTTTTGCTGTGTCCCATAGGTTTTGGATTGTTGTGTTTTCATTGTTATTTGTTGCCATGATGTTTTTATTTCTTCTTTGATCTCTCTGGTGACCCAGTCATTGTTTAATAGCATGCTATTTAGTCTCCATGTGTTTGATTTTTTTGGATTGTTTTTATTGTAGTTGATTTCCAGATTTATGCCATTGTGATCTGAGAAGATGCTTGATATGATTTCTATCTTCTTGAATTTGAAGAGAATTTGTCTGTGACCCAATATATGGTCTATCTTTGAAAATGAACCATGTGCACTTGAGAAGAATGTATATTCTGTGGGTTTGGGGTGAAATGTTCTGAAGATGTCAATTAATTCCCTCTGATCTAGTGAGTCATTTAGGATTGATGTTTCTTTGCTGATTTTTTGTTTAGAGGATTTGTCCAATGGTGATAGTGGGGTGTTAAAGCCCCCTACTATGATTGTATTGCTGTCAATCTCTCCCTTGATCTCCTCCAGAAGTTTTCTTATGTATTTGGGTGCTCCTATATTGGGTGTGTCTATGTTTATCAGAGTTATTTCTTCTTGTTGGATTGATCCCTTCAGTATTGTGAAGTGGCCTGCCTTATCTCTTTTTATGTCCTTCACTTTGAGATCTAATTTGTCAGATATAAGTATTGCTACCCCGTCTTTTTTTTCATTTCCATTCACCTGAAAAACCTTTTTCCATTCTTTCACCATCAGTCTGTGTGCATCTTTTTTTCTGAGTTGGGTTTCCTGTAGACAGCAGATATATGGGTCATGTTTTCTTATCCACTCAGTTACCCTATGTCTTTTGATTTGGGCATTTAATGCATTTACATTTAAAGTTATTATTGATAGATACTTGTTTGTCGCCATTTTTATTATTTACCCCTGTGTTCCTTCTTTGTTTCTTCTTTTTTTTTTTTTTTATAGCAGACCTTTTAGCATTTCTTGCATTGCTGGTTTGGTGGTAATGAACTCTCATCATCCTTTTTTGTCTGTGAAGCTCCTGATTTCACCCTCAATTTTTATTGATAGCTTGCTGGGTACAGTATTCTTGGATTCAGACCTTTCCTTTGCATGAATTTGTATATTTCATCCCATTCCCTTCTTGCCTGATGTGTTTCTGTTGAGAAATCAGTCACTAGTCTGATGGGAGATCTTTTATAGGTAACTTTCTGTTTCTCTCTGGCCGCTTTTAAGATTCTTGCTTTGTCGCTGGTTTTGCCAATTTAGTTATAATGTGCCTTGGCATCAGTCTTTTGGGGTTCACTTTGCTATGAATATGTATGCATACATGTGTGTATGTGTGTGTGTGCACATGCAAGCATGTATGTGTGAATGTGTTATAGGACATGAAGAAGAAGAGCAACCATCACCCAAGGATGCATCCTCTCCTGGGGAAAGGGCTAGTGCATTTTCAGTTGTTCAGGATGGCTGTATCATATAATACAAAAGAATGACTTTGTTATTGTCTTTATTTGAAGATCAGGTTTGGATTGGGAGACCTTGAAAAGAGAGAACTGTCATGGTTAATTTTATGTATCAACTTTACTAGGCCATGGTGCCTAGTTGTTTTTTTAGATGTTGTTTAAATGTTGTTCTGAAGGTATTTTGTAGAAGTGATTAACAAACACAACCAGTTGACTTTAAGTAAAGGAGATTCCTCTTGATTTCTGAGTGTGCACCATCCAGACAGTTGAAGGCCTCAAGAGTAAAAGCTGAAGTTTCCTGGAGAAGCAAAAAGGCCTCACTCAAGACTAGCACATAAACTGTCTGAGTTTCCAGCATGCTGACTTGCCCTACCAATTTCAGACTCATGACTGAAACCTCAACTCTTGCCAGAATTTCCTGCCCTATAGATTTTGAACTTGTCAGACTCCATTTCTGTTACCAAAATCTGTAATAGTTTCCTAGGGCTGCCATAACAAATTACCACAAACTTGGTGGCTTAAAGCCACAGAAATTTATTCTCTCACAGTTCAGGAGGCCAGAAGTCTGAAACCAAGGTGTCAGCAGGGTTGGTTCCTTCTGAGAGCTCCGAGGGAGTGTCTGTTCCATGTCTCTTCCCTAGTTTCTGGTGATTGCCAGCAATCATTGGAATTCCTGTGCTTGCAGATGCATTATTCCAATTTCTTCCTCCATCTTCATATTGTGCTCTCCATTTATCTCTGTGTCTTCACAAGGCCATCTTCTCCCTGTATGCTTCTCTCTCCTTTTCTTATAAAGGCACCCGTTATATTGGATTATGGGCCCACCCTATTACAGTTTGACTTCATGTTCAATCTAAGAATATCTACAACGACTTTGTTTGCAAGTAAGTTAGCATTCATAGTACTGGGATTAGGACTTCAACATATTTGTTGAGGGGACACAATCCAACCCATAATGGATGGTAATACTCTCGATATTTACCTACAGATTCATTACAATCTTTTTCAAAATTTCAGCTGGATTTCCTCCAGAAATTAACAAACTGATCGAAAAGTAATATGAAAAAGGACTCAAAAGTCAAAACAATCTTGAAAAAGAACAAAGTTGGAAGACTTACATTTCCTGATTACATAGTTACTACAAAACTATGGTAACTGAGACAGTGTAGAACTGGCATGAAGACAGAAGCATACATCAATAGAGTAGAACTAAGTGTTCAGAAATAAATCCATACATTTATGGTCAATTGTTTTTTGACAAAGGTTCCAAGATAGTCAATAGGAAAAGATTACTCTTTTCAACAAATAATGCTGGGACAGATATTCACACACAAAATTTAACTAAAAATCAATCATGGACCTAAATGTAAGCACTAACATGATAATACACTTAGAAGAAAACATAGGAGTAAATCTTCATGATCTTAGGTTAAGCAATGGTTCCTTAGATATAAATTCCAAAGTATAAACGGCAAAAAAAGAGATAAATTGGACTTCTTTAAAATTAAAACTTCTGTGTGTCATAGAACACATTCAGGAAAGTAAAAAGGCAGCACACTACTGTGAGAAATATTTGCACACCATATATCTGATGAGCTGTATCAAGAATTTATAAAAATCTTACAACTCAATAACAAAAAGAGAATCAATGTGAAACTATCACAAGTTGAAAGAAAATTCAGTAAAGTAGCATACAAAAACAAACCAACAATAGCATTCACATATAAAACAATAATCAGTTAGAAGCTATCAATATCAGGAATGAAGGAGAGTCATTATTACAGGAATTGAGAGGGAATATTTACTAATAACTTTATGCCCATAAATTCAACAATTCAAGTGAAAAGGATATTTTTCTTGAAGATACAAAGCATCAAAACTCACTCAAGAAGAAATCTATAACCTGAGTACTCTTATATATTGTTATAGAAGTTGAATTCATAGTTAAAAACCCTTCAGAAAATAAAATTCCAGACCAAGTTGGTTTTACGGACCATTCTATAGATGAATCTCAAATGTAGTATGCTAACTAGAAGAGGTCAGACTCTAAAGACTACATATATGATACTCTGGAACAAAGGCAAAACTATGTGGGTAGAAAACTACATTAATTGTTTCAAGGGGCTGGAGGTAGGAGGGCTTGATTATTTGGGGGCAGAGGAGACTGGGCAGGGCAGTGGAACTCCTTTATAGCTTGGCTGTCAAAACCTGCATGACTGGATCAATTTTATTGTGTGTAAGTTTTACCTTAACAGAAAAGATTTTATGGCTGAATGGCAGGTCTATAAATAGTAATTGACCTAATAGAATTGGACGGGCCATAAAGAAAGCTGAAAACATCATGATCTATATATTACAGAATTCTCAAAAAGAAGCAGTATGTTTAGATCTATGGGATGGAATGCTAACCCTAGGAGTATTGGAGGGGGCAGGGGGACTATTTGAAAGCAATTACTATATAGCTAAGCCTTCTCCCCACTCCATACCTCTGGACTAATGTAGCTTACTATTGCAGAAATCTGGAGTTTTGGTTTCTGCAGAGAGTAAAAGAGATAATCCACATTGGGGAGTCCCAGGAACAGTTTAGGGTCCTGGATGTCAACAA
Source organism: Myotis daubentonii (assembly GCF_963259705.1). NCBI lineage: Eukaryota > Metazoa > Chordata > Mammalia > Chiroptera > Vespertilionidae > Myotis > Myotis daubentonii. The sequence continues at coordinate 7,710,979 of NC_081844.1, read as the reverse complement.
TGGAAGGTTAGGAGATGATGAACATACTTAATGCAGAATGTTTAGACACAGGCACCTTCTATCTAAGCTGCCAGAACCCTGCAATAAGATCCTCACCATTCAAGAAAGAATTTGTTATTATCTGTGAAGCTAACAAGCCCAAGAGAGATGATATAAAGATACTGATATCTGCAGCTTCCCATGACTCACCCAGTTCTCTCACTGAGAAGATCAAAGTAAGTAAGCCACATCAACAGCCCAGAGTTTCCAATCACTTCTCGTTCTAGCAGTCTTAATTTCAAGTTGAAGACAAAGAAATACCAGACCTCTAAGAAGGGCCTCTAACATGAAAAATAAACACCAAGTCAATCAAGTTGAAAACTGCAATTTGTGGGAAACAAACTCAGCTAGGAGAAGGAAGATAAATTAAAGTTATGAAGTACTTCCAGTTCTTTAAGGTTTAAGACAGAAATGATGAATACATTCCATTTTATTTATGCCACTAATCACAACACCACAAGTCACTTACCAAAAGATTCTGTAAGGTGGACAAAAGGAGGTAAACTAGGGATCTCAAAACTGAAAGGAGAATCCAGTGGGGAGATCCCTGGGGTGTTTCTTTCCCCTGTGTGGACTTGGGGTTATTTGTGCGGTAACACACACCAGCCATAAGAAAAGCTAAGGGCCAGGAAAGGGTGGGACAACATGACAGAAACCTTCTCACCATATGCCTGCTCTGAGAGAAGCTGCACTCCTCAGTCCTCCAAAATTCACTGAAGAAGCTGGCTTCATTGATGGGAGGCTATTTTTCAAGCCCTTTCCCAGCAGTAAGGTGGCCCCTGTTGAGCATATGGGCCAAGATATCTCAACTCAGCATTGCTGACATTTAAGGCTGGGAAATTCATTGTTTTTGGAAGGTGTCCTGTGCCTTATAGAATGTTTAGCAGCATCCCTTTCCAGAGACTTTATAAACTCAACTACTATTGGAATCACAGTCCACTAAAGTGAGCCAGATATGCATCTGACTTGTCAGGTTGACTACCTGCTAAATTAGACTTAAGTGGGAACCAGAGCCTTAAAAATTTATACTCAAAATGCACAGGATACAGTCCAAAATTACTTGTTACATTGAGAATCAGGAAAATCTCAACTCCAATAAGAAAAGACAATTAATAGACATTAAGCTAACACATTGTTTGAATTATTGGACAAAGATTTTAAAGCAGCTATCATAAAAATTCTCCATTGAGCAATTATGAACACACTTGAAACATATTTAACATATTAAAGTGCAAGTAACCATAAAGGAAGAGAAATTATTGGCAATATATTACAGATGTTCCTCAATTTACAATGAGATTACATGTCAATAAACCCATCATAAGTTGAAAATACAAATAAAAATGCATTTAATACACATAACCTACCAAACATCATTCCTTAGACTAGCCTAACTAAAACATGCTCAACATTTACATTAGCCTAGATTTGGGCAAAATCATCAAACACAAAGTCTATTTTATATTGAAGTGTTGAATACTTCATGTATTTATTGAATACTGTACTGAAAGTGAAAAACAGAATGTTGTATGGGTATCACTTTGACATGGCTGTAAAGTAAAAAAATCATTAGGCCAAACCATTATAAGTCAGAGATCATCTGTAAAAGACAAGGGATTAATATCAAGAAATATAAAGATTTCCTAATACCACACATTCATAGCTTCCCCCATTGTAGACCTCAGTACCTTCTAATTAATTTTGCTGTGATTCTAAAACTTCTTTCAAAAAAGTAAAACCTATTTAAATATATGCATGGAGGAAAGGGATGGGGGGAGGTAGAAGAGGGTGAAAGGGAGATAAATAGTGACGGAAGGAGACTCGACTTGGGGTGGTAAACACACAATACAACATACAGATATGTATTGTATAACTGTATAAATGCAGCCTATATAATTTTATTAACTAATATCACCCCAATAAATTCAATTAAAACATAAAATAAATCCCGGGGGAAATAATTTTATGGAAAGGACCACATCCAAATAAAGGATTAAACTACAACAAATATATATCTCCCCCAAAATGGATACACACTTTGAATAATTATAAAGGCAGTGTTTATTAAAATACATTTTATTTTCAGAGTGTAACAGAATCATCTTTTAAAGTGTGTATACATCTTGCGGGGGGGAGGGGGGCCGTACCCTGTATATATATGAAACACCTAGAGACTGGCAAACTACCTGTTTCTATATAAGTCGTGAATTAAGAATGGTTTTTACATTATTTTATGCTTGAGGGTAAACAAAAGAATATGTTGTGGGATGTAAACTTCACATGAAATTCGAATTTGTATTTGGAAATAACGTTTTCTTGGAACGCAGTGCTGTTCATTTGTGTACATACTGTCAGGACAGCACAACTTCAGGGGCATAGTGTACCTTCCCACCCTTTCTTCTGATAGTAATATAACTTGCTTTGTTCAATGTCACATTAGTAAACAGGTGAGGAATTTTGCTTGCACTTTTCCGTAATACTGCGTCCTATGACCAAACCCGAACTTGCTGGCTGGATGTTGGGAGACACGGTATGAAGTTATCCCCATTATATCAGCCAAGAACCAGCCACCTGACCCGGAGTGAGACCACTGGAGACCACTGACCACAGCCGCCCCTGGTGTGAGACCACTTGAAACCACCAACCACAGCTGACCTGGGTGTGAGGACACAAAGAGTCTATCACCTGGGAGGCAGGCTGCTGAGAGCTGCCTCCACGTGCAAGTGAGCGAGTGGTGACCTGCCAGGGCCCCGGGGGTGTCCAGATAGCGGGTGGAGAGGAGTACCAACTGGTGCCTGAGACACAGGGGCAAAACCACGTGTTTAGGGTTCCAGCACGGCGCGAGGCGCTGGCGTTGGTGCTGTCAAGTGTCGCGTGCGCTAGCGCCATCACACATCGCGAGGCCGCAGCCATGGTGAGTCCAGCGGGCTCCAGCCACCGCACCCCCTGGGCCTTCAGCCTCATGGCCACCCCGCCCTCCTGCCATGGTGTTGGGCCTGGAGCTTCAAGCAAAGCCTCGGGCCTCCTCCTCCTGCTGCTGCTCCTTCTGCCCCACAGGCACCGAGACAGCCAAGGGATCACCTTGAGCCAGGATGTGGGTAGGACCCCCCCCCCAGCGGGGTTGGGAGTGGTTCTGGAGGCGCATCCTCCCTCCCCTTCCCTTCCTGGTTGGAGAGCCCTTTCCCTTGCCTTACCTTCCCTCCTCGCCCTCCCCTGTTCTCTCCTATCCTTCTCTCCACTTTCCTATTATCCCAGCCTCCCCTTCCCTCCGCCCCCCTCCCCCCCCCCCCCCCCAACACACACACTTCTTGTGCACCGCCAGATCCTCCCTCCCTTTTGCTCATGGCCTGGCCTGCTCCTGCATAGCTGCTACTCACACGCTCTGTATCTCTCCACTCAGCCTGTGGCCAGCGTCACATGCAGGGGAAGGTCGTAGGGGGCGTGGACGCCCCTGAGGAGAAGTGGCCGTGGCAGGTCAGCGTGCACTATGGGGGCTTCCACGTCTGCGGTGGGTCCATCCTCAATGAGTACTGGATCCTGACAGCAGCCCACTGCTTTAGCAAGTGAGTGGTGCTGGCCATTCCCGTGGAGGTCCAGGGACCTTGAGGCTGACCATCCAAGACAGGTCAAGCTGGGACTACATGGAATTGGAGAGAGAATGGGTCCAGCACACAGCTCTATCCTCTATAACTTCTCCCGACACAGGGCTGAGGGGTCCTTAGGACCATCTGTTCTTTGAGATAGGTGCGGAGCCAAATCATAGGATGAGAGGTGAGGAGAGGAGACACACCATAGGACAGCTGAGACACATCACAGGAGAGACTGGAGGGGCCACATCATGGTATGAAAGGAGAGAAGACACATCATAGGATGGGAGGAGAGGAGATAGTCATAGGAGGAGAGGAAATACATCACAATAAGATGGGAGGAGAGGGGACATGTCAGGAGGGAAGGAGAAGAGGCGCATAACAGGGTGAGAGCTGAGGAGAGACTTACTTCTGGATAGGCCACTTTACACCTGACAAGCTCATCCTAGGCTGCTGGTGGCCAGCAGATCCTGATGGTTTCCCAGATTCTCCATGGGCCCAGGTCAAGACTTCTTTGGGGGTAATTCTTCCAAACAACCAAGTCCCCACTGTCCTGCAAGGGATTACTTTTCCACATCTTGACTGAGAGCCTGAATACCAAGCTGCCATGCTCCCAGGCCTCCCTATGTCGGTGAGCTAATGGTGGCTCCTCTCCCCAGGTTCAAGGTGCTTGAGCCACTGTGCCTTTGTTCTCTGTCCCACAGGGACAGGCGCACTGAGGCATTTGATATGTACGTGGGCCTTGTGGACCTCAAGCTCGCAGGCCATCATACCCAGTGGTTTGAGGTGAATAAGATTATTATGCATCATACATATGAAGTGTTCCACCCTATTGGAGGTGACGTCGCTCTGGTGCAGCTGAAAAGTCCAATTGTATTTTCTGACTCTGTACTCCCCATCTGCATTGCAACCCCAGACATGAACCTTGAGAACCTTACCTGCTGGGTTACAGGATGGGGACTCATCTCCCAAACAGGTAAGAGAACAAAATGCAGCATCAGTCCCTTTTTTGGAGCTTGTGGAAGGATGGTGGCTCTATGGCACTAAGGAAAGAAAGTGTTGCAGGTATCTGAGGACTACAATCCCAACTTATTTCTCTGTCAGTGTGGAGTTTTGATTTATCCCTGGCTGGCTTTGTTGTATACAAAGAAATAGTTACTTCTACTTTGAGTGTGGACTTAATATTTAGTTTATCAAGACCAAAATTTTCAAAGCAAAGTTTCCTAAGATAGTAAATTTAAAGTAATCTTTTTAGCCTATTAAAAAAACCTACCAGTTATTCTTATTTTGTACCTAAAAGCCTTGTATTTTCTTTGTAGGTTTGTACTCAGAATTTTTATGGCTAAGTAAAAGATGTTTTTAATTTGCATTTGCTAATCAGTCATAGTTTTGAGTTTTGCGCATTGACCTTGTTTCTAGCCACCTCATAGAACTAATTTTTAATAGCTAGTCAATTGATTATTGGACTGTTCTATATATTCTTTTTCCTTTGAGATTTTTCAGTGTTCTTTATTTTTTAAAAATATTGTTGAGAGTATTACAGATGTCCCCTTCCCCCCACCCCCTCATTGTCCCATCCACCCAGTTCCTGCCCCTGGCCCAGGCCTTCACCACCATATTGTCTGTGTCCATAAGTAATGCATATATGCATACAAGTTCTTTGGTTAATCACTCTCCCCTCCCTTCCCTCTGAGATTCATCAGTCTGTTCCATACCCCGGTTCTATTTCATTCATCAGTTTATTTTGTTCATTAGATTCCTTGTTCATTTTTTTAGATTCAATTGTTGATAAATATGTATTTATTGCCTTTTTATTGTTCATATTTTTTATCTTTTTTCTTTTACTGCTGCTGCTTCTTTTTCTTCTTCTTCTTACTAACTGCTTTTCTCCTGCTGCTTTTAAGATTTTTCTCTTTGTCTTTAACCTTTGTCATTTTAATTAAGATGTGTCTTGGTGTGGGCCTCTTTGGGTTCCTCTTGTTTGGGTTCCTAGACTTGTAAGTCTATTTCTTTCACCAGTTAGGAGAAGATTACTGTCATTATTTCTTCAAATAGGTTTTCAATATCTTGCTCTTTCACTTCTCCTTCTGGCACCCCCATAATGTGAATTTTGGTGTGCTTGAAGTTGTCCCAGAGGCTCCTTACACTATCTTCATATTTTTTTATTATTCTTTTTTTTTTGCTCTTCTGCTTTGGGTATTTTTTGCTTCCTCATATTTTAAATCATCAATTTGATTTTCAAAATCCTCTATTCTATTGTTGAATCCCTGTAAATTATTCTTTATTTCAGTTAGTGTATACTTAATATCTGACTGGTCCTTTTTCACATCTCTTGAAATTCTCACTAAGATCCTTGAAATTCTCACTAAGTTCCTTGAAGCTCTCATTATTAAGATCCTTGAGCAACCTTATAACCATTGTTTTGAATTCTGTATCTAGTAGTTTGCTTGCTTTCATTTCATTTAGTTCTTTTTCTGGAGATTTCTTCTGTTCTTTCATTTGTGACATCTTTCTTTGTCCCCGCATTTTGGCTGCTTCTATGTGTTTGTTTCTATGTATTAGGTAGAGCTGCTGTGTCTCCTGGAATTGGTAGAGTAGCTTTGTGTAATAGGTGTCCTGTAGGGCCCAGTGGCTCAGTCTCCTCAGTAACCTGAGCTGGGCACTCTAGATGCACTCCTGTGTGGGATGTGTGCACAGTCTTGTTGTAGTTGGGTCACTGGGAGAAGTTGAGCCTTGATTGCTGTTGGGTCACTGGGAGAAGTTGACACTCCAGGCCAATTGGCTGTGAGGACCACCCCTATACAGGGGACACCCCTATGGAGCAGGACTTGCTTCAGTGGGGCTTTGGTGCTCACTGAGTCTTCCCCTTGAGTGTGTTTCTTGTGGATGTGAAGAGTTGTAATCTGGTATGGGCTGAATCTGTCCACCAGGTGCCCTGGCTCTGAGGCCTCCCAGGAGGTGCAAAGTCAGTCACTACCTGAGGCCACCCATCAGGAGCTACAGAGCAATCTGCATATGGCAGCTACTTATGTTGGGCTTGAAAGTGCCCAGGTGAGGCCAAGATGTCTTGGGCCTCGTATTGATAGGTATGGGGCATGCTCACACCAGCTTGTCTGAGGAATTTTAGAAAAGCCTGAAGCCTGGATCAGTCCAGAACAGGCCATTCAAATGGAAAAGCCACAGAAAACAGCTTGGATGGGGCTGCAAATTGGATGGTATGGGGCCTCAGGGAATAACCAGGGCTGAGTGGACAGTGTGAATCAGGACGATGGAAACTCAGATATGGCTGCCGTCAGCTCTGTCACAGGGGAGGTCTCAGCATAGGAACAATCACCCCTGAAAGCACCTCCGTCTGGAAGAATGCAGCTCCTGAGTTCTTGCTCTGATGCCAGACAATCCAATTTCTCCCTTTATGTCCATAGATCCTAAGCCAGTGCTAGAGCTCAGAGGGAGCAGGACCATGTAAGTTCATGTACTGGCCCTTTAAGAGGACTGCTTGGGATGTCAGCAGCCTCCGAATCACTGAGCCATAATCCCCACTGGTTTTCACAGCCTGAAGTTACAGGGGCTTCTCTTCCCAGCACTGGAACCCTAGGCTAAGGGGTGGTCTGGTGTGGCACTGGAACCCCTTACTCCTCATGGGAGGAACCTAGATACCCCTCCCAATTAAAAGCATGCCACACATGGGTGTAGGACCAGCCTGTTCCATGCCTACACCCCTCCTACCAGTTTTGGCATGCTTTCTTCTTTACTTCTCTAGTTGCAAGACTTCCATTCAGCCAGATTTCAGGTGGTTCTGAATGGTGGTCATTCTGTATTTTAGTTGTAATTTTGATGTGGTTGTGGGAGGCTATGAGTACTAGCGTTTACCTACACTGCCATCTTGGTTCTTTGTCCTATATTTTTTCAAAAGCATTTTTTTTTCAAATAAGATTGCTTCATCCCTACTTTTCCTATCTTTTGTCTTTTATTTTTTTCTTATTGCAGCAGCTGGAAACCAGTAAAAATGATTCTAGGTCTATTTTATTTTATTTTATTTTATTTTATTTTATTTTATTTTATTTTAATGGAAATGCTTGGTTTACTATTAAGTTTATGGTTTGGTCTGGAAATTTTAGATTGATATCTTATACAAGGTTAAGAAAGTTCAAAATCTGGTGTATATATATATAGATAGATAGATAGATAGATAGATATCTATATATATATATATAGTATTGAAGGTAAAGTGCTATAAAGTATAAATTAAAATTAGAATGTTTTAACATTAAAATTAAATGTAATCCCCATGGTTACCACAAAAAATAGCTGTAGAATATACACAAAAGGAGATTAACATTTCACTACAAAAAAAAATCAACTAAACATAACATAAAACAGAATGCTGGAAATGAGGGACAAAAAAGTTTTAGAGCATATAGAAAACAAATTTCATAATGACAGGAGTAAGTCCCTCTTTGTCAGTAATTACTTTAAATGCAAATGGATTAAAGTCCCCAGGCAAAAAACAGAGACTGGAAGAACCAACTATATCCTGTCTACAGAGACTCAGTTGAGATCCAAAGACACAACATCATTGAAAGAGAAGGATGGAAAAAGTTATTTCATGCAAATTGTAACCAAAAGAGAGCACGAGTGGCTATACTAATATCAGACAAAACAGACTTTAAATAAAAAAAGAGATTTCAAGAGGCAAAAACATTATATATTAATAAAGGGCTTACTACATAAAGAATATATGACAATTACAAACTTTAGCAGACCATCAAAATATATGAAAGAAAAACTGACAGAATTGGAGAGACCTTTCTAGAAAAATAATTGAAGACTTTAATACCCCATTCACAAGAATAAATTGAACAACAAGACAGAAGATAAATAAGGATGGCGAGAATTTAAACAACACAATAAACCAGTTAGTAGAACACACATATACAGAACACTCCACCCAAAACCAACAGCCTACAAATTATCTCAAGCGCATATGGGGCATTATCCAGGATAGATCATGTTAGGTCACAGAATAAGCCTCAATATATTTAAAAAGATAGGTATAGAGAGTATCTTCTCTGATCACAATGGGATGAAGTTATAAATAAACTAGAGGCCCAGTGCATGAATTCATGCACCAGTGGGGTCTCTCAGTCTGGCCTGCAGGATTGGGCCAAAAGTGGCTCTCTGACATCCCCTAAGGGCCAGGCCAAGACCCCACTGGTGCACAAATGGGGTTGGGGAGGGACCATGGGAAGGCTTCAAGGCATGTCTGGCATATCTCACTCAGTCCCTATCAGCCAGACCCCAGCAGCAAGCTAACCTACCAATTGGAGCATCTGCTCCCTGGTGGTCAGTGCATGTCATAGTGAGCGGTTGAGTGGCCTTAGCATATCATTAACATATTACACTTTGATTGGTTGAATGGCCAACAGAACGACCAGACTTAGCATATTAGGCTTTTATTATATAGGACAGTGATGGCAAACCTTTTGAGCTCGGCGTGTCAGCATTTTGAAAAACCCTAACTTAACTCTGGTGCTGTGTCACATATAGAAATTTTTTGATATTTGCAACCATAGTAAAACAAAAACTTATATTTTTGATATTTATTTTATATATTTAAATGCCATTTAACAAAGAAAAATCAACCAAAAAAATGAGTTTGTGTGTCATAGATTCTCCATCACTGATATAGGATAACATAAAACTGGAAATTTCACAAAATTGTGGAAACTAAACAACAAACTTTTAAAAGTATATATTTTTCCCTAGCTGGTTTGGCTCAGTGGATAGAGCATTGGCCTGTGGACTGAAGGATCCTGGGTTCGATTCCAGTAAAGGGCACATACCCATGTTGCAGGCTCAATCCCCAGTAGGGATTGATGTTTCTATTTCTCCCTTCCTCTCTGAAATCAATAAAAATATATTTAAAAGGAGAGAGAGATGGAAACATCAATGACGAGAGAGAATCATTGATAGGCTGCTTCCTGCATGCCCCATATTGGGGATCAAGCCCACAACCCTGGCATGTGCCCCAACTGGGAATTGAACCATTACTTCCTGATTCATAGGTTGACGCTCAACCACTGAGCCACGCTGGACAAGCTAACCAACACACTTTTAAACAATCAATGTATCAAGGAAAATTTTACAAGGGAAATTGAAAGATACTTAGAGGTAAATAACAATGAAAATAATGCCATAATTTATAGGACACAGTAAAAGTGGTGCTAAAAAGGAAATTTATAACTATAAATGTTTACATTAAAAAATAAGAAATAACTCAAATCAGTAACCTAACTTTACAACTTAAGAAGCTAGAAAAAGAAGAAATTAAACCAGTGATGGCGAACCTATGACACACAAACTCATTTTGTTGGTTGATTTTTCTTTGTTAAATGGCATTTAAATATATAAAATAAATATCAAAAATATAAGTTTTTGTTTTACTATGGTTGCAAATATCAAAAAATTTCTATTGTGAGATGGCACCAGAGTTAAGTTAGGGTTTTTCAAAATGCTGACACGCCGAGCTCAAAAGGTTCGCCATCACTGAACTAAACTCAAAGTTAGCAGAAGGAAACAAATAATAGAGATTAGAGCAGAGATAAATGAAATAACGAATAGTAAACAATGGAGGTTTGTTTTGTTTTTTGAGTCTCCGGAACACTGAGTCAACAGGGACACGTTAACTGGAGCCCTCTGACCTTGGGATAATTGTGCTGTCCTTCCCAACAAAATAATCAAGAAACTGCCAACTCAATTATGACAATCCCCTCATAAACCTTCCTCTGATGTTCCACAAATGGATTTTTAAATAGAATACATCACAGGAGCAGCCCACCCCGGGCTGAGGAGCAGCAGCAACATGAGCAGACCACCCACGTCTGAGGAGCGACAGCCCTGCACAGCACACACCGGTCCGAGGAACAGAGCCACACACAGCCTGCACTTGTCCAATGAGCAGCATCCTGGTGAGTGGCCCGTCCTGTCTGAGGAGGAGCAGCCATGCGTGTAGCTCACTCCCATCCAAAGAGCAGCAGCCGTGCAAGCAGCCCACCCCAGTCTGAGGAGCAGCAGACTTGCAATCAACCTGCCCAAGTCCAAGGAGCAGTAGCCCCACAAGCAGCCCACCACATCAGAGGAACAACAGCAGTGTGCAACCAGCCCCTATCCAGCAGCCATGTGAGCAGTCCACCCCAGATCAAGGAGTAGCAGCTGCATGTGTAGCCCGCCCCCATCCAAGAAACAGCAGCCTCGTGATCAGCACACCCTCTGTCTGAGGAACAGCAGCTGTGTGTGAAGCCTCCCCCACCAACCAGAGGAGCCACCACAGCTGTGAACAGCACCCACCAGAGGAGCTGCTGCCAACTGAGGAGCAGCTGCTACCACAGCCGCCCGAGGAGCAACCACAGCCTGAGGAGCCACTGCCACCCAAGAAGCAGCCCCTGAATGACTCAACATCTAGATATGTCATTGAGATCAAACATGGGTAGACAAAGAAACCCTGAAAGGAAAGAAAAGGAGAACTCACCAGAAAAGCAGCTAACTGAAACAGAGGCATGCAACATGAAAGAAAAAGAATTCAGATTAAGGGTCCTAGAGTGCATAAACTGGATGGAGGAAAAAAATCAACAACTTATGCAAGAATCAAGGAGAAACGGATGAAAAAATCAACAACTTATGTAAGAATCAAAAAGAAATGGATGAAAAAATCAATAACTTATGTAAGAACCAAGAAGAAATGAAGAGTGATATAGCTGCAATAAAAAACACCACTGAAAGTTTCAACAGTAGACTAGGAGAAGCGGAGGACCAAATTAGCGAATTAGAAGACAGGGAAGAAAAACACACCCAAACTGAACTGAAATTGGAGAAAAAATTTAAAAGACGGGAGGAGAGCCTAAAGGAGCTATGGGACAACATGAAACAAAACAACATACGAATAATAGGGGTGCCAGAACAACAGAAAGAGGACCAAGGGTTGGAAAACCTATTTGAAGAAATAATATCAGAAAACTTCCCTGAGGTGGGGAAGAAGAAAGTCACACAAGCACAGAGAGTCCCAAACAAGGTGAACCTGAAAAAACCCACACCAAGACACATCATAATTACCATGGCAAATGTTCAGGACAAAGAGAGAATATTAAAGGCTGTAAGAGATAGATGGAAAGTTACATACAAGGGATCTCCCATTAGATTATCAAATGATTTCTCAACAGAAACACATCAGGCCAGGAAAGAATGAATGGAAATTTACAGAGTGATACAAAGCAAAGAACTGAATCCAAGAATACTCTATCCAGCAAGGCTCATTCAAAATTGAAGGGGAAATAGGAAGCTTCACAGACAAAAAAAGGCTAAGGGAGTTTATCACCACCAAGCCAGCAATGCAAGAAATGCTAAAGGGACTGGTGTAAAAAGAAGAAATAAAAAGCTCAGAAAGAAAACAGGCACAAAAAATAGAAATGACTACAAACAAGTACCTTTCAATAATAATTTTAAATGTAAATGGACTAAATGCTCCAATCAAAAGACATCGAGTGGCTGACTGGATAAAAAACATGACCCATATATTTGCTGTCTACAAGAGACCCACTTCAGAATAAGGGACTCACACAGACTGAAAGTGAAGGGATGGAAAAATATCTTTCAGGCAAATGAAAATGAAAAAAAAAAAAAAAGTTGGGTCCAATACTTTATCTCGGACAAAATAGACCTCAAAGTGAAGGCCATAACAAGAGATAAGGAAGACCACTTCATAATACTAAAGGGATCAATACAACAAGAGGACATAACCCTGATAAACATATATCCACCCAATGCAGGAGCACCCAAATACATAAAAGAACTCCTGGAAGATATCAAGGGAGAGAGCGACAACAATACAATCCTAGTAGGGGACTTTAATACACCACTGACATCACTGGATAAATCCTCTAGACAAAAAATCAGCAAAGAAACAGCAATCTTAAAAGACTCACTAGATCAGATGGACTTAATTGACATCTTCAGAACATTTCAGCCCAAGGCACAGAATATACGTTCTTCTCAAGTGCTCATGGGACATTTTCAAAAACAGACCACATATTGGGTCACAAACAAAGTCTCCCCAAATTCAAGAAGATTGAAATCATACCAAGAATCTTCTCAGACCACAATGGCATAATATTAGAAATAAACTACAATAAAAACAACTCAAAATACTCAAACACTTGGAAGCTGAATAGCATGTTATTAAATATTGATTGGGTTACCAATGAGATCAAAGAAGAAATTAAAAACATCCTGGAAACTAATGACAATGAAAACACAACAATCCAAAACCTTTGGGACACAATGAAAGCAGTCCTGAGAGGGAAGTTTATAGCTCTACAGGCCTATCTCAAAAAAACAAGAAAAAATGGTAGTAAATCATCTAACTCTACATCTCAAAGAGAGCAACAAGAAAACGCCAGAGTGAGCAGAAGGAAGGAGATAATAAAGATTAGAGCAGAAATAAATGACATAGAGACCAAAAAAAAAATACATAAAATCAATGAAACCAAGAGCTGGTTCTTTGAAAGGATAAACAAGATTGATGAATCTCTAGCCACGCCCACCAAGAAGCAAAGAGAGAGGGCCCAAATAAACAAAATCAGAAATGATAGAGGCAAAATAACAACAGACCCCACAGAAATACAAACGATTGTTAAAAAATACTATGGACAACTCTACTCTAACAAACTAGACAACCTGGAGGAAATGGACAAATTCCTAGAAAAATACAACATTCCAAAACTTAATCAGGAAGAATCTAAAAACCTCAACAGGCCAATAACTATGGAAGAAATTGAAGCAGTCATCAAAATCCTTCCGGCAAACAAAAGCCCAGGGCCAGACGGCTTCACAGGGGAGTTTTACCAAACATTCAAGGAAGAATTAAAACCTATCCTCCTCAGACTACTACAAAAAATTCAAGAGGAAGGAACACTTACAAGTTCACTCTATGAAGCCAGCATCACCCTAATACCAAAACCAGGTAAAGACAACACAATGAAAGAGAATTACAGGCGAATATCCCTCATGAACATAGATGCCAAAATCCTCAACAAAATCTTAGCAAATAAGATCCAGCAGTACATCAGAAAGATCATACACCATGACCAAGTAGGATTTATCCCAGGGATGCAAGGATGGTACAATATCCGCAAATCAATAAACATGATACATCACATAAACAAGTTGAAAGAAAAAAACCACATGGTCATATCAATTGATGCAGAAAAAGCATTTGACAAAATCCAATACCCATTTTTGATAAAAACTCTCAGCAAGGTGGGAGTAGAAGGATAATACCTCAACATAATAAAAGCCACATATGACAAACCCACAGCCAACATCATACTCAATGGACAAAAACTAACACCATTTCTCCTAAGAACAGGAACAAGACAGGGATGCCCACTCTCACCACTCCTGTTCGACATAGTACTGGAAGTATTAGCCATTGCAATTAGACAAGAAGAAAAAATAAAAGGCATCCAAATTGGGACAGAAGAAGTAAAACTGTCCTTATTTGCAGATGACATGATATTTTACATAAAAAACCCTAAACACTCCATCAAAAAAACTATTAGACTTAATAAATGAATTTGGCAATGTAGCAGGATACAAAATTAATGCCAAGAAATCTACGGCATTTCTATACACCAATAGTGAACTTACAGAAAGAGAGACTAAAAAAACAATCCCATTTACCATCACAACAAAAAAATTAAGCTACCTAGGAATAAACTTAACTAAAGAGGTAAAAGACCTCTACTCAGAAAACTACAGGATGTTGAAAAAAGAGATAGAGGAAGACATAAACAGATGGAAGAACATACCATGTTCTTGGATTGGTAGAATCAACATATTAAAATGTCCATACTACCCAAAGCAATCTATAAATTCAACGTACTTCCCATTAAAACACCAACGGCATATGTCACAGACCTAGGACGAACTCTCCAAAACTTCACCTGGAATAAAAAAAGACCCTGAATAGTTGCAGCAATCCTGAGAAAGAAGTACAAAGTAGGTGGGATCTCAATACCAGATATCAAGCCGTATTACAAAGCCACTGTTCTCAAAACTGCCTGGTACTGGCACAACAACAGACATATAGATCAATGGAATAGAATAGAGAGCCCAGAAATCGACCCAAACCAATATGCTCAATTAATATTTGACAAAGGAGACATGAACATACAATGGAGTCAAAACAGTCTCTTCAATAAATGGTGCTAGGAAAATTGGACAGATATGCAAATCAAAACAACAATGACGTACCATCTCACACCTGTCAGAATGGCTGTAGAGGATGTGGAGAAAAAGGAACACTTGTGCACTGCTGGTGGAAATGCAGACTGGTGCAGCCACTATGGAAGACAGTATGGAGTTTCCTCAAAAAACTAAAAATGGAAATCCCATTTGACCCCGTGAACCCACTTCTAGGAATATATCCCAAGAAACCAGAAACACCAATCAGAAAGGATATATGCACCCTTATGTTCATAGCAGCACAATTCACCATAGCTAAGATCTGGAAACAGCCTAAGGGCCCATCAATAGATGAATGGATTAGAAAACTATGGTACATCTACACGATGGAATGCTATGCTGCTGTAAAAAAGAAGGAATTCTTACCATTTGCAACAGTGTGGACGGAACTGGAGAGCATTATGCTAAGGGAAATAAGCCAGTCAATGAAGGAAAAATACCACATGAGCTCACTCATTTATGGATAATAAAGACCATTATAAACTTATGAACAAAAATGGATACGGAGGCAGAGCAACCTCGAACAGACTGTCAAACTACAGTAGGAAGGCTGGAGAGGGATGGGGGGCGGTAGGGGGCAGTAAGAGATCAACCAAAGGACTTGTATGCATGCATATTAGCATAACCAATGGACATAAGACACTGGGGGGTATGGGAGGCCAGGGGATTGTCAAGGGCAGGAATAAAAGGAGACATATGTAATACTCTTTGGAATACTTTAAGCAATAAAACAATTTATAAAAGAAAACAATGGAGGAAATCAATGAAATAAAAAGTTGTTTCTTTGAAAAGATCAACAAAATTGACAAACCTTTAGCTAGATGGGCTAATTAAAAAAGTTACAACTCAAATTACTAAAATCAGAAATGAAAGTGGGGACATTTTACCAATTCTACAGAAATAAAAATTAAGAGAGGACTATGAACAACAAGTTGAACAAATTCCAACTAGATGAAGTGGACAAATTTCTAGAAACATAAAACCAAGAGTAAATTATGAAGAAATAGAAAATCTGACTAGACCTGTAACTAGTAAGGAGTTTGAGTAAAAAATAAAAAATCTTTCAACAAAAAGAAGCCCTGGACCAAATGGTTTCACTGGTGAATTCTACCAAACTTTATAGAAGAACTGGTCCCAATCTTTTTCAGATTTTTCTAAAAAATGAAGAGGACAGAACACTTCCTAACACATTCTATAAGGCCAGCATTACCTTTAAACCAAAGCCAGACAAAGAGACTACCAGAGACGAAAACTGCAAATCAATATATTTTATGAACATTGATGCAAAAATTCTCAACAAAATATTAACAAATTCAGCAACATATTAAAAGGATTATGCACCATGACCAAGTGAGTTTTATTTCTAGAATGCAAATATAGCTCAATATATGAAAATTTATCAATGTAATACACCACATTAACAAAATGAAGGGTTAAAAACCACACGCTCATTTCAATTGTTGCAGAAGAAGCAGATGACAAAATTCAATACCTTACACACACACACACACTCAACAAAATTGAAATAGAAAGAAAATACCTCTACATGATTAAAAGCCTTATATGAAAACCTACAGCAAACATAAAATTCATGGTGAAAGACTGAAAAGCTTTTCCTTCAAGATTAGGAACAAGGCAAAGATGCCTGCTTTACTGCTTCTATTCAAAGTAGTACTAGACGTTCTAACCAGAGCCTTTAGGCAAGAAAAAGAAATAAAATACATCACATTGGAAATGAGGAAGTAAAATTATTTCTGTTTGCAGTTGATATGATCATATATGTATAAAATCCTAAAAACTCCTAAAAAAAACCATTAGAACTAATAAATGAATTCAGCAAAATAGTAGGATACAAAGTCAACACACAAAAGTCAGCTTCATTTCCATACACGATGAAGCATCTGAAAAGAAAATTACAAAAACAATTCTAGGAGGAACCAAGATGATGGCATAGGTAAATGCCTGTACTTGCCGCCTCCCACATCCACATCAAAATTATAACTAAACCACAGAACAACCATCATTCAGAACTACCTGAAATCTAGTTCCATGAAAGTCCTACAACTAGGCAATTGAAGAATAAACTGGTAAGAAGGGCAGGGATGCAGGGCAGAGTCCTGGACCTGGCTGGTCCCACATCCAGGTGTGGCAGTTTGAAATCAGAAGGGGTATCTTGTCTGTGGAGGTTTTCCCTGAGGATCGAGGGGTCCCAGCGGAACACCAGACCCCAAAGCTCAGGGTTCCAGTGCCAGGAACAGAAGTCTTTGGGCTGTAAAAAATAGCAGGGATTGTGGCTGAGTGACAAGGAGGATGCTGGAGTCCCAGGTGTTCCTCTTAAAGGGCCCGCATATAAACTTACTCAGAATCACTCTCTCTGAGCGTCAGCATTGGGGCAGCAGCTTGAAAAGAACCAGGGACATTCAGAAAGGAACTAACTTGTCTAGAATCAGGGTGAGAGCTGGAAGAGCAGCTTTATTCCAGACAGAAGTGCTAGCAGAGACTATTGTTCCTTTGGTGAGCCACCCCACCTCCAACATCAACCTGCCTTACACTTTTCACCCCAACCTGGTGATTCCCTGAGAATCCCCCACCCCTCCCTAATTGTAGGTTCACCCAAGCCATTTTCAGTGGCTTTTCCATACAACTGGCCTCTGTTGCCCTATGATTCAGACTTTCCTAAAGTCAAATAAGTAGCAGCTAGCCCATACCTCTCAATAGGTGGCCACAGGCCTAGAACTAGTGGCAGCCTGCTTTAGTTCACGTCTTGGCCTCTCCTGGGCACCTCCATACCCAACCCAAGTAGCAGCCATCTGCCAATGTTTCTGTAGCTTATGCTGTGTGGCCTGAGGGAGGACACAGGTAGTGGCTGACTTTGCACCTCTAGGGCATCCCCAGAGCCAGTACACCCAGTGGTCAGCTTCAGATCATGCAGGATTACAACCCTACTATCTCCTCAAGCAACACACTCAAGGAGCAGACTCAGTAAGCATCAATGTCTCATTGAAGCAAGTCCTGCTCAATAGGGTCAGCACCTGCACAGCAGCTCTTCCTCTGTAGTCACAACCAATCCTCACAACCAATTGGCCTGGGAGTCAATTCCTCCCAGTGATGCCAATCAAGGCTCAACTACAATAGGACAGTACACACAGTTCACAAAGAACACACCTGGAGTGCCCAGCTCAGGTGACTGGGGAGGCTGAGTCTCTGGGCCCTACAGGACACCATCTACACAAGTCCAGGAGACACAGCAGCTCTACATAATACATAGAAACAAACACAGGAAAACAGCCAAATTGCAGAGATAAAGCAACATATTGCAAATGAAAGAACAGGAGGAATCTCCAGAAAAAGAACTAAATGAAATGGAAGCAAGAAAACTACCAGAGTTCAAAACAATGGTTATGAGGATACTCAAGGAACTTACTGAGAACTTAAAGGAACTTAGTGAGAACTTCAAGGAACTTAGGGAATAACTTCAAGGAAATTAGAACATCAACAACATAAAAAGGACAGTCAGAAATAGAGGCTACACTAACTGAAAGGAAGAATTTACAAGGAAGCAACAGTAGAGTAGAGGACACCATGAAGCATATAAGGGAGCATATAAGGAATATAAGGGAGCAAAAAATACCCAATCAGAAGAGCAAAAAGAAAAAGGAATCCAAAAATATGAAGATAGTGTAAGGAGCCTGTGGGACAACTTCAAGCATACAAACATTCGCATCATGGGGGTGCTGGAAGGAAAGGAGAGGGAGCAAGAAATTGAAAACCTATTTTAAAAAATGACATCCCTGGCTGGTTTGGCTCAGTGGATAGAGCCTGTGAACTGAAGGGTCCCAGGTTCGATTCCAGTAAAGGGCACATGCCCAGGTTGTAGGCTTGATCCCCAGTAGGGAGCATGCAGGAGGCAGCTGATCAATGATTCTCTCATCATTGATGTTTCTATCTATCTCTTCCTCTCCCTTCCTCTCTGAAATCAATAAAGATATATTAAAATAATAATAATAATGACAGAAAACTTCCCTTACCTGGTGAAAGAAATAGACAGATAAGTTCAGGAAGCACAGAGAGTCCCAAATGATATGAACCCAAAGAGGCCCACATTATTATTAAAATGCTAAAGGTTAAAGATAAAGAGAAAATATTAAAAGTAGCAAGAGAAAATCAGAGAGGTACGTACAAGAGAGCACCCTTAAGACTGTCAGCTAATTTCTCAACAGAAACTTTGCAGGCCAGAAGGGAGTGGCAAGAAATATTCAAAGTGATAAAAAAAAAAAAAGAGCAAGGACTTTAAGCAAGATCACTCTACCCAGCAAAGCTATCATTTAGAATTAAAGATTCAGATAAAGATCTTCACAGACAAGAAAAAGCTAAAGGGGTTCATCACCACCAAACCAGTATTACATGAAATGTTGGAGGATCTTCTTGAAGAAGGAGAAGAAGAAGAAGAAGAAGAAGAAGAAGAAGAAGAAGAAGAAGAAGAAGAAGAAGAAGAAGAAGAAGAAGAAGAAGAAGAAGAAGAAGAAGGAGGAGGAGGAGGAGGAGGAGGAGGAGGAGGAGGAGGAGGAGGAAGAAATTAAAAATGAACAATAAAATGGCAATAAATACATACTATCAATGAATTTAAAAATCAAAATAAGACCAGCTGGCATGGCTCAGTGGTTAAGTATCAACCTATGAACCAGGAGATCACAGTTTGACTACTGGTCAGGGCACATGCTCGGGTCGCAGGCTCGATCCCCAGTATGGGGTGTGTAGGAGGCAGCTGATTAATGGTTCTCTCTCATCATTGATGTTTCTATCTCTCTCTCCCTCCCCTTTCCTCTTTTAAATCAATACAAATATATATTTTTTATTTTTTATCAGTTTTTTTATTTCAAGAAAAATGATCTTAAATATAATAATGTTGCATGCAATAAACAATATCTCAAGAAAAACTATTTTAAATATGATAATATTACAAGCAATAAACACCAATTATTCAAGAAAAATGATCTTACATATAAAAATATTACATGAAATAAACATTAATATTTCAAGAATAAAAGGATTTTAAGTATAATAATATTTCCCAAACTGTACTAACATAGTATTATATCACAAAAGTTGTAGGTAATATCAAAAATCTGTAAATAACAAGATTAGTTCTATTATCTTCTAGAATATGTATCCCCTCTGGCTCTATTTTTGTTCATCAGTTTATGTTGTTCATTATATTCCACAAATGAGTGAGATCATATGATATTTATCTTTTACAACTTGCTCATTTTGCTTAGCATGATGCTTTTAAAGTCTATTTTGTCAGATATGAGTATTGCTATTCCAGTTTTTTTTTCTTTTCCATTTGCATGGAAAATTTTTTTCCATCCCTTCATTTTCATCCTGTGTGTGTCTTGTTTTGAGGTGGGTCTCTTGTAGACAGCATATAGTTGGGTCATGTTTTTGTATCCATTCAGCTATCCTATACCTTTGATTGGAGTATTTAATCCATTTACATTTAAGGTTATTATTGAGAGGTACTTATTGATAGCCACTTTAATTCTGTATGGCTAGGTTTCTCTCTCTGTTTCTTCTTTTTTCTTTTCTTTTTTTTTTCTTTTTTTTTTTTTTGGTCTGGGAAGCTCTTTATTTGACTGCCTATTTTGATATGATATTGAATGATAGTCTTGCTTGATATAGTTATCTTGATCTCAGATCCTTGCTTTCCATTATCTTGAGAACTTCACACCAATCCCTTCTGGCCTGTGGAGTTTCTGATGAGAAAACAGGTGTCAACCTTATGGGAACTCCTTTGTAGGTAACAATTTTCTTTTCTCTTGCTGCCTTTAAGATTCTCTCTTCTTTGTCTTTATTTTTTGGCATTTTAATTATGATGTGTCTGGGCCTGGGCCTGTTTGGATTCTTCTTGTTTGGGATTTTTTGTGCCTCCTGAACTTGTGTGACTTTTCCTTTACCAGGTTAGGGTATTTTTCTGTCATTATTTCTTCAAACACCTTCTCTATTCCATTCTCCCTTTTTGCCTCTTCTGGCACAACTACTATTCTAATATTGTTAGGTTTTACATTGTCCCACAGTTCCCTTAAGCTGTCCTCCTGTTTTTTAATTGTTTTTTTCTTTTTGGTTCTCTGATTAAGTGATATTTTCAACTCTGTCTTCTAATTCACTGATTCAAACCTCAGCTTCTCCTACTCTGCTGTGTATTCCTTCCAATGTGTTCTTTATTTGTGTTATGTCATTCTTTATCTCAGACTGTTCTTTTATCATAGTTACTAAATCTTTTTTCATACTGTTGAGCATTTTTAGCATCATTACTCTGAACTCTGTTTCTGATAAATTTCTTATCTCTGCTTCATTTATCTCTTCTTCTGGAGAATTCTCTAGTTCTTTCATTTGGGGCTTGTTTCTTTGTTTCCTCATTTTGGTTGTCTGGGTTTGTGACTATGTTTTAGGTCAGTGATGGGGAACCTATGACACACGAACTCATTTTTTTGGTTGATTTTTTCTTTGTTAAATGGCATTTAAATATATAAAATAAATATCAAAAATACAAGTCTTTGTTTTACTATGGTTCCAAATATCAAAAAATTTCTATATGTGACATGGCACCAGAGTTAAGTTAGGGTTTTTCAAAATGCTGACACGCTGAGCTCAAAAGGTTCGCCATCACTGTTTTAGGTAGATCCTCTATACCTCTCAATCTCTAGTGCAGGACAGTGTTAAAGGCTGTTTCTGACTAATTGGATCAGGCAAAGACTCAAAGCCTCCAGAGACTTCCTCTTGCAGTGGTTCTCAACCTTCTGGCCCTTTAAATGCAGTTCCTCATGTTGTGACCCAACCATAAAATTATTTTTGTTGCTACTTCATAACTGTAATGATGCTACTGTTATGAATCATAATGTAAATATCTGATACGTAGGATGGTCTTAGGTGACCCCTGTGAAAGGGTTGTTTGACCGCCAAAGGGGTCATGACCCACAGGTTGAGAACCGCTGGCTACAGACTAATAGGATTCCAACTTGAATTGCTCCCAGGCAATCATTCTCAGGTGTGGTCAGAGTTTTTTTCTACAGGATGGGGCAGTTGCTTCTGCCTGGAGGCTAGTTGTTACTTTTAATCCCTTAAGTGGACTGGACAAGTTGTTTTCCAATAGGGTGTGTCAACTGTTTTCTCCCCAGGCAAGGCAGATGCCTATGTGGGAAAGATGTCCTCCACTGTGTGAGGGAATGACTCAGCCCAGGAAACTTGGGGTGTCTGCCTTCTGAGCTCTATCCCTGAGTCCCTAGTCCTGGGTTCTGCTCTCACAGCTCCAGTCCACTTCACCCTCCCTCTGCCAGAGCACAAGGTGGGTGGCTCCACAGGGAGTTTTTGTGCATTGGCCCTTTAAGAGGGTGTCCAAACTTTCAGCTGCCAGCCCCTGGAAGACAGCACCCACTACTTTTCACAGCTAGATGTAATGTTGGTACCATCTTCAGTTTGGTGCTCTATGCTCAGGAGCCCAGCTATAGGATTTAATCCCAGAGTTCTCAGTACCCCCCTCCCCCACCAACTGAGATATCTCTCTGGGACTTCAGTTCTGTCTATGGGTGCCTGGCCAGCCCTTTCACACTTTTGCCCTCCTACCAGTCTCTATGTGGTCTCCATCTTCGGTCCTTGGGTATCAGGGTTCTCTCCTGTGAGTTTCCCATTGATTATTCAGGAAGCCTTTCCATATTTCAGTTGTAATTCCAGCTTGCTCCTGGGAGCATGTCTGTGCAACAGCCTCCTACTCTGCTGCCATTCCAAATATATACATTTTAAATCAAAATAAACAAATAAGCAGAACAGAAACAGACTCATCAATACAGAGAACATATTGATGGCTGCCAGATGTGAGAGGATTTTGGGGGGATGGTTGAAAAAGGTGAAGGGATTTAGAAGTACAAATTAGTATTTATAGTGTAGTCATGGGGATGTAAAATACAATATAGGGAATATAGTCAATAATCCTATCTAATAATAGACAAACATGGTAATTGGTCGTACCTTCACTACACCTCCCATTGGCTAATCAGTGTGATATGCAAATTAACCGCCAACAAAAATGACGTCTATTTGCACACTGCAGGCAGGGTGGGACAGCGCCATGCTGCCTGCCCTGCTGCCACCTGGGCCTTCTATCTGTCACCCAGGGTGGTGGGCATTCGTGTGCGACCCGACCCAGGGCAACTGGGCAGGGCAGCAGCAATCCGCTGGCCCGCCTGGGTGTCCTGTGTGTGACCCGACCCAGGGTGGCACCCTAACCCCTGGATTGGCCCTGCCATGTATGCAACCTGGGGAGGCAGGGCAGGCACCGAGGGATTGGGCCTCCCATCTGCCACCCAGGCAGTGTGCCTAAGCCAGCAGGTGATTATCTCCCAAGGGGTCCCAGACTGTGAGAGGGCACAGGTGGGGCTGAGGGACACCCCCCCATCCCTCCTCCCCCACCAGTACACAAATTTTTGTGCACTGGGCCTCTAGTATTCTAATAACTATGTATGGTGTCAGATGGGTATGAGATTTTTTTAGATGATCACTTAATCCTATATAATAAAAGGCTAATATGCAAATTGTTCCCTTGACCAGGAGTTCAACCGGGAGTTTGGGGGCGAGGCCAGCTGGCCAACCACCTGCAGGCACTCCCCCTGGCTGGCCCTGCCCCTGATTGAACCCCCTACCCTAATCAAGGGTGGGGCCAACTGGCCAACCACCCACGGCCACTCCCCCCAGCTGGTCCCGCCTCCAATCATTCCCCCCGACCCTAATCAGGGGTGGGGCCAGCCTGCCAACCACCCATGGCCCCTCCCCTGGCCAGCCCCTCCCCTGATCAGCAGCTCCCACCCTGATTGGGGGTAGGGACAGCCAGCCAACCACCCACAGCTCCTCCCCCTGACCAGCCTGGCTCATTCAGCCCTGATTGGGGTGGACCAGCTGGACCCCACCCATGCATGAATTCATGCACCAGGCCTCTAGTAAGTTTTATAATGTCTAATTATAGGGGTGTACACCTGAAACTAATATAATATTGTATGTCAACTTTAATTGAAAAATGCTTTTAAAAAAGAGGTACAAGGTACACAGAGGCCAGATGCCTGTTTGAGAGATTTTGGGAAAGTTCAAAGCATGAAGCAAGAGAGGCCATTTGTATGGAAAAGCCACAGGAGACAGCTTGGGTGAGCCCACAATTTGGGTAGGTTGGGATCTCAAGTAGTCACCAGGGCAGGGCACACAAGTGTGAGCCAGGCTGATGAAGATTCAGATATGGAGCCTGCCTGACAGCTCTGTAGGGGTGGGGTCTCAGAAAAGAAACAATGGTCTTTACCAGCACTTTTGTCTGGCAGAAAGCTTCCCCTGCAGCTTTCTGATGCCAGATAATTCAGTTTCTCCTCATATGTCCCTGGTTCCTTTCAAGCTGCTGCCCCAGTGCTGGAGCTCAGAGGGAATGAGTCTGAGTAAGTTCTTCTGTGGGACCTTTAAGATGAACTACCTAGGAATTTATCACTCAGCTCTCTGTCTCACTCAGCCACAATCTCTACTGGTTTTTTATTTTATTTTTTTTATTGATTAAGTTATTACATATGTGTCCTTATCCCCCTATATGTCCCCATATCCACCCCACTCATGCCCTCACCCCCCTGTTGTCTGTGTCTATTGGTTAGGCCTATATGCAGGCATATAAGTCCTGTGGTTGATCTCTGACCCTTACCCCTACCCTCGCCTACCTTCCCTCTGAGGTTTGATGGTCTGATCAATGCTTCTCTGTCTCTGGATCTGTTTTTGTCCATCAGTTTATGTTGTTCATGATATTCCACAAATGAGTGAGATCATGTGGTATTTATCTTTCTCTGACTGGCTTATTTCACTTAGCATAATGCTCTCCAGTTCCATCCATGCTGTTGCAAATGGTAAGAATTCCTTTTTACCGCAGCATAGTATTCCATTGTGTAGATGTACCACAGTTTTTAATCCACTCATCTACTGAGGGGCACTTAGGCAGTTGCCAAATCTTAGCTATGGTAAATTGTGCTGCTATGAACATAGGGGTGCATATATCCTTTCTGATTGGTGTTTCTAGTTTCTTGGGATATATTCCTAGAAGTGGGATCACTGGGTCAAATGGAGTTCCATTTTTATTTTTTTAAGGAAACTCCATACTGTTCTCCACAGTGGCTGCACCAGTCTTCAGTCCCACCAGCAGTGCACAAGTGTTCCTTTTTCTCCACATCCTGGCCAGCATTTGTCGTTTGTTGATTTGTTGATGATAGCCATTCTGACAGGTGTGAGATGGTACCGCATTGTCATTTTGATTTGCATCTCTTGGATGATTAGTGACTTTGAGCATGTTTTCATATGTCTTTTGGCCTTTCTTCTGTCTTCTTTCAAAAAAGTATTTAGTTCCGTTGCCCATTTTTTTATTGGGTTGTTTATCTTCTTTTTGTTAAGTTGTATGAGTTCCCTGTAAACGTTGGAGATTAAATTCTTCTCAGTGATAACATTGGCAAATATGTTCTCTCATGCAGTGGGCTTTCTAGTTGTTTTGTTGATGGTTTCTTTTGCTGTGCAAAAGCTATTTATTTTTATGTAGTCCCATTTGTTTATTTTCTTCTTAGTTTCCATTGCCCTAGGAGCATTATCAGTGAAGAAATTGCTTTGGTATATGTCGGAGATTTTGCTGCCTGTGGATTCCTCTAGTATTTTTATGGTTTCCTGTCTTATATTTAAGTCCTTTATCCATTTTGAATTTATTTTTGTGTATGGTGTAAGTTGGTGGTCTAGTTTCATTTTTTTGCATGTATCTGTCCAATTTTCCCAACACCATTTATTGAAGAGGCTGTCTTGACTCCATTGTATGTTCATGCCTCCTTTGTAGAATATTAATTGAGCATAGCGGTTTGGGTCGATTTCTGGGTTCTCTATTCTATCCCATTGATCTCCTACTGGTTTTTATAGTCATACTAGAGGCCCAGTGCACAGGATCCATGCACTGGTGGGGGGCATGGCCTGCAGGGATTGGCCGCTGTGGGGGCGCTGCTCATCCCAGTCAGCCAAGCAGCAGTGTACCTGCCCTCTGAGCGGCTGCTCCCTGATCTGGCATCTTTCGTGGAGCTGGAGCACTCGCCTCTCCAGGGGACCCAGTTGAGGCCAGGCCCAGGGAACAATAGCATTGTGAGGCGGTGGAGTAGGCCTCAGTCCTGTGGCAGCCGGGAACCCACCTCCCAGTCTCCTGGGTCAGCTCTGTGAGCCCAGCGGAGGCGGAGATGTGTGGCCTGCGGGTGTCTGGAGGAGGTGGCAGGGAGTGAGGAGGAGGAGCCTAGAGCGAGGAGGCGATGATTGCAGCCTGCATTCCTGCCCGCCTGCCCAGGGTTCGAAGCAGGAGCAGCTACTCATCCCCGTCACCTGAGTGGTGCTTCCACTATGGTAGCATACTGACCTGCATTGAGCGTCTGCCCCTGGTGGCCAGTGTGCAACATAGTGACTGGTCAACCAGTCATTCCGGTTGTTCCGCCATTTGGTAGCTGGGCTTTTATTATATAGGAAGTTATGGGGATTTCTCTTCCTGGCTCCAGAGCCCTGCTCTGGGAGACTTCACTCCTTAGGGGGTGTTGAGTGTTTCCTTCCACGTACCGCGTGGAGTAGGGTTCGGTACCTGAAAGAGGAGCCGCACAACAAATGAGAGAAAAAGACCCGAGATAATTTTGCAATATTGGAGGTCCAGGCGGGCAAGTCCAACTCAAGGAGAGGGACTTCCTCTGTGCTCAGGCTGCTCCAATCTTTTATTGATCCGGAGTAGCCCTTAGGCAGGCGACCCCCCATTAACAGGCAGACTAGCCCATCAGCAAGGATTTACATAATAATAAATGGGGGAGTAGTTTCAGCTACCACTGTCTGGACAAACAGAGGTGGCGCCTAGCTCAGACCTTTGCTAGGGCTTCAAAGGCACCCAGCCTTCAGGGGGTTCTCTGTCTATGCTTTTCAGATAGTGAAGGCAATAAACAGTTTCCCACAGGGGGTACCTCCACAGCTGAGATATCTCTCCCGATGAGATAAACCGTCACATGTGGGTGTGGGACAATCGAGTTCCACATCTATGCCCCTCCTACCAGTCTTTATGCACCTTCTTTAAATCCCTAATTTCAATCTATTTATCTAGATTTCAGGAAGTTCTGAATGATGGTTGTTCTGTAATTTAATTGTAATTTTTAAGTGGTTGTGGGAGGATTCCAGTACTGCATTTACCTACACCGCCATAGCTTGGAAGAAGCAGCAGAGCTTGCATCTGTGCTCACTGGGCTCAACTCTGACATTGGTTTCTTTTTGCCATTATACATAATGCTGCAGGGGACACTAATAAATGGTTCTCTTTATTTACATCTGTGAGGGTGTTTTTAATGCAGTGGTTCTCTGGGGAGTGGGGAGCAATACACAGGATAATTCAGAATTGAGTGGTGCATTCCTGGGTTTTTGGATCATTTAGTATCCCAGGTCCCCTCCATTAAATTCCAGTCATTGTCACAATGCAAATATACCAGCATGCATTTGCAAATACATCTTGACATGCTTTTCATATTTCCAAATCTCTGAGGAGAATTTTTGCATAGATTACATATCTAGGAGTAGAATTTTTAGGTTGTACAAACTAGCATATATGAATTTACTAAAATTTTTAATTGATCTTCAATATTCACTAATTTGTATTACTAATTAATAGTCCTATCAACAGGCATGAGTATTTTCATTATGCCATACTATTACCACTTGGTATTATCATGCTGTTTAAGTTTGCCAATTTGACGTATGTAAAATTATTTTAATTTGTAAGTCTCTAATTACTAGAACATTTTGGCATCTTTTCATGTATTTATTGGCCATTTGTGATTCCAATTTGGTGAATTTACTGTTTATATTCATTATTATTTGTTTTTTTGTATTTGCTTTTTGTTATTTTCTAATCATTCAAGTTAAGGTAAAGGCCAAGCTATTATAACAAAGAAACCCAAAATTGCAGTAGATCAAATAAGATGGCAGTTTATTTCTTATGAAACAATTGAGTAGAAGGCTCAGCTATCCATGGTCAACTTTTCAACTTATATTTTAAAAAGCTGAGACTTTAAAGATTAATTAAAGAACTTAGGTGCGCATATGCATAACCCATGAACACAGACAGAAGTGTGGTGAAGACCTGGGAGTTGCGATGTGGAGGGGCCAATGTGGGGGAAAAGGGAGACATCTGTAATACTTACAACAATAAAGATAAAATTTTTTAAAGCTGAGACTTTTTATTGTAGAGATTAAATTATTATTATTATATATATATATATATATATATATATATATATATACACACACATATTGACATTTTGCCTGCTTTAAGTGCATAATTCAGTGGCATTAATTGCATTCATAATCTTGTATAACAATCATCACCTGTCTCCAAAATGTTTTCATAACACCAACAGAAACTCTGTAACCATTAGGCAGTAACATTTCTCTCTTCCCAAGCCCCTCTATTCTACTTTACATCAGTATGAATTTTCCTGTTCTAGATATTCCATAAAA
This sequence comes from Myotis daubentonii, assembly GCF_963259705.1. Lineage (NCBI taxonomy): Eukaryota > Metazoa > Chordata > Mammalia > Chiroptera > Vespertilionidae > Myotis > Myotis daubentonii. The sequence goes on along the minus strand of NC_081844.1, from coordinate 7,682,483 downwards.
GTGGAATCAAAATTTGTCATTTTGTGTCTGGCTTATTTCCCTTGGCATGTTTTCAAAGTTAAACAAGGTTGTAGCATTTTGTCGGAATTTTACTCTTTAATGGATAAATATCCCATTATATAGATACATCATATTTTGTTATCCACTCATTCATGGAAACTTCAATCTTTGTGGTTTGATTGGAGAGTTAACCCATTTCATTTAAAGTAATTACTGATGGGAAGAATGTCTACCATTTGCCATTTGTTTTCTTCATGTCATAAAACCTTTTGTGCTTTGAGGAGATTAAAAATGGCAGCAGAGTAAGTGGATGCTACACAGACACTCTGCCAGGACCAAACTGGAATTACAACTAAAATACAAAAAAACATCCTGAATAATCAACTGAAGACTCAATGGAGAGAACCCTGATAACCAAGGATGGAAAGCAGAGACCACATAGGCACTGATAGGAAGGTTGGAGGCATGGAAGGGCTGGCTGGGCTCCCACAGACAGCAGCTGAAGTTCCAGAGATATACCTCAGTTGTTGGGGTTTGCCAATAAGAACTCTGGGGTCTAAACCTCAAGCTGGACCCCCAAGCAGAGAGCACCAGAACTGAGAAAGGTGCCCACATAACATCTGGCTGTGAAAAGCAGCAGGATGGCTATCTTCCAAGGAGAAATGGCTGGAAATTCAGGCACCTTCTTCAAGGGACAACACACAAAATTTCCTGGGCAGCCACTCACCTTGGGCTCCAGCAGAGGGAGGTGAGTGGAGTGGAGCTGTGTGAGCAGAAGCGAGTGTTGAGGGCTCTGGAGTTAGAACTTGGAAAGTTCCAGTTTCCTGTGCTGAATCATTCCCTCACGTTGCAGAGGTCATCTTTCTCATGCAGACATCTGCTATCCAGTTGGTTTTTGCCTGAGGGAAATGCAGTTGCCCCACCCTATTGGAAAATTCCTTGCCCCACAGTGTGGAGTTCCTAAGGCGCATTATGAGACTGGGAGGCTATGGTAGCAATACTCTTATATGACAAAATAGACTTCAAAGTGAAGGCCATCACAAGAGACAATAAAGGTTTATATATAATATTAAACGGATTGATCCAACAAGAGGATATAACTCTGGTAAACATATATGCACCCAATATAGGAGGACCTAAAAATATTTTTAAAACTTCTGAAGAACTTTAAGGGAGAGGTGAGCAGCAATATAGTCATACTAGGGGACTTTAACACCGCACTTACTTGACTGGTTAGCTCTTCCAGACAAAAAATTAACAACAACAAAACCCAGAGACTTTAATGACACACTGATCAGATGGATTTCATTAATATTTATATTACATTTCACCCCAAAGCTGCAGAAAATATATAGTAACTATGAAAAATGAAATAGCACTAAGAATATACATACTTCTCAAGTGCACATGGATCATTCACAAAGATAGACCACATGTTAGGGCACATAACAAGTCTCTACAAGTTCAAGAAGACTGAAATCATATCAAGCATCTTCTCAGATCACAGTGGAATGAAATTAGAAATCAAGTACAGTAAAAACACCAAAAAACTTTCAAACACATGGAGGCTAAATAGCATGTTATTAAACAATGAATGGTTTACCAATGAGATCAAGAAAAAAAAAACTTTTTGTAAACAAATTAAAATGAATACACAACCATCCAAAATCTCTGGTACACAGCAAAAGCAGTCCTGAGAGGGAAGTTCATAGCACTACAGGCCTACCTTGAAAACAAGAAAAATTAACAAAAAAATATTTAAACTTGCAACTTAAAGAACTGGAAAGAGAACAACAAGAAAAGCCCAGAGTGCCCTGGCTGGTTTGGCTCAGTGGATAGAGCGTTGGCCTGTGGACTGAGGGGTCCCAAGTTCGATTCTGGTAAAGGGCATGTACCTTGGTTGCAGGCACATCCCCAGTAAGAGGTGTGCAGGAGGCAGATGATCGGTGTTTCTCTCTCATCAATGTTTCTAACTCTTTATCCCTCTCCTAACTCTTTATTCCTCTCTGTAAAAAATCAATAAAATATATATTTAAAGAAAAGCCCAGAGTAAGTAGAAGGAAGGAAATAATAAAGATTAGAGCAGAAACAAATCACATAGAGACTTATAAACCAACACACAAAAAAATCAATGAAACCTAGGGATGGTTCTTTGAAAGGATAAGCAAGATTGATGAACCATTAGCCAGAAACAAAGAGAGAGGACCCTGATACATAAAATCAGAAATGAAAGTAGAGAAATAACATATGACACCACAGAAACGAAAGAATTGTAAGAAAATGCTATGAACAACTGTATGCCTACAATCTAGACAATGTGGATGAAATGGACAAATTCCTAGAAAAATACAATCTCTTAAAACTGAATCAGGAAGAATCAGAAAACCTGAATAGGCCAATAACAACTGATGAAATAGAAACAGTAATCAAAACACTTCCAGCAAACAAAACCCCAGGTCTGGATGGCTATACAGGGCAGTTTTATCAAACATTCAAAGAAGAACTATCACCTATACTACTCAAACTATTCCAAAAAGTCCAAGAGGAAGAAACACTTCCAAGCTCTTTTTCAAGGCCAGCATGATCCTCATTCCAAACAAATAAAGACACTACAAAGAAAGAGAATTACAGGCTAATATCCCTAAAGAACAAAGATCCTAAATCCTCAACAAAATATTAGCAAATCAGATCCAGCAATATGGTAAAAAGATCATACAGTATGACCAAGTGAGATTTATACCAGGGATGCAAGGTTGGTACAATATTCAAAATCAATAAACGTGACACCAATTTTTGATAAAAACTTTAAGCAATGTGGGAATAGAGGAAACATATCTCAACATAATAAAGGCCATCTAAGACAAACCTACAGCAAACATCATATTCAATGGGCAAAAACTAAAACCATTTCCCCTAAGAACAGGAACAAGATAGGGATATCCGCTTTCATCACTCTTATTCAACATAGTCCTGGAAGTCTAGCCACAGTGATCCAACAAGAAGAAGAAATAAAAGACATCCAAATTGGAAAGAAGGAAGTCAAACTGTCATTATTCACAGATGACATGATATTGTACATAGAAAACCTTAAAGACTCCACCAAAAAAACTACTAGATTTAATAAATGAATTTGGGAATGTAGCAGGTTACAAAATCAACACCCCAAAATTGATGGCTTTTTTACACACCAATAAGGAATTCTCAGAAAGAGAAACTAAACAAATAATTACATTTATCACTTCAACAAAAAATATACTTAGGAATAAACTTAATCAGGGAGGTAAAAGATCTGTACTCAGAAAACTACAGGACATTGAAAAAAGAGATAGAAGAAGATATAAACAAGTGGAAGAATATATGCATTCATGGAATGGTAGAATTAATATCATTAAAATATCCATACTACCCAAGGCAAGCTACAGATTCAATGCAATCCCTATTAAAATACCAACAGCATATTGCACATATCTAGAACAAATACTCCAAAAATTTATATGGAAGCAAAAAAGACCCCAAATAGCTGCAGCAATCTTGAGAAAGGAAAACAAAGTTGGAGAAATCACAATACTAGGTATCAAGTTATACTACAAAGCCACCATAATCAAAGCAGCCTGGTACTAGCACAAGAACAGACATATAGACAAATGGAATAGAACAGAGACCCCAGAAATCAACCCAAGCCATTACACTCCATTAATATTTGACAAAGGAGGCAAGAGCATACAATGGAGTCAAGACAGAGTCTTTAATAAATGGTGCTGGGAAAATTTGACAGATACATGCAAAAAAGTGAAACTAGACCAGCAACTTACACCATACACAAAATAAACTAAAAATGGATGAAAGACTTACATGTAAGTTGGAAAACCATAAAAATCCTAGATGAAACCATAGGCAGCAAAATATCAGACATCTCTCATAGTGAAATGTGTATAGACACATCTCCTACAGCAAAGGAAACGAAGGAGAAAATAAACAAATGGGACTACATCAAAATAAAAAGCCTCCGTACAGCAAAAGAAACTATCAAAAAAATAAAAATGGAGCTCACTTTATGGGAGAACTTATTTGGCAATAATATATCTGATAAAGGGTTAATATCCAAAATATATAAGGAACTCATGTACTTAACAAAAGGAAGACAAACAATCTAGATTAAAAAATGAGCAAAGGACCTAAATAGACACTTCTCCAAAGAGAATGTACAGATGGCCAAGGGACATATGAAATAATGCTCAAAGTCACTGATCCTCAGTGACATGCAAGTTAAAACTACAATGAGGTATCACCTCATACCTGTCAGAATGGCTACCATCAACAAATGACTAGTGCTGGTGAGGATGTGGAGAAAGGGGAACCCTAGCACACTGTTGGTGAGAATGCAGACTGGTGCAGCCATTATGGAAAACAGTATGGAGTTTCCTCAAAAAAATTAAATATGGCACTGCCATTTGACCCAGTGATCCCACTTGTAGGAATATATCCTAAGAAATCTGAAACACCCATCAGAAAGAATGTGTGTGCCCCTATATTCACAGCAGCACAATTTACAGTAGCTAAGATCTGGAAACAGCAAAGTGCCCATCAATAGATGAGTGGATAAAAAAAGCTGTGCTACATTTACACCATGGAATACTAGGCAGCCGTGAAATAGAAGGATCTCTTACCTTTGAGATAGCATAGAGGGACCTGGAGAGTATCATGCTAAGTGAAATAAGCCAGTCAGAGAAAGATAAGTTTCACCTTATCTCACTCATATGTGGAATATAATGAACAAAATAAACTGATGAACAAAATAGATCCAGAGACAGAGGAGCAAATTTATGTCTTTCACCAAGTTAAGAAGTTTGGGGCTATCATTTCTTGAAATATTTTTTCTGACACTTGTGTGGGTGGGAAGATATCAACCAAAGACCTCGTATGCATATATGCATAACCCATGGACACAGACAATAGGGTGGTGAAGGCTGGGGTGGGAGCGGGTTGGGCTGGAAGGGGTCAATGAGGGAAAAAAGAGGACATACGTAATACTTTCAACAATAAAGATTTTAAAAATAAAACTTTTTATGCTTTATTTCCTCTGACACTGATATCTTTTGTTTTTAGTTAATTTTTGTAGTGATCTGTTATAATCCCCTTTACAATTTCTCATGCAATATTTTAGATATTTTCTTTGTTGTTGCCATGGGAATTACATTTAAAATCCAACACTTATGACAATCTCTTTTGAATTGATACCATTTTAACTTTAATAGTCCACAGAAACTACAAACCACATCTTTGTACCCTGTGAGTTCCAAAACTATATTTAGAATTATTTTATGCATTTTCTTTTCAATTTTGTAGAAAATAAAAAGTGTAATTACAAGCCAAACAGACAAACGAAGACTTATATATTTGCCCATGTATTTACCTTTACCAGAGTCCTTTATTTCTTTGTACAGCTTTTAGTTATTGTCTTGTATACTTTCATCTTAATCTGAAAAATGCTCTTTAGCATTTATGCTAAAGCAGATATAATAACAAGCCCTTAGCTCTTATTTATCTGAAAATGTCTAATTTCTCATTTTTGAAGGCCACATCTAAAATTTTCAGTGGATAGGTGGGTTTTTTTTCATGTTTTTTTTTTGTGTTGTTTGTTTTTTAGAATCAGCTGTTGATCTTAATGAGGATGTCTTATAACTGACAAATTATTTTTTGCTGTTTTCAAAATTCTCTGTTTGCCTTAGTTTTTGACCGTTTGATTATAATGAGTCTCATTGGGGACTTTCTTTGAGTTTATTCTACTGGAAGTTTGTTGAACTTCTTGGATTAGCAAATTTATGTCTTTCACCAAATTAAGAAGTTTGGGGCTATCATTTCTTGAAATATTTTTTCTGACACTTTATCTCTGTCTTCTCCTAGGCTTTAGGCTATTGTATGGTTTGACAGTAATGGACCTCTGTACATTGCTAACTTGGCTTGCAGAGTTTTTGAGAAGCACCACTTTTCCAGCCTGAGTTCTGAACTAGGCTAAATAGAGTTGAGTGCCTGTGCCAGTCTTTCAGGTAGTCCTCAGACCAATTAAGGAAGACAAGACAATAATTTGCAAATAATGTCTACTTTGCACCTTCTGGAATCAGGGTCTCATACTATATACTAAGCCTCTGCCTAGGCTTCCCTCTTCAACACTGCCGCCACATTGAGGTTGGAGGTAGGGAAAAGACTGGTAAAAAGGACATAAAGCTTTTCTACCATCTTGAGATGCTTTTTCTTGAGTCAGTGTTGCTTGATTGCTGTGAACCTTTGACTGTTTTCCCAGAATTCTGACAATGTTGATTTTTACACTTTCTGCTTGTCTTTCAATGTTCCTGTGGGCAACAAAAGCTTGAGGCTGCCTTCTGCTATTTACCTGATGATATTTTGATAGAGAAGATGTTGAATCTATAAATAAATTGAGGAATATTGCCATACTAAAAATATTGAGTTTTCTAATTCATAAACATTGAATGGTTCTACATTTATTAGATCATCTTAATCTCAGTAACATTTTACAGTGTTTGCTTGTATAGATTTTGTACCTGTTTTGTTAAATGTTTTCCTAAATATTTTATTCTTTTTAACCTATTATGAGTGTAATTGTTTTAGCAATTTCCTTTTTGATTGTTCATTGCTAGTATATTGAAATGCACATGATTTTGTATATTTATTTCATATTCTGCAGCACAGTTTTAACAGTTTTTTCATAAATTCATTATGATTTTCTTCATACAATATTATAAAGAAAATCTTGTGAACAAAGGTAGTTTTACTTCTCACTTTCCAGTCTGGTTTCCTTTCTCTTTCTTGCCTAATTGTGCTGACTATAATCTCTAGTGCAATGATAAAGAAACATGGTAAAAGTGAGTATCTTTGCTGTGTTCCAGATCTTAAGAGGAAAACATTTAGTCTTTCATAATTAAGATTGATGTTAGGTGTGAAATTTTTGTAGCTTCCCTTTAACAGATTGAACAAGGTTCCTTTTATTCCTGGTTTATTGAACTTCTATCATGAATAGGAGTCAGATTTTCTCAAATGCTTGTTATGTATCTATGAGATGTTCATGTGGCTCTTATATTTTATTGACAAGGTATATTACATTTATTAATTTTTGGATGGTAAATGAATCTTGCATTCCTATGAGAAATCCCTCTTGGTCTTTGCATATAAGCCTTTTTACAGATTGCTGGGATCAGTCTGCTAATAATTCGTTAAAGATTTTTTAAATCTCTATGTAGGAGAGATATTGGCTGCATTTTTCTTGTGATTTTTATCTGGCTTTGGTATCACAATAATAACACAGTATGGTATTGCTTCTTCCGTAAATATTTGATAGAATTAATTAGTGAAGCCATCTGCACCTAGGCTTTCCTTTGTGGGAGAATATCTATTAATCTACTTATTAATTCATTATTTATTGGTAATTTTTTGCTTTTCTACAGGTCTATTAATGGCACACAGTTGTTCATAATATTTACGTATAATTCTTTTTTTGGACATAAGCATTTTTATTGTTTTACTATTTACTGGATTTGTTTTTAATTAAATCTTTATTGTTCAGATTATTACAGTTGTTCCTCTTTTTCCCCTCCATAGCTCCCCTCCACCCCGTTCCCACCCCACCCTCTGCTCTTATCCCCCACACCCCACTGTCCTCATCCATAGGTGTACAATTTTTGTCCAGGCTCTTCTCACACCCCCCACACCCTTTTCCCCCCATAGAATTGTCGGTCCACTCCCTTTCTATGCCCCTGATTCATTATATTCACCAGTTTATTCTGTTCATCAGATTTTTTATTCACTTGATTTTTAGATTCACTTGTTGATAGATATGTATTTGTTGTTCATAATTTTTATCTTTACCTTTTTCTTCCTCTTCCTCTTCCTCTTCTTAAAGAATACCTTTCAGCATTTCATATAATACTGGTTTGGTGGTGATGAACTCCTTTAGCTTTTTATCTGTGAAGCTCTTTATCTGACCTTCAATTCTGAATGATAGCTTTGCTGGGTAAAGTAATCTTGGTTGTAGGTTTTTGGCATTCATGACTTTGAATATTTCTTGCCACTCCCTTCTGGCCTGCATAGTTTCTGTTGAGAAATCAGCTGACAATCATATGGGTACTCCCTTGTAGATAACTAACTGTTTTTCTCTTGCTGCTTCTAAGAGTCTCTCTTTGTCTTTTGGTCTTGGCATTTTAATTATGATGTATCTTGGTGTGGTCCTCTTTGGATTCCTTTTTAAAAAAATATATTTTATTGATTTTTTACAGAGAGGAAGGGAGAGAGATAGAGAGTTAGAAACATCAATGAAGGAGAAACATTGATCAGCTGCCTCCTGCACATCTCCCACTGGTGATGTGCCCACAACCCAGGTACATGCCCTTGACCGGAATCAAACCTGGGACCCTTCAGTCTGCAGGCCGACGCTCTATCCACTGAGCCAAACCGGTTTTGGCTGGATTCCTTTTTTTGGGTTCTCTGTGCTTCCTAGACTTGGAAGTCTATTTCTTTCACCAGGTAGGGGAAGTTTTCTATCATTATTTCTTCAAATAGGTTTTCAATATCTTGCTCTCTCTCTTCTTCTGGCACCCCCATAATTCAGATGTTGGTATGCTTGAAGTTGTCCCAGAGGGTCCTTACACTATCTTCATATTTTTGGACTCTTTTTTCTTTTTGCTTTTCCAGTTGGGTGTTTTTTGCCTCTTCATATTTCAAATCTTTGACTTGATTCTTATGATCCTGCAGTCTGCTGTTGGATCTCTGTATAATATTCTTTATTTCAGTCAGTGTATGCTTAATTTCTACTTGGTCCTTTTTCATATCCTCAAGTGTCTCACTAGATTTATCGAGGGTCTCACTAAATTTATTGACGGTTTCTAGAAAATTCTTGAAAAACCTTATAATCATGGTTTTGAACTCTATATCCAGTAGTTTGCTTTCCTCCATTTCTGTCATTTGTGACCTGTTTCTTTGTCTCCGCATTTTTATGCTTCCCTGTGTTGATAGGGTGGCTTTCTGTGCTAGGTGTCCTATAGGGCCCAGTGGCTCAGCCTCCCCAATTACCAGAGGTGGACACTCTTGGTGCACCCCTCTGTGGGCTTTGTGCACAGTCTTGTTGTAGTTAAGCCTTGATTGTTGTTGGTATCACTGGGAGGAATTGACCTCCGGGCCAATTGGCTGTGAGCATCAGCTGTGTCTATGGTGGGAGAACTTCTGTGCTGGAGACACCTTTATGGGGCAAGACTTGCTTCAGTGGGGCCTTGGTGCTCACTGAGTCTGCCCCCTGAGGGTGTCCTTTATGAATCAGAGGAGCTGCAATCTGGATGGTCCCACTCTGACCACCGGGCACACTGGCTCCTGGATCTCTAAGGAGGTGCTAATCTAGCCTCTTCCTGAGGCTACCCAGCAGGAGCTCAGCTGTGAAGCAATGCAAGTTGCCATGGGGCCTTGGGCCAGCTGCAAGTGTGTTAGATAATTTTCAGATTGCAAAGGGCCAGGTCTTTCATATGCAAAAGCCAGCACACAGCTTGGGCGGGGCGGGGGTCCCAGGGGATCAACAGGGTGGAGCAAGCAGCTATGGCTGCCCTCAGAGGCCCCGTTTCTCAGTGTCCCAGCAATCCCTGCAAGCACCTCCAAGAGAAAGCTGCCCTTGAGTTCTGACCGATGCCAGACAGTCCAGTTTCTCCCATATGAGTCTGGGTCCCCAGAGACTTGCCCGGAACTGGAGCTCAGAGCTTGAGACTCCCTACCGATTGAAAAAGACAACCATGTCCTCAGCTGCCAGCCCTCTCTGTGTGCGCCTCTGTACCTCTGTACTTTACTTCTGCACCACAGCTCCTCTGAGTCTCGGTATGCTTTTCTCTTTCCTTCTAGTTGTAGAATTTCCACTCAGCCAGCCTTCCTGTGGTTCTGGATGATGTCCGTTCCGTCTTTTAGTTGTATTCTTGAAGTGGTTGTGCTAAGCAGCAATCTCCAGTGTTTACCTATGCCGTCATCTTGGTTTTTTTTCTTTCCTGGGTACATTTTTGAGAGGTGACACAGGAAAAATATTAAGAGAAAGGCAAAGAAGTATGGAGTCTTTGTTCATCTAACCTCTTGGAGGAAGAAGGGTAGGGATTGTCTCTAGTTGTAGAATTTCCACTCAGCCAGCCTTTCTGTGGTTCTGGATGATGTCCATTTTGTCTTTTAGTTGTATTTTTGAAGTGGTTGTGTGAGGCAGCAATTTCAGGTGTTTACCTATGCTGCCATCTTGGTTTCTCTCCTTATAATTCTTTTAATTTCTAAAGAATTAGTAGTAATGTCTCCTCTCTCCTGTTTTTTTTGTATTCTCTCTTGTTTTTTGGTCTTTGTAACTAAAAGTTTATCAATTTGGGGTGTTCTTTTCAAAGAACCAACTTTTCGTTATTGATTTTCCAGATTAAGTTTTCTATTTCATTGACTCCCACTTTTATATTTATTATTTATTTATTTCTGATTAAATTGAGTTTTATTGCTCTTTTTTTTTCTATTTCCCTAAAGTGGGAGCTTAGAATGTTTTGGTGCCTTTTCTTTCAACATAAGCATTTAAATATGTAAATTACCCTCTAAGCACAGCTTTAAATGCATCCTACAAGTTTGGATATGTGTTTTTGCTTTCATTCAGTTCAGGATATTGTCTCATTCCATTCACGATTTCTTCTTTAAAGTGTGTTGTTTAATTCTTAAGTATTAGTGAATTACCAAATGTAATTCAATTGTTAATTTCAACTTTAATTCCATTGTGCTCAAAGAATATACTTGGTATAATTTCATACTTTTTGAATATATTGAGACTCGTTTTATGGCCTTTTCTATGATCTCTTTTGTGTCATGTGTATTTGAAAAGAATGTGTGTCTTGCTGTGGAATTTTAAAATAAATCACAGGTCATTTTGGCTGATAGTATCTTCAAGTCTTCTATATTTTCACTGATTTTCTATATACTCCGTAAGTGATTTAGAGTGGAATATTGAAATCTACACTAGTAACTATGATTGGTGAACTATTTCTTTTCAAGTTTGTCCTGTTTGGTTCATGTGATTTCAGGTTCTGACTGGGTCCATATCTATATATATAAAAGCCTAAGTGACTATCCAACCATCCGACTGGTAGATATGCCGCATACTGACCACAAGGGGGCAGACGCTCAATGCAGAAGCTGCAGAGCAACAGCAACTTTGCAGAGTGCCCTCTTGCGCTCTGGGACCCTTCGGGGGGATGTTGGACTGCTGGTTTGGTGCTGAGGGACCTCCCCTGCCAAAGGGACCCCGCTCACTCGGCAGACGCCTTTTGAGCCCTGGTGCTGCCCTGGGTGCAGCTGGCTGGGGAGGGACCAAGGGAGGTTGGCTTGAGGGCATGTCCGGCCCATCTTGCCCAGTCCCAACCTGCCAGCCAGCTTCTAATTGATTTCCTTTCAATGTGCATAAATACGTGCACCAGGCCTCTAGTACATTTATAATTATATCTTTGTGTTGTATTGGCTCTTTTATCTTTATAGAATGCCTGCTTTTGTTCCTAATAATATTGTTTGTTTTAAAGTTTATTTTCTCTGATACTGTTCTATCTACTTTGTTGGCTCTCTTGTAGTTAGTGTTTGCATGGTATATTTTTTCCCATCCTTTTACTCTTCATCTATATGTGTCCTTAAATCTAAAGTGTGTCTTTTGCACACAGTATATAGTTAGGTCTCCTTTTCATTTCTATCTGGAAATCTCTACCTTTTGGTTGCAATGTTAGTTCCTTCACATTTAAAATAATTATTAATATGTTGGATTTATAAATGTCATTTTCCTAAATGTTTTCTATGTATCTAATGTATTCTCTAGTCTCTATTTTTCTTTCCTGCCTAATTTTGTGTTAATAAGCAAATGTTTCTTAGCATACCATCTAAATTTTCTTTAGTTTTAAATTATATTTTAAAAGATATTTTCTGAGTAGTTGCTCTAGGAATTACTTAGATTATCATAATCTCCTCAGATTAATACTATCTTAACTTTGGTAAAATATAGCAGCTTTGTTTCACTATAATTCAATTCCCCCCTTTGTGCTAATATTGTTACATATACTGCCTATATATGTAATTAAAACTCCAAAACAATTATATTGCTTTATAAAATTTAGTTTTTAAAATAAATTAAGAGGTGAGAAAAATATATCAATACATTTTTTCTAGTACTCTTTATTTTTTGTGTGGATTATAGCTAGCATTTTATTTCATCTCATTTTAGCCTGAAGGACTTATTTAATATTTCATAAAAGGTAAATATTTTAGTTTTTATATACCTTGGAATGTGTTTTGCCTTCATTTTGAAGGTTAGTTTTGTTAGATACAGAATTTTTCTCTAAACATTTCCTACCCAGAACTTTGAATCTGTTCTTCCACTGCCTCTGTCTTTCAATGTTTCTGGTGGAAAGTTAGCTACTTATTATATTGTTTATCTGTATTAATTAGTGGATTTTCTTTTATTGTTTTCTTGATTTGTCTTTGTCTTTGGCTTCATCAGTTTAATCACAATTTGTCTAGGTGTGGATTTGTTAGTTTGTCCATCCTGAGGATCAGTAAACTCCTTAGATATAAAGATTCTTTTTGCTCAAATTCAGGGAGATTTGGGCCATAATTTCTTCAACTTTTTCTTGCCCCTTCACTCCCCCTCTTCCTCCCCCCTCCCCACTTTCTTTCTGGGAGTTCTATTACATGTATATTGGCATGCTTCATGTTGTCAATAGGTCTCTAGGCTCTGTTAATTTTTCCTCATATTTTTTTGCTCTATTCTTTAAATTTGGTAACTTCCTCCAATCTATCTATAATTTTACTGATTATGTTTTCTGCTTTCTCATATCTTCTGTTGATTTAACCTAACAAATTATTAGTATTGATTACTATATATTTTTTAACTCTAGAATTTCCCTTTTGTTCTTTTTTATAGTGTTTTTTTCTACCGAGGTTCCCTATATGTGGACTCATTATCATGACATTTTTATTTAATTCCTCCATGTAGTATATAAATAATTCTTTGAACTTATAACAGCTGTTTTGAAGTCTTTATCAACTAAGCCACCTGTGTGCAAACATACCTTTTTTTTATATTAACTTGGTTTTTCTGGAATATGACTCACTCTTTCCTATTTTTTGTATAGCTTATAATTTTTTTGTTGTTGAAAACTGGACATTAAGTAGTGTATTGTAGGACTTCTGGTCAAGATGGTAGAGTATATAAACTCTGTGCTCATCTCCTTTCACAATTACATCAAAATTACAACTAAATTATATAACAACCATCACTGATAATCACCTGAAGACTAGCTAAACAGAATTCCTAAAACTGTAGGATACACAGAGATGCAGAACAGGCAGGCCCCGCACCCATAGTGTGTGATTACGAGTCGGGAGGGATAGCTCCACTGTGGAGGTTTTCCCTAAGAAGTGTGCCGGGGTCCAACCCCAGCAGGTCCAGGGGTTCCCAAAGGCGTAGACGGAGTCGGCGAAGAAGGAAGGACATGGAGACAGTGTTCAGTTGATCAGCAGCCTAGCCAGGATCTCTAGCCAGGATCTCCAGCCAAGTTCTGGTCTGGATCTCCAGAGAGGTTCTGCTTCGGATCTCCAGCCAGGTTCTGTGGCCATGTTCCCTCACTAGGTTCTCCAGCCAGGTTCTATCCAGGTTCTCCAGCCAGGTTCAGTCACCAGGTTCTAGTCAGGTTCTCTTGCCAATTTCTGTAGTCAGGTTCAGTCCAGGATCTTTTGCCATGTTCTCTCCAGCGAAGTTCTTCTGTCTCCAGTCTCCGTGTAGGTTCTGTCTTCTGAGTTCTGTGTTCTAAATTCTGTCTCTTTCTGTCTTGTTACATCTGTATTTATACCAGTTGATTCAATCCTATCAATCTCTATTACAAAGGTTAGGGCTTTTCTTATCTCCATTCCAGGGAGTAAAGATTATGTAGCTTAAACATGATTGCTCATAGTTAAAGTGATTAATTACCCGCCTGGCACTTTGTTGAGGGGTTTTATTCCCTCCCTAACTTCAGGGGAAAATCCCTACCTGGGGATTCAACCTTTCTCGGAGAGGTGACCTTGGTTAAAACACAGCGCCAAGAAGGTGAGCAAACATATTAAGAACCGTATGCCATATATGCCAGGTCCCTTGAAACAGCAAGGATGGACTGGCTCCCGGCAAATTCCCCCTTTTTTATTTTTTAAAAGCAGGCATTAAAAAGAAAAACCACAAATGCTCTCTTATATCCATTTTAAGAGTAGGATTGGCGCTTTCCGCTATTACCTGAGTCCTGATCTATCATCCCAGGGAGAGCTTGCCAATCCTGCACTTTCCCAGGGTAGAAAGGCTGCAGTGGGGTTAAGGATAAGGCTCCTTGGGCCTACCTTCTCCCATGCCATTACATTTACCTTTCCTTCCTCAGAAAAGCATGGACATACTTCTTGTATAAAACGTTCTGTCTGACTGGGAGTAACCTTAATTCCTCTGCTAGCAAGCACATATGTTAAAAGATCAATACAGAGTCTTTTTTCTTTAGACTCAGTATGGCACATCTTCTTAATCTAAAGATCAATACAGAGTCTTCTTTCTTTGGACTCAGTATGGCACATCTTCTCAATCTAAGGATCAATACAGAGTCTTCTTTCTTTGGACTCAGTATGGCACATCTTCTCAATCTAAGTTCTGTACTATCCACCTTCTTACCCTACTTATCCTCTATAGGGGGGTCTGTAGCACCCTGGTGGAGTCCTATCCGTCCCGAGTGTGGGGGTTCTCAATGGGGGGGGGGGGGGCTTACCTAGGGGAATCCTTTTCCAGGTGTTCCCAAAGGTGTGGACGGAGTTGGCGAAGACTATCCACCCTTTTCCTATGGTGGAGTCCTATCCGTCCCGAGTGCGGGGCGCTTACCTAGGGGAACCCTGTTCGGGCGCCAGATGCTGGGGTCCAACCCCAGCGGGTCCAGAGGTTCCCAAAGGCGTAGACGGAGTCGGCGAAGAGGGAAAGACTCGGAGGCAGTGTTCAGTTGATCAGCAGCCTAGCCAGGATCTCCAGCCAAGTTCTGGTCTGGATCTCCAGAGAGGTTCTTCTGCTTAGGATCTCCAGCCAGGTTCTGTCCAGGTTCTCCAGGCAGGTCCAGTCACCAGGTTCTAGTCAGGCTCTCCTGCCAATCTCCGCAGTCAGGTTCAGTCCAGGATCCCCTGCCATGCTCTCTCGCCAGGCTCCGCCTCCAGGCTCCGAGGCCAGTCCCTGTCCAGGATCCTCCGGCATGCTCTCGCCAGCGAAGTTCTTCTGTCCCTAGAGAACGTTCTGTGTAGGTTCTGTGCCTAGGCTCTGTCTCTCTTGGTCCTGTCTTCCAAGCCCTGTCTCCTAAGTTCTGTGTTCTGAGTTCTGTCTCTTGCTGTCTTGTTACATCTGTATTTATACCAGTTGATTCAATCCTATCAATCTCTATTACAAAGGTTAGGGCGTTTCTTATCTCCATTCCAGAGAGTAAAGATTATGTAGCTTAAGCATGATTGCTCATAGTTAAAGCGATTAATTACCCGCCTGGCACTTTGTTGAGGGGTTTTATTCCCTCCCTAAACTTCAGGGGAAAATCCCTACCTGGGGATTCAACCTTTCTCGGAGAGGTGACCTTGGTTAAAACACAGCGCCAAGAAGGTGAGCAAACATATTAAGAACCGTATGCCATATATGCCAGGTCCCTTGAAACAGCAAGGATGGACCGGCTCCCGGCAGAAGTGTGGAACTCCATCCCCACGTTGGCTCTCCAGCCCAGGGCACAAGTTCTGGGAAGAGGAACATCTGACTGTAAAAATCAGCAAGGACTGTGTCCCATAGAGACAAGGGCTGCAGGAAATCAAGATACACTGCTCTTTAAAGGGCAAGTCACAAACTCACTCACATTAAGATCCAGCACAGGGAAAGCAGTTCAAAAAATAAAATACCTAGGAATAATTTTTTAAAAAATATTTTATTGATTTTTTACAGAGAGGAAGGGAGAGAGTTAGAAACATCGATGAGAGAGAAACATTGATCAGCTGCCTCCTGCACACTCCCCACTGGGAATGTGCCTACAACCAAGGTACCTGCCCTTGACCGGAATCAAACCCAGGACCCTTGAGTCCACAGGCCGATGCTCTATCCACTGAGCCAAAGTGGTTAGGGCAGGAATAATTTTTAATATGTTTTTTATTGATTTCAGAGAGGAAAGGAAAGAGAGAGATAGAAACATCAATGATGAGAAAGAATCATCGATCAATTGCCTCCAACACACCTCACCTACTCGGGATTGAGCCCCCAGGCTTGTGGCCTGATTGAAAATTGAACTGTGACCTCCTGGTTCATAGGTCAACACTCAACCACTGAGCCATAGTGGCTGGGCACTAGAAATAATTTTAACCAAATGTAAGAGACCTGTACTCGGAAAATTATAAGACACTGAAGAAAGAAATTGAAGAAGACATAAATAAATGAAAGCATATACCGTGTTCATGGGTAGGAAGAATTAACATTATTAAAATGTCTATACTACCCAAAGCAATCTATAGATTCAATGTGATGCCTATCAAGAGACCAATGTCATATTGCACAGAATTAAAAACAAGTATTTCAAAAATTTATATGGAACCACAAAAGACCCCAAAAAGCCACAGTAATCTTGAGAAAGACAAACAGTGTTGGAGGAATTATGCTACCTGATATCAAACTATACTACAAGGACATAGTAATCAAAACAGCATTGTACTGGCATAAAAACAGACATAGATCAACAGAACAGAATAGAGGCTCAGAAAGAAACCATCATTTTGTCAATTAACATTTGACAAAGGAGGCAAAAACATATGATGGGATAAAGACAGTCTATTCAATAAATAGTGTTGGGGAAATTGGGCAGATACATGCAAAAAAAATGAAACTAGATCACCTTCTTACACCATATACAAAAATAATCTCAAAATGGATTAACGACTTAAATGTTAGACTCAAAACCATAAAAATAATAGAAGAAAATAGACATTAAAATTTCAGGCATTTCTCATAGTGGAATCTATTAAATGTATCATTTCAGGCAGTTTTCTTGTTGATTTTGTCTCAATGATCTATTCATTGATGTAAATGTTGTGTGAAAGTCCCCTACTATTACTGTACTAGGGGCCCGGTGCACGAAATTCGTGCACTGGGTGTGTGTGTGTGTGTGTGGGGGAGTGTCCCTCAGCCCAGCCTGCCCCCTCTCACATACTGGGAGCCCTCAGGCGTTGACGCCCATCACCCTCCAATCGCAGGATCGGCCCCTTGCCCAGGCCTGACGCCTCTGCCAGAGGTGTCAGGCTTGGACAGGGGACCCCATCTCCCCCTGATCACTGGCTCTGGCCCCCGCCCAGGCCTGAGGCCTCTGGCCCAGGAATCATGCCTGGGCAGGGGACCCCCATCTCCCTCTGATCGCTTGCTCCACCCCCCGCCCAAGCCTGATGCCTCTGACCCAGGCTTCAGGCCTGGGCAAGGGGACCATCATATCCCCCCAATCCCCCGCTCAGCCCCCCGCCCAGGCCTGATGCCTCGGCCAGAGGAGTTGACCCTCATCACCCTCCGATCACCAATCACCGGATTGGCCCCTTGACCAGGCCTGAGGCCTCGGGCAGAGGTGTCAGGCCTGGGCAGGGGACCCCCAGCTCCCCGTGATTGCAGGCTCCGCCCCTGCCCAGGCCTAACGCCTCTGGCCTAGGCATCTGGCCTGGGCAACGGGGACCTGCAGTGGCAGCGGGGGGTGCTGCGATCGGCGGGCTCCGCCCCTGCCCCTGCAGGACGCCTCTGGCTGAGGTGTCCGGCCCGGGCAGCGGGGACCCGCAGCTGCAATGGCCCCGCGATCGTGGGCTTCGCTTTAGGCCCAGGCAAGGGACCCCTAGCTCCTGGGACTGCCAGCTTCGACTGTGCCCAACTCCCATCTCTGGCTCCACCCCTACTTCCTGCTATCACTGGCCAGGGCGGCAAAGGCGCCTGATTCTCTGATCATGGCTGGGGGGCAGGGCAAAGGCGGCCCCAGGGCCGCCTTTGCCCTGCCCCCCAGCTCTTAGCTCCCCCCTGGGTTTCTGATCACTGTCAGTGGCAGGGGGCTTCTTCCTGCTTTCCCTTTCGACTCCCTGCATTGTGCCTACATATGCAAATTAACCGCCATCTTGTTGGCAGTTAACTGCCAATCTTAGTTGGCAGTTAACTGCCAATCATAATTGGCAGTTAACTGCCAATCATAGTTGGCAGTTAATTTGCATATAGCCCTGATTAGCCAATGAAAAGGGTATCATCGTATGCCAATTACCATTTTTCTCTTTTATTAGTGTAGATTACTGTTAATCTCTTTCTTTATGTTCATCAATGTTTTGTATACTAGTATTTACTAGTAGGTGCTCTGCTTTGGGTGTGTAGATGTTTATGGGTTATATTCTCTTGCTGGATTGATTCCTTTATAATTATGAAATGCCATTCTTTCTTTCTTGTCACTGCTTTTTTTTTTTAATTTTTATTGTTGACAGTATTAGAGATGTCTCCCATCCCCCCACCCAATTAACTCCCTCCTTCCAGCCCCCTCTCCCCCGCGTCACCACACTATTGTCTGTGTCCATGGGCTATGCATATATGCATATATGTTTTGGGTTAATCTCTTCCTTGTCCCTGCCACAACCCTTCTCTGTGAGATCTGTCAATCTGTTCCATGCATCCATGCCTCTGGAACTATTTTGTTCATTAGATTCCACATGTGAGATCATGTAATATTTGTCTTTCTATGATTGGCTTAATTTGCTTAGCATAACAATCTCCAGGTGCATTCACTCTGTCAGAAAGGGTAAGAGATACACCTTGAATGACCCTGCTTTGAGCTACTCTCCCTTCCCCCACAAAACTGGGCTCTGCAGGGGTATTCAGAACCTGCCTAGGTTTACACAATTCTCGTTTTGGGTGGTGCCCACCGCTTGTAGGAGGGGAGCAGGCACTTCCTCTCTTTTCCAGGGCTGCACTAGCTAAACTCACTGGGGAACTTGGCTCTGGTTTCTTGTAATGCAGCCAAAGGGCCCATAACATGCCCATCTGTCTCCCAGGCAGAACCCCACCTGGAGACACAGTCACAATACCTCAGCTCCGCCTGGCTCCCTGGCACCCCCTCACCACCGCACCAAGCAGGGGGCATTAAAAAACAAATCAGCCCCAGTTGGCCCTCTAATCTTTCATTGCATCCAGCCCCCACTGGGCAGGTCATCCACTCAGGGTCCCACCAGGCCAAAAGCCCAAGTCCTCCTTACTGTCAGATCTAGCTGTATGCACATAGATTTCCAACCCAGAGCCATTTCCCTTTGCCTGGGATCGCACTAGGACGCCTGGCAGACCCAGCCATTCTACATGTGGTGGGAGGGGTGCTGCCCATGCACGCCAGGTGGGCAAGATGGATCCTCTTTCCCAAGCCACACTGTGGAGCGAGCCCCTGTCCAGCTCTCTGCCCAAAGTTCTTCCAGAAAATAAAGGGCTCCTCAGATTCACTGATGAATCAGAGCCATCCGCCAGACCTGAGTTTTGTTTGTATGACCCCCCCCCCCCCCCCCGCACGGTGACACAGATTGCAGTGAACTTCCCAGGCTGTGTTGTAACAAAGAAATTGCTCTTTGCCTGGAATAGTGCAGTCTGAGTCTCCCTCCCAGGTGGACAGAATTCCTACAGGTGCCCACTAATACTACAGGGCCTTTCCTTCCCTTTTTGTTGTTCTGGATTGGGATCCCTGCAAGGAGCTGGGCCCCCATGCACCCAGGGGGCAGGGGCTCTGCAGCTGCACTTTCCCTCCGGCTTCCTAGCTGCACAGGTGCATTAGCTGGCTCACTCTTTCATGTCTCTTCCTTGTTAGGTTTGATCGAGCAATTGAATCGATACCCCTCCCCCAGGAAATGACTTCAGGCCATTTCACTATGGACATTCCCTTTTGCTGAGACCACACTTTACTTGCTGAGACCACATTCCATTATCTCTTCCCTCCGGACCTGCACAGAGAATTCTCCCAGAAAGCCTGGCAAAAGTCCTTTAAAACCTGCTAACTCCCATCACTTGGGCCTGGTGCCACCTGGTGTGCGGATGATCCAATAAATTCGTAATCCCTCACCATTCTGGCCTCGTGCATTCCTCTTTTAGGGACCTAATAATCCTGTCCTTTCTCCACATTCCCTGCTCACAATATTTCGGATCAGCTACACTTCACTGGTTTTTTTAAGCGGAGTGCTCTGCAGTTTAGCTCAAGTCCAGTCTGGTGTTGGGAGCAATCAGTGGAAACTTCCAGCTACTCTGCAGCCATTTTGGAACCCCCCTCTGGGGTTGTTTTCTTAG
Organism: Myotis daubentonii; assembly: GCF_963259705.1. NCBI lineage: Eukaryota > Metazoa > Chordata > Mammalia > Chiroptera > Vespertilionidae > Myotis > Myotis daubentonii. The sequence goes on along the minus strand of NC_081844.1, from coordinate 7,662,100 downwards.
TTTCCCTTTCTAATAGTTCATTATTGGTGTATAAAAATGCAAATTATTTCTGGATATTTATATTGTATCCTGCTGCTTTACTGAATTCATTTATCAGTTCTAGTTGATTGTTTTTTTGGAATCATTAGGGTTCTCTATGTAACAGTATCATGTCATCCAGTTTTATTTTTTCTGTTCCAATTTGAATGCCTTTTATATCTTCTTGTCTGATTGTGGTGGCTAGGACTTCTGGTACTGTGGTGAATAAGCGTGGTGAAAGAGCGCCTCCTCTGTCTTGTTCCCCATCTTAAGGAAAACACTTTTAATTTTTGCCCATTGAGTATGATGGTGGCCGTGGGTTTGTTCTATATGGCCTTTATTATCTTGAGGTATGGTCCCTTTATTCCCACTTTGCTGAGAGTATATATCATAAATGGGTGCTGGGTTGTATCAAATGCCTTTTTGCATCTATTGATATGATCATTATTTTTGCCCTTCATTTTGTTTACATGGATATTAAACCAAACTTGCATATCAGGAATAAATCTGACTTGATCATGGTGAATGATCTTTTTAATGTATTGATGAATTTGGTTTGCGAATATTTTGTTGAGGCATTTTACATCTATGTTCATCAAGCCCTTGCTGGTTTGGCTCAGTGGATAGAGGATCAACCTGAGGACTAAGAGGCCCAGGTTCGATTCTGGTCAAGGGAACGTGCCCGGGTTGCAGGCTCAATCCCCACTGAGCGGGTGGGGGGGGGGGGAACGCGCGCACGTGCAGGAGGCAGCCAGTCAATGATTCTCTTTCGTCATTGATGCTTCTATTTCTCTCTTCCTCTTCCTTCCTCTCTGAAATTAATGGGGGGGGGGGGGAAGAATATTGGCCTATAACTTTTCAAAATTGTCTTTGGTTTTGGAATCAGGGTAATGTTGGCTTTGTGAATTGTTTGAGAAGAATAGGTGTTAACTCTTCTTTGAATGTTTGGTAAATTCACCTATGAAGCCATCTGGTCCAGAGCTTTTGTTTATTGGAAGTTTCTTGATTACTGATTCAATTTCGTTAGTTGTTATTGTTCTGTTCAATTTCTGTTTCTTCTTTTTTAAAATAATTCTTTATTGTTGAAAGTATTAAATATGCTCCCCTTTTCCCCACATTGACCCTCTCCAGCCTGCCCTGTCTACCACTGCAGGCCTTCACCACCCTATTGTCTGTGTCCATGGGTTATGCATATATGCATACGAGGTCTTTGGTTGATTATCCCCCATCAACCCGACCTCCCCCGCCTTCCCTCCAAGATTTCACACTCTGTTCCAGGCTTCCATGTCTCTGGATACACTCTGTCCACCAATTTAGTTTGTTACTTAGATTCCACATATGAGTGAGATCATGTGATACTTGTCTTTCTCTGACTGGCTTATTTCGCTTAGCATGATACTCTCCAGGTCCATTTAACTCTGTCACAAAGGGTAAGAGATCCTTCTTTTTTACAGCTGCATGGTATTCCATTGTGTAAATGTACCACAGCTTTTTTTATCCAGTCATTTACTGATGGGCACTTGGGATGTTTCCAGATCTTAGCTATTGTAAACTGGTATGAACATAGAGGTGCATGCTTTCTTTCTGATTGGTGTTTCGAGTTCCTTCATTGTTGTTGTTTTTTAATTCTTTATTGTTGAAAATTTTACATATGTCTCCTTTTTCCTACATTGACCTCTCCCTGCCCGCTCCCACCCCCCAGGACATGCTCCCACCCCCATATTGTCTGTGTCCATTGGTCATGCTCATATGCATGGATACAAGTCCTTTGGTTGATCTCTTACACCCCCTTCCAACCTCCCCTGCCTCTCCTCTAAGGTTTGACATTCTGTTCAATGCTTCTATATCTCTGGATCTATTTTTGTCCATCAGTTTATGTTGTTCATTATATTCCACAAATGAGTAATATCATGTGATATTTATTTTTCTCTGACTGACTTATTTCACTTAGCATAATGCTCTCCAGGTCCATCCATGCTATTTCAAATAGTAAGAGTTCTTTCTTATTTACAGCAGCATAGTATTCCATTGTGTAGATGTACCACAGTTTTTAATCCACTCATCTGCTGATGGGCACTTAGGCTGTTTCCAAATCTTAGCTATTGTAAATTGTGCTGCTATGAACATAAGGGTGCATATATCCTTTCTGATTGGTGTTTCTGTTTTCTTGGAATATATTCCTAGAAGTGGGATTATTGGGTCAAATGGGAGTTACATTTTTAATTTTTTGAGGAAACTCCATACTTTTTTTCACAGTGGATGCACCAGTCTTGCATTCCCACCAGTAGTGTGTGAGGGTTCCTTCACATCTTTACCAGCATTTGTCGTTTGTTGACTTGTTGATGAGAGCCATTCTGACAAGTGTGAAAAGGTACCTCATTATCATTTTGATTTGCATCTCTCAGATGATCAGTGACTTTGAGCATGTTTTCATATGTCTCTTGGCCTTCTGTATACCCACTTTCAAAAAGTGTCTATTTAGATCAATTGCCCATTTTTTTTAAATTATATCTTTATTGTTCAGATTATTACATTAGTTACTCTCTTTTCCCACTATAACTCCCCTCCACCCAGTTCCCACCCCACCCTCTGCCCTCACTCCCCACCCACTGCCTCATCCATAGGTGCACGATTATTGTCCAATCTCTTTCCTCACACCCACACCCCTTTCCCCACTCCAAGAATAGTCAATCCATTCCCTTTCTATGTCCCTGATTCTATTTCAATCACCAGTTCATACTGTTCATCAGATTATTTATTCACTTGATTTTTAGATTCACTTGTTGATAGATGTGTATTTGTTGTTCATAATTTGTATCTTTACCTTTTTCTTCTTCTTCCTCTTCTTAAAGGATACCTTTCAGCATTTCATATAATACTGGTTTGGTGGTGATGAACTCCTTTAGCTTTTCCTTATCTGTGAAGCTCTTTATCTGGCCTTCACTTCTGAATGATAGCTTTGCTGGATAAAGTAGTCTTGGTTGTAGGTTCTTGGTATTCATCACTTTGAATATTTCTTGCCACTCCCTTCTGGCCTGCAAAATTTGTTGAGAAATCAGCTGACAGTTGTATGGGTACTCCCTTGTAGGTAACTGATTTTCTTTCTCTTGCTGCTTTTAGGATTCTCTTTGTCTTTTGCTCTTGGCATTTTAATTATGATGTTTCTTGGTGTGATCCTCTTTGGATTCCTTTTGTTTGGGGTTCTCTGCACTTCCTGGACTTGTAAGTCTATTTCTTTCACCAGGTAGGGGAAGTTTTCTGTCATTATTTCTTCAAATAGGTTTTCAATATCTTGCTCTCTCTCTTCTTCTGGCACCCCTATAATTTGGATGTTGGTACGCTTGAAGCTATCCCAGAGACTCCTTACACTATCTTCGTATTTTTGGATTCTTTTTTCATTTTGCTTTTCCAGTTGGGTGTTTTTTGCTTCTTCATATTTCAAATCTTTGACTTGATTCTTGCGATCCTCTGGTCTGCTGTTGGGAGTCTGTATAATATTCTTTATTTCAGTCAGTGTATCTTAATTTCTAGTTGGTTCTTTATCACATCGAGGGTTTCACCAGTCTTCTTGAGGATCTCATTACATTTATCGGCGGTCTCACCAGTCTTTTCGAGGGCCTTATTAAATTTATCGGCAGCTTCTAGACAGTTCTTTAAAGACCTTAAAAGTGTGGTTTTGAACTCTATATCCAGCAGTTTGCTTTCCTCCAATTCTGTCGTTTGTGTCCTGTTTCTTTGTCTCAGCATTTTTTTTATGCTTCGCTGTGTCGATAGAGTGCCTTTCTGTGCTAAGTGTCCCAAGTACCTGAGGTAGACACTCTTGGTGCACCCCCTTGTGGGCTTTGTGCACAGTCTTGTTGTAATTAAGCCTTGATTATTGTAGTTATCACTGTGAGGAATTTCCCTCCAGGCCAATTGGCTGTGAGAATCAGCTGTGTCTGCAGTGGGAGAACTTCTGTGCTGGAGACACCCCTCTGGGGCTAGACTTGCTTCGATGGGGCTTTGGTGCTCACTGAGTCTGCCCCCTGAGTGTGTCTTTTATGGTGCCACAGAGCTGCAAACTGGATGGTCCCACTCTGACCTCTGGGCTTCCTGGCTCCTGGATCTCTAGGGAGGTGCTAATCTAGCCTTTGCCTGAGGCTATCCAGCAAAAGTCTCCCTGCAGGGCTTGGACAGGGCAGGTCCCACAGGATCAACAGGGTGGGGTTAGCAATTATGGCTGCTCTCAGTCTTGCCCTCAGAGGCTCTGCTTCTCAGTGTCCCAGTAATCGCTGCAAGCCCCATGGAGAGAAAGCTGCCCTAGGGTTCTGAGCGATGCCAGACAATCCCGCTTCTCCCGTATGAGTCTGGGTCCTTAGAGACTTGCCCGGAACTGGAGCTCAGAGCCTGAGACTCCCTCCCGATTGAAAACGACAACCACACCCTCAGCTGCCAGCCCGCTCCACATGCACTCCGCACCTTAGTATTTTACTTCAGCACTGCGCCTCCTCTGAGTCTCGGTATGCTTTTCTCTTTCCTCCTAGTTGTAGAACTTCCACTCAGCCAGCCTTCCTGTGGTTCTGGATGATGTCCATTCCGTCTTTTAGTTGTATTTTTGAAGTGGTTGTTCAAGGCAGCAAACTCCAGTGTTTACCTATGCCGCCATCTTGGTTTCTCCCATTTTTTGATTGGATTGTTCATTCTCCTTTTTTTAAGTTGCATGAGTTCCTATAAATTGTGGAGATTATTATCAGATGTAACATTGGCAAATATGTTCTCCCATGCAGTGGGCACTCTTCTTGTTTTGTTGATGGTTTCTTTTGCTGTGCAGAAGCTTTTTATTTTGATGTAGTCCCATTTGTTTATTTTCTCCTTAGTTTCCATTGTCCCTAGGAGCTGTATCGGTAATGATACTGCTATGACATACTAGTATGTCTAATATTTTGCTGCCTATGGATTCTTCTAAGGTTTTTATAGTTTCCCAACTTATGTTTAAGTCTTTTATCCATTTTTACTTTATTTTTGTGTATGGTTTAAGTTGGCGGTCTACTTTCATTTTTTTTTGCATGTATCTGTCAAATTTTCCCAGCTCCATTTATTGAAGAGACTCTCTTGACTCCATTGTATGCTCTTGCCTCCTTTGTCAAATATTAATGGAGTGTAATGGCTTGGGTCAATTTCTTGGGTCTCCGTTCTGTTCCATTGTTCTACGTGCCTGTTCTTATGCCAGTACCAGGCTGTTTTGATTCTAGTGGCTTTGTAGTATACTTAAAATCTGTAGTATTGTGACTCCTCCAACTTTGTTTTCCTTTCTCAAGATGGCTGCAGCTATTCGGGGTCTCTTTTGGTTCCATATAAATTTTTGGAGTATTTGTTATAGATCTGTGCAATATACTGTTGGTATTTTAATAGGGATTGCACTGAATCTGTAGCTTGCCTTGGGTAGTATGGATATTTTAATGATATTAATTCTACCATTCCATGAATGCATATATTCTTCCACTTGTTTATAGCTTCCTCTATCTCTTTTTCCAATGTCCTGTAGTTTTCTGAGTACAGGTCTTTTGCCTCCTCGGATAAGTTTATTCCTAAGTATCTTTTTTTTTTGGTGTGATAGTAAATGGGATTGTTTAGTTTCTCTTTCTGAGAATTCCTTATTGTTGTATAAAAAAGCCATCGATTTTTTAGGTGTTGATTTTGTATCCTGCAACATTGCCAAATTCATTTATTAAATCTAGTAGTTTTTTGGTGGAGTCTTTTAGGGTTTTCTATGTACAATATCATGTCATCTGTGAATAATGACAGTTTGACTTCCTTCTTTCCAATTTGGGTGCCTTTTATTTCTTCTTCTTGTTGGATCGCTGTGGCTAGACTTACAGGACTATGTTGAATAAGAGTGATGAAAGCAGACATCCCTATCTTGTTCCTGTTCTTTGGGGAAATGGTTTTAGTTTTTGCCCATTGAGTATGATGTTTGCTGTAGGTTTGTCTTAGATGGCCTTTATTATGTTGAGATATGTTTCCTCTATTCCCACATTGCTGAAAGTTTTTATCAAAAATTGGCGTCACGTTTATTGATTTTGAATATTGTACCAACCTTGTCTTGTTCCTGTCTTAGGAGAAATGGTTTTAGTTTTTGTTCTTCTGTTTCTGGTTCCTTAAGGTATAAGGTTAAATTGTTTATTTTAGATTTTTCTTAATTTTGTTTGTTTGTTTTTTAAGTAGGCCTGTATTGCTATAAATTTCCCTCTAAGCACTGCTTAGGATTGTGTCCCATAGATTTGGGGTCATTGTGTCTTTATTTTCATTTGTCTCAAGGTATCTTTTGATTTCTCCGTTAAATTAATTGTTAACACATTCATTATTTAATAGCATGTTATTTAGCTTCCATGTGTTTGTAATTTTCATTTTTCCTCTTGTAATTGAATTCTATTTACATACCATTATGATCAGAAAGAAATGCTTGATCTGATTTCAGTCTCTTTTTAAATTTGTTGAGACTTGTTTTATAACCTAAAATGTTGTCCATCCTGGGAAATGTTACATGTATACTTGAAAACAATATATATTCTGTTGCTTATGGGTTAATGTCCTAAAAATACTAATTAAATTCATCTGGTTTAATGTGCCACATAAGGCCACTGTTTCCTTATTGATTTTTTTGTCTGGGTGACCCATTCATTAATGTCAATGGGGTGTTAAAGTCTCATACGATTACAGTACTACTGTCAGCCTCTCTCTTAATGTCCATCAGTATTTGCTTTATATATTTAGGTGTTCCTACATTGAGTGTGTAAATGTTTATAAGGGTTATATCCTCTTGTTGGATTGATCTCTTTATCATTGTGAAATCTCCTTCTTTAGCTCTTATTATAGCCTTTGTTTTAAAGTCTATTTTGTCTGATATAAGTATTACTACCCCAGCTTTTAAATTTTTTTAAATTTCAATTTATCTAAAATATCTTTTTTCATCCCTTTACTTTCAGTTTGTGTGTGTCTTTCAATCTGAAGTGGGTCTCTTGCAGGCAGAATATATATGGGACTTGTTATCTTATCCATTCAGCCATCCTATATTTTATGATTAGAGCATTTAACCCACTTACATTTAAAGTGATTATTGATACATACGTAGTCATTGCATTATTTCTATTTCTTCTTCTTCTTCTTCTTCTTCTTCTTCTTCTTCTTCTTCTTCTTCTTCTTCTTCTTCTTCTTCTTCTTCTTCTTCTTCTTCTCCTCCTCCTCCTTCTTCTCCTTCTTCTTCTCCTGTTAATATTTCTTGTAATACTGATTTAGTGGTGGTGAATTCCGTTAATGTTTTCTTGTCTTGGAAGCTCTTTATTTCTCAATTCTACTAGGTGTACAGGTTATGGCAGATTTTGTAATCAAAGAAAATACAATAATTTCAAGAGACATATCAAAAGTGCTTTATTCAAAGTAATGTCCATCACTAGCTACACATTTCCCTCATCTTTCAGGTAATTTGTGGATACTGTCCCAATTGAACTTTTCTTGTTTTGAGGCAAACCATTCAGAGACCCAATTTTCCACTTCTTCCTATGTTTTGAAGTGCTGCTCAGAAAGTGCATGGGCTATCAATCAGAACAAGTAGTAATCTGAAGGAGCAAGGGCTGATAAATACAGCAGGTGGGTTAATACTTCCCAGGCAAGATCTTTCAATGTGTCTTTAACTGGTTTTAAAGTGTGTGATGGTGCGTTATCATGAAGCAAAATTACTTTGCCATGTCCTCTGGCCCATTCTGGTCATTTCACGATCAAAGCGTGGTTCAAATTGATAATTTGTTGTTGGTAGTGATCAGCATTAACGATTTCACCTGGTTTTAGAAGCTCATAATACACCACACCTTCCTGATCCCATCAAACGCAGAGCATTGTCTTCTTTCCGAAGCAATTTGGCCTCGCAGTAGATGTTGATGGTTGACCTGGATCAACCCATGATTTTTTGCATTTGGGATTCTCAAAATAAATCCATGTTTCATCACCAGTCACAATGCGATGCAAAAAAATACTTTCTTTCGTGTCACCAGTCACAATGCGATGCAAAAAATTCTTTCTTTCGTGCCGTTGAAGCAACATTTTACTGATGACTTTTCAGTTTTCCATTTGTCTTTCATTCAGTTGATGTGGCACCCATTTTCCTCCCTTTAAAATCTTCCCATTAGTTGTAAATGACCGGAAATTGTTTGCTGAGCAACGCTTAATCTTTCTGCAAGTTGTTTTTGAGTTTGACACACATCTTCATCAATTAACCTGGACGTTCTTTGTTTTTCACATCGAAATCATCACTTTTAAAGCATTTAAACAAGCGTTCACAAGTATCTTGAGATGGAGCATGTTCACCATAAGCTTCCCGAAGTATACAATAACTTTTTCTTCAAAATAAAGTAATGAATTAAAACTTCCTGCAAATGCTCTCTTTTTGGCACAAAATTCAACATTTTTAAGCATAAAAATATCTATGATGTTAACACCTTCAGCAAATTTGACAAATGAAGTTTTGAAGCTTGTTGTCAATATAACAAAATAGCATACGTATCAAATCGCATATCTATCAACACATTGAAAAAATCTATTGAAAAAATCTGCATTATTAACTGGCACACCTAGTAAATGATAGCCTTGCTAGGTAGAGTAGTCTTGCTTATAGCTCCTTGTTTTTTCATCACTGAATATTTTATGTCAATCCCTTCTGGCCTGAAAAAAATTTTGCTAAGAAATCAGCAGATTGTGCTCATATCAGCAGCACATATACTAAAACTGGAACAATACAGAGAAGATTCACATGGCCCCTGTGCAAGGATGACATGCAAATTCATTCCATTTTTTTTTTAAAGTAAGAAATCAGCAGATTACTGGGAGCTCCTTTGTATGTAACTAATTGTTTTTTTCTTGCTGTTATTAAGATTCTCTCTTTGTCTTTAACCCTTGATGTGTTTAATTATGATGTGTCTTGGTGTGGACCTCTTCAGAGGCATTTTTTTTGGTGCTCTCTGTGCTTTCTGGACTTGTGTGTCTATTTCCTTCCCTAAGCTAAAGAAGTTTTCAGTCATTATTTTTTCAAATAGGTTCTCAATTCCTTGTTCTCCCTCTTCTCCTTCTGGTACACTTATGATATGAATGTTGTTACACTTGAAGTCTCAGAGGTCTCTTAAGATATCATCATTTCATTAATATTTTTTCTTTTTGCTATTCTAATTGGGTGTTTTCCACTACCCTGTATTTTAAATCACTTATTTGATCTTCTATTTCATCTAATCTACTGTTTATTCCATCCAATATAGTCTTCATTTCTGTTATTGTATTCTTCATTTCTGACTGGTTGGTTTTTATGGTTTCTAAGTCTTTTTTATGTTTATTCTTTCTTTGTTGAAGTTCTCTTAGTGAGTTCATCTCTTCCTCCCCTATGTTCACTGAGCATCCTTATAACCAATATTTTTAACTCTGCCTCCATTTTGTTTAGTTCTTTTTCTGGAGTTTTCTCCTATTCTTTCTTTAAGGACATTTTTCTTTGTCCCCTAATTTTGGCTGTTTTTCTATGTTTGCTTCTATATATTAGGTAGATCTTCTATATCTCTCAGTCTTGGCATAGTGGTTGTTTTTAGTAGGTGTCCTATGAGGCCCAGTGGTGCAGTCTCCCTGGTCACCTGAGCCAGGTTTTCTAAAAGTGTTCCTTCTGTTGATTGTGTGTGCTCTCTTCTTGTATTTGAGCCTTGATTGCACATCATTAAGTGGGGTGACCCTCAGGCTAACTGGGTGTGAGAACTGGCCACGACCACAGTGAACGAGCTGCTAAGCTGGGGCTTATCCCATAGAGCAAGATTTACTCCAGCATTACTCTGGTGCCTGCCAAGACCACCTTTTGGGTGTGCCATTTAAGGACTTAATCATGTGGTGCTCTGTTGTGGTCTGAAGCTGACCATCTGGTGTGTTGGTTCTGGAGCCTTTTGGGAGGGACTCTGGTGCAGTTCAAAGTCAGCTAATGCCTGTGTAGTTTCTGTGTCTAGGTTCTGTGTCTAGGTTCTGTGTCCTGTTGTCTTGTTACATCTGTATTTATACCAGTTGATTCCAATCCTATCAATCTCTATTCCAAAGGTTAGGGCGTTTCTTATCTCCATTCCAGGGAGTAAAGATTATGTAGCTTAAGCATGATTGTTCGTAGTTAAAGTGATTAATTACCTGCCTGGCACTTAGTTAAGGGGTTTTATTCCCTCCCTAACTTCAGGGGAAAATCCCTTCCTGGGGAAACAACCTTTCTCAGAGAGGTGACCTTGGTTAAAACACATAGTGCCAAGAAGGTGAGCAAACATATTAAGAACAGTATGCCATATATGGCAGGTCCCTTGAAACAGCAAGGATGGACCGGCTCCCGACAATTTTCTCCCACCTCAACACTGTCTCCCTCAATGTCCTTGGTATCCCCTGAGACTCTTCATTCTTGGCCCATTGGAACTCAGCTTCCCAGCCCCATTGAGCTCAGCGCTGTGAAGTCCAACCTGGCCACTCTCTGCCCTCTGTGGAGATGTACCCTCTGCATTCCTGGCTCAGGGTCCTGCAGCAAACCACGGTAAATGAGTCCCCTGTGGGCCTCTGGGCTCGCTTTCTCTGGAGCACCCTCCTTCTGGCATCCAGCTGCCTGGCAGATTCCAGCTGCCTGTGTTCTTTATATTTCAGACCTGAAAAGTGCTCCAGGCAGGAGGTGGGGCCCTTGTAGACCCTGTCTCCTCTGTTCTCTCTTCTCAGTGGCCACAGCAAAAGCCCTTAGAGAGATTTTTAGCTGGCTTGGGAGTTTCAAAGTAGTTTCCTAACTGCATTTTCCTGGGAGGCCTCTTCTAACACTATACGCTAAGTCTGTGGACTCTCTATTGCTCTGCATTCTATGTGCACCAGCTAATTCTTCTGTACCTCTTTTCCTGATATCAATTACCTCACCAACGCAGCAGCAGCAACCACAGACACTGCTGACATTCTGCTTCCCCTCAAGGTCTCTTCCCCTCAAGGTCCACATGCATCAGCTCCAAAACAGATTCCACAAATACAGGTCCCTTTAACCCTGGTCAGAGGGTCTTCAGTCTGTGGGAGCAGCTCCTTCCAGTCAGGCTGGCATGGAGCCTTGGGACCCACTCACACATTGGCCAGGAAAGCTTAAAGTTTCTGGGACTAATTTCTATATCCCTCAGCACAGAGAGGATACAGGGGTGATGTGCCACAAAACTCTAAGCTTTTTTAAAAAAATATATTTAATTGATTTTTTACAGAGAGGAAGGGAGAGGGATAGAGAGTTAGAAACATCTATGAGAGAGAAACATCGATCAGCTGCCTCTTGCACATCCCCCACTGGGGATGTGCCTGCAACCGAGGTACATGCCCTTGACCGGAATCGAACCCGGGACCCTTCAGTCCGCAGGCCGACACTCTATCCACTGAGCCAAACCGGTGAGGGCGAAGCTTTCTTTCTTGTACATATAGTGCCACCCTACAGTCTCCAACCCCACAGTCACCAGGGACAGAGCTGATGGACTCCATGCACTCACGCCATAGCAGTGGGAAGACATGCTGCATGCCTCAATGGGTTTGGCTCTGGTGGTTCTTTTATAAAATTTCATGTGGCATTTATATTCACATTTCATTGACCAACACCTGAATCCCAGTGCAGAGAAGGGAGCCATTGGAGGGCAGGAGCAAGAGAAAAAGCCACTGGTTGAGCCCACTGGGCCTGGGATTGGGCTGGGTGTGTCCTCAGGAACAGGGTGGGGAGGACCTCTCACTGGACCTGCGCTTCTTTCTGACAGGTGACTCCTCAGACCACCTGCAGGAGGTGCAGATGCCTCTGATCCCGTTTGCCTTGTGCCAGTTGCTTTATGGACAGACATCATACATTCTGCCAGACATGATATGTGCCGGGGACCTCAGGAACCTGAAGACTGCCTGCGAGGTGCATTCTACCTCAGGGATGGGGGCCAAACCCATGACTTTCATGTGTTCATCTGCTTAAAGGCATAGGGGATATTTGTCCTGAATGGGTGGGTGGCCCCCAAAAGCCTGGCCCCTGCGCGTTTCAGAGCACATCACCATGTGGCCACAGGTTGGACAGAACCATAGGTGGCCTGGGTGCAGATGGGGCACAGGCCCAGTCAGCGCCCAGTGCCCTGTGGACCCCAATGTTGGCCAAAGGGGCCTTGCCTGGGGACCTTGCCTGCTGACTACCATCCTGGGCACCTGCTCTGCCTTCCCACAGCAGGGCCTGGCACTGGCCAGGTGGGGCTGCGGAGTGAAGGGGCTCTGGACTGGCCCCAGAGGGTTGGGCTCTGGGCCACCCTCATGCAGGAGGCAGCAGGCCCCAGTCTCTGGGTTCACAGGAAACTCCTCTTTTCTTCCAGGGTGATTCTGGGGGCCCACTCGTCTGTGAATTCAACCACGTCTGGGTGCAAATTGGAATAGTGAGCTGGGGCCGCGGTTGCATGTTCCCTATGTATCCTGCAGTTTTTGCTCGAGTCTCCCATTTCTCCATATGGATCCATCATCAGATAGCACTCACACCCCTACCTCCTCAGCCGCTCCCCACCCTTTCCTCCTCTCTAGGGGCCTCCATCCATGTCCTGATGACCATGATGGCCTTCCTGACAATGTTGTGAGGGCAAGGCCCCTACCCTGGCTTCCTCGTGCTGCATGCCTTGGGCCCTGCTCATCTCAGCCCCTCAAGTCTCCAGGCATCTGAGTGAGGTGAGGGCAGCCAGCCAGGCCAATTCCGGGTCAGAAAGGGGCTGAGCCAGGGCCACACCCCAAGAAGCAGACCCAGTCTCACCAAAAAAGGATCAGGGTGCCCAGGGAGAGTGAGGTGCCTTGGCTGAGTGCTCTGGTACCTGAGATTTGGTCATTTATTAAATATTTACAAAGTGAGCATCCTGGAATTCCTGTGTCTGTCTTTCCACCCAAGTGCTGGCTCCCTCATGCAGACAAGTGGCCTTGTCAGGATGACAGGTGGCAGAGTAAGAGGAGAATTACAAACCAACACAGTGTCTGTAGAAGGACAGCCACACAGATACATGTCTGAGTCTAGATCCAGGTCCCAGAGAAAGGTGCTGTTTTAATACAACTACCAGTATCACAGAGTTAAGTACTTAAAGTTACAAATTGAAAATTGGGAAACATGAACTGAGAGCAAGCACATGGAAGGAATTAAAAAGATAAAAGCAGAAATCAACAAACCAAGCAGCAGGAAAACACTCGAGCTAATATTTTAAACATCTGATTTTGAAAAAAATAAATATAGGAAAAAAAATCACTAAGCTAATCAAGATATACTAGTAAAATGAGACCAAAACACACACACACACACACACACACACACACACACACCAAGAAATAACAAGGGGAAATAGCCATTAGACACAGAAATTTTAAGAAATCATAAGACATATTATGCAACTCTCTATGTAAGTAAATTTAAGATGAAAAGTTTCACTTTGTAGGAGAAAAAGAAATGAGTGAAACTCCAGTAGAGATAGATGGTTTACTAGACCAAATTCCATGGAAGAAATGGAGAAATGTAAGAGCTTTCCCCTCCCAGTAAAAGGCCTTGACTGAGATGGTTTCCTTGGAAATCACATCCCCCCTTCCACTACAGGACACCCCCTCAGTGCTGCCCCCACTGTCCAGGCGCTGACAGGGAGGAGCGCATCCAAATGCTCCTTAGCAGCACATGTATATAAGGATATAACTCTGATCACACGGAGAAGATTGAGGCAATCCAACTTATGAATTAAAAAATCCCTAGTGAGTTATTAGCAAACATAATCCAACTTTATTTTTAAGTAGTGCATTGTAATCAAGTAGGATTTATTTCAGTAGTGCAAGGATGATTAATTACACAATCCCCAAATATAATTCATCATACCTTTGCTTTGCTAAAGAGAATAATATTAATGAAAAGTCGTTTTTAGTTTATTTTTTATTGTTGACATTATCACAGATGTGCCCCCACACTTAAGTCTTTTAACAAATCCAAAACTTTTTTTCAATTTTATAAAAACATAGGAGTCAATGGGCAATCTATATATATAAAAACCTAAGTGACCATTATGATGGAACAACCAGAACAACCGGTCGCTATGACATGCACTGACCGCAAGGGGGCAGACGCTCAGTGAAGGAGCTGCCCCAGCCTGCAGGCCCCGGTTGCTGGATGAGGCCTGCCAGCCAACCTTCCAGTCCCTCCCTCTGGCCGGAAGGCCCCGATCATCCCACTGCTGCCTTGGTGGCAGTTGGCCCCTCCCCCCGGCCAGCAGGACCCAGGCTGGAACGGGGGTGGGTGGCAGTGACCAACCTCTCCCCGGCTACCTGGGGGTGGGGGTGACAGGGACAGAGATGTGGTGAGAATGCAGGGCATCTGCTGAGCTCGCTCTCACTCCCCCTGCTACCTTCCCCTGGGGCGCCAGGGCTTGCGCACCAGGGAAGCCCCCATGCTCAGGTGCTGGGTGCCCATGAGGAGCCCGCCCTGCACCTGTACAGCCTCTTCCAGGTGAGCTGGACCACAGCCACGAGGACCGCAGGGGCCAGTTAGGCTCCCTGTGGGTTCGCTCAGGAGCCTGTCTGCAAGGCTGGCCAGGAGAGAACACTCTTCCCGTCCGGCTTCCGTGTGGTATTGCTGGGCAGCCCAGAGGCCCATGCTGCGCCCCGGCCCACAGCGTCCAGCCGCGCTCACCGCATCTGTGTGGGGACTTGGGTGACATGACTCAGGTGGAGGGGGGCACACAGCGGCCCGGCGACCCAGGTGCTGCCCAGGGTCCAGAGGTCAGCTGGGACCTGCCCTTCTATGCCAGATGCTGGTGCTTCGATCACTGGCCAGGCCTAGGGGCTGCACCTGTGCACAAATTTCGTGCACCGGGCCTCTAGTAAGATATATATACCTCATCCTAAAGGTAGCCTTTCTTTAGTGGGTAACGTGGAGTGCATTTCTGCTAAAATTAGGGTCAAGGGAAAGCTGCCCCTTTATGTCCTGCTCCTTCCCACAGAAGATAAGCCATTACAGTTGCACAAGAGAAGAGAACCATCCAGGAAAATGGAAAGGAGCCTTTTAAACTCTGTTGTGTAAAAGACTTTGAGTACCCTGGCTGATGTTGCTCAGTGGTTACAGCATGGGCCCATGCACCAAAGGGTCATGGGTTCAATTCCAGATCAAGGGCACATATCTGGGTTGCAGGTTCAATCTCAACCCCGGTCAGGGCATGTACAGGGGGCAACTAATCTATGTCTCTCTCTCTCTCTCTCTCTCCCTTTCTCAATGCCTATCTCCCTCCCTCCTTTTCTCCCTTCCACTCTATAAAAATCAATGGAAAAAATATCCTTGGGTGAGGATTAACAACAAAAAGACCTGGAGCATATCCAGAACCCCCAAGAGAAAAATAGGAAACTGCCACAAATAGTAAGAAAATTCAGTGCAGTCACAAGATAAAATATGACAAAATCACTGTATATTCCAATTAGAAGACATACAGTTGAAGAGAAGATACCAATTATAATAGCAACAAAAAAGATAAGGTACCTGTGGCCTTAACAAGAGATGTGAAAATCGATATGAAAAATCTTTAAAATATTCATGGAGGGGGAGATTTGAATGACTGATAAGAAAGTTTATATTCTCAAACAGATCAAGTCAAAATGTGTTAGTTTTTTCTGGAGCTGGATAAGTTAATTTCAAAGTTTATACCAAAACACAAGTGAGAAAACCCAGGAATAAAACTATGTGGTGGGAACTAATCTAGCAGATATTCAAAACTCCCATAAAGGTTCCATAATTCCAACAAGCCATATAGACTTGACAATTTGTGTCTGTGTAGACACACCAGTAGGTAAAACCCTCAGAACTGGGACCAAGTATATGTGGAAAATTTGTGCATAATAAATGTGTCCGTTTAAATCAGAAGTGCAATTTGGCATGAACAAAAGATTTGGTCCCAGAAACAGTATTCATTCTGATCAAGCAACTTTATCACAGGAATTTTAGAATTAGTGAACACTGGAATTCTTTCAGTAGTTCAAAACATAAGTGCGGTTACCTATGCACTGAACATGCATGTGATGTGCATGGAGTCTTGGTTAAGTCCTGCTTTGTATCAGGCCCTGTCAGGGTCCTGCAGTGGAAGAAAGGCACCGAAGAGGCAGCTCCGAAGGCCATGGGCCTGTATTCCGGCACGTGGCTGAGGAGGACCTGCACATAAGGCCAGAGCAATACATTCCCATTGCTGTGGTCGTAATGTTGGCAACACTTGAGTGTTTTAACAGCAATTGGATAAGACCAACTAGAACTTCATTTGGTGTCTTTCCCCACCTGTCCTCAGTCATCCTTCATTCCCATCCGGGTTCACTGGGGACCCAGCTAAGGTGAAGTTAGTGTGAGGTGCATCTCCCCCAGTTCACATGGAATACGTCCCTCCACGGAGAGATAAGTAATTGCCAAGCATCTGGGGACAGCAGCACTGCAGGAGCACTCAGGCTCCGCATTGTGCAGCACCCAGCATGAACCAGAAGTTAGTCCACAAGGGAAGGTTTAGTTTTTAATTTGTGGGTCAAGATGGAAGCCTTCTGCTGCCAGGAATGCACCAGATAAAGTAGCTTTTGCTTAGTAAACAGAGCACACGTGTCCTAGTGTGGATGGGATCACATTACAGAACTTCTTTGAGCCCCTATTCATTGGCAGAAAACTGTTAGAGCACTGACCATGGGGAATTGGCGGCCACTTCGTGCATTCCAGCTGCCCTTCTTATCTCACTCCTCCTCTGCATCTGCCTCAGCCAAGTCGGCTGTAGCAACACACAGAATTTCTGCACAGGCAGCCGAACCCCCACACTCGTCAGTGAGATGGAGAGCAGCATTTCAGAGAATGAAGCAGCAACTTCAAACACATGTGAATTGTTCTAGCGCGGTGGTTCTCAACCTTCCTAATGCCGCGGCCCTTTAATACAGTTCCTCATGTTGTGGTGACCCCCAACCATAAAATTATTTTCGTTGCTACTTCAAAACTGTAATTTTGCCATTGTTATAAATCGTAATGTAAATATCTGATATGCAGGATGTATTTTCATTGTTACAAATTGAACATAATTAAAGCATAGCGATTAATCACAAAAACAATATGTAATTATATATGTGTTTCCCGATGGTCTTAGGTGACCCCTGTGAAAGGGTCATTCGACCCCCAAAGGGTCACGACCCACAGGTTGAGAACCGCTATTCTAGTGGATATCTTTAATGTCAGATTAATTTGTACATTTTTTCAGTATTCTTGATCATACTAAAATTCAAATAATAACAGGCAGGGAGTAACCTAGTCAAACAAC
This sequence comes from Myotis daubentonii, assembly GCF_963259705.1. Lineage (NCBI taxonomy): Eukaryota > Metazoa > Chordata > Mammalia > Chiroptera > Vespertilionidae > Myotis > Myotis daubentonii. Next base: position 7,644,746 of record NC_081844.1, on the reverse strand, counting down.
CAAGGAAAAGAAGGCAACAGTACAAACTGGAAAATAAAAGACTTCAGAGACAAAACCTCTCATTATATCACAGTGGAAACTAAACCTCTGATGGTGGAAATCAGGAGGAGAATCAGGACAGCTGTCGGGATCGATAGATACGGCGCAAATGACGACAGAAGGGCTGAGGCAGGTGTGAGGTCAGGACACGCCAAGCAGCGCCCAAGGGCCAGCACGGGTGCATGCAGGCACCCCAATGACCTTGTCCACTTCGATGAATTTGTGCTCTTCCAGCGTGACTGTTACTGTGAAACAGTTTTTCAGGTAGGAATCAAACAGAACACACAGTGACAAGCTTCTCCAACCAATGTTTAAAAAACTTTCAAGTGGTCAAACTTTATGGTGCCTTGGTTATATTCTCCAAGATTAAAGTTTTTCACTTACTGTTTTGTTTAAACTATTCTTATTGTGGTAACTATACATAACAAAATTTACCATTTCAAATGTCCCCCATTTTTCCCCCTTGGGCCCCCTACACTCACCCCTGCCCCACCCCAGGGCTTCACCACACTATTGTTTGTGTCATGGGCTATGCATAGCTGCATATAAGTTCTTTGATTAGTATACAGTTAGTTCCATGGCATTAAGTATAGTGCATTCACACTATTATCACTGCTATTCTGTAACTTTTTCTTCTTCCCAAACTTACACTCTGTCCCCACTAAATACTCCCTCTTATTCTCTCCTCCCTCAGCCCCTGGCACCCACGTTCTGCCTCTGTCTCTGTGAATCTGACTCCTCTAGAACCCTCATAGAAGTGGGATGATGCAGTATGCATTCTTTGGTGACTGGCTTATTTCACTCAGCATGATGTTTTCAAAGTTCATCCATGTTGTAAATATGAATCGGAATGTACTTCTTTTTTCAGAATGAATGTTTTATCATATGCATATGCTCATTTTATTTATTCATTTATCTATTGATGGATATGTGGGGCTATTTTCACATTTTGGAGATTATCGATAATGCTGCTATGCACATTAAATATGTTTCATATCAAATCTCCTTTCAAGTCTTTCTGTATATACCCAGAAGTAGAATTATTGGATAATATGGGAATTCTATATTTAATTTTTTGAGGAACCACTATACTGTTTTGATGCAGCTACACCAATTTACATTCTCAACAGCAATGCACATGGCTATTTTTCTACATCATTATCAACATTTGTTCTTTGTTTTTTTAATAGCCATTCTAATGTGTATGTATAATACCTCATTGTGTTTTTATTTGAATTTTCCTAATGATTAGTGATGTTGAATATCTTTGCATGTGCTTATTGAACATTTCTTTAGAGAAATGTCTATTCAAATCCCTTGCCCATTTTTTGGGTTATTTTATTCTTTGTTTCAGACTTTTAGGAGCACATTATATATATATTCTGGATATTAATCCATATGATTTGCAAATATTTTTCCCCATTCTGTGTGGTTTGCCTTTTTACTCGTTTTTTTATTGTGGTAAAATACACTAACATAAAACTTAACATTTTTAACCATTTTAGTGCACATTTCAGTGATTAAGTATATTCATATTATTGTGCAACCAGTACCACAATCCATTTCAAGAACTCTTTTCATCTTGAAAAACTGAAAATCAATATCAATTAAACAATAACTTCCAGTGCTCTTTTTCCCCAGCCTAGCAATCTCCATTCTATTTTCTGTCTCTATAATTTGACTGCTCTAGCTCATTTCGGTGAATGTCATCAGATTTCATCCACACTGTAGCATGTGTCAGAATTTCCTTTCTTTTTTCTTTTAAATCCTCACCCTAGGATATGTTTGGATTTTTAAAAAATTATTGATTGAGAGAGGAACATCAATGTGAGAGAAATATCGATCAGTTGCCTCCCATACAAGCCCCAACAGGGATCAAACCCAAAACTCAGGTACTTGCCCTGACCTGGAATCTAACCTGCAACCTTTTGGTGTATGGGACGATGCTCCAACCAACTGAGCCACTTGACCAGGGAAGAATTTCCTTTCTTTTTAAGGCTAATATTCCATTTTACAGACAGACCACATTTTGTGTATTCATTTATCCATTGATGAAAATTTAGGTTTCTTTGACGGACACTTGGTGATTGTGAATATTGCTGCTATGAATGTGGGTATGCCAATATTTTTTGAGACACTGCTTTAAAGTCTTTTGGGTATATGTTAGTAATTTAGGGATTGCTAGTTCACATGGTAGTCCTATTTTTAATTATTTGAAGAACCACTATACTGTTTTCCACAGCAGCTGCACTGTTTTTCATGCATTAAGGTTCCAATTTCTCTACATCCTTACCCACATTTATTTTATATTTTTAAATTTTTTTCAATTACAGTTCATATATATTATTTTAGTTTCAGGTATACAGTATAGTGGTTAGACATTTATATAACTTACTAGAGGCCTAGTGCACAAAATTTGTGCATGGGGGGGGGGTGCAGGGAGAGACGATCCCTCAGCCCAGCTTGTGCTTGTGCCCTCTCACAGTCCAGGAGCCCCACAATCGATGGCCCCAAAGAGGTAGGCCTCAGCCAGGGCTCCTCGATTGATCACCACAAAGAGGCAGGCCCTGCCTACCTGGCTGGGGCTCCATGATGGATCACGCCCACTGAGGGAGGCCCTGCCCACCTGCTGCAGCACAGTCGCTGGGCAGCCTGGGCCTCCCTCTTTGGGGCAATTGATCGCGCCCTGCAGAGGGAGGCCCCACCCACCTGAAGCAGCCCACTGGTCGGTGGCCTGGGCCTCCCTCTTTGGAGCGATCATGGAGCCCCACAATTGATCAATTGCCCCACTGGCCAGTGGCCAGGGCCTCCCTCTGCAGGGCAATCATGGGGTGATGGCCGGGCCCCCGACCAATAGCACTGCACCTGCCTTGGCTGGCCTGGTGCCAGTGGGAGTCATGGCCTGGAAGGTCAACTGGAAGGTTGTCCAGAGGGTCGTTCTGCAGTTTGGTCATTCGGTCAATTTCCATATTATGCTTTTATTATTATAGACTAGGGGCCCGGTGCACGAAATTCGTGCACTGGGTGTGTGGGAGGGGGAGTGTCCCTCAGCCCAGCCTGCCCCCTCTCACATACTGGGAGCCCTCAGGCGTTGACCCCCATCACCCTCCAATCGCAGGATCGGCCCCTTGCCCAGGCCTGACGCCTCTGACAGAGGCGTCAGGCCTGGGCAGGGGACCCCCAGACCCCTCCGATTGCTGGCTCTGCCCCTTGCCCAGGCCTGATGCCTCAGCCAGAGGCGTAGACCCCCATCACCCTCTAATCGCCTGATCGGCCCCTGGCCCAGGCCTGACGCCTCCGCCAGAGGCGTAGACCCCCATCACCCTCCGATCACCTGATCGGCCCCTTGCCCAGGCCTGACGCCTCCGCCAGAGGTGTCAGGCTTGGACAGGGGACCCCCATCTCCCCCTGATCACTGGCTCTGGCCCCCGCCCAGGCCTGAGGCCTCTGGCCCAGGAATCATGCCTGGGCAGGGGACCCCCATCTCCCTCTGATCGCTTGCTCCACCCCCCGCCCAAGCCTGACGCCTCTGACCCAGGCTTCAGGCCTGGGCAAGGGGACCATCATATCCCCCCAATCCCCTGCTCAGCCCCCCGCCCAGGCCTGATGCCTCGGCCAGAGGAGTTGACCCTCATCACCCTCCGATCACCAATCACCAGATCGGCCCCTTGACCAGGCCTGAGGCCTCTGGCAGAGGTGTCAGGCCTGGGCAGGGGACCCCCAGCTCCCCGTGGTTGCAGGCTCCGCCCCTGCCCAGGCCTAACGCCTCTGGCTGAGGCGTCCGGCTCGGGCAGCGGGGACCCGCAGCTGCAGCAGCCCCGCGATCATATGCTCCGCTTTAGGCCCAGGCAAGGGACCCCTAGCTCCTGGGACTGCCAGCTTCGACCGTGTCCAGCTCCCATCGCTGGCTCCACCCCTACTTCCTGCTATCACTGGCCAGGGCGGCAAAGGCGCCTGCTTCTCCGATCATGGCTGGGGGGCAGGGCAAAGGCGGCCCCAGGGCCGCCTTTGCCCTGCCCCCCAGCTCTTAGCTCCCCCCTGGGTTTTCAATCACTGTCAGTGGCAGGGGGCTTCTTCCTGCTTTCCCTTTCGCCTCCCTGCATTGTGCCTACATATGCAAATTAACCGCCATCTTATTGGCAGTTAACTGCCAATCTTAGTTGGCAGTTAATTTGCATATAGCCCTGATTAGCCAATGAAAAGGGTATCATCGTACGCCAATTACCATTTTTCTCTTTTAGTAGTGTAGATGAACTGATCCCACTGAAGAGTCTAGTAACCACCCGATACCATACATAGTTATTGCAATATGATTTACTGTATTCCCTATGCTGTACTTGACATCTCCAAACTATTTTGTAATTGACTATGTTTAATTCTTAATCCCTACACCTATTGCACCCAGTCCTGCAACGCCCTAGCCATCTGGCAACCATCAGTTTGTTCTTTTTTTTTTTTTTAATATATCTTTATTGTTCAGATTATTACAGTTGTTCCTCTTTTTTCCCCCCATAGCTACCCTCCACCCAGTTCCCACCCCACCCTCTGCCGTTACTCCCCCACTGTCCTCATCCATAGGTGCACAATTTTTGTCCAGTCTCTTCTCACACCCCCCACACCCTTTTCCCCCTGAGAATGTTCAGTCCACTCCCATTCTATGCCCCTGATTCTATTATATTCACCAATTTACTCTGTTCATCAGATTTTTTATTCACTTGATTTTTAGATTCACTTGTTGATAGATATGTATTTGTTGTTCATAATTTTTATCTTTACCTTTTCCTTCTTCTTCCTCTTCTTAAAGAATACCTTTCAGCATTTCATATAATACTGGCTTGGTGGTGATGAACTCCTTTAGCTTTTTCTTATCTGTGAAGCTCTTTATCTGACCTTCAATTCTGAATGATAGCTTTGCTGGATAAAGTAATCTAGGTTGTAGGTTCTTGGTATTCATCACTTTGAATATTTCTTGCCACTCCCTTCTGGCCTGCAAAGTTTCTGTTGAGAAATCAGCTAACAATCATATGGATACTCCCTTGTAGGTAACTAACTGTTTTTCTCTTGCTGCTTTTAAGATTCTCTCTTTGTCTTTTGCTCTTGGAATTTTAATTATGATGCATCTTGGTGTGGTCCTCTTTGGATTCCTTTTCTTTGGGGTTCTCTGCGCTTCCTGGACTTGTAAGTCTATTTCTTTCACCAGGTAGGGGAAGTTTTCTTTCATTATTTCTTCAAATAGGTTTTCAATATCTTGCTCTCTCTCTTCTTCTGGCACCCCCATAATTCCGATGTTGGTACACTTGAAGTTGTCCCAGAGGGTCCTTACACTATCTTCATATTTTTGGATTCTTTTTTCTTTTTGCTTTTCTGGTTGGGTGTTTTTTGCTTCTTCGTATTTCAGATCTTTGACTTGATTCTTGCGATCCTCTAGTCTGCTGTTGGATCCCTGTATATTATTCTTTATTTCAGTCAGTGTATGCTTAATTTCTACTTGGTCCTTTTTCATATCCTCCAAGGTCTCACTAAATTTATCGGTGGTTCCTAGAAAATTCTTGAAAAACCTTATAACCATGGTTTTGAACTCTATATTCCATAGTTTGCTCTCCTCCATTTCTGTCATTTGTGACCTGTTTCTTTGTCTCCGCATTTTGCTGCTTCCCTGTGTGGATAGAGTGGCTTTCTGTGCTAGGTGTCCTATAGGGTCCAGTGGTTCAGCCTCCCCAATTACCGGAGGTGGATACTCTTGGCTGGCGCACCCCTTTGTGGGCTGTGTGCACAGTCTTGTTGTAGTTAAACCTTGATTGCTGTTGGTATCACTCGGAGGAGTTGACCTCCAGGTCAGTTGGCTGTGAGAATCAGCTATGTCTATGGTGTGAGGACTTCTGTGCTGAAGACACCCTTATGGAGCAAGACTTGCTTCAGTGGGGCTTTGGTGCACACTGAGCCTGCCCCCTGAGTGTGTCCCTTATGGATCTGAGGAGTTGTAATCTGGATGGTCCACTCTGACAACTGGATACACTGGCTCTTGGATCTCTAAATAGGTGCTAATTTAGCATCTGCCTGAGGCTACCCGGCAGGAGCTATGGAGAGATCTGCAGATTCCTCTTCTTTGTTTGGGGTTTGGAGGTGCCCAGATGAGGCCCAGCTGTGAAGCAATGCAAGCTGCTGTGGGGCCTTGGGCATTCTTTTGGATGTTCTGGATCTCTCTGACCTAGCTGCAGTTTGTTAGGTAATTTTAGATTTCATTCATATGCAAAAGCTTCTGCGCACAGCTTGGGTGGGGCGGGGTCTCAGGGGATCAACAGGGTGGAGCAAACAGCTATGGTTGATCCTCAGCCCTGCCCTAAAAGGCCCCAGGTCTCAGTGTCCCAAGGTAATTGCTGCAAGCACCTCTGAGAGAAAGCCTCCACAAGTTCCGTCCACTGCCAGACAGTCCAATTTCTCCTCTTATGAGTCTGGGTCCCCGGAGACTCACCCGGAACTGGCGTTCAGAGCAGTTGGGAGCTTGTGTCTCCTTCCCGATTGAAAACGACAGCCATGTCCTCAGTTGCCAGCCCTTTCACGCGCCTCTGTACCTCCGCACTTTACTTTCACACTGCACCTCCTCTGAGTCTCAGTGTGCTTTTCTCTTTCCTTCTAGTTGTAGAATTTCCACTCACCCAGCCTTCCTGTGGTTCTGGATGATGTCTGTTTTTTTTAGTTGTAGTTTTGAAGTGGTTGTGCGAGGCAGCAATTTCCGGTGTTTATCTATGCCGCCATCTTGGTTTCTCCATCAGTTTGTTCTTTGTATCTATGAGTTTGTTTCTGTTTTATTTATTTTGTTTTTTAGATTCCACAAATAAGGAAAATCATATGGTATTTGTCTTTCTCTGTCTGACTAACTTCATTTAGCATAATACCTTCTAGATCCATCCATGTGTTGCAAATGGTAAGATTTAATTTTTACTGCCAAGAAATATATATATATATATATATATATATATATATATATATATATATATATATATATATATATATATCACTGCTTTATCCATGAGTCTATCAATGGACACTTAGGTTGATAGTGTCCTATTGTAAATGAAGCTGCAGTGAACATAGGGATGAATATATCTTTTCAAATGAGTGTTTTAGATTTCTTCAGGTAAATATTCAGAGGTTAAAATTTGGGGTCATATGGTAGTTCTATTTTTAATTTTTTGAGGAATCTCCCTACTGTTTTCCATAGTGGCTGTACCAGTTTTCAATCCCACCAACAGAGCATGAGTGTTTCCTTTTATCCACATTCTCGCCAACATGTTGTTTTTTCATTTATTGATGACTAGAGGCCCAGTGCACAAAAATTTGTGCACTCGGGGGGTCCCTCAGCCCGGTCTGTGCCCTCTCGCAGTCTGTGACCCCTCAGGGGATGTCCACCTGCTGGGTTAGGCCTGCTCCTCGGGGGATTTGGCCTAAGATGACAGTCAGACATCCCTCTGGCAGCCCGGGAGCCCTCAGGGGATGTCCACTTGCCAGTGGGGAGTAGGCCTAAGCTGCAGTCGGACATCCTTAGCGCTGCTGAAGAGGAGGGAGAGGCTCCCACCACCACTGCTGTACTGGCAGCCATCAGCCTGGCTTGTGGTGAGCAGAGCTCCCCCTGTGAGAGCGCACTGACCACCAGGGGCAGCTCCTGCATTGAGTGTCTGCTCCCTGGTGGTCAGTGTGTGTCATAGTGACCAGTTATTCCCAGTTGTTCTGCTGTTAGGGTCAATTTTCATATTACCCTTTTATTATATAGGATTATTATATAGGATAACCATTCTGACAGGTGTGAGATAATATCTCATTGTGGTTTTCATTTGCATTTCTCTAATTTTTAGTGGCATTGAACATCTTTTTAGATTTGTTGGCTTTCTGTATGTCCTCTTTGGAGAAATGTCTATTCAGGTCCTTTGCTAATTTTTTTTTTCTTTTTTATAAATCATTTTTCATTTCTAGCTACAGTTGACATATCTATAAAAATAAAAGCGTAATATAGTAATTAAACTGGACAGCTGGACAACCTTCCGGATGTCCTTCCGGATGAAGCTGGGCTGTGAGGGCCGAGGCAAGCCGCTGCAGCTGTAAGGGCCAAGCCCCTTGCATGAATTTCGTGCATCAGGCCTCTAGTATTATTATATTATTTTAAGTGTACACCGCAGTAATTAGACATTACTTAACTTACTAAGTGATCATACAGATAAATCTCACTCCCACCTGACACCATACATAGTTAGAATAATATTGCCTATATTCCCTATGCTGTACTTTACATCCCTATGACTATTCTATAACAACCAATTTGTACTTCTCAATCCCTTCACCTTTCTCACCCATCCCTCCATCCCACTCATATTTGTCAACCATCAAAATGTTCTCTGTAAGACATATGAAAACATGCTCAAAGTCACTAAAACATGCTCAAATCATCTGAGAGAAGCAAATCAAAACAACAATGAGGTACCATCTCACACCTGTCAGAATGGCTATCATCAACAAATCAACAAACAAGTGCTGAAGAGGATGCAGAGAAAAAGGAACCCTCTTGCACTGCTGGTGGGAATGCAACTGGTGTAGCCACTGTGGAAAACAGTATGGCGTTTCCTCAAAAAATTAAAAACGGAACTGCCATTTGACCCAGTAATCCCACTTCTAGGAATATATCCCAAGAAATAAGAAACACAAATCAGAAAGGATATATGCACCCCTATGTTCGTAGCAGCATAATTTACCATAGCTAAGATTTAGAAACAGCCTAAATGCCCATCAACAGATGAGTGGATTAGAAAACTGTGGTACATCTATACAATGAAATACTATGCTGCTGTAAAAAAGAAGAAATTCTTACCATTTGCAACAGCATGGATGGAGAGCATCATGCTAAGCAAAATAAGCCAGTCAGAGAAAGATAAATATCACATGATCTCACTCATTTGTGGAATATAAAGAACATCATAAACTGATGAACAAAAATAGATACAGAGACAAAGAAGCATCGAACAGACCGTCAAACTACAGCAGGAAGGCAGGGGAGTGTTGGGGGTGGGTAAGAGATCAACCGAAGGACTTGTATGCATGCATATAAGCATTTCCAAAGGACATAGACAGTTGTGGCGGGGGGGGGGGGGGTGAGGACATGTGCCGGGGGGTAGGGGAGGCCAGAAAGAGGTCAATGGGGGGAAAAGGAGACATATGTACTATTATTTGTAATACTTTAAACAATTTAAAAATAATAGTAATAAATAAATAAGTAAATAAGTCACAGGAATATAATGTACAACACACGGAATATAACCAATAATATTGTAATAACTATGTATGATGACAGATGATTACTAGACTTATCATGGTGATCACTTCATAAGGTATATAAATGTAGAATCACTATGTTGTACACCTGAAACTAATATAATATTGCATGTCAACTATACTTTAATTTAAAAATAAAATATTTTTTTAAAAAAAGTGTTCTCTGTATCTATGAGTCTGTTTCTGTTCTGCTTATTCATTTGTTTTGTTTTTTTAGATTCAATTGTTGATAGACTGTATTGCCATTTTATTATTCATATTTTTTTATCCTTTTTTTCTTCTTTTTAAAAAATGCTTTAACATTTCTTATAATACTGGTTTGGTGGTGATGAACTCCTTTAGCTTTTTCTTGTCTGGGAAGCTCTTTATCTAACCTTCTATTCTAAATGAGAGCTTTGCTAGGTAGAGGAATCTTGGTTGTAGGTCCTTGCTTTTCATCACTTTGAATATTTTTTGCCAATCCCTTCTGGCATGCAAAGTTTCTGCTAAGAAATCAGCTGACAGTCTTATGGGAGTTCCCTTCTAGGTAACTCTGCTTTTCTCCTGCTGCTTTTAAGATTCTCTCCTTGTCTTTAACTTTTGGCATTTTAATAATGATGTGTCTTGGTGTGGGCCTCTTTGGGTTCATCTTGTTTGGAACCCTGTGCTTCCTGGACTTGTACATCTATTCCCTTTACCAAGTTAGGAAAGTTGCCAATTATTATTTTTTTAAAATAAGCTTTCAATTTCTTGCGCTCTCTCTTCTCCTGGCACGCCCATTATGTGAATATTGGTATGCTTGAAGTTGTCCCAGACACTCCTTAAACTATCCTCATTTTTTTGAATTATTTTTTTCTTTTTGCTATTCTGATTGGGTGTTTTCTGCTTTCTTATCTTCCAAATTGCTGATCTGAACTTCAGCTTCATCTACTGTACTGCTGATTCCCTGTAAATTATTCTTCATTTCAGCTATTGTATTCTTCATTTCTGACTGATTCTTTTTTATGTTTCCTATCTCTTTGTTGAAGTTCTCACCAAATTCATCTATTCTTTCCTTAAGTCAGCTATTTTCAACTAGTGTACTGCGGCACACTGGTGTGCCACAAGGATTTTTAAAACATGCAATACCTCTTTTTCCTTAGATTGTCAATTTTAGAAATGACAACATCCCTGGCCAGGTAGCTCAGTTGGTTAGAGCAGTGGTCGGCAAACTGCGGCTCACGAGCCACATGCGGCTCTTTGGCCCCTTGAGTGTGGCTCTTCCACAAAATACCAACTTCTGCACATGGGCCACAAAGTTTCAATCACACTGTACATGCGCGCCCGCACATGGCATTTTGTGGAAGAGCCACACTCAAGGGGCCAAAGAGTCGCATGTGGCTTGTGAGCCGCAGTTTGCCGACCACTGGGTTAGAGCATTGTCCCAATAGGCCACGGTTGTGGGTTTGATCCCTGGTCAGGGCATATACAAGAGTCAACCAATAAATGCATAAATAAGTGAAACAACAAATCAATGTTTCTCTCTCTTTTTCTCTCTCTAAAATCAATGAATAAATTTAAAAATGACAACATCCAACACAACAGTGTGACTGAATCAAATTATAACTATTTTTATTAGATTGGCAAAAAATATATTTTTTGGTGTGCTGCAGAAATTTAGGAATTAGTTTATGTGTGCTATGGGATGATAAGGTTGAAAATAACTGCCCTAATTTCATTGAGCTTCCCTTATAACTAGTATTTTGAACTTTGCACTGCTTGTCTCCATTTTTTAAAAAATTTGTATGAAGTATTGTTCTGTTCTTTCATTTGGGACATGTTTCATTGTCTCCTCATTTTCACTGCCTCCCTGTACTTGTTTCTCTTTATTAGGTAGAGCTGCTGCATCTTCTGGTCTTTGTAAAGTAGCCTAATGTAGTAAGTGTCCTGCAGGACCCAGTGGCACAGCTTCCTCAGTCACCAGGTGTGCCCCTTATGTGGGCGTGCACACCCTCGTGTTGTAGTTGAGCCCTGATTACTGTTGGCATGACAATAGTAGGGATTTACTATCAGGCTGATTGGCAATAAGGACTGACCAAGACCACAGTAGAGGAGCTGCTGTGCAGGGGCTGACCCTATAGAGCAGGACTCACTTCAGCAGGGCTTTGATGCCCGCTATGTCCATCCCTTGAATGTATTGCTTGTGGAGGTGGTTAAGTTATACTCCTTCATGGTCTGATGCTGTCCACCAGGTATGCTCGCCCTGGAGCCTTCTGGGAGGTGCAGGCCAAGGTCAGCTGTTGCCTGTGCCCTGCTTAGGGCCATATGGCATGAGCTATAAAGCAATCTGCAAATGGATGCTATTCGAGCTGGGCTTGGAGGTGCCCAGAAGAGGCCCAGCTGCAAACCAACACTGGCTGCCACTAGTGCCAGGCCTGGGTCCACTTAGCAAGAGCTATGGAGCATGCTGAGGCCAGATGCTGCTTGTTTAAGAGATTTTAGGAAAGTCTGCAGCAAGAGCCAAGAAAGACCATTTTTATGGAAAGCCACTAGAAACACCTTGGGTGGGCCTGAAAGTTAGGTGGAGCAGGGTCTCAGGGAATTACCAGGGCTGGGAGAACAGTGTGAGCCAGGTTGATTGAGACTCAGATAAGGTGCCTGCCTGCAAGCTCTGTGGGGGAAAGGTCTCAGCGAAGAAATAATTGTCCCTGCCAGCACTGTGGGAGGAAGCTGCCCCTCCAGCCCTCACCCTGAAGCCAGACAATTCAGTTCCTCCTCATATGTCTCTGGTGCCTTTTGAGCTGCTACCCTAGCCCTGAAGCTCAGAACAACTTTGAGTAAGTCCAGGTACAGGCCCTTTAAGAGGAACACCTGGGCCCTAGCCAGTTTGGCTCAGTGGATAGAACATTGGCCTGTGGACTGAAGCATCCTGGGTTCGATTCTGGTCAAGGGCATGTACCTCAGTTGCAGGCTCCTCTCCTCCCCAGCCCCAGCCTTGGTCAGGGTGCCTGCAGGAGGCAACCAATTAATGTGTTTCCCTCTTTCTTCTACTCTCTCTCTCTCTTAAAAAAAAATCAATGGAAAAAATATCCTCAGGTGAAGATTTAAGAAAAAAAAAACAAACAAAAAAAAAAACACCTGGGTCTCCAGCTGACCTCTGTCTCAGCTACAATCCCTGCTAGTTTTCATAGCCAGAAATTATCGGAATTTCTTTTGCCAACACTAGAACCTTGGGCTGAGGGCATTTGGTGTGGGGCTGGGACCCCTCACTCCTCATGGGAGGACTTTCACATTCCAGATATCCCTTCTGATGTTTAACCACCACACATAGATGTGGAACCAGCCGACTCCCCATCTTCATCCCTCCTATCAGTCTCAATGTAGCTTCTTTCTATCTTTATAGGACTTCTGTTCAGCTATATTTCTGGCAGTTGTGAATGATGGTTATTCTGTAGTTTAGTTGTAATTTTGATGTGGTTGTGGGAGGATGTGAGTACCACATTTACCTACTCTATCATCTTGACCAGAACTTCCAGTGTCTTATAATTTCCAATGTCTTATAGGTCTTTTACCTCCTTGGTTAAATTTATTCCTGGATATATTTTTTATTCAATTGTAAATGGGAGTGTTGCCTTAATTTCTCTTTCTAATAGTTCATTATTGGTGTATAAAATGCAATCGAGTTCTGAATATTAATTTTGCATCCTGCTACATTACTGAATTCATTTAACAGTTCTAACAGTTTTTTTTGGTGGAATCTTTAGTATCATGTTATCAACAAATAATGACAGTTTTCCTTCTTCCTTTCCAATTTGGATGCTTTTTGTATGTTTTACTTGACTGCATGCTGTGGGTTTGACTTTCAATACTATGTTGAATAAAAGTGCTGAAAGTGGACATCTTGTCTTTTTTCTGATTTTAAGGAAAATGCTTCTAGCTTTTCCCTCTGAGTATGATGTTAGCTGTGGGTTTGTATGTATCGTCTGCTGCTTTTGGCCTTTATCGTAGTAAGACATGTTCCCTCTATTCCCACTTTGCTGAGAGTTTTTATGCAAAGTGGAACCTTGATTTTGTCAAATGCTTTTTCTACATCTATGGATATGACTGTATGATTTTCATCCTGCAGTTTGTTTATGTGGTGTATCCCATTAAGTGATTTGTGGGTATTGAACCAACCTTGCATCTCAGGAATAAATCCCACCTAATTATGATGTATGACATTTTTAATATATTGCTGATTTTGGTTTGCTACTGAGGCTTTTTGCATTTATGTTGATCAGGGATATTGGCCTATAATTTTCTTTACTTGTATTTTTTATCAGGTTTTGGAATCAGTGTAATGTTGGCCTCATAAAATAAGCTTGGGAGCCTTTCTTCCTCTTCCATTTTTTTTGAAATAGTTTGAGAAGGATAGTCATTAATTCTTTGAATATTTGGCAGCATTTACCTGTGAAGCTATTTGGTCCAAAACATTTGTTTGTTGTTTGTTGTTTGTTGGATTCAGTTTTGTTAGTAGTTATTGGTCAGTTCTGATTTTCTGTTTCTTCTTGATTCATTCTTAGAAAATTGTATGTTTCTAGGAATCTATCCATTTCTTCCAGGCTGTCCAATTTGCTGGCATATAATTGTTAATAGTATTTTCTTATAATCATTTGTATTTCTGTGGTGTCAGTTGTCACTTCTCTTTCATTTCTGACATTACTTTTTGGGTCCTCTTGATGAGTTTGGTAACAGGTTTATCAATTTTATTTTTAAAAAAGAACCAGCTCTTGGTTTCATTAATCTTTTGTAATTGTTTTTGCTCTGTTTCATTTATTTCCACTCTGATCTTTATTATTTTTTCACTTTTACATACTTCAGGAACTGTTTGATCTTTCTTTCTTTCTTTCTTTCTTTCTTTCTTTCTTTCTTTCTTTCTTTCTTCTTTCTTTCTTTCTTTCTTTCTTTCTTTCTTTCTTTCTTGCTTGCTTGCTTGCTTGCTTTCTCTCTCCCTCTCTTTCTTTCTTTCTTTTGGTTCCTTAAGGTGTAAGGTTAGATTGTTTATTTGAGATTATTCTTGTTGGGTTCTTTTTTGAGGTATAGCTGTATTACTATAAATTTTGCCCAAGCAATGCTTAGGGCTATTTCCCATAGATTTGGGGTCATTGCATCTTCATTTTCACTTGTCTCAAGGTATCTTTTTTGGGAGAGAGAGACAGAAACATCAACAACCAGAAATAATCATTAATTGGCTGCCTCCCGCATGCCCCCCACTGGGGATCAAGCCTGCAACCCAGGCATGTGCCCTTGACCAGAGTTGAACCCAGGACCCTTCATTACCCAGGCTGACACTCTATCCACTGAGCCAAACCAGCCAGGGCTCAAGATCCTTGAACTCATTGTTACAGTCATTATTTAACTAGAGGCCTGGTGCACAAAAATTTGTGCACTCGGGGGTAGGGGGTCCCTCAGCCCGGCCTGTGCCCTCTCACAGTCTGGGACCCCTCGGGGGTGACCACTTGCTGGCTTAAGCCTGCTCCCCGGGGGATTGGGCCTAAGATGGCAATCAGACATCCCTCTGGCAGCCTGGCAGCCCTTGGGAGATGTCCATTTGCCAGCGGGGAGCAGGCCTAAGCTGCAGTCAGACATCCTTAGCGCTGCTGAGGAGGCGGGAGAGGCTTCCACCACCACTGCTATAATGGCAGCCATCAGCCTGGCTTGTGGCTGAGCAGAGTTCCCCCATGTGAGAGCTCACTGACCACCAGAGGGCAGCTCCTGCATTGAGCATCTGCCCCCTGGTGGTCAGTGTGTGTCATAGTGACCAGTCATTCCCAGTCCTTCTGCTCTTAGGGTCAGTTTGCATATTACCATTTTACTATATAGGATAGAGGCCTGGTGCATGGGTGGGGGCTGGCTGGTTTGCCCTGAAGGGTGATCCGGATCAGGGTAGGGGTCCTGCTTGGGTGCCTGGCCAGCCTGGATGAGGGGATGATGGCTGTTTGCAGCTGGCCACACCCCCTTCAGGGTGGGGGTCCCCACTGGGGTGCCTGGTCAGTCTGGGTGAGGGGCTGAAGGCCATTTTCAGGCTGGCGGGCGACTGAAGCTCCTAGCCTCTTTTTTCTTTCTTTTTTTTTTTCTGGGATTTATTTACCTTCTATAGCTGTCACTGGAGTTGAGAGCCGGCTCCAGCTCTGAGGCCGTGGCCGGCTGAAAGCAGGTATCTGGGTTTGTTTAGCTTCTATAATTGAAACTCTGTTGCCATCACTGGCGCTCTAAGCTCTGAGGCCCCAGCTGGCTGAAAGCAGGTATCTGGGGTTTGTTTAGCTTCTATATTTTGAAACATTGTTGCTTCCAGAGCTCAGAGTTGGGCCACGGCACACTGGGAACCTTGGCTTCCTCCATCACTGGAGCCTCATGTTCACTTCAGCTGTGTCGCTGCCGGCCACCATCTTTGTTGGCAGTTAATTTGCATATCCTGCTGATTAGCTAATGGGGAGTGTAGCAGGGGTATGGCCAATTAACATGTTTGTCTATTATTAGATAGGATAGCATGTTATTTAGCCTCCAGATATTTGTTTTTCATTTTTCTTCTTGTGATTGATTTCTACTTCCACATCATTGTGATCAAAGAAGATGCTTGATATAATTTCAATCTTCTTAAATTTATTGAGACTTTTTTGGTTGCCTAATATGTGGTCTGTCCTGGAAAATGTTCTGTGTGTACTTGAAAAGAATGTATATTCTGCTGCTTTTCAGTGAAATGTTCTAAAAATATCAATTGAATTTCTCTATTCTAATATGTCATTTAAAGTTACTGTTTCCAAAGATGGCAGCTGGCAGGACGGAGGTGAGGGAAAGGATGTGAGTGAGTGAGGGGGTGAAAGGATAGTGTGTGGATGTGTGTGGTGTGTGTGTGTGAGTAAGGGAGGGACAGTTAAATCTGGCAGGAGTAGCAGGGGCTGGCAGACTGGACTCTCCTGGACAGGAAGCACCTACCATCGCTGCAGACACTCACCAGGCTGCGGGATTTGGGCACAGAGCCCACGCCATCTTGAAGGGGGGAGCAGCCTCTTCTAGGAACTCATCAACACCACCACCCAGACAGCCTTGGACACTGCCCGCAACCCTGCAGCCACTCCAGCCAAAATCCTGCTGCCCCACCCGCAGATCTTCAGACCCTAGGACAGCCGTGGGCAAACTATGGCCCGCGGGCCGGATCCGGCCCTTTCGGCTGTTCTATCCGGCCCGCGGAGCCGAAAGAGCGGAGGGTTCTCTTGCTCTCTCCTCCGCTCCTTCACCAGCAGCAGTGTTAACATGTATTAGTTCACACAAACACTCCATCCATGCTTTTGTTCCGGCCCTCCGGTCCAGTTTAAGAACCCATTGTGGCCCTCGAGTCAAAAAGTTTGCCCACCCCTGGCCTAGACCCAGTCCATGTTGTGCTTTGTCTGTTTATCTCTCATTTACATGATTAGACTACACACCCCTTCTGTGCTGTTTGCATCTCTCATTTACATAATTAGAGGATAGACCCATTACATGCAATTGCCTGCTGCACATGGCACCTCACGTTTCCAGATTCTCAGTGTATGAATCGGAGGGACAGAAGCAGTCATTCTTCAGCATGTGGCCCCTGCCTTTCCCAGTGTGTGAATTGCTGGGACAAAAACCATCTGGCTTTAGCACGTGGCACCTAATTTTCCCACATTCTCAGTTATGTATTATGGGGACACAAACAGTTGTCCTACAACACATGGCACCTCACTTTCCCAGAATTCTGTGTCTTAATAGAAGAAACACAAGTACTTGGCCTACAGTACAAGGCACCTCGGTTTCACAGATTCTCAGTATATGAACTGGAGAGAAACCAGTAGTTAACCTGGAGCATGTGGCTCATTGCTTTTCTACATTTAAGTGTATGAATTTGGGGGACACAAATATAACATGTGGTACCTCATTTTCCCAGAATCTCTGTCTCATTTGGGGAGACAGCAGTAATCATGCAATACGTGGCACCTCGCTTTCCCAGATTTTCAGTGTGTGATATTGGGAGACACAATCTGTCAGCCTGTAGCACTTGGCACCTTGCTTTCCCACATTGTCACTATAGGAACAGGAGAGACACAAGCAGTCATCATGCAGCACATGGCACCTCACTTTCCCATATTCTCAGTATCAATCAATTGCACTGAAAGGCTCTTGGCCATGTAGTAGAAGTAGGAGAGTGCCTACCTTGGGGAATGGAGCTGGAAGGAGTACAGGTAACTCCTTGGTCCTGAAGAATGTCCTGGATTTTATACAAGTAGGCATCCACATGTAAAGCTCCATCAAGCTGTACTCTTAAGAATGTCTACTTGATAGACATAGGTGAACACTGGTGGTACAAGTGTATTGATCCTATTTGATGGTGTTGAGAAAAGATGGAGATAAATCAGCACAGCACAGAACCTGCACTTGGGGTGAGGGACAGGGAGCCCAGGTCTAATCCAGTATTATCCAGATAAGCAAAAGTTTGGGTTAATGTTAGTTTTTAGGTCAGATTAAGATTGCAAGTTATAATTTTAAGATTAAAAGAATAGAAATAGTCTGTATAATCCTATCTAATAAAAGAGAAACATGGTAATTAGCATACAACTGCTACCCTTCCCATTGGCTAATCAGCGAGATATGCAAATTAACTGCCAGGCAAGATGGCGGCTGGCAGCCAGGCAGCTTGAAACTAACATGAGGCTTGCTTGCTTCAGTGACAGAGGACTCCAACGTTCCCCGCCTGCCGCTGCAGGCCTCTGAGCTGCAACTCTAAGCAACTATGTAACAAATATAGAAGCTAAACAAAACCCCAGAAACCTGCTTTAGTCCACCAGGCTTCAGCCAGCAGGATCGCAACATTGTAAGCAAAGTCCAGAAACCTACTTTCAGCAGCGGAGGCCTAAGAGCTGGAGCCAAGCCTCAAAGCTAAAGCTGGCCCAGAATAAAAAAAAAGAAAAAGAAAAAAAGGAGCGGTTGGAAGATTCAGAAACCCCCAGCCTGAAAACAGCCCTCAGCCCCTCACCCAGGCTGGCCAGGCACCCCAGTGGGGACCCCCACCCTGAAGGGTGTGTGACCAGCTGCAAACAGCCATCATCCCCTCACCCAGGCTGGCCAGGCACCCCAGTGGGGACCCCCACCCTGATCCAGGACACCCTTCAGGGCAAACCAGCCGGCACCCACCCGTGCACCAGGCCTCTACCCTTTATAGTAAAAGGGTAATATGCCTCCCAGCACCAGGATCAGCGTGACAGGGGGCAGCGCCCAAACCCCCTGATCGCCCTGCGGCTCTGTGTGTGACAGGGTAGAGCCATAACCTCCCCATCAGCCCTGCCCTGAGTGTGAGAGTGGCAGCGCCCCAACCCCCTGATCCACCCTGCTCTGTGCATGACAGGGTACAGAGCCCCAACCCCCCTGATGGGTCCTGCTCTGTGAGTGACAGGGGTCAGCGCCCCAACCCCCTGATTGGCCCTGCTCTGTGCGTGACAGGGTACAGAGCCCCAACCCCCCTGATGGGCCCTGCTCTGTGAGTGACAGGGGGCAGTGCCCCAACCCCCTGATTGTCCCTGCTCTGTGTGTGACAGGGGGTGGCGCCGCAACCTCCCCATCAACCCTGCCTTGAGTGTGACAGGGCACGGTGTCCCAACCCCCCAATCGGCCCTACCCTGAGCATGACTGAGGGTGGCATCACAACCTCCCGATTGCCCTGCTCTGTGCATGACAGGGGGCGGTGCCCCAACTCCCCAATCGGCCCTGCTCTGAGCCCGACCAGGGGCTGCACCTAGGGATTGGGCCCGCCTTCTGCCACCCGGGAGCAGGCCTAAGCCAGCAGGTCATTATCTCCCAAGGGGTCCCAGGCTGCGAGAGGCCACAGGCCGGGCTGAGGGACCCCCCCTCCCCCCCCCCGAGTACACAAATTTTTGTGCACCGGGCTTCTAGTTCTAAATAATAAATGAAAGTAGAGAACTTTAAAAAATTGACCAATTCAAAAGAAGGCAGGAAAAAAAGAGAAAATGAATCAGAGAAAAGAAAGGAAGAATAGACAGCATGAAATAAAGTTGGAGATTCACTATCAAACACATCAGCAATTACATTCAATGTAAATGTACAAGATACTCCAGTTAACACAATAGTGCTCAGACTAGTAAAAACAAACAACCAAAAACAATACGCTGTAGGAGAGACATACCTAAAACATGACAATTAATTAAAAATTAATCAAGTAGAAGTTCATTGTCAAGGGCGGGAAAGGGAGACATATGTAAAAAAAAATCAAGTAGAAGTTAAATGTACAATAGAGAGGCTCAATAAAGTCAAAAGTGGGTACTTTGAAAAGACCATTTTTCAAAGTCTTTGGGTGGTAGATTTTTATGTTTTCTCTGAGTTCATAATTGTTATTTGCAGGAAGGTTGGTCTGATGGGAGTTACTTAGCCATTTACAGAAGCAGAAAACATTAACTGACTAATGGAAAGGAATCATATGATTATCCCAGTCAATGCAGAAAGACACTCATAAGCTTTGATTTGACATCTGTTTGGGAGGGAGACACTCAGAGCTAGGATGACATGGGAGGTGGGAGCCTGTAACCAACACAGTCTTTTTCCTCAACCCTTGAGGCACTTTCCAAAAACACTGAAGGTCCTCTAATATGGATGACATGTTCCTGCCTCTGGGCACCTCTAGTAAGCTTTCCTTGAATGCCTGGTTCTTCCAGGTTTGCTGTCCAGGTTTCCCTCACATAGTGGGCAGTGGGGGTCTGACAACCTTAGTTATGTGGAGACCACTCAGGACCAGTGCCCAGGGCAGTTCTGGTCACATCTGCCAGGATTTCAGGGGAGCCCTCCTCAGGCCAGCCTTGTGGCCTCCCATCAAGGACTGCTGGGAACTGTGCGTTGCCCCTCCAGATTTTCATCCTGTCTGATGTTTCAGAACTTAGTGACTCTCTTAATAGGAAACAGGCTTTTGGTTTGTGGCTCGTGGAGTTTGTCCCCAGCCTGGCAAGCTGCCAGTGCTCTCCCCGGCCACCAGCACCAGGACACACACACACACCTGGCTGATCTGATGCCAGGAACTGGCAAGTGAGGGAAGTCTCCCTGATCCAGGGCTCACCCCAGGGCCCTACCCATGTCCTGGCCTGGAAGTCCCTGCACTACAGAACAGTCTGCCCAGTTTTTAAGCCTGGCTTTCCCCTTGGCTGCCTGTACAGCTACAGTCCTCAGCTGGCCCAGTGTCACTCAGGCCCATGTGTCCACCCAGATCTCTGTCAATCTGGCAGCATTAATAGGCAGGGACCCTGGGGCTATGTCCATGGTTGTTGAGGTCACCATGGGCCTGGGGCAGGCAAGCACTTGGAGTGCGGTTTTCTCCTACTCCTGTCTCCTGTGAGCACACAGGACACTTCAGCCACACTGGCAACCTGCTCCTGGTGGTTCTTTCCCAACCATTCCTTGGTGTGCTGTGGACTCAACTTTGGACCCCTGGGCCAGACAAGGCCAGCAAAGACCCACAAAGACCCTCTTCCGCTGCTTCTGTAGGTCCCGCCTCGATGATTTTTGCTTGAGAAAGAAGTGTGATGATTCTGCATATTGACCTCTAGTCCACTGACCTGGATTAACTCTCTGACTTAAGGTTCTTCTGGGTTTCCAATCTAGGTCATAAATCTCCTGAAAATTAAGAGACTCTGGGGCAGAGACTGAGGCAAACAACTTGCCTGGCACAATCTAAGAGTCTACACACAAAAGTCTGAAAAGATGTTCCTGCAACCCAAAGTCAACTGGGAAATCGCATGGAAAGATAAATCTAACAGACAGTAGAACTTACATCCAAAGAAATGGAAAAAATAGATAAATCCTTAAAAAGACTTTAACTGGTAAATTTAATAGATTCAGAGAGATAGAAGATGGAACAGCATCCAGGGTATGAGAACAGGATGTCCTAAAATAAACACAAATAGTTAAAAATGATAATTTTGGAAATTAACAATATACAATTATTGAAATTTAAAAATCAGTAATGTCAAGAATAAATTCAAGGTGGATAAAAGACTTAAATGTAAGGCATGGAACCATAAGAATCTTAAAGGAGAACATAGGCAGTAAAATCTCAGACATCTTACATAGCAATATGCTTCTGGATACATCTCCTAGGGTGAAGGAAACTAAGGATAAAATAAGTAAATGGGACTACATCTAAATAAAAAGCTTCTGTGCAGCAAAAGAAACCACCATCAAATTGAAAAGGGAACCCACTGAATGGGAGAACATATTTGCCTATGATACATCTGATAAGGGCTTAATATCCAAAATATATAAAGTAATCATTCAATTCAACAACAAAAAAAAATCCAATTAAAAAATGGGCAGAATACTTGAATAGACATTTCTCCAAAGAGGACATATAAATGGACAAGAGACATGAAAAAATGCTCGAAGTCACTAATCATCAGAGAAATGCAAATTAAAACCACAATGAGATATCACCTCACACATGTCAGAATGGCTATCATAAAAAATCAACGAACAAGTGCTGGTGAGGACGTGGGGAAAATGGAATACTAGTACACTGCTGGTGGGAATGCAGATTGGTGCAACCATTATGGAAAACAGTATGGAGTTTCCTCTAAAAATTAAAAATGGAACTCCTATTTGACTCAGCGACCCCATGTCTGGGAATATATCCTAAAAATCCCAAAAAACAATCAGAAATAATATATGTACATAGAAGTGTTATTTACAATAGCTAAGATTTGAAAACAGTCCAAGTGCCATCAGTAGATCGACGGATAAAAAAGCTGTGGAACATTCACATTATGGATTACTATGGAACTATAAAAAAGAGGGATCTCGGGGTGTGGCCCCGGGGCGGGACGCGCGACCTGGGCCGCTGGACTCCCAGGTCGAACTCGGGTCTCCCTGCGGGAGGGCCCCGCGCTCCCAGGCAGAAGCCGAAGCGGGCGTGCACCGCCAAGAAGCGCTGCGGGGAGCCCGGGCGCTGCACCCCATGCCCGCCCCACCGCCTCTCGGCTCCGCGCAGGCGAGGCTGCCGGGGATCGAGCCCGAGGCTCTGGCGGTCCGTGTTCCCGCCTGCCGCGTCCTGCCCCGCGACCCTGGTGAGTCCCTCGCCCTCTCCCAGCGGAGCCTCCTCCTCGGTCACTAGAGAATGGAGCGCGAACCTCTCAGGGGTGTTGTGAGAAGTTACAAGAATAAAGTGGCCAAAACCGGTTTGGCTCAGTGGATAGAGCATCGGCCTGCGGACTGAAAGATCCCAGGTTCAATTCCGGTCAAGGGCATGTACCTGGGTTGCGGGCACATTCCCAGTAGGAGATGTGCAGGAGGCAGCTGATCGATGTTTCTCTCTCATCGATGTTTCTGACTCTCTATCTCTCTCCCTTCCTCTCTGTAAAAAATCAATAAAATATATTAAAAAAAAAAAAAAGAATAAAGTGCGCTCCCCGACGGATTGCCTGGTTTGGTTAGACAAGAGCGTCCTCCTGCTCCGCGGAGGCGGCGGGTTTGAGCCTGGGTCAGGGAACAGTCCAGAAGCAACCCGTGAATGCATAAATAAGTGGAACAGCAAACACATGGTTCTTTCTCTCTCTCCCTCTCGCTAATAAATAAATAAATAAATACGAGGGATCTCTTACCCTTTGGGACAGCATGGATGGACCTTGAAAATATTATGCTAAGTGAAATAAGCCAAACTGAGAAAGAGAAATATCACATGATCTCACTTATTTTGGAATCTAATGAGCAAAATGAATTGACCAACAAAATAAGACCCGAAACAGGGAGGCATGGAACAGACTGACATACCTGATGCAGCGTCGCCCCCATCAGCCCACCCCACCACAACAGACCCACAGCCCCTCTCCCTGGCCACCCCTCCCCTGATCACACCCCCCTCCCCAATAGGGGGTGGGGCTGGCCAGCTAACCTCCTGCAGCCCCTCCCCCCACTCGGTCCCACCCTAGACCGGCCTCTCCCACCCCATCAGGGGCAGGGCCACCGGCCAACCATCCATGGCCCCTCCCCCAGGCCGCTGGCCCCTGATCGACACCCCCCACCCACCCCATTTGGGGGCAGGGCAAGCTGGCCCACTGCCCACAGCCCCTCCCCATGGCCAGCCCCAACCCCAATCGGGGGCAGGGCCCACCAGCCAATCGCTCCTGGCCCCTTCCCCCAGAAATCCTGGCCCTGATCGGGCCCTGATCCAGGCAGGCCAGCCCGCCAACCTCCTGCCATCTCCTCCTCCCGACAGGCCCAGCCCTGGGCTGGGCCGGCCTGACCCCACCTGTGCACAAATTCGTGCACTGGGCCTCTGGTAACAATTATAAACATACACACACCTAACAAGAGATCCCTAAGGTGTATGAAGCAAAAAAAGTCAACAGAATTGAAGCTAGAAACTGACAGTTCTACAAGAATAGTTGAAGACTTCAAGGTTCCACTTTCAATGACAGATAGGACAGAGAGAAGATAAATAAGGAATGGAGGATGGGAACATTATATATCAACTAAATGACTTACACAGGACACCACCCAACAATAGCAGAATACACATTTTACTCAAATGCACATGGAACAGTCTCTAGAATATACCACATTTTAGACCACAAAACAAGTCTTAATAAGTTTAAAACAAGGAAAGCATACAAATGTATTTTTCCAACAATCATCAAATGAAACTAGAAACCAGTAACAGAAGGGAAACTGTAATATTCACAAATATGTGGAAATTAACACATTTTTAAACAATGGACCAAAGAAGAAATCATGAAGGAAATTAGAAAATATTTTATGAATAATAAAAACACAAATACCAAAAGTTGAGTACGCAGCAAAAGCAGTGCTCAGAGGGAAATTTATAGCTATAACCATCTACACAAAGAAAGAAGTATTCAAATCAATAACCTAACTTTGTACCCTAAGGAACTAGACAAAGAAGAGTGAACTAAACTCAAGCTAGCAGAAAATAAGGAGCAGAAAGCAAGCATCCAACCATGGAATCCGAGTGGCCATGTGGCCAGAGCTGCCCAGGACAAACTTACCCACCAGGCATACTGGGAAGGTGGGCCTTCAGCCCACCATCATGGTTCCTTGGGATTGGGTCCACTCAGGTGTAGAGGGGAAAGTAAGCTACGTTAACATGTTCCTCTATACCATCCCCTGCCATTGTCCATATGCATTTTCTCAAACCCCCTGGCCTCCTAGGAGCCCCTAAATCTGGCTGACAGAAGGGAAAAGCCCAAGCTTGGCTCACAGATGGTTTGGCTCCATAAGAGAACTGCAGCTGCACCCAGGGGGAAACCCTGAAAATAATCGTCAGAGGACCTCCCAATGGGCAGAGCTCCGGGTGGAGCACCTGGCCATCCACCTTGTGGCCCAAATTAAGGATATAAAGGACCAGGGGGAAAATAGCTAAAGATAAACAACAAATGACTTAGCTGGTTAGTCAGGGGCCTGGAAGGAGGGAAGCTGGAAGAGTGGGGAGAAGGAGATCTGGGGAAGAGGCCACAGTGATGGACTTATGGGAGTGGGTACAAAGCGTGAGATTGTTCCATCACACACTGAGGCGATCTGAGAACATCCACTGCAG
Source organism: Myotis daubentonii (assembly GCF_963259705.1). Taxonomy (NCBI): domain Eukaryota; kingdom Metazoa; phylum Chordata; class Mammalia; order Chiroptera; family Vespertilionidae; genus Myotis; species Myotis daubentonii. Next base: position 7,619,827 of record NC_081844.1, on the reverse strand, counting down.
AAAAGGCAGCAACCACCATGTGCTAAGAAGAGAGCTCGTGGAGCCTGTGCACAGCTGTCCAGGATGGATCCCTGCCTCTCACCAAGGCTGATCTGGCTCCCTCTGCCCCATTTGCCAGCCAGAGACCAAAGCTGAGACCCTGTACAGTGCAACCACCTGAAGAGACCAACCAACCAACTTGGGGCCACATTGCCTGCATGGGACAAGGTTTCTTCTGACCAGGATTGATCTGTTTCCAAGCATGGACTTGCCTTTCTGGCCTGCAGTGATTTAGCCAACCCAAGTCTCAGCTCACTGAGGTCTGATTTACCCACACAGAATCCCACAGAACCTCATCAAAGGGTTTCCTTTACAACATAACCATTGGACCACTGGTCTCACTAACGCTTGCACAGTTCAGAAGCTGCCCTCAATTGGCCTCTGGAAGACACAATTGGCCTCTGAGGTACCAGCTTGGAGGTAAAACCCTACAAGTACAGGGTACCATCTCAGGATGTGGCATGCATTTTTAACCAATGGCCGCCATATGGTGCAGAGATCTTGGTTCCCAAAAGTGAAGATACCTCCACCAGGGAATGCAGTAAGAGTCCCAGAAGACTCCCAGAGATTGCTTCCCCCGATCAGTCCCTCTGCTGCCAGTCATGTGGGCCTTGGTCACCACGAGATTATGGTCTGGGGCCACATAATGGAGGCAGGGGCAGAAAGATATGTGTGGGACCAAGGCGAACCCTGGGGGTGTCTCTACTCTTCCCATTCCAGTTTCAACTATAAAGGGCAAGTGCAGTCACCATGGCCTAAGAAGGATCCTCAAAGAAGAGGACCTGGGTTACCCCAACCCTAGCAAGCTGAAAGGCCAGCAAAGTGGAATGAATATAGAATGGAGGGACAGGGGGACATGACAAGTACCAGGGTTCAGGACCGACTGCCACAGCCGGATTGTGTTTTTTCCCACTAACTGTCCTCCTCAACCTTTTCTCAGAAATTGTGACCAGCAGAATCCCAATGAAGCGTCTAGATAGGATGGATTAACAAGAGAAGCAAGGGTGTGGTTTCCTCCCAGATCCTCTATAGGAGAGGTGTCCACTGGTCAGCTACTGTTAGTGTTGGCTGGAGCAGCTCACAGCTGTCCCTTCTTGGAGGGCTATCCTTGCCCAAGTGGGAGTGCCTGGCCTGGGAGGCTAGCACCACCCCTTGAGGGCAAACTTCAGCCAAATGGACTGATGGGATGGTCAGCCACCAGCTCTTTGGCAAGAGTTTTCTTGTGGCTTCAGTACAGACCACATCCTGGCTCTGCTCCCTCCTCTGCCTGTGCTGCTCCATGCACTTCTTCTGAGAGGCCCTCCATGAGCCTGCTTTAATATTTTAGTCAGCTCGACCTAAGACAGGTCACCATTTACAGCAGAATAAAAAGTATTATCTACCCAGGAGTAAATCTAGCAAAGTATGTACAAAGTCTCTACGAAACAAACAAACAAAACACTACAGAAACAGTATTGAGAGAAATGAAAGGACCTGTAGATAAACAGAGAGCTATGTCATGGCCGTGAGTCAGAACACCCAATCCTGTAAGGTGTCAAGTCTTCCCAAACTGGACTATAAAGTCAATGCTATTGCAACAAAAATTCCATCATGTTGTGTAAATTGACAAGCTGACTCTAAAATTTATATAGAAGTGCAAAGGTACAAATAGCCGGGACACGATCATTAGAGGCAGAACGTGGTGGAAGGATTTTCTCCACTAGGCATAATCAAGCTGCAGAGTTAAGACAGTGAGGGGTTGGCGTGGTAGGAACAAACAGGTCAGGGGGTGGCACAGAGAGATGAGAAGTAGACCATCTCCATGGGGACACCTGTTATAAGAAAAAAATAATTCTGTAGGGTGGTGGAGAAAGTAGTACTTTTAATATCTATGTGGAAAAATAATGAAACTCAACCCCTCCCTCCCACCTTGTCAATTCCAGGTCCACTTGGAAAGTTTCTGAAAGGTGATGTAAAGTATCTTCACAACCTAGTTGTAGGCAAATATTTCCTTAAAGGGTGTATGTACACAGAAAAAGCGTTAGCCATGAGGGAAAATGTAAGAGATTTGAGATTATAATTTAAATGTCCTATTCATCAGCAGGCACTATTAAGATAGTGAAAAGCCACAGAGTTTAAGAAAATATAACTCATGAAACTAACAAATATAAAGAATTCCAAAAAATCAAGAAAAACATAGTTAACCTAATAGAAAAATGGATAACAGATTTGAATGGGTATTTAATAAAAGAATATTCAAACGACCAACATGATTACTCATCTAGGAAATGGAAATTAAAACTATAATGGGATACAAATACATACTCACCTCAATACCTAATTTTAAAAAAAACAAACACACACACAATAATAAAAAAAAAAAAAAAAACCTGACCTTGTGGAACAACTAAAAATGTTATGCACTGCTGGGAAATATTTAAATTGGTTCAATTGATTTGGAAAACAGTTCATCATTATCTACCTAAAATTGAATATCCTTCCATCCTTTAACCCAGAAATCTGGTGTGGTGTTTTCTTTTTTAATAGGCCTTTAAAGGCTGGGGTGTGGTTTAGGACTTAAAGGTTTTGAATGGTCTTCCGTGGTCGGCAAACTGCGGCTCGCGAGCCACATGTGGCTCTTCGGCCCCTTGAGTGTGGCTCTTCCACAAAATACCACAAAATACCACATGTGGGCACGCACATACAGTGCGATTGAAACTTCGTGGCCCATGCGTAGAAGTCGTTATTTTGTGGAAGAGCCACACTCAAGGGGCCAAAGAGCCGCATGTGGCTCGCAAGCCGCAGTTTGCCAAGCCACAGTTTGCAGACCACTGGTCTAGGTCTGTGGTTGGCAAACTGCGGCTCGTGAGCCACATGCGGCTCTTTGGCCCCTTGAGTGTGGCTCTTCCTAAGCCTTAGAAGTAGCCTAATTAAGTTAATAACAATGTACCTACTTATATAGTTTAAGTTTAAAAAATTTGGCTCTCAAAAGAAATTTCAGTCGTTGACTGTTGATATTTGGCTCTGTTGACTAATGAGTTTGCCGACCACTGGTCTAGGTCATGGGGACAAAAGTGATCAGTAGGCTGTCTGAGACTGCTGCTGGCGGTAGCCACCTGGTGCATGTAGCCTTCCTTTCTGCGGAAGCCATCCTTCTGGTCTCAGAAGTAGCCATCATAGGAACCCAGCTTGTGTTCAAATGCCCAATCATTATTTTCACTGGCTGCCCCGCCCAGCTATACCCAAAAGAAATGCATGCATATGTACACCAAGAAATATGAAGAAGTTTTTTTCATAGCCTCATCATTCACAATTGTCTCAAACAGGAAAAAAGAATCCAGCAACAGAAGAAGATATTTTTAAAAATAGCAGCACAATTTACCATAGCTAAGATTTGGAAACAGCCTAAGTGCCCATCAACAGATGAATGGATTAGAAAACTGTGGTACATCTACACAATGGAATACTACGCTGCTATAAAAAAGAAGGAATTCTTACCATTTGCAACAGCATGGATGGAACTGGAGAGTATTATGCTAAGTGAAATAAGCCAGTCAGTGAAAGAAAAATACCACATGATCTCACTCATTTATGGATAATAACGACCATTATAAACTGATGAACAAAAATAGATACAGAGGCAGAGCAGCATTGAACAGACTGTCAAACTGCAGCAGGAAGGCTGGGGAAGGTTGGGAGGTGCGGGGGGTGGGGGATGAGGTAAGAGATCAACCGAAGGACTTGTACGCATGCATATAAGCATAACCAATGGACACAAGACGGGGGGGGGGAGGCTGGGGGAAGGTCAAGGGGAAAAAGGAGACAAATGTACTACTCTTTGTAATATTTTAAGCAATAAAACAAAATTTAAAAAGATAGTGGCATATTTATACAATGGAATACTGTCAGCAGTGAAAATATACAGACTACAACCATAGGCAGTAATGTGCAGGAATCTGACAGCCCTAATGCTGAGCAAAAGAAGCTGAACACAACAGAATATATCCTGTGTGGTTCCATTTATATACAGGTCAAAAAAAAAAAAACTGGCGAGACTAGGCTCAGGTATTTAGGAATGCAGGTGTAAGAAAAACAAGGAAACTGTTATTATAAAGTCAAGATGGTGGTTATCTAGAGGAAGTTATAAGGAGAAGGAAAGAGGGAGTTAGTAGGAGGGGCACAAGGATGCTTCTGGGGTACTGGATGCATTTTGTTTCTTCATCTGGGTAGGTTGGTGTTTCCTTTATGACTCTTTCAGCTTAAAAGTCTCGTTTTGTTAAATTTTCTGTAGAGATGTTATTTTTCAAAATAAAATGTTTTAAGTGAGAAATTAAGGTTGCAATTACACAGATAGCACATAAACGCAAAGCTTCAGCTTCTGAGGGCTCTACCGCTTCCCAGACATCTCTCTCGGTCCCCTGCCACCTCCCGTTTCCAAAATGCCTGGCCTGACCCCAGTGGCACCAACGTGGGCTCCTCAGGACACTCCCCCAATAAAGCAGTGGCCTCCGAGGTGGCAGATAGCAGGGGTCCGGCAGAGGAAAAATGCCAGCTGTGGAACAAGGAGCGCAGGCACATGACCTCAGTAGGCATTGGGGGCATGCGGCAATTCTACACAGAAGATTCGTCTGGCCTCAAGGTTTGCCCTGTCCCAGTATTGGTTATGAGTCTTCTGTTCATCACTTCTGTATTTATGTTGCACATTTGGGGCAAGTACACTCCTTTATAGATTTAGCTACATCCATCTGTCTGTCAGCTGAAGAAGGAGAAAAAAAATCGATATATCTTGGACCAAAAGCATAATGATTTTCTGTTCATGAGAAAGAAATTTTCTGTAAGCTTACTGTTTTACAGGGAACTTAATGAGAATTGGTTTTAAGGATCAATTTTTTTGTATGGCTAATAAACTTTTTAATTTTTTAAAAAATGTAAACCTTCAGGAATTAACAAATTTTTAATGTAACTTCTAAAAATATAAAATATCACTGAAATTTAAAAAATGGCAAACTAGGCATAGTTGAAGAGAGAAATAGTGAATTAGATGGCACATTCAGTGAATTTATCCAGAAGGCAGCAGAGAAGATACAAAGATGGAAAATATAAAAGAGAGATTTAGAGACATGAGAGGATACAAGAGGGTCTAATCTGTGTCTACTTGAAATCTCTTAAAAAGCAAATGGTAAGAATTGGTTTAGGAATGGCCACTTACATTTAGAGAATTGTATATTAAGGGAATTTTCTAGAACTGATGAAAAATACAAATTTATAGATGGAGGAAGCACAACATATCCTACACCTAGATATGTTATGTGAAATTGAAGAATAGCAACAACAAAAAGAACACCTTGTAAGAACCTGAGGGAGAGGAGAAATTGCCTCTAAAGACATGTGGACTTCAAACAACAGCAATGGAAGCGACTATCGTAGCCTCCATGATGGCCTCCAGTAACCCTCGCCTCCTGAAATGTGTGCTTTCGTGCTGTCCCATCCTACACTAAACAGAGTTGCCCTGTGTGACCAAAAGTATATCGAGAAAGTAATGGTGGCAGGCTAGAACATAAATAGCATTGGCGCTTCCACCTGGGTCTATTGATTGCAAACTCTGGAAGCCTGTGGAGAGGTCTTCATGGAGAGAAACCTGCAAACCCAGACAGCATTTGACTGCACCCTGACAATAGATCCTGAAGCAAAACAGACCAGCCAATCCGCCCCTCAATTTCTGATTCACAGATACCATAGAACATTATATCTGTTAAACCACTAAGTTTTGACATAATTTGTTACACAGTAATAGGCCATCAATTCATTAGAATGGTAGCTACAAAATGTTGAGAGAAAATAAATGTTAACCTAGGATTAGGAATTTAACACCAAGGCCTGCTTTCAAGGAATTCTCAAGTATGTGCTTCAACAAGGAAATAATCCTACCTAGAAGGACTGCAGTGTGTGAGAAGGAATCATGAACAAACAAAACACTAACTATGGATTGCTAGGTTTGATCGAGCAATTGAATCGATACCCCTCCCCCGGGAACTGCCTTTTCAGGCCATTTCACTATGAACATTTCCTTTTGCTGAGACCACACTTTACTTACTGAGACCACATTTCATGATCTCTCCCCTCCGGACCTGCACAGAGAATGCTCCTCCCAGAAAGTCGGGCAAAAGTCCTTTTAAACCCGCTGACTCCCCTCACTGAGAGCCATCTGGGGCTCAGCCACCTGGTGTGCGGATGATCCAATAAATTTGTAATCCCTCACCATTCTGGCCTCGTGCGTACCTCCTCCAGCCACCTAACATGGGTGAATCCAAACAAACATCCATACCATGAAAAAACAGCATCTAACGTGTGAGGTTAAAGACGAAGTGAAACGCTCAGCAGTGGTAAGTTGGAAAGAGGTCATTAAAGCTAAAACGTTCTAAAGACCTTTTATTGCCCCAGAAATGGTCAAATATTAATTTAAGTCTTTGTTAACTTAAGCAAGTAACCTCTCAGGGGGCAACAATGAAAGAATAGAGTCAGTGCATATAAATTTCAAGCCCATATGGAGAGAAAAGTAAATACAGGGAAAGATTAGTAAAACAAAATCTCCATTTAAAAAACAAGGCAAGAAAGAAGAAGAAAAAAAACACCAGAAAAAATGGTAAAGGTAGAAATAAAAATGACAGAAATAAGTCCAAATATATCAGTAATTACAGTAAAGACATGGGCTTCTCTACCACCTAAAAGACTTTGTCAGCTTGGGCTTTTTAAAAAGCCATTCCCCCTCCCCCAGCTCTGCGCTGTTTTCAGAAAACACACTTAAAATAATGGAATGCAAAGACTGTTAGAGCCACAAAAGGGAGGACCAATATTGGCCCAAAGAAAACTGGGATAATGGCATGAATATCTCACAGCAGGCAGAGGGCCAACACTGATGGAGAAAGGCCTCACCAGAGCTCCCTGAACACACCTTCCCAGGTGCCTGCAATCTCCATAAAAGCTGACCTTCTCTTAAGCCATAAAAATCTTTCCACACATTTCCATCAGCGTGTACCATACAGACCAAGGTCTCTGACTGCAAAACAATTCAATTAGTTAATATCACACAATAATTTTTTTATCCCTGTATCTTTGGAAAGAGAGTTTCTAAAGAACTTTAGCAGGGTGGCTGGATTTAAGATCAATATACAGTAATTTGGATTTTATACAGTAACCATTAGAAAACACTTTAAAAACAACAACACCATTCACAACAGCAACAAAGCCATCCAAAGGACTGGGAACCAATCTAGAGAATGCCCCAAACCCGCATAAGTCATAAAACCACGCACTCTGCCAAGAGTGCCATGAGGGGGTACTGCCATCGCTTGAGCACGAGGGGTGCCGGCTTGGGCAAGCACAGAGACACGGTCTCAGAGTGAGGCTGGTGCCTCCCCAGGACCAGAAACCTCTCAGACCCCACCCAAGTGGCGGCCAGGCCAGGCCGGGATGCTCGTCCTGAGTGTGAGCCCATGGTGGTTTCAGCCCAGCAGCGGCGGCTGCTACTGCCCGCAGGCGAGCCCGGTGACTCTGCCCCCGTAGTCTGTCCACCTGTCCCACCCACCCAGCGTAGGAGCCACCGGGGACATGGGGGGAGGAGTGCGTCCTGGAGGCTCCACCAGCTCGCCAAGCTCACCTGTCCCAGTGAGAACAGGAGCGCACAGCTCTCCAACTCCCTGAGGGTCAGGGGTGCTGCAGGTAGTGAAGGAGGCCCCTCAGTCCCCATCCTCAGGGGTGTTCACAGACTCAAGGCAAGGTCACAGGGGCCAGGACGCAACTCCCGCCAGGTAGTCCTAGCACAGCCGTGGGCAAACTACGGTGGCCCGTTTGAAATGAATAAAACTAAAAAAAAAAAAAAAAAAGACCGTGTCCTCGCAGCTCAGTCTGCAGTACCTGCGCCACCACACCTGCCACATGCAGCAGCACCATCCTCACCAGAGCTGGTGAGCACACCACCCGCTGCTGCTTCTAGTGAGTCTGCAATGAGTCTGAGGGACCAGAGGAGCGGGGCTCTCCCTGGGTGGGGATGGTCCCAGGCCAGGTGACAGGGATCACCCTGAGGGGGCTGGGGCTGAGCCAGGCCCAGGGCAGGACGCACTTGGCCCATAAGGTGCTGGAGAGCTGACGGGCTGGTGTCGAGGGGCAAGGGGAGAGGGCAGTGAGTGAGGTAGGTAGTGGCGATGCCCCTCAGGGACAGAGCGCTGGGATGCTGGGGCAAGTACAGCACGGAGAGAACTAGAGGCTCTTCAAGGGGAGGAGCATCATGTGGCCTTAAACACACCCTTTCCCGAACATTTTCAATAGGTACTGTTCCTAAAGCAGTTTCTGTCGTTACCCAAGGGACCTAAGGGGCGCCCAGGGCTGGACCATTAAACCTCATTTGTCCCCAGTCCTAGGGAACATGAGTCTGAGATGAGAGTGGACCACCCCTCTGTTCCTTGGGGGTTCTGGGATGTGGGGAAGGAGGGGAGAGGAGAGGAGAGGAGAGGAGGGGAGGGGAGGGGAGGGGAGGGGAGGGGAGAGGAGAGGAGAGGAGAGGAGAGGAGAGGAGAGGAGAGGAGAGGAGAGGAGAGGAGAGGAGAGGAGAGGAGAGGAGAGGAGAGGAGAGGAGAGGAGAGGAGAGGAGAGGAGAGGAGAGGAGGGGAGGGGAGAGGAGAGGAGGGGAGGGGAGGAGGGAAACGGGGTAAGGAGGAGGAGGCAGAATACAGAAGGGGGCAGGGGAGAGTGTCATGGCAGGACTGGATCCTACCCTAGTGTCCTGTCTTGAGGGGCCAGGAAAAGAAGAGGCTGCCCAGGTCCAGTGATGGGAAGGTCAGTGGTCAGGGATATGTTCAGGGCTGGCCAGCATGGGTGGGGGCCCGCTCAGGTCTCTAAGTGGCGGGCACAGTCTCTGCAGGCCTCTGTGGCCCCTGATGGTGAAGCCAGGCCACCCTTTCCCTTGAGTCCATCAGAACAAGGATTTGAGTCCTCATGGGCACACCAACCTCAAAAAGCGAAGCTGGAGTGAAGGTCCTGGTGACATCATGGCCTGAGTGCTTCTCACCCACAGTCTCCCCACCTTTCAGACACCACCGCTGAGGAGCTGGACACATCGTGCCTAGGTTTCAATGACCAAAACGGGCTTCCTGCCGCACAGATGGAGCCAGAAATGCAGGCTGAAGGTCCCTCTGCAAGGCTGGGTGGTGGCTCCATCAAGGAGGCCACTGCCCCCTTTCACAGGCTCCGGCATCCCATCCCAAACTTGCTAGCCTGCATGGGGTGGAGGTCTCAGACCCTTGTAGGGCCTTGGGATCAGCAAGGTCATTGAGCAGGAGCTGGGCCCACTGGGCATTCCCTACCTGGGTTTGACTCTTGGTCAGTAGACAAAGACTGGGCAGCAAGGGCAGTGTGTTCAGCAGGATTAAGCTGCTCCAGGCAGAAGCCCAGAGGCCAGACAGTGTGGGTGGGGTGGAAGATGAGGCCTGAGGGGCCTGCTAGGCTGAGGATTTGGGCAGAGCTGTGCTCTGCTTGGCTGAGCAGTGGGCAGTGGGCAGTGGGCAGTGGGAGGAGTAGGCAGGCCACCTGACCTGTGTTTCTGGTTTTTAGGGCCTGGCCACCACATTCATCCCTCTGCTTGTTGCTCCTCCTGTCTGTCAGTCTCACTGTCCATCTTTCTGGCACATGGACACCCATCATCCGATGGGTCCGCTTTCCCTCTTCTGCCCCACCTCCACTGTGGCCCAGGCTGACCACTCGGCCTCTCTGAACCTCAATTGGTCATTGTGTGGAGAGCACCTGGGTGTGGGAGAAGGGCGTGGCAGCTGCTGGCCCCTTTCCTCTCCCCTGGGTTCTGTACCTCACAGGGTGATGTTGGGGCTGGGGGTCAGCAAGACTTCTGCCCCCTAGAAGTTCTCACAGCTCAACAGAAGAGATGCTCTCATGCCCCCAAGTTCCAAAAGTTAGGCAGCTCCCCTACCCCAACCAAGACCCAGCCAGCCTCTCATCTAAGGGATGATAGGGCCCCGTATGCTGCCCCCACCTGCCAGGTAAGGGGACCCTATGGGGGTCTGAGCCCAGCTGCACCCCTACCTGGGAGTAAGGAATGGTTGTTTTTAACCTCCAAGGTTATTTCCTCACCTGTGAGATGTATTATAACACACTGCCCTCAAATAGCACTAGGTGCCAGTGGCCACAGTCAGGCCAACTCCCCCGGCCCTGTCTGCTAAGCCCCATACCAGGCAGGACCAGCTGGGCCCTGGGGAAGGTGTTCTGCCCAAATGAACAAGGTGTGGGAACAGATGGTCCCAGCACAGCCCTCTTGGGAAGTCCCTTCAAGAGGCCTAGGGGTTCAGCCAGGACAGCAGCTACTAGCTGTTCCTGGGTCAGGGAGAAGACTGTGTGACCAACCTCAAGGTCAGGGCTGTGGCCTTATGGTGAGGTACCAGGAGGGTCACAGAGACCAGGCCAGCCACCCCAGGCACCAGGCTGTCCATTGCTTCTGCTACCTGCCTGGGATAACCAACCACCATGGCTGTCCCCTCACAGAATCATTCCTGAGGTAAACATTCAGATCTCCTGCAGGGTGCCATAGCTTCTGAGTGGATGTTTGCTGGGCACTTCAGCTGGGGTCCCTGGCATGGGCGGAGCTGGGCCCTGGGGCTGGGAGTAGTGGGAGAGGGACTCCAGGGCACAGGACTAGGCAGAACATTTGGGTGGTGGGTTCACTGACCCCAACTCCCAGCCCTGCTGCTGTGGCCACCGCCTCAGCTCTGATCACCCTGGGGCTTCCAGGGGGCCTAAACCCCTCCCTAGTCCTCCCCAGAAGCCCCCACCTCTACTGAGAAAGCCCTCTCCACGCCCCACCTCTCCCAGGTGCTCTGCCTACTCCTGGGTGATGGGTTCAGTGCATGGGGCAGGCCTGGAACCACCCTTCAGGGAGAAGAAGATTTAAATTTGACATCTGTTCTCTGCAAACCGGGGTTAGAGTGGTGCTGCTCTGGGCCATTGTCCTGCTACCCCTAGTTCCAGGGGGTCTGTGGAAAGGCACCTGTACACTCTAAGGCAAGGTCTTCTCCCCATTTTCAGGTGAGTAACCCACAGGAATGCAAACCAGGCCATCCGCTTAGACTCCCATCATGGCTCTTCCTACTAGGACCCTCCTTCCTCCACTCAGCACTGCTAGGGGTACTGCATACTGTCAGTACTTAATTAATAAGTGCTGTGGCCTTCAGAAGGGTCAGAGCAAAGCCACCCACAGAAAGGAAATGGATAGAGAGGGTGGCAAGGTCTCCTCACCCATCCACTGCGACCTGGACCCCCACCGATGGGGTGGGGGCAGTCTTCCACCGCCGACTGCCCCAGAACTGTTTCAAGAGAGAGACCATGCTAAGTGCTGCACCCCCAGGCTACCTTCCTGGTCAGGCAGGCTCCCTAATTCACAGCCTGAGGTCTCACTGACCCCTGACCCTGAGACCCCAGGCAAGGACTGGGATGGGGCAAACCACCTTTGACCAGGTGGGCAGGATCCAAGGCTCTGCTTCCATGAGCCAACACTCTCTAGCACCCAGCCCCAATCCCAGTTAGGCCTGCCATCCCCACAGCAGAAGGGAGACCTGAGTGGGCAGGCACCACTGGAGTCATAGGGAGGTAGGCCCTTCCAGGCGCCCCTTCCCCAGCAGCCCAGGTGACACAGACCCTGCTGATCACTCTCCCACACCCACCACTGCAACTTTCATGCAGCTTAATACAACAAACAGACCCAGGCCTAGGGCTCCTTGAGGCTGAGCCAGGACAGACCCCAGAGCAGACCACAATGTCCCTTCCCTCCATCTCCATCTCAGAGGGCTATGAGTCATCTGGGCGCTACAACAGAGGTGAGGGGCCTGTTCTCATGTTCCACCATCTCCCTCGCCCTGGCCCGAACAGGGGAAAATACATATATAGGTACAGGCAGCTTTTAAGAAAGCAGCTGGTATTTCTGTGCGGAATTACAGCGTCAGCTCCCAGCCACCCCATGCCGATCTCTCTCCCTCCCAGAACAGGAGAGACTGACCCAGCAACACAGCCCTTGGGGAGGAAGGGACTGGGGAGGGTGTGGCCACCACAGGGAACATGTGTAGGACCAGAGGTAGGTCTGGGGGAATCCAGTTCTGAGGAATCCCACCCACATTGGCACAGTGCTGGAGAGGAGGGGATCTTGGGTAGTTTCTGCAACCCCACCAGGTCTCCCCTCCCCGAAGCCCTCTTCTCCCAGGCTCCCTCCCCAAGGAGTCCTGCCTGGGCCTCTCTCTCCCTGCCAGTCGCTAGCTGCCCCGCTCCCCTCTCCCCCCAGCTCCTAAGTGGGGCTCTTGGTTCTTTATGAGTCTCCCACTCCATAAACAGATCACCACTGTGCACAGTCCAGAACCTCTGGAAACAGCTGGCTGAAGTTCTGCAGGCCCTGCCAGGCCCCTGGCAGCCCCTCCCCCACCCGCCCTGGGTTCTCTGAGCAGGGGCGCCCTCTTGGTCTTGGCCTTGGTCTCTCAGCTGGCCTGGGTCTGGCTGTGATGGCCTCAGGTGCAGCCAGTCTGACCTCAGACAGTACAGCCCTGCACTCTGGCCCTCTGGCGACCCCAAGGCAGGGCTAGACACCCCCGAGGACCAGGCCTTCTCAGGAACATCCTGAGGGGTCAGGCAGGGATTGATAGCAAATGCATCCATTAATAAAGGTTTGATGGGACTCTCATGTGTCCACACATCCTAAATATTTTCCAGGAACATCTAGAGGAGGTGGAGCCCTGTTTATGGTTCACAATAAGAGCACTTTTTCCAGGTCTTGGCCTGTCTTCTTCCCTCTCCTCCCACCTGGCCCACCTCTCACCTGGGAGGAGACACTCACTGGAATGGAGACCAGAGTAGCCCACCTGTGGGAGGGCTTGGGTCCTGCTCTTCCCACCGGCCTCTGCCTGCCTCCTTTCCCCCTACCCTCTCCTCTCAGTATCCCAAACCCACTCCCCATGGGGATGGGGCATCCTTCCTGGATGCTGCAAGGCACAGGTACATGGCCTAGGAGGGGCTGTAGGGGCAAGGTAGGTGAGCAGCAGGGAGGGTCTCCCAGCCTCCGTTCTGTGGGGTGGGAACCTGGGCTATAGCCCCCTTTGCCCCTCCCCCACTTTTCTGGGCCCAGTGCCTACCCTGGACCTGGGATTCAGGGGTCCTTAAGGGCGGGCTCCAGCCCAGAAAAGACAGGGCCTTGCAACCCAGGGTCTGAGGTGGTAATAGGGGAGACCTGAACTCCTGGGTATAGGGGTTTCCAGGGCAGAGGTCAGGGGAGGGGGTACCCAGGCCGATCTGGAGGTGAGAGGTGGGAGGAATATTGCCCAGGAATGACCTGGAGGTGAGAGGTCAGGGATGGGGTCAACACCTCCCCAACACCAGCACCGGGACTGGCCCAGGGCTGCAGGCCTTATTCATGGAGGCCTTCTTTGGGAGGGAGGGGGGGTTCAGAACAGATCTTGTGACAGGCCCCCATCCCAGGGCAGCAGGTGGACATTGAGCATGGGTCCTGGGCTGAGACCAGCAGGACCCATGAGCCCCAAATCCACCCCAGGCCACCCTGAGGGGTCCAGGAACCGACACCACTGGGCACAGGCTGCCCTTGCTGCCCTGTGCCACATGTGTTGTCCCTGTGTGACTTCTGTTTGTTTGTCTTTCCTCTTTCTTCTTAATAAAACGCAGTGGGGTGGAAGGCCAAAGCCACCTCCCGTGTCCTATAAACCACCTGTGTGTGCTGTGGGCAGGCGGGTGCTCCCTGGCCAGACTACTGGCCGGCCCCACCCCCACCTCTGGGTCCTGATGGATTTCAGGGCTGGCCTTTGGACCACCAGACACTTGCACAGGGAGGGGCTGAGACTGCTGAACAGGAGAGCCCCTGGGAGCAGACTTTGGGCAGAGCTGAAGGATGGGGTCCACTGTCTGTGACGTGGGACAAGATGCCCCTGGGGCTGGCACAGGGCTTGGAGTTCATTCTGCATCCCTGTGGAGTGACTCAGCAAAGAGAGGCTTGCTTTCTTTTTGTTCGTTTGGTTTTTTTTTGTTTTTTGAAGTATATTTTTATTGATTTCAGAGAGGAAGGGAGAAGAGAGGGATAGAAACATTAATGATGAGAGAGACTCATTAATTGGTTGCCTCTTACACGCTCCCTACTGGGGATCCAGCCTGCAACCTGGGCATGTGCTCTGACCAGGAATCAAACTGTGACCTCCTGGTTCATGAATCGATGCTCAACCACTGAGCACACTGGCCGGGCAGAGAGGCCTGCTTTCTGTCCCCCCCCTGCCGGGCATGTACGAGTTTGTGTGAGGGTACCCAGCCACTGTGGGATGGGGATGAGGAGTCGTGTGATATGGGGTAGCCCCCCATCTCAGCACCCAAACATTTGCCCTGAATAACAGTTGATATTTTATAATCTCTGCTACCCCTCAACCCTCAGCAAGACAGATGCTCACAAGATGCCCAGGCCCGGGAGTTGGAGGCCCAGAAAACAGGAGGGCCCAGCAGGTGGAGGGCCTAGGGCAGCTCTCTGTCCCCACCCCAGTCAGGCAGGGGTAGCAGGCCTACAATGCCGGCTAGCTGCCTGCCCATTTCTACCCAGGAGCCTGTCAGCATCGATAGGGCCTCCTCCCCAGCACTGGCACAGATACCTTATCTGTCAGCCCAGCACCTCCACCCCCTTCGCTGGCCCAGGAGCCTGGGAAGGTGGGGGCTTTGCTTAGCACCATGAGCACCCACGTCACACTCCGGCTGCACCCTCTCTTCCTTGGCCTACACACCCCAGCAGCTGGGTCAAGAGCTGCTTCTCTCTGGATTTCTCCTGAGCCATAGACCCTCAGGGCCAGGACCTCGACTCAGTGAGAGTCCCTCCCAGCTGCAGCTCCCCAGCCATAACTGTCTACCCTTCTCCCTGCCTCAGAGGCCCTGCCACCTGGCCTACCCCACCTTCTGGGTCTCAGTGTCCCCATCTCCATCCCGCTCTAGGCTGTCCTCCCAAGGGCCCAGAGAGAACCTACCCTTCCTCCTCACATCAAACTCAGCCCCAGAGGCTCCTGCCCACCCCCTAGCCACACTTACCTGAGATTTCCCAGAGATATTGGCCCAGCTGTTGTGCTGTCCCCACAGTGGCTCCCATGTCCCCTGTCTTCAGAGGACCTCTGACACCACAGGACTCTTCTGGAACGGGGGACAGAGCGTCTGTGAGTGGAACTGTGGTCCCTGACCTCCCCAGTCCCTCAGCTCCTCTCAGGCTGATCAGGACCTCTGCTCCAGGGACATCCTGTTCCAGGGCTTCCCGTGGGCTCCTGATCGAGGTCAGTGCCCCTGGGAGGGAGGGGCCCGTTGGAGGAGGGGACAGAGCGGATACAGCTGGACCCCCACCCTATGAGGCAGCTGGGGCTCTCTCCAAGGGAAGATCTCCAGGGTCCCCTCCCCTGGGCCTGGCAGCACTGAGGCCTGGGCTCAGGGCTCAGGGCCCAGGGCTCAGGGCTCAGGGTCAGGAATGGGAAGTGTGAGACATTTCCAAAGCTGGCCTGGCTCTGAGCCACAGTTTCTGCTCAGCATCTCCTGGGTGTCAGCTGTCTGCTGTGTTCACTAAGCAACTCTGACCAGCCTTCCCCGTGTGGAAGCAAGAGATGAGCCTCCTGGCCTTCATGCCCTGGAGGTCTCCTCCTACCAAAGCCCGGGCTGAGGCTAGCGCCACTGAGGCCCCCTGGCTGCCTGCTCAAGGACGCCTGCCACCATGTCATGGAGACTCAGGCAGCATATGAAGAGACCTAGGAGAAGGACACTGAGACCCCAGCTCAGCAGTCATGAGCAAGCCCCCCCTGAAGGACAGATGCAGCCCCAGCCACCTGCAAGAGGCCCACAGCCAGAACCACCAGTCAGAACCCCAAAACAGACAGTGAGCAATTGTTGATTATTGTGTTGGTCACCCACTTTGGGTCTGTTCCTCATGCAACCAGCACATATCCCCCAAAAGCCCTCTGTGGGGTTTCCAGGCATCATGAGCATGATCTGCCATGCCAGGTAAACTGTGCACACAGGCATCACGGGCAAAGCTTCAGTGCCCAGTCACCCTCCGAGCAGGGGTGTCCATCCATCTGCATCCCAGCCCGGGTATGATGTGAAGCCCTTGCAAAGTGCTAGGGGGTGTGTCAGAGCTGCTCTGGTAGCTGAGAAGAGGGAGGGTGAGGATAGGCCCCCTGGAGTGGGGACTGAGGACTGGCACTGCACGCCATGGCCCCAGGAGCCCAGAGAATGCCAGAGGCAGGCAGAGCTCACAGCACTCCACTGCCGTGACCCAGGGCTTCTGTCTGAAGCAGTGGGTCCAGGGGTGACCTACAGAGTCCGCCGCTGGGAGGACAGGTGAGGAAGGCCTGCGGCCCTAACCCATCATGTGTGAGACCTCGGAGTCTGCGTGTCCCTCCTGCTCACCTCTCCAGGATGGCCCTGCAGGCTCCCCATTCAGAAGCAGGGTGTTACTCTCCCAAACCCCTCACCTCACCTCACTCATGCAATGCCAGAACCAGCCGCGTGTGCCTGGGAAATTGAGACCCAGAGAGCTAGGGAGCAGAGCCTGACTCAGTATGGTCTCCTGAGACCAGAAGACACCCTGGAGCTTTGAGGAGCTGCCATCTGTCTGTCTGCCCAGGGGAAAGCCTGGGACCACACCCTGGGGTTGGGGGCAATGGTGGGAGGCGAGGGGCCCAGTCCAGGTGGGGCAGGCAGAGAAGGTCAGTCCTGGTTCAGCCAGGTAGAGGGTGAGGCCTGCAGGGCTTTGGGGGCTGGTCTGGAGTGAGCAGAGTCTGCTTAGCCACATTCACACACACACTCACACGCACACACTCACCCCAGGAGCATGCACACTCCCACATCATGTAGCATGGCTGCCAAAGGCGCCTGGGCTCTCCCTTAGTTTTTGGCCTAGAGCTGGGGAAGGCTGTCCCTGTGTGGCCCCTTCCAGACCCTGACTCAGGGATGTTTTGTGGGAAGCAAGTGGGATGGGGGCAGCTAGCAGCTGGACCCCAGACCCACACTGGAGAAGCTCAGTGCCAGCCCTGCACCTGTACACACATGTAAGAGACACCACAGCCCTGATATGTGTGCACAGGACAGACCAGGGTCTGACAATGGAGTCCTGCTCGTGTGTCACAGGCATCGTGTTAAGCACCAGCATAAAAATAATATATAGGTTACCGTGATGTTTTTATGACCTTCCCATCCCTGCCTTACAATGCTGGATCCCGCAGGTGAAATAATACACATGTCAGTGGCTTCCCGGGCCACTCACTGCACACGCAGGGCATGGGCAGCTGGGATGCTATGGCAGGACCCACATCCTCTCGGGAGCAGAACCATGTCAGTGTGGGTGCATCCCTGAAACCCAGACCTGTGGTTTGGACAGGCTGTGCAGGTATGCAGTGGGAGGGCCGCTGTTAGGTCTCCCTTCACCCCTCAGTTTGTGCAACGGGCAGGCTGCAAAGATCACACTGGGAGAGTACGTATGACCGCCCACTGTGGGCCCAGGTGGGCTGAGCCGTTGCTGGGACCTTGTCACAAGAAAGCATGACCCTTGCCTTGGTGTCGACCTCTGCTGCAGGAGAGAGGGCGGGAGGTGTGAGGGGGAAGCTGCAACGCATCCACCAGAGAACGTGGAGCTGTATCAGTCAGCCGTGGTTACGAAAAAGCATCCCTGTCAACCCCAGTGGAGGGGTTTCTCCAGGGTGTCACCACCTGGAGGGGGTTTCCAATGGGATAGAGTCCTCATCCTTGGGTCTGTGAGAAGCCCCGTATTAGCCTGGTCCTGGGTCTCTCACAACTCTGTCTGTAGGCGAAGTGGGCAGCCCCAGCCTGGCTCCACAGCCACAAGAATCTGCTCTTTTTCTCCGGGGCCACAGGAGCGGACGGAGTGGCCAGGTCCGCCACTCCCTCTGGACTGGAGCTTGCCTCTGGAGCCCTCCTGTGCCGACTAGATGGCCACGAGCTCCAGCCTCTGCAGTAGAGGCCGTCTCTGGTCAGCTCCAGCAGCTGCCTTGACCCCACTGCCCAGCAGGACCTGGACTTAGGGTGCTCCCACATTGGCGTCCCACACACTGCAAGGGCCCCTGCAGGTTAAGGACTTGGCCTTGATCGCACAGAGGTCACGGTGAGTCTTGGATCAAGGCTGCAGCCAGGACCCCTGGACCCTGTGGGGGCCAGCTCTGGAAGGACAGAGTGGGACACATCCATCCAGATGGCACATGTCTGAGGCTGGGTGAGGCTGCAAATGATCAGTGGGTGGGGGCAGGCAGGGAAGGTGGTGACAAAAAGGCAATTGTCCTCCAAGTGCAACAGAAGTCTCTGGTGGGGGTCAGGTGAGCATGAGGGTCCTGCTGTACAGGTGCAGAGGGAAGGTCTGGCGGGGAGAGAAAGTGTGGTATTCCCACAGGTGCAGATGAGGCATAAGAGGCAGCTTCTTGCCCTACCCCGAGCTGCCAGAATATGGGCCTCCCCACTTGGGCTGGTTGCAGGTGGATGAGGTGTCGGCTCAGTCCTCCAGCTGCAAGGGCTCAGGCCTCGCATAGCCCTGGTGCCCTCTGACCTTGCTTTTCTCTGACCCCGGCCCAATGAGGGACCCTGGGGTGAGGAGGCCTCTCAGTGTGAAGCTCATTAAGGTGGCTGGGGGTGGAAGTGGGGTCTGCCTGCCAAAGGCCATGTCAGGCCTAATGGGAAGCCTCAAGTGGGAGCTTGAGCACCCCATATCCAAGAAGACCAGGAGTGGGAGACCCATGAGGGGTTGGCACAGCCCAGGATCCTGTGCACCAGAGCAGGGTCCACAGAAGCAGCTGTGGGAGGGCCTAGAGGGTGTCCCCAGAAGCAGGCAGGTCCCTCAGGAGCAGAAAGTGGGCTGTGAGGCACCACCCACCCAGGAGGGACCCTTGTGTAGGCTCCTGGGCCTCTATCAGTGTTACTGTGAGCCCCACAGGCACCTCATCTGTACCAGGCCTGCTGGGGTCCTAGGAACATCATGATGACAAAGTCACTGGAACTTCCAGCCAAGTTGGGGTGGGGTCGAGGGTTGGGGATCTAACAGCAGACAAATATGAAATCAAGATACATAATAAATGCCAACAAGGCATTATATGAGGACCCAGAGAGAAGGTGTTGGGTAGGTGGCTAAGACAGGACACTCCAAGGACCAGGAGGACAGAACTGCCCATCAGCCCTCACTATGGGAGGGGAGGGGAGGGTAGGAGAGGAGGGGCCAAAGCCTTGGAGTGGGGGTTGAGGGCTGGCGTTCCCTGACAGCAGGTCTCCCCTTTGGGTACTGGTGGCCTGGTGCACCCACATGGCTCTTGCGTTTTCCAGGAATGCTACCAAGATATTTCAAGCCAGAACCTCAGACCTCCCCGTCAGAGGGAGCTCTCTGTACCCTTGGACATGACGGGTATGACCAAGGGATGTGGTCTCCACCTGGAGCCCTGACATCCTGTGAGGAAGCCAATAGTCCCTGTGGCCCCATGGAGTGGAACCACCCATCCACCGGCTCCTGTCCCAGCCCTGGCAGGAGGCGTGTCAGATGCTGGCGACAGGCAGTAGGCTCTGAGAAGCTGCGGCACTGCTGAGCACTGGCCTGACCTGGGGTGGAAGCCCCAGGGCAAGGACTGGGCAGAAGTGCTGTGGCTCCGGCTCCTGTCCCACCAGCAGAAAGGAGACTGAGGAGGAATCCTGGGAATCTGACGGGAAATGGAAGAAAAGCAAGGGAGGAGGGACAATGCACCTGCCTGGTTCTCTGAGGGGTGGCACACTTTTCTTCCTGCTTTGCTAATCAGCAAACCGTCTGTGTTATGTTTATAACCAGAAAAAATGACTTTCAACCCTTAACAGTTCCCCACCCTCAGGCTAAGGCCACACTCTGAGTCCCTGCTGACCACTGTGGCTACTGCCACCCCCAGATCCCACCCAGGGGCTTTGAACGCTTTCCCTGCCAGCATTAGGTGCGAAGGTGAGACAAAACCTCTGCCCAAGGCCCCACCTCAGAGTCCAGGGTGTCTTGGGTGTGTGGGCTGGGGTCGGCGTCTGAGCCCCGGGCCTTCCGGCTCACATCTGTCCAACACTCAAGGCTGCGGCTTCCGCCTCACTTGCTCCCCAAGCCACACTTCAAGGGCACAGTTTATTTTTCTAAGGTTCAGGAGAAACACGCCCAAATGCTCCAGAAGAGAAGTTGGTTCCTTTTGCCTCATTTTGTGTTTTGTTCTTGCTGTTTCTGGAGTCTGAATGTTTGAGAACTGGGAGTTGGGTGGTAGAGAGGCTGGTGGGCCCTGAATGTCTGGAGGGGGTCATTTGGGGACCCCCTAATGCTTCAACTCAGACAGACACTGGCTCCCAGGCCAACCCCAGTCCCGGGACCCTCGTATTGCAGACTCACCCTGCATCCCCCCCAGTGGCTGCTTCAAGAGATTCCTGCAGGAGGAGGTGCTGATTGGTTAGGGTGAAGCCCCCCTTCCCCAGGGTTTGAGGGAGTCAATGTGGTCAAGAGGAGGGGACCTCAGGGACCCCCAAGAGCCTGGAGCGGGTAGGACCTTAGGGGCTTGATGGGAAAGGACAAGGGAGCCCCAAAGAGGGGGAGGCCTGACGGAAGGGGCACAGAGGGAGGCTGAGGCCAGCTTCTCTGGGATGGTGTGCCAGCTGCCCTGGAGCCCTTATCCCCACTGGCCCAGAGGCCAGCTGTGCTCAGGTGTTCACATGGTGGCCCTGGTTGGTCCCTCTCTCTCACCTGTCATCCTGTGTGACCCTTGGGTCACTGTTCTCAGATAGGCCACAGTATGGGACTTCGGCAGTCCCAAATGCTGGTGCACTTGACCATCCTTGCCGCAGCCACTCTTGGCTCCAGGGACCATGAACTGGGCAGCACCCCAGGCAGGGCCTAAGGCCCACCCCACAGCCCCTTGGACCCTGGATCTCTTCCTCCAGTCTCAGTCACCTTTCCTAGGAGTGCTCTGTGGGTGAGGTGACACTGGGGCGTATGAGGAGAGGAGAGCCATCAGAGCTCTGGGCCACTAGCTGGATCTGACAGGCAGGAATCATCTCACTGAGTGTGCCCAGGCCAGCTGCCTGTACCAGGCCCCTCCAGGACTCTCATTGGGCAAAGGCCCGGGGTCCACCTCCCCTATGTCAACCCAGCCTCATTCCCAGAAGCAGGGCCTGGGCCATCACTAGCAAAGGTTGAGGACAAAGCATGCCTGTCCTCAAGCTGAGGTGAGCCTTGTATGGTACAGTGGCTCACTGAGCCAGCTTCTCCACCTGGGCATCCTCCTCCATCCATCTGCTCAGTCGTTCATTCATTTGTTCTTTCACTAAATGGTTCATTCACTCAAACCCATGCCAGGCCCCAGCAGCTCAGACCCCAGCCTACCCCAGGGGGCCCACAGGAGGCACACAAGCAGGAAGCAGTGGGGAGAGAAGCAGCATCCAGGAGCCTGTCAGCATCCAGTGTAAGCATCGCCCTTCCTCCAGGAGTGTAATCAGGCAGGTGGCCCAGGCGAGGGGCATTGGCGATGGGCTTTACAGTGTAAATAGGATTCACAAGCAGGAAGGGTGCTCTGGGCAGTTGGGTGACTTGAAGGAGGTGGCCCTTAGCGGGGCAGAGGTCCTGGGATCCTGTGCCTGAAGCCTGAGCCTGGGAGAGACATGCACAGACTGAGGGTCAGAGGGACAAAGCCAGCTCCCAAGAGTGGCCAGAAGGACCAGGTTTACCCTTGAAGGCTGAGGTAGAAATACCCTTTCTCCTCTTCCCCCCAAACCATGGCCTCTAACCCACCTCCACTCCCACATAGCTTACAGGGGACACAGAGACCCTGCCCCACACAACCTGTCCAGTGGGGGTCCAGGTGGTCCCCTTAGGCCTTTGGGCAGCTTCAGGGGTCCCAGATACTCACAGAGTCCCCACCACATTCAAGGGAGGGAGAGCAGGGTTCTGAGTCCCATATACAAAACCTGTGTCCTGGGTCTCCCTCACTCCCCCACCCCCCAGAGCCTCAGAGTCCTCACCAGGAAAATAGGTGAATGAAGGCCATCCCAGAACAACGACAAGGGCCAAGGGAGCCCTGGGTGTGTTGTCCATGCCCCTTCCCTGTCCGCCCTCACTCAGGGGCCCCAGCTTGAGCTCAGCTCCCTATTCACTTCTTCCAACTCAGATCCCACTTACAGTAGGACTCTGCCTTTTCAAGTGTTAATGAACCACATCAATTATTTTGTTTTTTAAAAGTACTGGAACTTGATTTTTAAAATCTCCCTCACACAGTGAGACTAGAAGGAATCAGAAAGGCCTAACAATGGGGGGTTGGGCTTCCTGGGGGGCAGTGTAGCCGCTGTGGGGGATCTCCAGCCCAGCACCCACCCTCCTCTGGGTATTCACAGAACACAGAGCTCTGTGTGATCCCCTCCCTGACCCTTGTCAAAAAGCAGATTCTGACTCCTGGTGTGTGGGGGCTGAGCTCCTGGTGATGCTAATGTTCGGCTTACACTCAGCATCAGGGGCCATGGCAACACATGTCCAGTCTCGCTGGAGAGGACAAAGAGGCTGCTCTGGGCCAGGCAGAGCCCCATCAGTGCAGGAGTCTTGGCCCTCTCCTCATGGTCCAAAGGTGGTAGCTGCCTGCCAAGTCTCTCATCTGTATCCCAGGCAGGGAGAAGGGAATGAGGACAAACACCAGAAAGGGACAGAGGGCCTTCCTTCTTTTGTGGAGGTTTCACCCAGGCAGGTGGGCCTCCATTCACATATGCAGAATCTCTGGCCACAGGGGCCTCAAGGCCCAAAGAGGGGAGGTGAGACAGTGCTGCCCTCAGAGAGTCCCATGGAAGGACAGCCCAGGACTCAGAACAACTCCGGGGTTCAAGAAAACATCCCTGAGAGGCGATACCGAGCAATGGTGTGGAGTGAGGATTGTCCCAGGCTCTGTCCGGGGCCATAGACCTGGCAGGTGGGAGCTGAGGGAGGGAATCTCCGGTGGCCTGGATTTGGGTTGTTTGAGGACTTCATCAAGTGGTGTTCTGGGGTGGGCAGGTGGGACCATCTGAACCAGAGTTTGGCAAAGCCACTCATTGGGTGCCTGCCACCATGACAGATACCACTAGAGGCAACACGTGCTTTATTCCGCTACACAGGAAGCTGACACCAGGGCCCCAGGGGCACACCACAGGCAGCAGGGCTCTGGCCTAGCCCTGAGGTACCTGCTGAGGTCCCGAGTGGCTGGAGGTAGAGCCTTGAGCAAGGGGAGCAGGCCAGGGTCTGACCATGCAGGACCAAGGCCAAAGGCTGGAGCAGGCAAGGCACTAGGGATGCCGCCAGCAGTGGGTACCGCAGATGCCCCTGGGGTGCTCATCCCACTGTTCAGGGGACAGAGGGTCACAGTGCTGGAGCCGCTCTGAGCCAGATGCTGGAAGGAGGACCTGCCAACTACTGACAGGTCCAAACTATTTGCCTTGCAATGGGTAACCCCTTACTTCCTGGGCCCAGGAGTGAGAGGCTGAGAATAGGGAGAGGAAGTGGGGACCTTGGGTGGGGGTGCATGGCTGGATTGGGTTGTGCAGTCAACCTAAGACTCTGTGTCCAGCTGATCCCAGCAGTCCCAGCCATGGGGAGCCCCTACCTCCTAGAGCATAATGGTTCTGGGGAACAATCCTCCATGCCAGCTCTGCCAGGACCGGAGATCACCAGCTCCACACATGGGGTGGGTCTCAGGCGAAACAGGGCTGTATCCTTCCTGCAGGCTGAGGGGTCCCTGACTTTACTCAGAGGCTTAGTGTCAGCCTCATAGCAACCTAGATGATGAACGAATGAGTGGACGGATACATGAATGAATGAATGAATGAATGAATACATTTGTGAGCGCATGTCCTCAGCCCCAGGTCCCCACATGTCTCGTGCACGAGGACCAGCCTTGTTATTGACATTTTTCTCAAGTTACTTATCCCTTTGTTCCTGGGTTCTCAGTTACTGTCTCCCCTCCTAGAATGTTCTCTCCTGAAGTTGGTTGGTACCGTGGCTGAGTCTGGCATGAGCATGGTTGTCTGGTCTCTCGTTCTCTGAGCTGCCGTTGGCCACTCACCATGGCCATTGTCCTTCAGTTTTAACTCCTACAAAATGGGAATAGAAACCTCTGCCCTGAAAGGGTCTGCTGGGCAGCTGGGCAATAAGAAGCATGTGCCCTGCATTATGGCTCCTTTCAGCCCCTTCCTAGCACCAGCGCCCTCTCACCAGCTCCCCTTCTTCCTTGTGCAGTTATGGAGCACCAACGGTGTGCAGGCCCATCCCCCGGGCTCACAGTCTCCTGGAATAAAGCCAAAACACACAGGAGCCCGGCTGGGTGTCAGCCACCCGTGTGAGCAGCCCTCCCTGCTTGGTCCTCCCTCCCCGGGCCCTGGGAGGAGGAGCAGGCAGAGACCCCACCCTCCAGTCTCTCTCCCCTGATCTGTCCACTGCAGGTGGCCTCTAGGGCTTTGCTTCTTCCCTGTTTGGCTGCTGGTTCTCCAAGTGCTGCACTACCTCCCTTGCTGGACCCCACTCTGGGTGGGCCTGGGCCTGTCTCAGCCCCTCCCCAACCTTCCTGGCAAGCTCTAGCTATGCTCCCCTCAGTGAGAGGAGGATGACTTCACCCCGACAGAATCTGGCAGCACGCGGTATTTACATAAACACTTTGCTCCCCCACCTCCTGCCCCTGGAACTGAAGTGCAGAAAGGTGGGTAAGCTGCTCAGCTCCCCACCCCCTGGGTCCAGGCAGCTGGCCCAGACCACTGTTCCTCTCTAGAGCTACTTCTCAGGTGGCAAATTGGGCCAATTAAGCATCCCTTCCATGTGCAATCCCAGCTGGCAGAGTGCCAGGAGTCCTGTCTCCTGGCTCTCCATAGCCAGCCTACCCTGACCCCTCTTCCTGGACAGATCCACCCAGCTGAGAATAGAAACATTCTCACCTAGACCTGGAGCAGGCAATCTGGGAAGGCTACCTACAGGAGGCGGCAGCAGCCATGAGACTTGCGTATGAGATTTCATGAGGCAGATGGGAGGGTCAGGATCCAGGGAGAGTTGAGAGGCCTTGAGAGAATTTGGGCCACAGGAAGGGAGGGGACCTGGGCAGCGGGACCAAAGCATGAGGCCCATCCAAGGGAAAACAGCAGCCCCAGTTTGCATTTGAAGCCCTGCGGTGAAGACTAGTGGGCAGGGCAGAGGCTTGAAGGCAACTACGATGAAGGCACCAGCTGCCTCTGGACCAAGCTGATGAACCCTCACTCCAGCATTCCCCTGCTCTATGGCCACTGCCCTCTAACCCCTTCTGGTCACCACTCAGACCAGGGCTCCTGAGGGTCTCAGAACAGGTTCCATCAGTTTCAGGTTTTTGGTCCCCAGTTGTCATGCCAGAGGCAGGCAACTCTGGGTCTTCCTTGCTGGCACCCCTTACCTGGTGGGGTTGAGGGCCAACCTGGACCTGGGGCTCAAGGGCCAAGGCCTCCTCAGTCCTAACCCAGACCCCTGAGCTCTTGAGCACTGTCAGAGAGAGGGGATCATGCTGGCTCCAGCCCCTCAGGCCGCAATTTCCTCATCCATGCACTGAGGGGATTGAGAAGGACCCTCCTGAAGATCCGAGGCTGAGTAGGAGAACAGAGGACTATGTCCATGCTGGAAGCCTGGGACTGTATGGAGACAGGGGTTTTAGGACGACACAGAAGGGAGTCTGGCATCACAGCCCTGCCCCACCCACCTGAGGGGGAAAGGGTCCTCCAGGTCCCATAGGGACTCGAGCAGCTATGATCACTGGACAGAGATCAAGTGAAAGCCAATGGAGAGAGGGGTAAGGAGTGAGGGAGCCTCAGCACTTGCTGCCATTCTGAGCCCAGAGGGTAGAGGCCACAGGCAGGACAGGCTATCCTGGATCCCACAGACCTCTCTCTGAGGGTACCCGGCCCAAGACAGGGATGCTGTCCCAAGAGTGGAAACCCAGAGGGTCCGGGAGCACAGGAGGGCTCCCGACACTCCACAGCTGCACCAGGCAGGACACCCCAGTGATGTGGGGTAAGAGGAGGGCCGGCCATCTGTGTTCACCCTCCATCCCCCCCAGGTCTCTGGGTCTCAGCCCCTACCTGAGAGAGGTGCAGATTCAGGAAGTCAACCTCCGAGAATCTAGAGCTGGCCCTGAAGTCTGGAGGGACACGGCTCTGCTCTGGGGTCTGGTCTAGGGGACATGGCCCTGTTGTCCTGGGGTCTAGGAGACATGGCCTCACCACAGGGTCTTGTATGGGGTTCCCAGCTATAATCAGAAGGGCTGGCTAGTCCAGATGCCCAACTGAACCAGGAGCTAAGCTGCTTCCAGGCCATGGGTACAGGATGGCTCCAACCCCAGGGCATGTGGAGGGGCGGGACTCAGCTGGCCATGCAGCCCTGCATTCCTCTCAGCCGCTGGAGCGTGTCCCCTCTTCAGTCCAAACCTCAATTGTTCAGGAGCCTTCTTCAAAGCTGGGACTGGCCCTCCGGACATCCTGGACCCGAGGCCTGCATGGTTGGGCCCTCACATGGCCTGCCGTTCTGTGGGTCCTGCACCTGGACACACCAAGCAAGCAGGGGAATGTGGGGACAGTCCCTCAGGCCCCGCACAGACTGGGCCTGGGAGGCATGTCACTGCCAATAGATGTGGTGGTGGGTTTCTACAGAGCCACATGTGCAGAGCAGGCCAGGCACCTCAAGGGTCCTTGGGTGCTATCCAGCTGCACTCAGCTCTCCTTCAGGAGCAGGCAGCGGGCTAGGGCCCTCACATAGCTGTCCCCTGACCTGAGGGTCCAGGGGACCACTTCCAGAAAGGCCAGCTTCTACGGGGCCTTCCTGTATTCTATGAGCATGCATTGCGCACCACTGTGTGCCCCGAGCTCTCAGCCCCTCTCAGCTGGGGAGGGGAACGCAGGCACAGCCCAGCCCAGCCCAGCCCTGCTGGACAAGGGAACGCAGCCAACACGGCCGCTGAGACATTCCCCAGCTTGACAAGTTACATACTTGGCAGAAATTGGACCCAGGCAATGCCGGGAGGACCATTCAGTGCAGACGCCTGTAATGAAGACGATACAGCCCCCTGTTGTCCTGGTTTCATGTGCTTGTCACATGAGGCCCTGCTGAGCTGTCTGGCATGGAACCGCCCACCTCCCAGAGCAACATAAACGTCACTGACCATGGATACCACCAGCAGTGAAATGACCAATTTCCCAGCCAGCGCTGGGCTTCTCCTCCCTACCTGCTGTGTGGCCTTTCGGAGCTCTCACCCTCTCTGGGCCCCCACCTGAAATGAGCTTGGAGACATGCATGAAGCAGGTGGGGGTGGGGAGGAGGAGAGAAAATGCCTCAGAGTGCAGGACTATGGGTCTAGTGTAGTCGTGACCACACAGAGAAATGGTCAGGGTGACATTGGAGGTTCCCCCGACCTGGACCAATACTCCTCCCCTGAGCAAGGACTCTTCAGCTGCCAAGCACTAGGCCTGAGCTGATGGGTCTGGATCTCCATTGCTTTCCCACAGTGGTCCAGCCCCTGGGTAACCCCACAGTTCACATACTGGAAGCTTCCAGGCTCTGCTCCAGCTGCCCTGCCCTGAACACACCCTTTCTCAGACACTAGGAAGTACTGGCTCAATAGCACCCAGCCCAGAGTTGGAATCCCTCCCAGCAATCTCAGCTCACACACACACTCACACACACTCACATACTCACACATACACACTCACACACGAGCCCTTTCCCCCACCCTATCCCCACAGCTACTCTATGGGTCTGCCCAGCTGGCCCTTCTACCAGCCTCCTCTCAGACAGCCCTCACCCCACAGCCCCTGCACCAGCTCTCTCACCGGCAGGCTCAAACCAGGTTCCCCAGCACCTGTGCCCCGACCTGGCTGAGAGAAGGCTCAGCTCCTCTCATCTCTAACCTGGAGGTCCGGATGCCCACCACCACCTTGCAGGGCAGCATCTTCAGGGTGTGGTCATGAGTCCCTCAGGCTTCATGTCCAGGCTCAAAGGACACCTGCCTGGTCACCCTGGGGCAGTCCAGTGCAGAGTGACAGGGACACCGTGGGTTATGTGCTCCAAGGAGAGCAGGGCTCGAGGAGTCACCCCTAAGCAGCCCACAGCCCCACTGCCTAGGGCTCCCCCCAGCGTCAGTACAGGGCCAGAAGCCATGCCCAGAGCAGCTGCACCACAAAGGGGGGCCTGCTCACTGCCTATTGCCCAACTTGACTCTGCTCTAAATGTTGGGTGCAGGGATGCCTCTGAGAGTGGGCAGGAAGGGGCTCAGCTTTGAGGAGGAAGCCCTTCCTAAACACCCGCTCCCTGTTGGGGCACCTCGTCTAACCACACCTGACTCTCCTCCTGCGGAGGCTCTGGGCCAGCCCCAGCAGTCCCCATCCTCACTGCCCCTATGACTTCCATGTCCACTGTCACAGTTTCTCCATGGAGACCCCCAATGCCCTGCTTCCAAGCCTCACCTCATCTATCTGCACTTGGACAGATGACCATGGTGGGCAGCCAGCAGGCCCACCCTCACCGTGACCTGTTCCGGGATCCTGCCAACCAGCACCACCTGCTCACCAATAGCTCCTGGCCCCAGCTTTCTCCTGCAGGAAGGAATGCCCTCTTTTCTGTACCATCAGTTGCTCCCTGTTGCTCTCTCACTTCCCCTCACCCAGAACAGGGTGTGGGTGGTGGCGGGCACCCTCACCCATGCTCCTGTCTTTAGGGTGCCTCTATGCTGAAATTGTACCCATGATAGGTTGTCCTGTGTATTATTTAAAATATGATTTTATTGATTTTAGAGAGAAAGAAGGGAGAGAGAGAAACAGGTTGGTTGCCTCCCACATGCACCCAACTTGAGATTGAACCCAAAACTTGGGGATGTGCCCTGGTCGGGAATCAAATCGGCAACCTTTAGGTGGATGGGTCAACACTCAACCAACCGAGCCACACTGTTCAGGGCTGGTCTGTGTGTTTTTAATTTACTTGAGTGATGCTATACTGACCTTTTCTTCCGGGTCATGCTTTTGGATCAGCCTGTTTTGCTATTTGGCTCAGTTCAGGCATGTCTACCATCCCCTCTTCTCAGCCTTCCAGCTCCCTGGAGAGGGGAGGGGCTCCAGATTGACAAGAGGCAGCAGCACTTGGCTCTCTGCTCCTGCAATCCTGTATTTGAGCTGTGGCCAGTACAAAGACGTGTATTCTGCCCTCCAGGACAGTGACGGGGACATGGCTCTCTGGGTGGCTCTGGGTGCCTCCACAACCCGTTTCCTGTGGGGTAGCATGTATGCCCAGGCCCTGGCAAGAGTGCCTCTGAGGGCAGACAATGGAGCCACCTTCCCTCTTACTCCCCCGATATAATACACACCAGCACTCTGATTTCTCCTTGTGTTCTTGTGGTGTGTTCACAAAAGTTTTCACAAATGTACTTCCCTCTGTTAAGCAGATAGTTTTAATGTTTACATCCTTAATTTCAGCATTTGCATGTATCAGGTGCTCAACAGGTATTTTAATAAGTGAGTGAATGAATAGAGGACTCTTTTTTTTAAAAAGGCCTCTGGGCTGCACACCCTCTCTCCACTCCTCCAGGGGTCTGCACTCCTGCTCTCAGCTGACCTCTCCCCTGACCTGGGGTCCCTGCTCCTGCCCCCGGCCCAGCCATCTCCAGGTAAGCCTCATTCTCTGCATCCCCTGAACTGCTCTGTACAGTGCTTTTTCAAATAATTTACCAAAAAGAATATGTAAACAAGTGAACTTTCTCCACCACCAGCACCTTTTAAAAAAGAGAAAAAAGGGAAAAGAAAAAAGTGAACTTTCTGAGAACTTGCCTGTCCCCAAATGCCTCTGTTCTGGTTTTTCTGCAGGCCTGGCGAGGCATGACTCCTAGGTTGGAGATGGCAGTCCCTGCCCTTGAAAGGTATGGCTCCACGTTAGTGGAGCACCCCACTACTGACGATGTCAGATGCCTATCCATCCTTCTCCAGGCTCCATGTGGAGTTAGGAATGATCTGGATGGCAGATTACAAAACTCAAACAACAGGAGTTTAAACAAACAGTTCATTTGTTTTCAATACTTGGAAACACACACATGCCAGAAATAGAAGAGGCAATATGGGAGTAGCTCTATGACGTCACCAAGCCTTTTCTATTTTTGCATCTTCATTCTTCATGCATGGCTTCCATACTCATGACCCCAGGATGGCTGCTGCAACTGCTCCATCATGGCCTATATTCCAGGCCAGAAAAGGGTGGAGGCGTAGAGGTGATGAGCAAAACAGGCATTTTCTTAGTAAGCTCTGCCTTTTCATTAGAGAAGGGACCCTCTCCATAGGAATTTATCACCATATCTCCTTGGCCAAACTGTCAGGTGATCTCGTGGCTGCAAGATAGCCAAGGAGAAGTTATTTATATTTTACTTGCTATATTTTTATTTCCAATAGTTCACTTTTCCTTTTATTGTTACTTTTCCATTGATTCTATTCTTATTTTGTGTAATTCCTTCACAAATCTTTCTAAGGAGCTAATGATTTTACTTAAAACTCCCTTCTGTGTCCTGAATTACCTCCATTTCTTCCAGCGTCATCTTTTTGTGTATCTCCCAAAAGCATCCAGAGTAATTCTATAACCACATTTCACTTCTGTCTAAAGCCCTTGGAATCCAGAAAGGCAAGACATCTTTGCAGACTGAGAGAAGGACAGAGAAGCCACTCAGAGGAGCCTCCCAGCCAAGTCTGGAAAAAACATCAGCCCTCAAAGCATAAAAGCAGCATTGCAAGATAAACTTCAAATTGAAAAAAAGACAATCCATATGTTGATAATAGTGAAAAGTCCATGAAGGGAAGTTACTTTGCAGAACAACATACAGTAACCACAGCTGGAATGGCAGGATTGGGACTTTGCCTGGAGAGCTCCTGGGGCCCACATAGAGCCTTGCCCAGGACCCACCTCAGCAGCCCTGAAGGGCAAACAGTACATGTTATTTTTTTTAACAATACATGTTATATGGTCCTGGATCAGGAAATAAAAAACAAACAAGCTAAACAATGAGGTTTTTCCTCCAAGTTCAATTGCTGGGAGTCATGTGGGTGAGTGCCCATGTCATGGGAAGATGCACTGAGAGTGACAGGTTATGTGTTGGAATGGACCAGAGGCTTTCAAAGGGTAAAACAGATGTGTGTTTTTAGAAAGAGGACAAAGCAAACATGAGTAAGCTAACAGTGGGTGAAGTGAGTACGTGATCCGGGCTTGCAGGAGGCAGACAGGTGCCCCCCCCCCCCCGTTCCCTAGCCAGAGGCACATTGTAGCCGGAGGCTCATTGTAGATAGGCCAGAAATTCTCATTCATAGTTGGGGGCGGAATCACATGGAAACTGCACCTGCCCCTGTGACAAAATGCACACGGAGGCCCTGCAGGCTGCGGCCCTGCTCCAGTTCCTGCCCTCCAGGTGCCCACATCCCAGCACCTGTAATGCAGACACCAGCCTGCTGTGCTGGTCTCTGTTCTCATCCCCAAAGTCATGCAGACAAGCAGCAGCCCTCTCACTGTCCACTCCAGTGTCATCAAACCACAGCAGCACCTATGATTCCCTCCTCTGGCCTTCTCCCCGCTCCTCTTTCCTCTCCTCTTCTTCCTCTGCCCTCCCCTCCTTCTTTTGCCTTCCCCCTCCTCCTGCTTCCTCTTCCACGCCCTTCCCCCTCCTTTTTTCTCCTCTCCACTCTTCTCTCTTGCTCTGGGAAGGGCCTCTGCCTACCCAGCTAATAACCACAGCAGGAGCCTCTGGGTTCCTACTCCAGCCGTTTCCATGGACGAGGGCCCAACACAAACATGGATGCTGCAGCTCCCCTGCCAGCCCAGGACCCCCCACAGCACAGGGTTGGTGGGCAGATGAGGTCATTGCCACAGGGGCGGTAGGGGGAGGAGTACAGATATTTGTTTGGTCTTGTTACCATGGAAACCTGCTAGACCCCTCCTCCACTCCACTCAGTTTGCTGGTTCAGAGGACTAAGCTGCCCCAGGCCCCTAGCTCCATCTCCCACCCTGGCCTGGCCCCACCCAGAACCCAGGGCTGCCAGGGAGCAGCCATAATGGTCAGCCCCACCTCCAAAGAGTGGGGAAAGTGAGGCCTGGGAACCAGGCAGACCAAAACACTTGTCCCCAGACAAGTCTCCCTCTGTTATTGTCATAATTAGCTAGTTTATTAATAATAATAGGAAACGAGCAAAGGGAAGGCCAGACATTATAAGCATGATCATCTGGGCAGCTTTACCAGGAAGCTACAACTTCATGCTCCCCAGGGAACCACCAGTCCCTTCCCTGCAGATAATGGGAAAGGGATTGAACAAAAGAGGAAATGGACACATGTACAGTGAAGCTGGGGTGATGAAGGGTAAGGGGCTGCCTATCAGTCTAGCCTGGGAAACAATGGATTGGCCCATCAGAAGCACATGAAATCTTGGAAAGCTGGTTGGTCAGTATAAAGAAGCTCCTGGGCTGCCTCCACACCTGCAAACGGTAACCAAGGCCAATCAGAAACCCCTCTGAGCAGCCTCCCAACCTGAGCGCTGAGCCCTGAGCCCTGCAGGCTCCTCTTCTTTTTCTCCTCACCCACGGGGCCTTGCCCGTAAGCTGCAGGTACACCCTGTCCTCTGGGACTTCTTGAGGCCTCTTGCCTGCTCCCCCACAGACAGGAAGCAGTCTCCTAGGGGTCTCTGCCCACCAGGCAAAATGTGGTTGGATAAGGCAGGTCTTCCCTCCCTGAGGCGCTGGGCCAAGCCAGCAGCAGCTTTTCAGGTAGAGGAGACCAGAGGTGGGGCCGAAGGCCAGTCACAGGGCAAGGCGAGTGGCCAGAAAGAACAGCAACAGCCCAGCACTTCATCCTCACAGTACACACACACACACACACACACACACACACACACACACACACACACAGGCGGATACATGGACCCAGCCCCCCCCCCCATGCTCACACACATGTACACACACAGACATAGAAACACTCAAAACTAGCCAGATGCACAGGGCAGAACCACCACACTCAGGACCCCGGGATCCAAGGAAGACCCAGGTGTCCAGAAATGGCTCCTTGGCAGGGGGCACATGCCCAGGCAGGCGGAGGGTGGACCCTGGTGGAGGCGCTGCACCAGCCTGTGCTACCCAGAAGCCCTGCTCCCTTCAGAAGCCTGGCCCCTGCCCTCTCACACTGGGTTGATTTCAGCTACAGTTTCGGCCACAATTTCCTAGGAAGAATGGCCCCATTCAAGCTGCCTGCTCCCTATGCCCAGGCAGCTCACAACCCCCTCCCACCAGGCACAGAGACCTGAGACCCCCCACTCAGGAGGAAGCTTTGGTCTTACAATGTGCAATGAGGAGGAGCTGACCCCTGTGTATCCCCCAAGTGGTGGTATGCCCCAAGCCCCCCTCCACCCTGCTGCCCACTGCCCCATCCCTCATCCACAGAGCCAATGCCCAGCTGAGGGACCTCACAGGGCTGCCTAGTGGCCTTCAGTTTGGCAAAGATCTGTGCCAGGAAGTACACCTCGGGCTCCTCATGGCAGTGTCCCTGGGCCGGGGGGGGGGGGGTGCTGCCACCCTCTGCCTGGGCATGGATATTAGGAGGGTAACCCCACATTTTTCTCTGGGGGAATTAGCAGGTTCACATGGGACTGGAGATGGCCTGCCACCGAGGGTCCAGCAGGACACAGCACAGCTTTGGGGGAACACATGAGGTAGTTCGAGGGAAGACAGAGACCAGCAGTGAGGCTAAAGGGGCCTGGGGACTAGGGACCAATGAGGGTTGTGTGTTGTGCCCAGAGAACCCCAGACTTAGAGCAGGTGAACAGATGGACCAATGGGCCCTGTTGGGGACCCACTGCTGTAAGGAGCTGTGAGAAACCTGCTTCTGGAAGAGGCTGCAGCCTCAGAGCAGGAGGGAGAGCAGGCTTAAAGCACCCCACCCCCAAACACTCCTGGGGAAGGGAGGAGGCAGGGGCAGGTGCCCAATGTGCTGGAGGTGGACTACACCTCCAGCATTCTGGAGGCCTCTCCCCACTGACCAACAAAGGCCATGGGCCTTGAAGTGTGGAGGGAAGGTGTGCCCAAGAAACTGCAGTCTTGTTTCCTAATGATCAAGAGAAGGTGTGTGTCCTGCCCTGCCTGCCCACCCGAGGGAGAGCTCAGACCTCCTAACCAGGGCCTGCCCTCACCCAGGGCTCCATGATTGCCATGGGTAGAGCTGTGTCCCCCAAAATTCACATCCACTTGACACAGTGTGGGACCTTAGTTGGAAATGGGGCCTCTGCAGATGTACTTAATGATCTCCAGCTTTGGGGAAACAAGGGTCTCAAGGCTCAGTCACCAGCTTGAGGCCATGCTAAGCATTGACAGTGGGCAAGCTGAACGTGGCTGGGCTCCTGGGACCCCAGTGACGGCAATGTGAGAGGGACCATGCAGCCACTCAGATAAGGATCCCAGATAAGGTCTCTGCACCTGAGAGCTGTGGCCTCTCCAGGTATGACCACAAATAAACCACCATCCCACATATGGGTCCCGCTGTGCTGTGCTCAGGCTTCAAAAACACTCAGCTCCCTCCACACTCTCACATCAGGATCCACTGACACAAGTTTTCATGTTTCTACCTCAACTCTCCTCTGTCCTGCCCAAGTCCCTGCTTATTAGGTGTACCAGTTAATAATGCGGAGTTTTTTCAATAGATGGAGTTACACATGTTGATATATATGCATTTGATATGTATGCTATTTTGTTGTATTGACAGCAAGCTTCAAAACTTCATATGTCAAATTTGCTGAAGGTGTTAACATCATAGATATTTTTACGCTTAAAAATGTCGAATTTCGTGCCAAAAAAAGAGGATTTGTGGGAAGTTTTAATTCATTACTTTATTTTGAAGAAAAGTGCTGTTGAAAGTTATTGTATACTTCGGGAAGCTTATGGTGAACATGCTCCATCTCAAGATACTTGTGAACGCTGGCTTAAACGCTTTAAAAGTGTTTATTTGAATGTGAAAGACAAAGATCATCCAGGTCAACCTAAAAAGTTTAAAGACCAACAATTACAAGCATTATTGGATGAAGATGCATATCAAACTCAAAAACAACTTGCAGAAATTATTGCTCAGCAAACAATTTCCAGTCATTTACAAGCACTGGGAAAGATTGTAAAGGAAGGAAAATGGGTGCCACATCAACTGAATGAAAGACAAATGGAAAACTGAAAAGTCATCAGTAAAATGTTGCTTCAATGGCATGAAAGTCTTTTTTGCATCGAACTGTGACTGGCGACGAAAAGTGGATTTATTTTGAGAATCACAAAGGCACAAAATCATGGGTTGATCCAGGTCAACCATTAACATCGACTTCAAGGCCAAATCACTTCAGAAAGAAGACAATGCTCTGCGTTTGGTGGGATCAGGAATGTGTGGTGTATTATGAGCTTCTAAAACCAGGTGAAACTGTTAACACTGATTGCTACCGACAACAAATAATCAATTTGAACCACACTCTGATCATAAAACAACCAGAAAGTGCCAGAAGACACGGCAAAGTAATTTTGCTTCATAATGACACACCATCACACACTTCAAAACCAGTTAAAAACACGTTAAAAGATCTTGCCTGGGAAGTATTAACCCACCCGCCGTATTCACCAGACCTTGCTCCTTCAGATTACCACTTGTTCCAATCAATGGCACACGCACTTTCTGAGCAGCACTTCAAAACATACGAAGAAGTGGAAAATTGGGTCTCTGAATGGTTTGCCTCAAAACAAGAAAAGTTCTATTGGAACGGTCTCCACAAATTACCTGAAAGATGGGGGAAATGTGTAGCTAGCAATGGACATTACTTTGAATAAAGCACTTTTGATGTTTCTCTTGAAATTATCGTGTTTTCCTTGATTACAAAATCTGCATTATTAACCAGAACAATAATGTGCATTATTAACCCTCCTCCCTCAGCCACTCCTCCCTCACCCCTCCTCCCTGGGCCCTCTTTCCTCAAGCCCTCCTCCCTCAGTCCCTCCTCCCTCAGCTACTCCTCCCGCAGGCCCCCCTCCCTCACATCCTTCTCCCCCATACCTCATCTCAGGCCCTCCACCCATAGGCTCATCATAACTACTCTGAAGTCATCAGACTGAGTCGGGCTATAATTTAAAATACGTTTATTTAGTGTTTCCATTTGTTTCTGATTGTGTTACACAAAGCCGTTAAATAAATACATTCTCCTAGTCACTCGAGTACACACCTACTCACTATATAGATGAGGTAGAGAAGTGGGTAGGCTGGCGGGAGAGCCTGAACACAGAGGAGTCAAGTGTGAATGCCCCTCCTCCCAACCTCCGGACTGGCTGAGCCCGGAACCCACATTCGAGGACCTGGTGGGGAGCAGGTGGCCGGGACCCGCCTGGCCCTCAGCATGGCTGCCCACCCCGCAGCTCCTAGAGAGGCTGACCCCGGGGCCCTGGCCCCACTGCAGACACGTTGCCTTCAGAGACCCTCCTGCCACACGAAAGAGAAGCACGTTTAGGAGAGACTCCATCCGCGTGAGTTGCTTCTTTGTTTAGCAAGACATTCTGATATATATTTATATATGAACAAGCCAGCCAGCAGACATTTTCAGTCTGCCTTGTTTTAAAAAATACTTTTCTTAATATTTATGACAAAAATAGCTAAATGTAGTATTTAATTTAAAAAATATATATCCTTCTTTTGACTTGCCACCTTTCCAGACCCAGTAGTGACTGGCTACAGTCTTGTCGTGGGAGCGTGCCACTCCACCTGCTCTGGGCCCAGCGGGCAGGGATGCATGGGGATGACCAGGAGGCACCCCAGCTCACCCCTTATCCAGCCAGGCCTGCAGAGATGAGGGGCAGGTCCACATCTCCTGCCACTGAGGAGCCCACCTGGCTCCCTTCCAGGATGGGCCTCCACAGCAGTTATTCACGGTGTGTTCTCTGAACCACAGGAGAATAAACTTTACTATTTACACTATAAAACAGGAACAAAGAGACCCACATCAACATAAATAGGTTTTCTTTTAAAAACACAGTTCCCTGGGGTTCCTGGAGCCCCTGGGACTCCAAGGAATGCCCTAGCTCAGTAGTTCCTGCTTCCACACTGCCTGCACCCTTGGAGCACAGCTGCCAGCTGAGCAGGACAGGCCCAGGGCAGAAGCTCCAGAGCCAAGGCTGCCATTCACGTCAATGCGGGAAGGAGAGGCCCACGCTAAGGAAGGGCACAGGGTGGACCAGGTCACAACCCAACCACCCACAGACCACACCAACATACACACACGGGCACATGCGCACGCACATGCACACATGTACACACATCACCCGTGCTTCCACACATGTGCATACATAATGCATACAGCAGAGGCATGTGCTCAGATGCATCCATCCATATAAGCACGCACACCCATGAACACGTGCATATGTTCACGCACTCATGTATGCATACATGACATGTGCTTGTACACACGTGTGCAGTCGTGTATGCATACACATCACACATGCAACTTATACATGCACACACTGCACAAGCATGCACACATCACACACAGAGACATACTCAAGCACACATGCACACGTGTGCGCACACTAACACCAAACCAGGTCGGTGTAGGCCATCCTTTACTCCTTCCGGCAAAGACAACAGCATGGCCAAGGAACACAGCCTTCCATTTGCCAAATCCTAGCCCCAAACACACTCCATCACATCTATCCCACCCTGCTTCCCCCACAATGACACAGAGCAAGCTGTGCCTTCCTTGTGACATAAACGCTCCAAGGGGCTGGCCCTGCCCCTCTGCCCATGCATACCCCTTGGGGAAGGCAGGCCAGCCTTGCCACCCCAGGCTCCAAAATCTGCATTTAGGGGCTGGAGTGCAGGACCATGTGCCCACATGCTCGCTTCCCAGGATGGCTTCGCTGGGGGCAGCAGCCGGGACCTGACTTCCAGAAGCCCTGAGGGAGGTGGCCAGACACATCTCGCTTTAATTCTTAGAGCAACGACAGCAATGTCTCTCTTGACTTAGTGGTTTCAAACACAAAGCAGATAAGGCAAATAGACGGGGGGGGGGGGGGGGGGGGGAGGGGCCCCTGCAGACTGGGAGAGCCACAGCCTGGAACATAATGGGGACAAAGAAAATAATTATTATATATTAGTTAAATTAAAATAAGTTAAAAGTCACTGATATTACTCCAGAGAGAAGTGCTTGATGTCAGAGGGAGCAGCAGCGCCTCCCCCTCACTGGCCGTCCCTCTCCTAGTGGTTTGACTCTAACCAGAGCTGGTGGAGGGCAGCCAGCGGGCTGCCACAGAGGCCCTGTGTGGTCACGAAGGTGCACCCATGCTCCTCAGAGGGAGCCCAAGTGGTGAGGGGCACTGAGACACAGGAACTGGACTCTTAGGACAAAAAGCATCAGTGCAATGCTGTCGGGTTCCGGGGAGGGAAAAGCAGAGGGTATGCAGAGTCAAATGTGCTGGGAGCACCTAGCCCAGGGCTCAGTCTGCAAGTGTAGATGCCTCTGCTGCACATGCTGCCTGCACCCCCACAGCAGCCTGGCCACCTGGCGCTAGCCCTTGCAGGTGTAGACCTCCTCCCGCTGTGTGCACTGCCTGCACTCCACGTAGCAGCACCAGCGCACCTGGCACTGACAGGGCCGTGTCACCACTCGGCTCTGTGTGTTGTGGCCTCGCCCACAGCAGATGCTCTCGCAGTTCTTCTCGCGATGGCACCTGCGGCCAGCAGTGCCTGGGGAGAAGCGGCCGGCCAGGCAGAAACTGGGTGAGTCATCCAGGTGCACAAGCTCTGGTGTATGGGGTAGCGGGTCACCACCTGTGCCCGAGGCCCGGCCCCTGGGTGGTGAAATGGCGCCTGCCTCACCAGCAGCCTCGTTGGTGGTGCTGCCCACCTTGAGCGCTGTCTCATACTTGTACTTCAGGCGCTTGCCCACCTCATGGAAGGGTGCCAGCTGCCGCCAGCACGTCCGCACAGTACAGGAACCTGACACACCATGGCACTTGCACGTGGTCTCCACCCCAGCCTTGATCACCTGGAGAGAGACAGAGAGATGTGAGCATGTGGGCCACACCTGGCAGAAGAGACCAGACCCCACGAATCACCCCAAAAGGGGCTGAAACTGGCACCCACCCTAGAACCAAACCCTTTGGCCCCAAACCCAGGCTCCCTGGCTTACATACCCATCCCACTGCCTTCGAGCCACAAACCACCTCGAACAGAAATCCTATGGCCAGCAGCATGGCCTCCAGAGCAGCCACCACAGCACCTGTGGCCCTTCCCGCCCAGATGCTCTTCCCTGTGTCTAGGGCTGCCCCTACACGGGCAAGGCAAGCCACCCTCCTCCCCACCATCAGCACCCTATCAGTCTACTCTCTGGAGTGCTCCACACCCAATGGGCAGGACTAGCCACTGGCGTCTATAACTCAGCTGACCACGTCCCTGCCTGAGCATTGGGACCTGGTACTACTGCACATATGAGTGCCACCCAACCAACACGGAAGGGAAAGCAGCTGGCCAGGGCAGGAGCAGGTGTGGCTCAGCATCAAGCTGTGTTCAGACTCTGGGAAGCTTCCCAAGACCCAGACCGGGTTCTTCCACTTCCAGGACTTGGGTGTCACCTGAAAAGTCAGGAAGTCAGGCCAGCTGCCCCACTGAGCCTTCTGCCAGACTGCCCACACAGGGGTCCCTGGAGGGATGTGGAGAGGAAGGGCAGGGAAGCCCTCCCAGTGGCCCAAGCCAGGTGTGAGCTCCCAGGGAGGGCCACCTGAGGGGATTAAGAAACAGCTACTCCTTGGCCACATAATGATACTTTGCTGAGAAACATGACAAATTTAATTAGAACACTACTTACCCAGGCCTGAAGCTAATGGAGCACTTTCATATTCTGACTTTTCATTTATAGCTTACAAAAGGCAAGTACAAAGAAAAAAAAGGGCTTGCCTGAAGGATTTAATCTCCCCACAACCTCCCCAGAGGACTGAAGGCGGGAAGGAGCTCCCATCCATGACTCAGAACTCCAGCTAGTCAATAAAGAGGCTCAAAGTAGGCTGGCTCAAATTACATTCCCCCAGGCCTGGGCTCCACATTCCTGGTAGTCCCCTGCCAGTCCCAGGCAATGGCTGAGCCTGGGGGGCATTTGGTGGCCCAGGTTGCTGGGGACCTAAGGGGGCAGGGCTCCAACCACAGTTAGGACTACAGGTACAGGCCTGATGCCTACACCAATGTTGAGGACCCAAGAGCCAAGGGACTGCAGAAAGGGTGAAGAGTGGCAGGAGCGATCTCCCCCCAGGCCCAGTCATACTTGCAGCCCGCAGCCCCAGAAGGGCCCAGCCAAAACACTAAGATACTCCTTTTCCTGAGTCTTCTGAGCTGAGTTCCTCAGAAGAGAGTCCTGGCCACAGATGAGTACCCTAAGCAGAGACACTCCCCAACACACACTTGGACCAGCTGCACCCAGGCCTTCCCTGGGACAGTTCCCAGACTGCCTCCACCTAGGTCCCTAGTAACAAGACCACATGCCCCTCAGCTCTGGCAGGCAGGGCTCTCAATCTGCCATCCTCTTGGATAGATGCTACCCATCACAGAGATCCTCCTGGTGGCCTTGACACCCAGGGCCAGACACAGATCGCCCCATACCCACCTGACTCCTCCCCAACCAGTAGAAAGTAGGCCTTCCAGTTTTACCGCTCTAGGAGGGACCTCCACCACCACCACCACTACCCCATGGCACCCCTCCCCCACCCTGCTTGCCTTCACACCCACGAGGTTGTTGTGGAAATCCACACGGGCACGCAGGTCCTTGCTCGACCGCCGGCCCAGGAACTCCTTGACGAACTTGCTGCTGTACTTAAGGTTGTCTCCGCAGCCACCCCACTGCCAGGCCTCCCGGTTCTCCAGGTCAGGGGCTTCATCACAGGTACAGCGCTCCATGCGGCCTGCGCTGCAGGCCTTGGCCAGAGCGTGGGTCAGGCCAGCTGAGGAGATGGCGTAGAGGAAGGCAGTCTCCTTGAAGCCTGGGCAAAGGGGCGGGGGGAGGGGATAGCAGGGCCGGTCAGTGGTGGCACCAGCAGCAGAACCTGTCACTATGTGCAGCTGAACCATGCATTCCCGATGAAGCCCCAAATCCTGGACTGCTGGAACCTTCCTGTGATCAACCTGGGGGGGAGGGGGAATACCTCCTGGGCTGAGGGCTCTCCTATGTGTAGGGGCGGGGGGTAGAGATCCAGAGGTACTGTGGCCTTCATTTTGCCTGGTGATCAGAGACCCCATCCATTCAGGTCTCTTACCCACCAGAATGGCCTGGGGCCCTAGGAAAACCCCTGCCTGGTCCCCCGTTTTTTTTAACAAGGTCATCAAGAGGCTCAGATGAGAGTCCCCAGTAGCTCCCACATGCAGAGGGAGACAGGAGAGATGAGGCTCTGTGCTCTGGGCACCAGCTGGAGCCCTGCCATCCAAATGGGCACTGAGCCTTGGCCACAGGCATGTGGGAAAAGCCATCAGAGCTGCCTGAGGCCCTGGCAAAGCTGCCAAAGGCTCCTAGTCCTGCCAGCAACAGTTCAGGCCTGTGTGGGGACAGGGCAGTTGGAAGGGGCTGGGCAGGAGCTGGCTCTGGGATCTTTTCCTATGCCCTCAGCTCCTCTCCCCTGACCTGGACCCAGTGCACCACACCTCGCTTGAGCAGGCTGGCCCGGTAGCGGCCCTCTAGGGTGCAGTTCCAGCGCTCAAAGCGGAACTGGTACTGGCACTCGAGGGCGCTCATGCTGACCGCTTCCACCAGTGTCTCCGCCACACCCGGGTCCCGGCGGCACATGCGCCGCTGCTTC
Organism: Myotis daubentonii; assembly: GCF_963259705.1. Taxonomy (NCBI): domain Eukaryota; kingdom Metazoa; phylum Chordata; class Mammalia; order Chiroptera; family Vespertilionidae; genus Myotis; species Myotis daubentonii. The sequence continues at coordinate 7,577,898 of NC_081844.1, read as the reverse complement.
CGCTCCAGCTTCAGCCGGTCGCAGGCCTTGTAGTGTGCCTGTACGGCTGCCTCGGGCTCCAGGGTCAGCGGGAGGATGGTCAGGGGCTCGCTGCCGGTCAGCCTGCACACAGAGAGCCCAGGGTGAGCACCGTCCCAGAGGAAGAGCCATCGCACACACCCGGGCAGGGCTCAGGAGGCCAGGCCTCAAGGAGGCACATACACTACACCCACAGTCTTGCCCGCTTACCCAGCTGGAGGAGCCCTGCTCCTGGTTGCCCACCTCTGCCATCCCCATGTGGAGGTGGACCCTTGGGAGGTCCTTGCCCTCCAGCAGCCTGTACACATGGCCCCAGGTCCCAAGGGATCTCCCAAAATGCCTGCGCCAGAGCACCTCCCAGCCCGGGACCCACGTGCCACTGGGAAACTGGCCCCTTTCTCCTGTAGCTCCACCCAAGGCCCTGGCCCACGGGGTCTGTAGCCTGCTCTCTGTCCTGCTGCCCTCCACCCCAACCTGCTCCATCCAGGGACTGACAGGCCTGGCCTTCTGTCTGCTATGGCCTCAGTGTCCCCAGATAGAGCAACTGTGCCTCTGGGCCTCAGACATGTCCATGCCCAGTCACATTCAGACCCTTAGCATTGGGAGGGAGAGATGCCCACCAGGACAGGGGCAGGACTCAGAGCTCCCATTCGAGCATCTTTGGAAACAAGCCTCCCACCCCAGCCCACCCATGGGGAGCATGATCCCCTCACCATGCCCCATCCTCCCTCCTGCTGCCTCTCGAAAGGCCACTCAGGGTTACAGTGGCTACCAGGCTGACTCCAAGAGCCCCAGCTTTCTATAGGAGGAGGGATGGGGTGGGCCCTCCTAGAACCCCACCTTGTGGCAGCCCCCCAGCAGTGATGCTCCTCTGGGGATAACCCAGGTACTGGCTTTCAAAGTCTCCCTGCCTCCGCTCCCTCTCACCTCCCACCATATACACCCCAGCATGGCCTCTCCCAGGCCTTGCCTGGGTGGGGGCCTCTACCCTGCTGAGGGCCCAGTGGGACTCCCAGACTCTGAAGAGACAGGGCCTGCCTCACTCATTCCAGTCAACTCCCCAGACAGGAGGTCCAGCAGGGAGCCAGGCAACACTGCAGGGACACCAGGGCAAAGCCCCGGGGTGCGGAGAGGAGTGGCCAGTAGATGGGAGCAGTCACCCTTGGAGGATGAGGCCACACAGGCAGGCCTCAGATCAAGGATGTGCCCCTACACTCCACCCCTTCCACACTCTGGCTCCATTAGAAGACACCCCTCTCCCCCAGGCCTGGGCCCTGCTCTCCATGTGCCCAGACCGGCCTGGCACCAGAACAGAGCACTGGCCGTGCCCCCATCAGCTCCAGTCCCAGAAGACTTGCCTGCAGGGCCCGCTCTCCTAAGTGATGCTCTGAACCAGGAGCCCCCTTTGCTCCCCCCCCCCCCCATGCACAGTGGGAGGCCAGCATGGACCCGGGCTGGGGGAGAATCCCAAAGGTCCCTGAGGCACAGGAGGGGCCTGGAGTGGGTGGCCCTATCGTGCAGACAGAGAGACAGCAAGGTCTTTGAGAAGTCTGTGCGCTCGGAGCTGGAATGCTGTGCCAGAGAGGAGGTGGTGAAGGACAAAGCCAGCCAGCCAGTGACCTGCATCCCCACTGCTGCCGCAGCGTTAGTGCTTCATTCCTCAGGGCACAGGGACTGCCATGAGTGGCTTCGTGGACTTCCAAGCCTCCTGCCCAAAGACAGCTGCTGAGGCAGACGGAGAACAGGCTGGGGCCCGCAGACCCCAAGCTTGAGGCTCGAAAAGCCATGCTCCCCACACAAAGGCAGCTCACACAGTGGAGACTTGTCCCCAGACAGGAATGTCAACAGCTGTGCCCAGAACGGGTGCCAGGCAGCAGAAACCCCACAGCCTCCAACCTGCACGAGATTAACCAAGCTCCAGGCGGTGCCAAAACATTCCAGCATCCAAGAGGACCCCCAAAGGTGGGGCCAACGTAGGGGGATCTGGGGCCAGCCTAGAGAGGGCAGCTGTGAGGATGTACAAGGAAAGGGAAAGGATGGTGGGCCACAGTGTCCCCCAGTCCAGAGAGGCTGAGGACAGGGGTCCCAACACACCCAGGGCCACTCTGCTTTCTAGTTCAGGTAAGGAGAGGGCCAGAGTCCCCCTACACCCAGGGTTGCACTGCCTCCCATCCTCACTGCACAAGGGCAGGAGTCCCCTACCTGAGGTTGTACCTGGTCTATGCTATACATGGCGGCCGAGGGCAGGTGTCCACCCATACCCAGGGCCTCCTCATGCACACTGCATCTAGGGGCAAGAACAGGGGACCTCTGACACCTAGGGCCGACTGTGTCCATACTACACAGGCAGATAGAGGGCAGGGTTCCCCATGTACTAGAGGTGCAACCACACTGTTCTGCTCCCAAGGCAACCCCTTCCCAACTCTCCGACACCAGCACCCAGATGGTCCCTACACCAGACCCCTTACACTGCCAGGGTGTGTTCAGCGTGTGGTCTGCAGATAGAGCAACTATCTGGGGCTCACAGCCTGGGGTGCAGAGGACAGACCCTTGCGGAGGTGTCGGGTGGCAAGATAAGTGGGCAGAAGATGTTCAGGGTGCAGGAGGACTGGTTTCTGGGTGTAGCGGAATAAGTCCCAGTGACAGGAACCAGGGATCCAGGACAGAAACCCCAACACCAAGAGTAACCACAGCAGTGCTAGAGGAAAGATGAGAGATTTATAAAACACTCCTAGAATCAGGAAGTCTTTTCTCAGAGTGAATCACAATCCAAAAGACCTTGAAAAATTAATAAATTTTACTCTTAAAATAAAAGAATCTCTGCACAGTGAAACAGTAGCATAGAGTTTTAAAAAACAATAGCCAATGGGAAAACATATTTGCCAATGCTATTTCAGATAAGGTTTTAACCTCCAAAATTTACAGAGAACTCATACAACTTAATAAAAGGAAGGTAAAGGATCCAATAAAAAAATGGGCAAAGGACCTAAATAGACACTTTTTGAAAGAAGACATACAGAAGGCTGAGAGACATATGAAAACATGCCCACAGTCACTAATCATCCGAGATGCATATCAAAACAACAAGATACCATCTCACACCTGTCAGAATGGCTACCATCAACAAATCAACAAACGACAAGCGCTGGCGAGGATGTGGAGAAAAAGGAACCCTCGTGCACTGCTAGTGGGAATGCAGACTGGTGCAGCCACTGTGGAAGACAGTATGGAGTTTCCTCAAAAAGTTAAAAATGGAACTCCCATTTGACCCAGTGATCCCACTTCTAGGAATATATCCCAAGAAACCAGAAACACCAATCAGAAAGGATATATGCACCCCTATGTTCATAGCAGTACAATTTACCATAGCTAAGATTTAGTGCCCATAAGCAGATGAGTGAATTAAAAAATTGTGGTACATCTACACAATGGAATACTATGCCACTGTTAAAAAAAAAAAAAAGAACCTTTACTATTTGCAACAGCATGGATGGAGCTGGAGAGCATTATGCTAAGCGAAATAAGCCAGTCAGAGAAAGATAAATATCACACGATCTCACTCATATGTGGGATATAATGATCGACATAATTTGATGAACAAAAATAGACCCAGAGACAAATGGCAGGGGAGGGGGGGAGGGGTAGAGAGCAACCAAAGGACTTGTACGCATGCATATCAGCATAACCCATGGACACAGACACTGGGGCGGGGGGGCTTGCCCAGAGAGGAAATGGCTGGGGGTAAGGGGTCAATTGGGGAAAAAGGAGACATTTGTAAAACTTTAGATAACAAATGTTTAAAAAAAGATTTTTAAAATTAATACTAATGACAGCAAAAAAAAAATAGATAAGAGTCAAAAAAAATGTTGCAACTCTAATCCCAAACCAAGGGCCAACTTCCTTTTGCTTGTGTGCTTGTGCATGTGTGTGCATGTGCATGAGTGTGTGGATCTTTTCCTAAAGATCTATAATAATAAAAGTGTAATATACTAATTAGACTGGACAGCTGAACAACCTTCTGATCGTCATTCTGGACATCCTTCTGGATGAAGCCACAGCGGCGAGGGCCAAGGCAGAGGTGGTTAGGGGTGATTAGGCAGGCAGGCAGAGGGGTTAGGGGCATCAGGCAGGCAGGCAGGCAGAGGAATTAGAGGTGATCAGGCAGACAGGTGAGTGGTTAGGGGCAATGAGGCAGGCAGGCAGAGTGGTTAGGGGCGATGAGGCAGGTATGCAGGCAGGCCAGTGGTTAGGAGCCAGCAATCCCAGATTGCAAGAGGGATGTCTGACTGCAAGTTTAGGCTGATCCTGCAGGAATCCCTGAGGGATTGGGCCTATACCGGCAGTCAGACATCCCCTTAAGGGTCCCGGATTGCAAGAGGGTGCAGGCTGGGCTGAGGGATGCCCCCCCCCCCGCCCCCCGCATGAATTTCATGCACTGGGCCTCTAGTCATTAATAAAAGGGGTCAATTTCAGAGGACACAGGATATGAACATACAGTTCAAAGGTAGGAAATATAGCTGCTGTTAAAACTTATAAGAGGCCCCTCCCCAATCAAAGAAACATAAAATAGCCCGGCTGCTGTGGCCCAGTGGTTGAGCATCGACCTATGAACCAGGAGGTCATGGTTCGATTCCTGGTTGCCCCGGATTGCCAGCTCGATCCCCAGTGTGGGGCATGCAGGATTCTATCTCATCATTCTGTCTCTCTCTCCCTCTCCCTTCCTCTCTGAAAATTAATAAAAATATTTTTTTAAGAAAAGAAAAAGAAACACAAAATAAAACTATATTGATATGTTATTTTACATTCATCAGATGAGCACAAATTGGTGTCTGATAAGATTATTGTCCAAGGACAAGTAGAAAGAGATGTCCCTCTATGGCTAAAATTCTGGACTGACATATCTATAAAAATTCTCCCACCCTAGCCAGTTTGCCTCCGTGGATAGAGTGTCGGCCTTCGAACCAAAGGGCCTGGGGCTCAATTCTGGTCAAGGACATGTACCTTGGTTGCAGGCTCCTCGGGGCTCGTGCAGGAGGCACCAATTGATGTGTTTCCCTCATATTGATATTTCTCTCTGTCTTTCTCTCTCTCTTCCACTCTCTCTAAAAATCAATGGAAAAATATCCTTAGGTGAAGATTAAAAAAAAATTTCACCCACCAATTCCCTTTCTAGAAATACAGGCTACAGGTATATTATCTTAAAACATACACACTATCCAACACAATGCTGTCATACAAAAACACTAGAAGCACGGTTTGTTATACAGTATTCCCCCTTTCTCTGCAGGAATATGTTCCAAGACCCCCAGTGGATGCCTAAAACTGCAGATTGTACCAAACCCTTTATATACTGTGTTTTTTTCTATACATATACACCTATGATAAAGTTTAATTTATAAGTTAGGTGCAGTAAGAGATTAGCAACAACTAATAATAAAGTAGAACAATTATAACAATATGCTGTAATTAGTGTACGGCCTGCCTCCCTCTCTCTCTCTCTCTCTCTCTCTCTCTCTCTCTCTCTCTCTCTCTCCAACCAATTTGATCAACAACACAGGTAATCTGTGACTAACAGGTGGGGAGTATCTACAGCACAGAAACACTCGACAAAGAGACAAGTTCTGGCCCAGGTGAACAGAGCGGTCAATGTAAGAGTTCATCATGCTACTCAGAACGTCACACAACTGAAAACTTATGAGATGCCTCCCGGCCAGTGTGGCTCTGTGGTTGAGTGTCAATTCATGCACCAAGAGGTCACCCATTCGATTCCCAGTCAGGGCACATGCCCAAGTTGTGGGCTCAATCTCCAGTGGGGGTCATGCAAGAGGCAGCCAACTGATATTGATGGTTCTCTTTCATCAATATCTTTCTCTCCCTCTCTCTCTCTTTCCCTCTCTCCCTCTCTCCCTCCCACTCCCTCTCAAATCAATAAAAACATATTTTTAAAAATTAAAATAAAACTTATGAATTGTTTATTTCTGGAATTTTCCATTTAAAATTTTCTGACCATAGGTAACTGGAACTGCATAAAGCAAAACTGACCCTGAATTAAGGGACTAATATACAAAAGACTGGAGACTGACTGAATAGCTGGGATCCACCCCTCTATGGCAAATTTGGTCTGCCTGCCTCAATGTTGTGTATGTGTTTGCGGACATATGGGCAAGCCAGGACACAGATGGCCTGGGGCAGAGGAAACACTCCTCTCCCTGCAGCCTGTGAGCTTCTCACACATTGTGCTGTGCACGTGTGATCTATCCATAACAACAACGTTCAGCATACAGCAGGTGGCCCAGGTGAGCCCCCCAACCCTACCCACTCCCCAATGCAAGCTCTCAACCCTGCATGCTAGCCTGGGCAAGGAGCCTCTGCCCACTCAAACTGCCTCAGCCCAGAAAGTAGCCAGGTCTCCTGGCACAGTACAGGCCTGCCCGGCCTGCCCGGCCCACCAGCTGCTCAACGCAGCTGCCACCCCCTGCGTCACCCCTCCTGCCCCCTAACACACACAGCCAAAGCAAACGTTTGACCCAGGACAGATGAGCTCACAGGCCTACATAGACAGCCCGTGGAGGCAGTAAGCCCAGGCTGCCCACAGGTGGCAGCCCCTTGACAACAACAGAACCCCTCCAGCCCCGCTTCGTCTGGCTGACCACCTCTCAGAGTGCTGAGCCCACTTCCCAGAAAGAAACAACAACAAGGTCTAAATGCATTGTACCATACTCAGGGATTTTCTTTTAATCTTTAACATTCTCATAAGATACAATATGTCCAGGAAAGTGTGGACCACAGTTCTCACTCAAAAAACAGCCAAATATTTAAAGGAAAATTAATATGTATATTTCTTAAACTATTTTTAAAAACTGAAATGGAAGGAATGCTTTCAAACTCATTTTATGAAGCCAACATTACCCCGATACCAAAACAGATAAAGACACTACCAAAAGAAAAAAAGAGAGACGTACAGGCCAGTATCCTTGATGAACATATATACAAAAATTCTCAACAATATATTAGCAAACTGGATTCAACAGTACATTAAAAGACCTTCACCAGTTCTCTCAGTGGTTAGAGCATGGGCCCATGGACTGAAGGTTCAAAGGTTCAATTCTGGTCAAGAGCACATACCTTAGTTTCAGCCTTTGTCCTGGAAGTGTGCAGGAGGCAATCAATTAATATGTCTCTCTCATATCAATGTTTCTCTCTCTGTGTCTCTCCCTGTTTCTCCCACTCTCTCTAAAAATCAATGGAAAAAATATCCTCAGTTGAGGATTAACCAAAACAAACAAACTAAACTACATCAGTGGTTATCAACCTTCCTAATGCTGCGACCCTTTAATGCAGTTCCTCATGTGTGGTGACCCCCAATCTCACTGTTACAAATTGAACATAATTAAAACATAGTGATTAATCACAAAAACAATATGTAATTATATATGTGTTTTTCGATGGTCTTAGGCGACCCCAGTGAAAGGGTCGTTAGACCCCCAAAGGGGTCGCGACCCACAGATTGAGAACTGCTGCACTACATTAAAAGGATTACACAATGACTAAATGGGATTTATACCAGGATGCAAAGATGGTTAAACGTGCATAAATCAATTAATACAACATATTACATTAACAAAATAAAAGATAAAACCCATCATCTCAAGAGATGCAGAAAAAGTATTTGACAAAACTCAACATCCTATTATGATAAAAACTCTCAACAAAGTGGGCATAAAAGAAACATACCTCGACATAAGAAAGGCCAAATAGGACAAATCCACAGCTGACATCATATTCAACAGTGAAAAGCTAAAAGCATTTTCCTTAAAGTCAGGGACAGGGATCCCCATTTTTATTGCTTTTATTTAACACAGTATTGAAAATCCTAGCCACAGCAATGAGACAAGAAAAAGAAATAAAATGCATTGAAATAAAAAAGAAAGAAGTAAACCTCTCATTATTTGCAGATGACATGATGCTATATATACTACTAGAAAACATTAGAGACTCCAATAAAAAAAACTATCAGAACTAATAAATGTCTTCAGTAAAGTTGCAGGATACAGAATCAATATACAGAAATTGGTTACATTTTTATACATCAGTAATGAACAATCAGAAGACATATTAAGAAAACAATACCACTTACAATTGCATCAAAAAGTATGAAATATCTAGGAATAAATTTAACAGAAGGGGTAAAATATCTGTACTCTGAAAACTGTGAGATAATGAGGAAAGAAATTGAAGACATAAATAATTGGAAAGATATATCTTGCTCATGGGTTGGAAGGATGAAATTGTTAAAATGTCCATACTACCCGAAGTAATCTACAGATTCAATGCAATTGCTATTAAAATGCCAATGGTATTCTTGTCAGAACTAGAACAAATTATCCTAAAATATACATGGAACCACTAAAGACCCTGCATAACCACAGCAATCTTGCAAAAGAACAAAGTTGGAGGTATCACACTACCTGATATCAAACTATACTATAAGCTATACTAGGCAAAATAGCATTGTACTGGCATAAAAACAGACACATAGACCAATGGAACAGAATAGAGAACCCAGAAATATGCCCATCCCTACATGTAAATTAATCTATGACAAAGGAGGCAAGAATATACAACGGAGTAAAGACAGTCTCTTCAATAAATGGTGCTGGGAAAACTGGATAGACACATGCAAAAAAAAAAAAATGAAATTGGACCACTTTCCAACACCATATATAAAAATAAACTCAAAATGAGTTAAAGACTTAAATGTTAAAATTCTTAGAAGAAAATATAGGCAGTGAACTCTTTGACATCACTCTTAGCAATATTTTTCTATATATCTCCTGGAACAAGGGAAACAAAAGGAAAAATAAACAAATGGGATTACATCAAACTAAAAGGTTTTTGCACAACAAAAGAAACTGTCAACAGAATGAATGGGAGAAGATATTTTCAAATAATACATACAATAATATCCAAAATATATAAAGAACTCATAACTCAACACACAAACACACACAGATACAAACCAATCTGATTTTTAAAATGGGCAGAAGGCCTAAATAGACATTTTTCCAAAGAGGACATACAGATGGCCAACAGATATATGAAAAGATGCTCAACATCACTAATCACCAGGGAAATGCAAATTAAAACCACAATGAAATATCATTTCACACCTGCCAGAATGTCTGTCATCAATAAATCAACAAACAAGTGTTGGCGAAGATGTGGAGAAAGGGAACCCTGTGCACTGCTGGTGGGAACGCAGATTGGTGCAGCCACTGTGGAAAGCAGTAGAGGTTCATCAAAAGATTAAAAATGAAACTGCCATATGATCCAGCAATTCCCTTTCTGGGTACTTATCCAAAGAAAACAAAAACAGCTATTTGAAAAGATATATGCACCCCTATGTTCACTGTTGCATTACTAGTAATAGCCAAGTATAGAAGCAACTTAGATATCCATCAATAGATAAATGGATAAAGAAGATGTGCTACATATATGCAATGGAATATTATTCAGTAATAAGAATAAAATCTTGTTATTTGTGACAACATGGATGGACCTATATGGTATTATGCTAAGTGAGATAATTCCGACAAAGACAAATACCATATGATCTCTCTTATCTGTGGAATCTAAAAACAAAATGAATGATCAAAACAAAAAGAGAACCAACTGATGATCGCCAAAGGGGAGGCAGTGGGGGTCAGAAAAAATAAAATAGCCAAAGCAACTTAAAAAAAAATGAAGTTGGGGGGCTAACTACCGATTTCAGGAATTATTAGAAAGCTCTTATTTATAAGAAAGTATAGTGTTGGTGTCAACATAGACAAAAAAATCAAAGGAACAAAATACAAAGTCCCAGAAATAGGCCCACATATAGTATATGTGGGAAACAGATTTTGTTATTAAAGTTGCAAAGGCAATTGGATACAGAAAGAATATTTTCTACAAATGGTACTGGAGCAATTAGATAGCTATATGCAAGTAAATACTTTCTACTATATACAAATATTCACATATTAATTCAATATGAATCATAGACCTAAATATAAAGTCTCAACTTTATACAGGAAGGAAAGAAGAGAGGGAGGTATGGAGGTAGAAAGGTAGAGAGGGAGGGAAGGAGGGAGGGAGGGAGGAAGAAGGGAGTGAGGAAGGGAGGGAGGAAGAGAGGAAGGAAGGAAAGAAGGGAGGAAGGAAGGGAGGGAGGGAGGGAGGGAGGGAGGGAGGGAGGGAGGGAGGGAGGGAGGGAGGGAGGGGCTTGTGCTCAGGAGCTCCTGAATCCTTCCCTGCAGAGGTCAGTGGGAACCACCGTCCAACCCCTGCGGTAACCGCAGGAGGCACAAACATCCTACAGAAAGGGTAGGAGTTTCCCCTTTGCCAGCGAAACTCTCAACATAAAAGGAACATACCTTTCCATTTGCTTCACAGCGTCTTTCCATAAATGAAAGTTCTTAACTTTATTGCACCTAAATTTTTAGCCTTCTCCTGTCTGTTACCTCTACCTCATTTTAGAAACCCACCCCTATTCTAATATCATGAATACAGTCCCCTAAATATCCTCCAAAAGCTCCCCTTCTCGCTGTGCACCAATGCTAGGAAGTGAGGACCCCTGCCTCGTTGTATCCCCTCCACATGCACAAGCTCACAGAGGGGGGGCGGGAGGGTGCCCTAAAGGCTGGCAGAGCACTACAAGGCTGAGACTGGGAAAGTGTGCCCGCAGAGCCAGAACACGCTCACTGCTTAAGAGAAAAAAATCATCTTGCTTGAGGGTCTGTTAAAAGAGCTGGCATCACCCACATTCAGACAAGATGGCAACAGGCATCCATGTCTACTCCTGGTCTTAAAGAAAAGCTTTTACCATTTCACTGTTAAGGATGAAGTTCACTAAGTGTCTTCCCTGTATCAAGTTAAAGACGTTCCCTCTGCTTTTAGTTTGCTAAGAGCCTTTTAAAAATCACAAATGGATGTTGAACTTCATCAAATGTCATCCCTGCACCTTTTGATATGTGACTTTTCTCCTTTGATCTGCTCAAGTAGGGAATTCCCACACTGGACACCAAGTGATCCTGGAATGATGGATCTTGGCGTTGCTTTGTCTGGGCCTTTTGCATCTGTTTGTAATTTTCTTCTCTGTGTTCTCCTTGCTGAGTTTAGGTACCTTAGTGAATGTTCTTTTTTAAATTTCCTGGAAGAGTTGTGTCAGATTAGAATTTTGTCTTCTTAACTATTTGGTAGAACTTGCCATCAAGCCATGCAGGCTGACCTTTTCTTGATGGAAAGATTTCTTTTCTGGTCCAATTTCTCTCTTCTGTTTTGTTTTTAAACAGCTTTATTGAGATACTAGAGGCCAGGTACATGACATTCGTGCACTGGGGTGGGTCCCTCAGCCCAGCCTGCGCCCTTTCGCAGTCCAGGACCCCTTGGGGGATGTCCGCCTGCCACGGAGGCAGGAGAGGTTTCCACCACCACTGCTACACTCGCCAGCCATGAGCCCGGCTTCTGGCTGAGTGGCACTCCCCCTGTGGGAGCACACTGACCACCAGGGAGCAGCTCCTGCGTTGAGCGTCTGCCCCCTGGTGGTCAGTGTGCATCATAGCAACTGCTGGTTCCACTGTTCGGTCGATTTGCATATTAGGATTTTATTATCCTGTCTAATAATAGACAAACTTGGTAATTAACCGTAACTTCGCTACCCTTCCCATTGGCTATTCAGGGTGATATGCAAATTACTGCCAACAAAGATGGCGGCCGGCAGCCAGGCAGCTGAAGAGACAGGAGGCTTGCTTGCTCCAGTGATGGAGGAAGCCAACATTCCCCGCCTGCCGCTGCCCAGGTCTGAGCTGCAGTCTAAGAAACATTGTTGCAATTATAGAAACTAAACAAGCTCCAGATACCTGCTTTCAGTCAGCTTTGGCCTCAGAGCTTAGAGCGGCAGTGATGGCAACAATGTTTCAATTATAGAAGCTAAACAAACTCAGATACCTGCTTTCAGCCAGCCGCAGCCTCAGAGCTGGAGCCCGGCCTCAGAGCTGGAGCCGGCTCTCAGCTCCAGTGAAGCTATAGAAGGTAAATAAATCCCAGAATAAATTTAAAAAAAAAAAAAAACAGAAAAAAAGGAGAGGCTGGGAGCTTCAGTCGCCCGCCAGCCTGAAAACGGCTCTCAGCCCCTCACCCAGACTGGCCAGGCACCCCAGTGGGGACCCCCATCCTGAAGGGGGTGTGACCAGCTGCAAACAGCCATCATCCCCTCATCCAGGCTGGCCAGGCACCCAAGCGGGACCCCCACCCTGATCCGGATCACCCTTCAGGGCAAACCAGCCAGCCCCCACCCGGGCACCAGGCCTCTATCTTATATAGTAAAATGGTAATATGCAAACTGACCCAAAGAGCAGAAGGACTGGGAATGACTGGTCACTATGACACACACTGACCACCAGGGGGCAGATGCTCAATGCAGGAGCTGCCCTCTGGTGGTCAGAGCGCTCTCACATGGGAGAAGCTCTGCTCAGCCACAAGCCAGGCTGATGGCTGCCAGTACAGCGGTGGTGGTGGGAGCCTCACCTGCCTCCTCAGCAGCACTAAGGATGTCCGACTGCAGTTTAGGCCTGCTCCCTGCTGGCAAGTGGACATCCCCCAAGGGCTGCCAGGCTGCCAGAGGGATGTCTGATTGCCATCTTAGGCCCAATCTCCCAGGGAGCAGGCCTAAGCCAGCAGGTGGTCATCCCTTGAGGGGTCCCAGACTGCGAGAGGGCACAGGCCGGGCTGAGGGACACCCCCCCGCCCGAGTGCACAAATTTTTGTGCACCAGGCCTCTAGTATAGAATAAGTCACCATAGAATTTAAAGTACACAATTCAGTATTTTGTAGGATATTCACATATATGGGCAAGTTTTAGTATATTTTCATCACCTCAGAAAGAAACCCCTTACCCTTTAAAAATCAACCCACATTGCTCCCCCTGCTCTGGCAATCACTAACCCACTTCCTGTCTGTGAATTTGCCTGTCCTGGAAGATCCATAGAGTGGAATCACACACTCTGAGGCTGTCACTGAGCAGTGTTTTCAAGATTCATCCACGCTGCTGTGAGTGTCTATGCTTCACCCCTTTTTATTTTCAAACAGCGTTCAACTGTAGGATGGAGCACATTCTGTATTCCTTAGCTGACAGACACGCAAACGTGTTCACTCTCAGCTCTTATGCACAATGTCACTATGACCACTCACATACACATTGGTGCTTGGATGTATGTTTTCATTCCTCATGGGTATGTCCCCAGTGGAACTGCTGTGTCACAGAAGAAATCTGTACTTAATTGTGGGACTGCCAGTGTTTGCCACAGTAGCCTCACCATTTACATTCCAGTGCCCCGATTTCTTTGCTTATTATGGTATCAGTCAACATTCTATCTTGAACTTGTTTCTGTTACTTTTCAAGTTTTCTTTATTTCTGAATTTTCAGATTTATTGGCATGAAACTCTTCATTACATTCCCTTGTTTTATTCTGTAGAAACTTTGAGATGTTCCCCATGGCATGACACATGTCCTGAGCCTCCTCCTCAGTCTCCTTAGCCATTCACAAGACCTACACAGACACAGATCTGTTCATCTCTAATGCAGGTCTGTTTTTATTTTGTTCATTTCTCACTACTTCTTCATTCCCTCTACATCCTTTGTATTTAGCTAACTGTTCTCACTTCTGTGACAGATGTTTGCTGAGGACTTTCGAGCTTCTTCCCATTTCTAAAATATGCATTTAAGCTGCCACTGTCACCACTTCAGTCTCTCCAAAACTGCAGCATCAGGTCGCCATGCGGAGCCTGAGTCACAGCTCAGGTCACCATGCGGAGCCTGGGTCGCGGCTCAGGTCACCATGCAGAGCCTGGGTGATTGTACTGAGCCTTGGTCACAGTGCATCCTTCACTATTTTCCCTTGTTTCCTCTTGGTCTTACGGCCCATTGAGTTGGTATATCATTTCTTTATGTCCACTATGTGTCTCTAATTAGCTAGGACCTGACCACAACCCTGCACCCATTTTACACCTGGGGCTTTAGTTCATCCTTTCTACCGGCCATGCCTGATTTGTCTCTCTTTTTCTCCTCTCTTGCCTCTTTTGGGGTTATTTTTATTATTCCATTTTCCCCTTTGTAACCTGAAGTAGTACATTTCTGTTATTTTCATGAAGACCCTCAAAATCACATGAGTCTGTAATTTACCCACACACAACATGGTCAACACTGCCCCTCTGGGCAACAGGAGGCCTGAGAGCACAACTCCGCTGAGGCCGGGTTGTGTGCTGTTGGGTATTTAGTTCTACTTGTAGGACCCGACAAGAAGTTGTTCAGTGCTCCCCATCCCTTCACGTGATGGTCTCCTGGCTTCACTCCTCCCCCTGTCTGGAGTACAGCAGGGCATTCCCCAGGCCGGAGCCGTGCATCCATGTCTCCTTCAGAGCAACTCTTGACACAACTGACAATGTCTTCTTTCACCTTACTCTGGACGGTTTCCTTCTTTCACACACCAAGTGGATTGTCCTGCTGTGTCTCCAGTGAGATGTCAGCTCAGGACCCTCAGAAGGTAACTGCATTTTGTTTCCTCAGGCTGCTTTTTAATTCTCTTGTGCTCAGGGTTTTATGCTTCCAAGTCATTATGTTCCAGCCTGAATGTTCATGTTTCTGCTTGAAAAGGCACTGGGACTCTTGAGTCCTCTTAATTGCTCCAGTTTCAGTCAGTCGTTGGCCATTCTCACCAGATACCACCCTGTCCCCACCTCTGGGCCCTGGGGAAGATGGGGGCATCCTCTCTGCCCGGCTCTCGTGTCTCTCTGTTTCCCATGTGTCTCCTGCCCCAGGCTACGCTCTAGTAATTTCTCCTGACCTATCTTCCAGTTTGCTAATTCTGTTCATCAGTTTCTAATCTGCTTTCAAATCATCCATTACTTAAATTTTTTCCCAGTTGTACTTGGTTTCTCCAGACTGGCTAGGTCAGTCTGTATCTCTCACTCCTTGCAGACAGTGAGATTTGCTTTGTGCTGCACACTGACTGATCTGCTGCCATCATTTTGGCAGGGCTTCAGTTTCATTTCCTCACAGAAATTGTTTGCAGGAATAATCTGAAGCAAAAGATAAAGGGTCCCACAATCACACCCAACTAGAACCTCAGAATGTGACTTTATTTGGAATAAGAGTGTTTGCAGATGTGATCAAGGTGAGGATCTTGAGACAAGACTATCCTGGATTAGGTCACATACTGTCGAGACCCCACCCCTGACCACTGAGCAGCTCTGCTGAGACTCCACCCCAGCCCCATAGAGAGTGTGAAAGAAGCTAGGATAAATAGAGTCAAGTTGGGGACACCCATCCCTCTCTGAGGGCCAGGCCTGAGGGCCAGTGGCTGCCTCTCTGAGCACTCAACTGGTCACACATCACCACACTTGCCCCCAAGGGCAGCCAGGTGGCAGATGGACACTGCTAGATGGGGGCTGGGGGTGCAGGTGTACCCCAGGCTGAGGCCAGAGATGTCCTTGTCCTCGGGGTCCCACCCATGAACAGCCCAGCAAGGTTCAGCCCACCCTGCCCAGCAACTCTCCTCCAAGTGTCTCGTTACTTTCTGCTTGAGGCAGGGAGGGACAGGGGAGGGGGAGGACACTACAGATTTTGACAGCCCTTCCTCCTGCCAACAGGCTTGGCCATCCCAAAGGGCCACCCTGCCCGCAAACTCAGCTCCCCATGTGTGGGGGGAGCCTGAGACCCTAGTTGGGCGGAGGGGAAGAGGCTGGAGTTCCAGAAGCCGCAGTGCCCTGCCAAGGAAACCTCAGCCCCACCAGACGGCATTTAATTTCTATGTGAATCAAATTCAAAACAAATTCCAGCACTGAGACACTGGTTCTGAGATTAACCCTCAATTCTCCTGCAGCCTGTGGCCTCCCACCCAGCACGTGGAGGGCAGAGATAGTGTGGGCAGAGACACTGACAGGGTCCGGGGCTTCCAAGGGCTCTACCGTCACCCAATACCCAGCATGCCAAGGAGGCCAGGACAGGAGGCTGTGGACAGGAAGCCATGGGCAGAGGGCAGCCCCATGTGGACAGGCCATTCACACTGAGGTAGGGGCCTCATGTCTATAATGGTTGTCATCTCCGTTGGCTGGGAGAGCCTCGGGACCCCGGCTTCCCCACCTCACAAGGCCCCAATATTCCAGGGCACAAAGGGCTCTTTTTCAGCCCTCAGTTCCATCACTGACCAGCCACCCAAGCAGAGCTTCTCGCCCAGGTCCAGCCACCCTAGAAGTCAGCTGGTAGACATATGACTGAGCAAACTCCAGGACACTGGGACCCACAGCACTGCCTAAGAGAAATGTCCCTGTCCACACTTGGTGGCCCCCAGAGAAAACAGAACCTGCAAACCCTGAAGACCTCTAGTTTACTGGTGGTTCTTCAGGAGCAGGATGCTGAAGCCCAGAGTGGAAGCTGTGGGATCCCAGCTTCACTGATGGGTGAGAGGAAAGGATGAGCAGCAGTGGCTTCATGGAGGAACCAGAGTGGCCCGACAGCCTCTGTGTCCCAGTCACCAAACCCCAGGCCTCAAAGACAGCTACAGATCCACGGGGATGTCACATGAAGAGATAAGTAGGACACCAGGCAGGTGCTTGGAAAGCCCCAGAGCCACCTCGATGACAGGCTTTCTTCCTGGAGCTGGCCTACCAGGTGCAGGGCACAGACAGGGTGGCCGGGCTGGAGGAAGCAGCTGTGACATGCTCTGATCTGGGAGCCGCTGGCAGCCTCTCCACACAGGCCAGACCACTTCCCTGGCCACATCTACCTCAGGTATCGCTAAGAAAAACAAACGCAGCTTGAGGCTTGCCTTTTTCCATTCCCTCGTCCGGCTGCTGGTCTCCAGGTGCAGCGCCTGCCAGCTGGGCGGCCGTGCTTCCTCCTGCGGCCAGAGGCACCAGGCCAGCAGAGAACCACTGGGAGGGGCAGGGGAGGACGCGGGCTGGTCCTCGGGTCATAGAACCCGGCGGCCTCATGCCACCCAGGTCGGGGGCTACCCTTCTGTGGCAGCCCCAGCACAGCCACCTGCCAACCAGACTGGCCCAGCCCACAGACATCCCTTAGTGATTAGCCCTCTCAAGAAAGCAGGCTGGTCATCGCCCAGCCCAGGCCACCAGGCCTGCAGTACAGCCAGCCACTCTGCCCCACCCTCATCCGGCAGAGCCCCGAGCTTTCACCTCACACCTGCACCCTGGGGACTCCAGGAAGCCTTCCACCCCTTAGCACAATGCCCACGCCACTCGAAAAGTTAGCTTCTAAATGTCCAGGTTGGTGGTCTGCTGCACCTGGCCCACCATCCATGCACCCAAAGTCAGCAGGTATGGGCACAGCAGGCAGAGGTCAGAGCCAGGGGGAGCAGAGGGCTGCCTACCTGGTGAATGAGTACCTCAAACCCTACACTGGGCTCCTGGACCCAGAACCAGAGCGAAGGGACCACCACAGGCCTCCAGTGGAGCACAGCTGGAGCGGACTCCATGAGGGACCCTCCTGGCCTCCTCAAACATGAGCTCTGGTTACAGTAAAGAATGATGCTACTGGGCTGTCCTCTGGCTTCCTAGAAAAGTTGACAGCTAAGGCCAACCTGGAGCATGGAGGCCCTGCTCCCCACTTCCCAGAGGCTTGTCTCCAAGTGGGGCCTGACCTTACCCACTTTCCCCAGACAACTGTGCCTCCTCCTAAAGCCCCCTCCCCAACACTCACCCCCAGCCCAGTGAGAGGAGTAGGTACCACAGGGGTACCCGCCACCTGCAGGGACAATACACAAAGGGAGCTAGTAGTGCTCCCAAGCCAGGATTAAGAGGGCCCAGTGCTGGCCCCTGACAGGTGTCATTTTTCTGCGACCAGGTGATCCGAGCCAGACCCTTATCAGCTCATCACTCCTCCTGAGTCCAGGGCCCACAGCCCAAAGGGAGGAATCGTGTGTGCAGATTCTTTCCCAGGAGAAAATCTACCCACACACTTCTCCCATTGTCCTCAACATCGAGAGGCCCCTGGGCAGGCGGCAGGCAGCGCCCTTGGCTAGGGCCACCTTGGAGTCAACCCACCTGGGAGACCTCAGTCCCTCTGATGGCCTCGGGGTCCCTGGGCCATGGGTACTGGCAGAATCCCCCCTCCTTCAAAGGCTGGAAACCAGGTCCCTCCACACACCACCCCCCATCCTCCCTTGACCTGAGTGTGCCCCCCCCCCCCAGCCAGAAGCCCTACCCTATATACCCCTTGCCTGACATTTGGAGGTCTCACCCACAAAGCCACATCCAAGGGGTCTTGACAGTCTCCCTGTGGCCCCTTGATAGTCCTAGACATGGTGATAAGGTCCTTCTCATGGGTCCCCCTCCCCTCCTCCTCCCCTCTCCCTCTGCCACTGCTCCTGATGCAAAACTACTCTCTTGACACCAGGCATGTGGCCACATGGACCCTCCAGATGGACTCCTCAGAGCGCTCTGCTCTCCATGGCCTCTCCCCCAAACTCTGGTGCCCAAAGCACTGGAGTTAGGTCCAGGGCCACAGTGGCAAGGACAGGAGCAAGATTAGACCAGCTGTCCAACCACCCCCAATCCAGATGGCCACCGGCTGTGGCAGAACGTCTGCTCACACAGCTGAGGGAGCCAGGTGGCCGTGGCTTCCTCCTCACCTCAGGCCCCAGCGCAAGGCCTGCACACAGCACCACCCGTCATGAGGCCCCAGCCCAGAGTCCCATCCTGGCCCCATACTCTCACCTGCCTCTATCTGGTCTCTGTATTGGGGGGCCAGGGCAGAGTCCCCCAAGGACTGTGAAGAGGATCAGGGCAAACTGGGGATCAGGGCAGGGTGGCCCCCCAGAGCAGACTGGCTGGGAGAAGGGAGGAAGGAGGACAAACATTGGAGACCATAGATGCAGGAAGTTGCTGGTGCCCCCAAAGGATCTCCTCAGTCTGCTGCCTGCCCCTTCCACCTGTCTCCCCACTCCTGCCCAGACTCACCTGGGAGACAGTCCCTCTAATGGCCTCAGGGTCCCTGGGCCATGGGTACTGGCAGAATCCCCCCTCCTTTGAAGGCTGGAAACCAGGTCCCTCCACACTCCATCCTCCCTTGACCTGAGTGTGCCCACCCTACCCCCCCCACCCCCCGCAGCCAGAAGCCCCACCCTACATACCCCTTGCCTGACTTTTGGAGGTCTCACCCACAGGCCCACATCCAAGGGGTCTCAACAGTCTCTCTCTAACCCCTTGGTAGTCCTAGACATGGTGATAAGGTCATTCTCATGGGTCCTCCCCTCCCTCCACTCCTGGTGCAACACTACTCTGTCCTGATTACTCCCTCCCCAGAGTGCTCTGCTCTCCATGGCCTCTCCCCCAAACCCTGGATCCAGGCACGGTTGTCCTGAGGTGTGTCTCCATGGACAGCACCTTCCTGACTATCATCCAAACTCCTGACTGTTAGCTCCAGGCACCACCACTCCTGTCCCCCAGCCACGGAATTACCTCCCTTACTGCCAGTCCAACCCTGGTCACCCACAGGCAAGCCTCAGCCCCCAGCGCCACACACAGCCCCCTATGCCCCACTGGAGCTGTCCCATTTTCTTGGCAGCACCTTAACTTGCTCCTCACCCCCTCACAGGCCCATGGTGCAGCTTCATCACTCTATACCAGGTCTGCTCCTCTGGTCCCAAGAAACTGCCCTCCCTCTCCCCTCCAGGGACCAGCTCAGTACCCCACCTCTGAGAAGCCAGCAAGCGTGCAGCCACATGGACCCTCAGTTGGGCCCTAGGCTAGGTGTATGGAGAAGCAGAGAGAGCCCTCACCTTCCTGACCTTGCACACACAGCCCCATAATAGCAGCCCCTCCAGAGTGCCACCTCAGAATAGTGTTGGGGCAACCTCTTCAGCCAGGGCCCCCACCAGGCCCCCAGACCACTCTAGTAACCCAATAATCACCTGCACCCTGGCTCCCCACGCAGTCAGGGCTGGGGACAGCACTATGAAGAACTGTGAAGGCAGCCTCTGTGTGCAGGAGCCAGACAGTGTGCTGAAAGAAAGCAGGTTCTCCTCAGTCCAAGTAAGATCCTGAATATATAAAGTACTCTTACAACTCAACAACAAAAAGAGAAACTCAACCAAAAATTGGGCAAAGGAACGGAATAGACATTTCTCCAAAGAAGACACACAGATGTCCAACAAGCCCGTGAACGCTTCACCAGGAATGTGCAAATAAAAACCACAGCAAGAAAGCAGTCACACCCACCAGGATGGCTAGAATAAAAATAATTAAAAGTTATAAAACCAGAGAATAACAATCATTGATGAGGATGTGAGGAAACTGGAGGCTTTGTTCACTGCAAGTGGGAATGTGACACGATGCTCCCACTGTGAAGTACAGTTTGGTGGTTCCTCAAAATATTAAATATAGACTTATCATGTGACCCAACAATTCCACTTTAGTGTATACCCAGAAGAATTAAAAACATACGTCCACAAAAAAACTTGTACACAATGTTCACAGCAGCATTGCCCACAATAGCCAAAAGGTGGGAACAGTCCCAATATCAACTGAACGGATGGAGAAAAACTGCATGTGTCCATCCAGTGAAATATTTTCAGTCACAGAAAGGAACAAAGCACTAACACACACTATAACATGGATGAATATTGAAAATGATATGCTCAGTGAAACAAGCCAGACACAAAAGGCCACATATCGTATGATTCCATTTCTATGAAACATCCAGAATAGGCAAATCCAGAGACAGAAAGTGGATTAGTGGTTGCCAGGGCTGGGGGTGGGGCGGTGGGATATGAGGTTTCTGGGATGATGAAAATATTCTGGAATTAGATAGAGTGCTGGCTGCATAGCCTTGTGGATGAACTAAAAACCACTGAACTGCTATAACAGGGTAAATTTACAGGATATGAGTTACATTTCAATAACAAAAAGAGCCTCACACCCAGTTGGCCCCCAGAGGGCCTTAACTGCCTTTCAGACCTGCTCCAATGCCCCTCACATGCCAATGCCCACCCAGGCTAGGGGAGTCCTCAGTGCCACGCCTGGTGCTGCCTCCTCCACGCAGGCCTCCAGGCAGCCTGAACCAGAGATGTGGGACCAGCCTGCAGACCTCACAGGAGGGCCCCACCTCCCCAAGCCAGCCTATAAATGCTTCCTGCAGAATGTGGGGTGGGGCACTAACACTATGAGACAGCCTCAGGGCTCATGCCACCCCTCCCTACTTCTTTTAAAGAATAACCAAGGTAGAAGCCACAGGCCTCCACTCATCTGGGGCAGCACTATGATGCAGGTCTAGCAATCTCCCTGGGGGGGGGGGGGGGTCTCTTTGAGGGCTGCCTAAGCAAACATCAGGATCTCTAAGAAATGGACAGCAAAGTGTCTAGGAGCCAGGCACAGTTCTCAAAAAGCCCCAGACTCAGCCCCTGGCTGCCCGCTCAGGAGGCAGAAGGGCCTTTCCCCTGGGGTCTGCAGAGTCCCTTCCTCAACAGGTTTCAGCACACACCTGAGGACAAGGCCAAGAAAGGGGCCAGGTGCTGGTGCTCTCCATCCCAATGCAGGCCAAAGCTTCCAGCCCACCCAGGTCCATGAGTGTGTATCCCAAATTCACCAAGAGACTCAGGGCAGCCCTCCTTTTGGGAGCCAGGCCCCCCCCCCCTTTCCAAGAGGGCATCTGGCCAAGAAGTCTAGGCCCCCCAGCGCAGGCATCTCCAAAGCCCCTGGAGAACCAGATGGAAATGCCACCTGCTAATCATGCCTGAGAAGAAGAGCCAGGCCTAAGAGGAGAGCCAGTGGGCGGCCTGGAAGGTCCTGCCTAGTGGCCAGAGGCCAGAGGAGGGCAGCAGGAGCAGGGCAGCAGCTCATGGGTTGGGTTGCAGCCTCAAGGAGGGGGCAGGGAGGACTCCCACCACCCACGTGACCCTCCCCCAGGCCAGCCTCTCTGGGTTTCTGGGCTGTAACTGGAGCTGCCCTGACTGTGAGCCTCGGTGCCAGGCAGAGATTTCGGAGAGGGGGAAGGGATAAGCGGGCCTGGATCAGGTCCTTCCTCCTGCTCCCTCTGCCCTGTGCAGCGCATTGAGAGGCCTCCTGGCTCCAGACAGACCCTGCCTCCCTTGGGCCATCTCCTCCTCCCTCTCCCTCTGGCTTCTGCCCCTTTGCTGGGCCAGGTGAAAGGACCCTAGAACCCCAGCCCAGCAGGTCACCGTGAGCCAAAGAGGCAGAGCCTCCATACACAGTAGCATAAAACAGAGTGTGTGTTGCCCCCTGTCCTCCTCCCAGGACTGGCCCTTCCTGAGCAAAAAGCAGGGCAAAGTCAGCTGGCCGGAGGACCCATGGTGTGCCAAGCTTCCCCCACATGCTACATGTCCACCAGGACTTTTCTCTGAGAGGGAGCTAAAATACACACACTAACAGCTCAAAGACTTCCTCAGAGGCAGAGTGCAGGGAAATCGGAAAGAGGGATGCTGGGGGGGCGGGGGGGGGGGGGCGTAGCTGGGAGCCAAGATCCTAACCTCCCCCTGACTGATCTTCCCCAGGAGGAGTGGGCAGCAGCAGAGCCTAGGCAAAGCACAGCTGGGGCAGACAAGCCAGAGCAGACAAGCCCGGGGTGTGTCTGGAGCCTGGGGAACAGACCTGTGGCTGGGCCAGGACAGCAAGAAGGCACAGCTGGCTGACAGGCCAGTGTGACTCACCCATGGACCTGCGGCCAGACGGCCATCCTCTGACCCTCCCTCTGCCCATGAGGGCGAGGTGAAGGCTGCACAGATGGCGCGCAGGGGTGTGCCAGCCTCCACACAGCCTGGGCCCCAGACAGGGCCAGACCCACCAGCAGCCAGGAGAGGGCCTTGGGGTGGGGGCTCCAGATAAGACACGGAGCTGACCCCGAAAGACAACCCAGGAGAAAGGAACAGAAGGAGAAGGAGGGAGCAGGGGACACAAAGGAAAAGTTTCCCATGAAAATATTTTATTTTCTTTGAGAACAGGATACACCTGCAGGGCTCCTCGCCCAGTCGGCCTCTCCCCGCCCTGGCGGTGCCACATTTCTGGACCAACAGGGCCCTCTGCCGGCCAGGCCACCGCCTGCCGGCGCGGGGGCCAGGGGCTAGGGAACAGGTGAAGGGTGAAGGGCGGAGGGTGGCAGCGGGGCGCGGCAGAAGGGAAGAGCACCTCGGACAGGTGCCAGGCCGAGAGAATGGGCCATAGCTTCAGGGTCGGTGCGGGGGGAGGGGGCAGAGGAGGCGGAGAAGGGTCGGAGGGCTCCCCTAACGATGCCACCCCAAACTTAAGTGTGCCCATATGCGTATCGCAGCGAGGGTCCCCAAAGGTCGCTGGGTTGTATGTCCCAGATAGGGGAGCGAGGAGTGAGGAAGGGCAGGAAGAAACCGCGGAGAGGGGCGCGCGGAAACCATGCGCACTGCTGCTGCTCAGGAGGAGCGCACAGCGCAACGACCCCCAAGACGGCGCGGAACAGCGTTCACGGCCCCGCTGGGCCCGGCGCTCCGGCCGGTCCCACAGACGCGCTCCCGCGAGCCGGGGCAAGGGAGCGTCAGAAGCAAAGCGCAAGAAAAATAAATTCCTCCGGCTTGGAGTTATTTTTTTTTCCTTTGGGGCTCAGTACAAGGAACATCTGGATTTTGTACGTATTTTTTTGTTGTTGTTAAATTAACTTCTCGAGGAGAGAAAGGAGGGGGAAGCTGCAAAGGGGGTGGGTGGGCAGGGGCTGGGAGGTTCCAGTCGTTTGGCAAGAACTCAGCGGCCTAAGGGAACCGGGACCACACCTTGGTCCCCGAGTTCCAGGGAGCCCGGCGCTTGGCTGCGGCCGCGACAACGACGACTCCGGAGTCACGGAGGACAGCAGCCTCACGCCAGCCCGTCAGGTACTCGGGCCCCGGTCCCCACGCCGCGCAGCGGGGACACGGACTCGCCGACCCAGCGACGCGCGCACCGCAAACAAACAGCTCCAGGCAACCCGGCAGCCCCCGCCGGCCGAGCCCCGTGCACCTGGTCGCGAGCCCCGCGCCGCCCCCGCCCCCGCCCCCGCCCCGGGCCTGCCCGCCCGCCCGCCCTCCGGGCCGCCAGGCACCTACCCGAAGTAGGCGGCCGAGGGGCGCAGCGCGGCCAGCAGCAGCGTCAGCGCGAAGGCCACGGCCAGCCAGCGCGCCAGCAGGGGCCCATCCAGCATCTTGCCGCGCCACGGCGGCTGACCATCGCGCTCCTGGCCCCGCGCAGGGCGCCCCGCGGCCGCCGCCCTCTTATAGCGCCCGGAGCGCCAGGCCGGGGGCGGGGCCGCCAGCTGGGCCCGGCCCGCCCCGCCCGGGGAGGGATCACGCCGGCGCCGGGGGCGGGCCGAAACCCGAGCCAGCCCGCCGCCGCCGCACCGCCTGCCGGCCCCGCGGGCCTCGGAGCGCACCCGGCGCTCGCGGAGGGGAGGCGTGCGAGGGGCGGTGGGACCTCGGGACCGGCGGGAGGGGCGGGAGCACGCAGAGGGCCGAGGGAGAGGACGCGCTCCCCGGCGGCCGTGGAGGCGGAGCCGGGGCGGAGCGTAGGCGGCCCGGGAGGAGACAGGGGTGAGGGTGGGGTGGGGCGAGCACTGGCTGGGCGGCGGGCGGCGGGCGGCGTGAGAGCAAGGGGTGGGAACGTCGGGGGAGCTGTGGGGAGAACTCGGGGCTGCGGCGGTGGTAGGGTGGGCCGGAGCGGGCCCGGGGTGGAGCTCGAGGTCGGGACGCCGGGGGTTAGGGCTGCTAGGGACCCGGTGTCAAGCCCGAACTGAATGGAGTCGGTCCGCTCCCCGGGGAGTTTGGAGAAAAGGGAGCCGAACAGCAGGTGATGTCCGCGCCCTTGGCGAAACCTGACCGCTCAGGAAGCGAGGGGCGGGGTTAGAGGCGCTGATCCCTGGTCTGTTGGCCTGGGAATTGGGCTACCTGGCCATCTCAGGCCCCAGCCGAGAGGCTCAAGCTTTTGGGACCTCTGTCTCCCCATCCTTAAATCGAAGATGAGGTAGAGGCTAAGGTCATAGTCACTGCTGATCCTCTGGGAGAAGGGGCCTCTAGGGGACGAGGGGAAGGCCTAGAGTTGGTAGAGGCAGAAAGGAGAGATGGAGCCACTTTTGAAGCAAATCGTGTCACACCGAGACACCCAAATCTAAATTAAAACAGATATATTAGCAGATACAGGAGGGGGTATGGCATCAAGGAGAATCTTTACAAGCCTCCTGGGCTAGGGGTTTCCCCTGTCCTGCGGGGAGGAGAGCATGGCTCTGAGTCCCGCTGAGCTGCACTGGATGCCCACACAATGTTGGCAGCCTTTAGATGACAGTGAGGGGCCCGGAGACTGGGGCAGCGGGGCAGAATGTAGCTCCCTATCAGCATCTGAACATGGAGAACCTGCCTTCAGGCCCAGTGCCCTCAGTCCTTGGTGACCTGTCTCTGGATGAGAGGCAAAGCAAGGGGGTGGAAAACGCACTTCTCAGTGGTCCAGGAGCAGGACATTCAGTTCCTGCCTCTCCCGGAAGGCCATCCAGGTGAGCATGCTTTGTCCTCCTGGGGAGCTTCTGGTGCATGCCTGGGTGAGGGGTGGGCAAATCATTCTCTCTCTCCGCCTGTTTCCCCATCTGAGACCCATCAACCTCCAGGGAGTTGTGGCTCTTTCTAAGCTGCAATGTCATGTTATGGAAGCCCTGCCATGGCTTTGCCTCTCCATGGGTGTGACAGCCTGTCATTCCTCACTCCAGAGACCCTTCTGTGGGAGGAGGTTCTCCCTTGCCCACTTGGTCACCTCACCAACAGGCTAGCACAAGAGAGAGAGCTCCAGCCCACCCAGGCTGCAGGCCTGGGGGCACCCTGCCCTCCCCACCACAGCCGGCACAGCCTACAGTGCCTTCACCTGAAGGCCTGGCCCCACACCCGGGAAGTGTGAGGCATGGCGTCGGGGGCACAGAGTGATGACATGTTTAAAGGCACTGAGATGTCGTCCAAGAAAAATGAAGTGTGAGATTGTAAATGTGTGTCTGGAAGGCACTGCCGGCGTTACTAGTACAGAACTCCCTTCTTTGAGAGCTCAGGGTTCTTGTTAGCTGCCTAGTGAGTGTGAGCAAGGCAGCCACCTGAGGCCCAGCCTGGGACCCATGGGCAGCAGCTGTACAAGGGTCTGGAAAGATGAGCACCTCCTGTGGACTCTGAAAGGGGAAGGCCACCATGGTCCTGTCAGCTCAGCCAGCCCTAAGCAGCTCCGCTGTACCCCATTTGAAACCCCAGATATCAGCAGAAGAGGGGTTCCAGCCAAAACCGGTTTGGCTCAGTGGATAGAGCGTCGGCCTGCGGACTGAAGGGTCCCAGGTTCGATTCCGGTCAAGGGCATGTACCTGGGTTGCGGGCACATTCCCCAGTAGGAGATGTGCAGGAGGCAGCTGATCGATGTTTCTCTCTCATCGATGTTTCTAACTCTCTATCCCTCTCCTTTCCTCTCTGTAAAAAATCAATAAAATATATTTTTAAAAAAAAGAAAAAAAAAGAAGAGGGGTTCCAAGAGACCCCTTCAGCGTGGAACAAGGCCTACAGAAGAACCAGGCTTTACCAGGCCACATGGTGGAGGCAGCGCCCAATGCAGGCAACATTGGGTACACCTGAGTTCCGGGAAAGCCGCCTCAGCCCCTGCCCCTGCACCTGGGGAGATGGCAACTGGTGGAGATGGTACCACCAGCTACCCCCACCTCATCTGGACCTTGGACACAGCCAAGCCTTAAACCCCACAGTCCATCAGGCCTGGCTGCTTTGCCCCATTCCTGCCTGCATTCTAACCCTCCCCTCGCCCAGTGACTGGGCCGGTGGGAAGAGTGAAGGTGGCCCTCAAGGCACCTGTGGAGTCCAGCCCTCTCTAGAGGGTACCTTAAGGTTCCCACCTTTGTGCCTGTAGCTACTGCCTCCCCCACACCCAGTCCAGTCCATCTATGCTAACTCTGGTCACCTGTAACACCTCCCCTGGCCACTCCGCTTCTGTCCAGGCTGGAGAAGGAAAGTGAATTCATGGAGAACAGCTATTGATAAGCCAGCACCTGCTCAGTTGATCCTGGATGGTCAACTGAGGTCCAGAGAACTCCTGCTGAAGGGCACAGGGCAAGCTTTGGGGCAAATGCCTGAGCCCAGCTTCCTGCTTTCCCAGCTCAGGCCCCTCAGAGACCATCTCACTGGCCTCAGGCACAGCATGAGGATGTTGAGAGACACCCCCAAGAGCAGATGTCTCTCAACAAGCATGGTGTGCTCTGGGCAATGGCAACGTGGCCCTACATCAGAGAAGCTGAGCTTTAGGCTTCCTTCATCCCTGTGGCCACCAGGCCTGCCTGGCACAGACTGGCTGGCCAGGAGAGGACAAGTTGGCAGGGACTACAGCTGCCCTGCACAGAGTAAGGCAGACAAGGAATGGTCCAGGCTGGGCTGGGTTTGTCTCCGCCCTGCACACTTGCCTAACAAGGGTTAGAACATGCACAGCCCCAAGAGGGCCACATGGGTGCCCAGAAGTGCTATGTGCTCTGAAGCAGAGCCCATTCAAGGGTGAAAAGCATAAAGGCAGCAAGCCATGAATGCTGACCAGACCCGGTGTGTTTGCAAATGTCCATGAGACCTCAGCCCTGTGAGCTGCTGGGGTCAGCACAACAGGTCCTGAGCGTGTTGACACAGGGAAGGGCCTGACCATGCAGAAGGCTGCCAAGGCCTCATCAAACAGCAAAGTCCTGCTAAGTCAGGGGTGGCCAGCATGATATCAGGCTGGATGAGGGCAAGCTACCCAACATATATGGTACAATAGTGAGGCCTCAATGGTCCTTTCAGAGACCTCTCAGTCACCTCTTTCTCAGGCCAGAGAGAGCGGAGGGGACAGGACAGGAGGTCCACCTTCCCAGTTGGCTGAGATGGCCATGTTGCCAGGCTGCTGCCTGGGAGGGGGAGCAGTTCTCCCAGGTGGTCTGGGAGAGTGGGTGAACAGCCACTTATCAGGAAGCATTGCCTAATTGGGAAGGTTTATGGGGCCAGGCAGGGGGTCTCCCTGGGGGAGACAGCGAAAGCCACTTATGAGTCATTTGAAACTGAGCTGGACAAAGAGCTCAAGGAGAAATGATCCCACCCAGGCTGCCAGTCTGGGCAGAATGAGCTCATGGGCTGTGGAGCATGCGTGCTTCCATGCATGTGTGTGCGGTGTGTGGCTGAGCGGGGTGGGGAGGGGGGAGAACACTGGTGCTCAAACAGCTGGGACTGGGAATTGGAGCCCAGCAGGGCCTTCACCATAGCCCTCTCCCTGCATGGCCAGGCTGCCCCCTGCAGGTTGGCAAGGAAAAGGCCCAGCATGTAGTCTAGCGTCCTGGTCCAGCATCCAGTTCAGCATCCTGGTCCAGCACGAACACCCCCTCTGGACATTGCCCAACATAGTACCTTTCTTGGGACAGATGCCAGATAGATGTGGAGGTTATTCACGATGGGACACTGTTCATATCGTCTTGTCCTCTGTGAAACACATGTTGGAGACTGGATATATGATACGCAATTTTTAACGTATTTCAAAAGTTTTAAAACATTGTTTTGAGAGAAATGTAGATTCGCATGCAGTTGTAAAAAATAAAGAGAACCTTTGTACCCATCACCCATTTCCCCCAATGGTAGCATCTTGCAAAACCTTAGAACAATATGCCAGGAAATTGATACTTGCTACATGCACTCATCTGTGTGCACATGCATAGTTCTGTGCACTTTTATCACACGTGGAGGTTTATATGTCTACCACCATAGTCATACTGAATATCTCCATCAGCACAGGATCCCTCATACTCCTCCCCCTACCTCCTGGCATGCTAATCTGCTATCACTTGTATGTTCAAAAATGCTATATACCTGGAATCATACAGTATGTAACCTAAGATTGGCTTTTGCATTGAGCATAATTCTCTAGAAATTCACCCAGGCTGTCAAACGTATCCATAGTTCCTGTTTATTGCTTCAAAGCAATTCACTGTATGGATGTCCCATAGTCTGTTTAACCATTTGCCTGTTAAAAGACATCTGGGTTGCATCCAGTTTCGGCTACTACAAACAAAACTACTGTAAACATTAATGTACTAGTACAGGGTTTGTGTGAACATGGGTTTTGTTTCTCTGGGACTAATGCCCAGGAAGGCAATAGCAGGGTAAGGTGGTTGCATGTTCAGTTTTGTAAGAAACTGCCAAACTGTTTCCAGGCAGGCTGACCATTCACTCCCATCAGTAGTGTGTGAGTGGTCTAGTTTCTCACCTCCTCATCAGCACTTGGGTTGTTGCTGTGTTTATTTTAGTCATTCTGATAGAGGGTAGTGGTATATAATTGTGGTTTTAACTTGCATTTACCTAGCGGCTAGTGATGTTGAATATTAATGATCTTTATCTGCTATCTGTATCTCTTTGGTGAAATGCTTGCTCATCTTTTGCCCATTCGCTTCTTGGATTATTTTATATTGAGTTTTGAAAGTTCTTTATATATTAAAGGTATGATTCTTTTGTCAGATGCCTGCTTTGCAAATATTTTCTCCCAATCTGTAGCTTGTCTTCTCATCCCCTTCCTATGGGCTTTTGTAGAGCAAAACTTTTTCATATTGATGAGGTTTATCAATGGGTTTTTTTCCATTGGTGATGTCTAAACTACTTTGCCTAGCCTAAGATTCTAAAGATTTCTCCTTTTTAAAATACAAGTTTAATGTTTTTATGGTTTACATTTAAGTCCATGACCCATTTCAAGTCAATTTTTTTCTAAACTGTGAGGTTTAGATCGAGGTTCTTTTTTTTGGCCAGTTGCTTCAGCACCATTCGTGGGAAAGGCTCCTTTCTCCTCTGAAGCGCTTTTGCACGCATGTCAAAGATCAGTTGTGATGTCTGTGTGGGCCTCTTTGTGGCTTCTGTTGCCTTCCATTCGTCTCTGTGTGTGTTTCTCAGTGTGTGACAACACACTGTCTTTTTTGTTAAATATATTTTTATATCTTTCAGAGAGAAAGGGAGAGGGAGAGAGAGAAACATCATTGATGAGAGAATCATTGATCTGCTGCCTCCTGCACTGGGGATCGAGCCCACAATCCAGGCATGTGCCCCAACCGGGAATCGAACCATGACCTTCTGGTTCATAGATTGATGCTCAAACACTGAGCCACGCAAGCCAGGCCCACACTGTCTTTTTTTTAAAATTAAATTTATTGTTGAAAGTATTACATAGGTTTCCTTGTTCCCCCCAATGACACCTTCTAGCCCGCCCACAACCCCTCTTCAACCTTCCACCCCCCTTTCAAGGCTTTCACCATCCTGTTGTCTGTGTCCATGAATTATGCATATACGCAAGTTCTTTGGTTGATCTCTTCCCATCTACCCACCCTCCGCTGCCTTTCCTCTGAGTTTTCCCAGTCTGTTCCATTCTTTCAAGTCTCTGGATCCATTTGGTTAAACAGCTTATTTTGTTCATTAGATTCCACATATGAGTGAGATCATGTGATACTTGTCTTTCTCTGACTGACTTACTTTGCTTAGCATAATACTCTCCAGGTCCCTCTATGCTGTCTCAAAGGGTAAGAGATCCTTCTTTTTTATTGCTGCACAGTATTCCATGGTGTGAAGGGATCACAGCTTTTTTATCCACTCATCTACTGATAAGCTCTTGGCTGTTTCCAGATCTTAGCTATTGTAAATTGTGCTGCTATGAACATAGGGGTGCATACATTCTTTCTAGTTGGTGTTTTGGGTTTCTTAGGCTATATTTCTAGAAGTGGGATCTCTGGGTCAAATGGCAGTTCCATATTAAATTTTTGCGGAAACTCCACAGTGGCTGCACCAGTCTGCATTCCCACCAGCAGTGTACTAGGGTTCCCTTTTCTCCACATCCTCACCAGTACTAGTATTTGTTGATTTGTTGATGGTAACCATTCTGACGGGTGTAAGGTGATAACTCATTGTAGTTTTAATTTGCATCTCTCTGAGGATCAGTGAATCTGAGCATTTTTTCATATGTCTCTTGGCCTTTTGTATGTTCACTTTGGAGAAGTGTCTATTTAGGTCCTTTGCCCATTTTTTAATTGGATTCTTTGTCTTTCTTTTGTTAACTTGTATGAGTTCCTTATATATTTTGGTTATTAAACCTTTATCAGATGTATCATTACCAAATATGTTCTCCCATACAGTGAGCTCCATTTTCATTTTATTAAATGGTTTCTTTTGCTGTGCAGGCACTTTTTATTTTGATGTAGCCCCATTTGTTTATTTTCTCCTTAGTTTCCTTCGCCCTAGGAGATGTATCCATAAATATATTGCTACGAGAGATGTCTGATATTTTGCTGCCTATGGTTTCTTCTATGATTTTTGTGGTTTCATGACTTACATTTAAGTATTTTATCCATTTTTAGTTAATTCTAGTGTATGGTGTAAGTTGGTGGTCTGGTTTCACTTCTTTGCAAGTATCTGTCCAATTATCACCATTTATGGAAGAGACTGTCTTGACTCCATTGTATGTTCTTGCCTCCTTTGTCAAATATTAATTGAGCATAATGGCTTGGGTCAATTTCTGAGATCTCTGTTCTGTTTCATTGCTATATATGCCAGTTCTTGTGCCAGTACCAGGCAGTTTTGAGAAAAGTGGCTTTGTAGTATAACTTGATATTTGGTATTGTGATCCCTCCAACTTTGTTCTTCTTTCTCAAGATTGCTGAGGCTATTTGGGGTCTTTTTTAGTTCCATATAAATTTTTGGAGTATTTGTTCTAGATCTGTGAAATATGCCATTGAGATTTAAATAGAGATTGCATTGAATCTGTAGATTGCTTTGGGTAGTATGGACATTTTAATGATGTTAATTCTACCAACCCATGAACACGGTATGTTCTTCCACTTGTTTATATCTTCCTCTATCTCTTTTTTCAATGTCCTGTAGTTTTTCGAGTGCAAGTGTTTTACCTCTTTGGTTAAGTCTATTCATAAGTGTTTTAATGTTTTTATTGCAATGGTAAATGGGATTATTTGTTTAGTGTCTCTTTCTGAGAATTCATTCTTGGAGTATAAAAATGCCATCAATATTTGGATGTTTATTATGTATCCTGCTACATTGCCAAATTCATTTATTAAATCTAGTAATGTTTTGGTGAAGTCTTTAGAGTTTTCTATGTACAATATCATGTCATCTGCAAATAATGAGAGTTTTACTCCCTCCTTTCCAATTTGAATGCTTTTATTTCTTCTTCTTGTCTTATTTCTGTGGCTAGGAATTCCAGGACTATGTTGAATAAGAGCAGTGAAAGTGAACATCCCTGTCTTGTTCCTATTCTTAGGGGAAATGGTTTTAGTTTTTGCCCATTGGATATGATGTTGGCTGTAGGTTTGTCACATATGCCCTTTATTATGCTTAGATATGATCCCTCTATTCCCCCTTTGCTGAGAGTTTTTATCAAAAATTGGTGTTGTATTTTGTCAAATGCTTTTTCTGTATCTATTGATCTGATCATGAGATTTTTCTATTTCAGGTTGTTGTGATGTATCACGTTTATTGATTTGTGAATCTTGGACCAGTCTTGTATCCCTGGAGTAAATCCCACTTGGTTATGATGTATGATCTTTTTAATATATTGCTGGATCCGATTTGCTAATATTTTATTTAAGATTTTAGCATCTATGTTCATCAGGGATATTGGCCTATTTCTCTGGTTTTGGAATTAGGATAATGCTGGCCTCATAAAAAGGGCTTGGAAGTGTTCCTTCCTCTTGGATTTTTTGGAATAGTTTGAGGATATAGCTGTTAGTTCTTTGAAAGTTTGGTAAAGCTCCTCTCTGAAGCCATCTGGATCAGGGCTTTTGTTTGCTGGTAGTTTTTTGATGACTGCTTCTATTCATCAGTTGTTATTGGCCTATTCAGGTTTTTTTATTCTCCTTGATTCGGTTTTGGGAGATTATATTTTTCTAGGAATTTGTCCATATCATCCACATTGTCCAGTTTGTAGGCATATAGTTGTTCATAGTATTTTCTTAACAATCCTATGTATTTCTGTAGTGTCAGAGGTTACTTCTCCATTTTCATTTCTGATTTTTTATATATATTTTTATTGTTTCCAGAAAAGAAAGGAGAAATCGAGAGAAAGAGAGAGAGAGAGAGATCAATGATAAGACAGAATAATTGATCAGCTGCCTCCTGCATGCCCCATACTAGCGATCAAGCCTGCAACCCAGCCATATGCCCCAACGGAGAATCAAACCCTGATCTCCTGGTTCATAGGTTGATGCTCAATCACTGAACCACTCCGGCCAGGCATCATTTCTGATTTTATTAATTTGGGACCTCTCTCCTGGTTTCTTGATGAGTCTGGCTAACAGTTAATCAATCTTGTTTATCTTTTCAAAGAACCAGCTCTTGGTTTCATTGATCTTTTGTATTGTTTTTTTAGTCTCTATGTCATTTATTTCTGCTCTCATCTTTAGTGTTTCTCTCCTTATACTTACTCTGGACTTTTCTTGTTGTTCTCTTTCTAATTCTTTAAGTTGTATGGTTAGATAGTTTATTATTAATTTTTCTAGCTTTTTTGAGATAGTCCTCTAGTGCTATGAACTTCCCTCTCAGGACTGCTCTTACTGTGTCCCAGAGATCTTGGGTCTGTTCACTGTCATTTGTTTTCAGGAAGTTTTTTATTTCTTTCTAGATTTCAGTAGCAACCCATTTGTCTATAATAATAAAAGCATAGTATGCTAATTAGACTGGACAGCCAAACGACCTTCCGGACGTCATTATGGTTGAAGCTACTGCGGTGGTGGCTGAGGCAGAGGCAGTTAGGGGCGATCAGACAGGCAGGCGAACACTTAGGGGTGATCAGGCAGGCAGGCTGAGTGGTTAGGGGTGATCAGGCAGGCAGGCAAGCAGTTAGGAGTGATCAGGCAGGCAGGCAGAGTGGGTAGGGGTAATCAGGCAGGCAGGTGAGTGGTTAGGGGTGATGAGGCAGGCAGGCAGAGGCAGTTAGGGGTGATCAGGCAGGCAGGTGAGTAGTTCGGGGCGATCAGGCAGGCAGAAGCAGTTAGGGGTGATCAGGCAGGCAGGTGAGTAGTTCGGGGCAATCAGGCAGGCAGGCAGGTGAGCAGTTAGGAGCCAGTGGTCCTGG
This sequence comes from Myotis daubentonii, assembly GCF_963259705.1. Lineage (NCBI taxonomy): Eukaryota > Metazoa > Chordata > Mammalia > Chiroptera > Vespertilionidae > Myotis > Myotis daubentonii. The sequence continues at coordinate 7,543,728 of NC_081844.1, read as the reverse complement.
ATTGTGAGAGGGTGCAGGCCAGGCTAAGGGACCCTGAATTTCATGCACCAGGCCTCTAGTTGTTTAATAACATGCTATTTAGCTTCCATGTGTTTGAATGTTTTTTACCTTTTTTACTATAGTTCAGTGGTTCTCAACCTTTCTAATGCCACAACCCTTTAATGCAGTTCCTCATGTTGTGGTGACTCCCAATTTCATTGTTACAAATTGAACATAATTAAAGCATAGTGATTAATCACAAAAACAATATGTAATTATATATGTGTTTTCCGATGGTCTTAGGCGACCCCTGTGAAAGGGTCATTCGACCTCCAAAGGGGTCACGACCCACAGGTTGAGAACAGCTGCTATAGTTGATTTCTAATTTCATTCCATTGTGATCTTAGAAGATGCTTGATATGATTTCAGTCCTCTTGAATTTGTAGAGACTTGTTTTGTGTCCTAACGTGTGGTCTGTCTTTGAAAATGACCCATGTGCACTTGAGAAAAATGTATATTCTGCAGCTTTGGGGTGAAATGGTCTATAAATGTGAATTAAATCCATCTGATCCAGTGTGTCATTTAGAGTCACTGTTTCCTTATTAATTTTTTGTCTGGAATACCTATCCAGTGAAGTCAGTGGGTGTTAAAGTCCCCAATCTAACTATATTGCTGTCGATCTCTTCCTTAAAGTCCTCTAGAAGTTTGGTGTTTTTTTAATGTATTTAGGTGCTCCTATATTGGGTGCATATATGTTTACCAGATAGCTTGCTGAATATAATAATCTTGGTTTCAGATCCTTACTGTTCATTACCTTGAGTACTTCATGCTATTCCCTTCTGACCTGTAGAGTTTCTGATGAGAAATCAGCTGACAGACTTACGGGAGCTCTTTTGTAGGTAATAAATTGCTTTTCTCTTGCTGCCTTAAAGATTCTCTTTGTCTTTTATTTTTGGCATTTTAATTATGATGTGTTTGGGCATAGGCTTGTTTGGGTTCTTCTTGCTTGGGACTCTCTGTGCCTCCTGAATTTGTGTGACTTTTCCCTTCACCAGGTTAGGGAAGTTTTCTGCCATTATTTCCTCAAACACATTATCCCTTGCTTGCTTTCTTCTCCTTCTGGCATTCCTATTATATGAATATTGTTATATTTCATGTTGACCCACAGCTCCTTTAAGCTGTCAGATCATACAATCAGAGAACCAAAAAGAAAAAACAATTGAAAAACAGGAGTTTTCTACCCTGTCTTCTAATTCACCAATCCAATCCTCAGCTTCCCCTAATCTGCTGTTTATTCCTTCCACTGTGTTATTAGTGCTATGTCCTTCTTTATTTCTGACTGGTCTTTTTTCATAGTTACTATATCTTTTCTCATGATGTGGAGCATCTTTGCCATCATTATTCTTGACTCTATATCTGATAAATTTCTTATCTCCATTTTGTTTAGATCCTCTTCTGGAGAATTCTCTTGTTCATTCATTCGGTGGTTGTTGTTTTTTGTTTCTTATCTCCCCATTAGGGTTGCCTGTTTGGGTTTGTGTCTATATATTAGGTAGATCTGCTATGACTCCCAATCTCTAGTGCAGGATTATGTCAGATGCTGTTTCTGACTGACCCTGAGTACCCTGTTTGGAACCATCAGCAATTCACAACTTGGGGTTCCCTCTGCTGGGGCTGCTTGTCTTTGGAAAAGACCAAGACGTGCACCAGGGTCTGTTTTTCCTAACCCTGGGCCCAGAAGGAGATCAGGCAAATACTCAAAGCCTCCAGAGACCCACCTCTGACCCATTCAGACTTGATTAGCCTCAGGCTATCAACCACAGGATCGAGCAAGAGATCTTCCCACAGGATTCAGCAACTGCCTTCCCCCAGGGGGGAAATCGCCTGATAGCAAAGGTCCATGAAGAAAGATGTCCTCTGCAGCATGAGTGAATGACTCAGCACAGAAAACAGGGTGGCTGCCCTCTAAGCTCCAACCCCCGAGCCCCCAACTCTGGACTCTTCTCACACATCTCCAATCCACACTGCTTCCCTCTGCCAGAGCCCAAGATGAGTGGCTGCACACAAAATTTTGTGTGTTGGCCCTTTAAGAGTGTTCCTGCATTTTCACTGTCTCTGGCTGGCAGACAGCAACTCTGCTTTTCACAGCCAGGTGTTATGTGGGCACCTTTACCAGTCTGGTTCTCTGGAACAGGGAGCTCAGCTTGGGGTTTAAACCCCAGAGTTTTTGGTGGGAACCCCCTATAGCTGAGATATCCCTCCAGACCTTCAGCTGTTGTCTGTGGGACCCAGACAACCCTTTTGCATCTCTGCATTTCCTGCCAGTCTCTACGCAGTCTCCACTTTCTGTCCTTAGTTATCAGGGTTCTCTCCAGCTAGTCTTCAGTTGATTTTTCAGGGTGGTGTTTCTATATTTTAGTTTTATTTCGTTTGGTCCAGAAGAGTGTCAGTATAGCTTCCACTTACTCCACTATCATTTTTAAGCCTCTGATACCACACTGTCTTGATTACTGTAGGTGTAAAGCAGCCTTAATGTTGGGTAGAGTGATTCTTCTACCTGTTTTTCAAGACTGTTTATCTGTTCCAGGGCCTGCACCTTACCATATAAATTTTAGAATAAGCTTGTCTGTGCCAACAAGAAGCTTTGCTGGGATTATGATAGGAATCATGCTATACCTGGAGACCAATGTGGGGAGAATGGAGTCCTCCAGTCCACAAACACAGAATGTGTTTTTATTTAATTAGATCATCTTTGACTTTTTCTGTCAGCATGTTGTAATCTCAGCAAGCAGATATTTGACACGTTGTGTTCAGTTTGTAACTTTTGTTTTCTTTAGAGTGATTATAAACAGTGCTGTGTGTTGCACCCCAGTTCCCACATGCTCACTGTGAGTATCTGGAAATGTGTTTGAGTTTTGAGCATTGTTCTTGTATCCTGCAACCTTACAGAACTCACTTAGTTCTAGAAGGTTTGGGGGGGGAGGATTTTCTATGTAGATAATCATGTCATCTGTCAATAGGAACAGTTTTTTCTTCCTTACCTATGTGTATGATTTTTATTCTTTTTTCTGTCCTATTCCACTGACTAGGACTTCCAGCACAGTGTTTAATAGTTGTGGTGAGAACAGACATCCCTGCCTTGTTCTCACTCTTAAAAAGAAAGCATTCACCTTTCTCCACTATGTATGAAATGAGCTATAGGTTAGTAGAGGTGTTTCCCCTCTATTCTTATTTGCTAAGAGTTTTGTCATGAGTGGGTGTTGGCATTTTTCCAAATGCTTTTTCTGCATTGATACAATCATATGGGTGTTTTTTTCTTTAGCTTGTTGATATGATGAATTACATTGATTGACTTTAAATGTTGACTCAGACTTGCATACCTAGAATGAATCCCACTTGGTCATGGTGTATAGTTCTTTTCATACATTGCTAGATTCAATTTCCTAATATTTTGTTGCAGATTTTTGCTTCTATGTTCATAAGGGATATTAGTCTGTAGGTTTCTCTTTGTTGTACTATCTGCCTGATTTGGGTGTCAGGCAGGGTAATACTAGCTTTCGAAAATGAGTTGTGAACTATTCCCATCTCCTCTATTTCTTAGAAGGAATTGTATAAAATTGGTGTTATTTCTTCTTTAAATGTTTGATAGAGGTCTTCAGTGAATCTATGTGATCATGGAGATTTCTTTTTTGGGTGCTTCTTTTTTTTCCCTTCAATTGCAGTTGACATTCAATATTATATTAGTTTCATGTGTACAACATAGGGGTTAGACCAGGGGTGGGCAAACTTTTTGACTCGAGGGCCACAATGGGTTCTTAAACTGGACCGGAGGGCCGGAACAAAAGCATGGATGGAGTGTTTGTGTGAACTAATATAAATTCAAAGTAAACATCATTACATAAAAGGGTACAGTCTTTTTTTTTTTTTTTTAGTTTTATTCATTTCAAATGGGCCGGATCCGGCCTGCAGGCCCTAGTTTGCCCACGGCTGGGTTAGACATATATATAACTTATGAAGTGATCTTCTTGATAAGTCTAGTACCCATCTGGCACCATACAAAGTTATTGCAATATTATTGACTACTAGAGGCCCGGTGCATGAATTCGTGCACAGGTGGGGTCCCAAGGGGGAGGGGTAGCTGAGACGTGATCAGCCCTCTGGGTGGACAGTGGGACCCCCTTGCCAGCCCGTGACCCAGATCTGTCCCACTGATGTTCACACCAGTTTTCAGGAACCACCTGGCAGCCACTTTTATATCCTTTCTCCCTCGTGGAGTGACTAGGGTGGGGAAACAGCCGCAGTACAGGAGACTGACTTCCAGGAGGCTAGCAGCACTGTCGGGATCATGCTGGTGGCTCTGGTCCATCGGTGCCTGGCCCCGTTCTCTGGAAATTGGACCTGCAGGACTACTGAGGGAGTGGCTACCGCCAGGCCAGTGGGCCGCCAGGACAGGTCTGTCAGCTGAGTGGTGCTCCCGCTGTGGGAGCACACTGACCACCAGGGGGCAGCTCCTGCATTGAGCATCTACCCCCTGGTGGTCAGTGTGCATCATAGCAACCAGTCATTTTGGTCGTTTCAGTCATTCCAGTAGTTCCAGTCATTCAGCTGTTCTGTTGCTTAGGTTTCCTATCTAATAAAGAGGGAATATGCTAATTGACCCTCACACCATCGCAAAGATGGTGGCACCCACAGCCAATAAGGAGGGAATATGCTGATTGGCTGCCTGGCCCTCAAAGATGGCGGCGCCCACAGCCACAAGATGGCAGTGCCCAGTCCCCTCAGCCCCCCAGTTGCTCCGGGCCAGTCCAAGGCACAACCAAGCCTCAGATGGCAGCTGCCCAGCTGCCTAGGGCCGCCCGAAGCTCAGATAACCAGGGCCAGCCCAGGCTTGCGCTGCTGGCAGTGGCAGCAGCAGAGGTGTGATGGGGGTGTCACCTTCCCCTGATCGCCGGGTCACCTCCTGCCCTGAGGGCTCCTGGACTGTGAGAGGGGGAAGGCCGGGCTGAGGGACCCCCCCCCCCACTCCAGTGCATGAATTTTCATGCACCTGGCCTCTAGTTTACATATATAGATGTTCCCTATGATGTACTTTATGTTCCTGTGACTATGTTGTAATTGCCAATTATACTTCTTACTCCCTTCACCTTTTTACCTAGTCCCCCCACCCCTTCCCGTATTGCAACTATTAGTTTGTTCTCTGCATCTACTAGTATAAGTCTGTTTCTTATTTACATCAATTTTTTAAAATGATAATAGAACTATTCAGGTTGTTTATTTCATCTTGGTTGAGTTTTGGTAGTCTAGTTTGTGAAGAATTGGTCAATTTCTCCTTAGTTGTTGTATTTATGAGCAGAAAGTTGTTCATAGCATTACCTTGTAATCATGGTAATGTCCCCATTTCATCCTGATATTGGTGACTTGTGTCTTCTCTCTTTTTATCTTCTTCAGTCTTATTAGAGGTTTGTAAACATTATTGATTTTTTTGAAGATCCAGCTTTTTGTTTTACTGATTTCTCTATTGTTTTCCTCTTATTACGTCCTTCCTTCTTGCTTTGGTTTTATTTTGCTCCTCTCTTTCTAGTTTCTTAAGACAGGAACTTAGAATATTGACTTGAGAACTGTCCCCTGTCTGATGTAAGCATTCAGGGCTATAAACTTCCTATCACTGCTTTAGCTGCATCCCACATATTTGATATATTGTATTTTCATTATAATTTCCAAGTTTGTGCACATCAAACAACAGAGCCTCGATATCCATGAAGCAAAAACTGTTAGAGCTGAAAGGAGATGTAGACAAACCCACAATTATCGGATACATTGATGCCCCTCAGTCAGCAGTGGGAAGAATTACCAGATAGAAAATCAACAAGGGCATCAGGGAATTCAACAACTGAAGAAGTCTGATTAACACCCATACAACAGCATCAGAATGTGCCTTCTTTTCAAATGGCTGTGCAAATAGACCAATCTGAGCAAATGTAAAAGGAATGAAATCATTGGGGTGTATTCTCTGACCACAGTGGAATCAAACTAGAAATAAGTGCCAGAAAAGCACCTGGAAATTTTCCAAACACTTAAGCTAAACAACACACTTTCTTTTTAAATTGATTTTAGACAGAGAGAGAAACATTGATTTGCCATTTCACTTGTTTATGCATTCATTGGTTGATTCTTGTATATGCCCTGACCAGGGATCAAACTCACAACCTTGGCATATCAGGATGACGCTCTAACCAACTGAGCTACCTAGCCAGGGCTACAACACATAACCCATGGGCCAAATAGTCTCAAAGGAAATTAAAAAATACATTTTCAAATTTTTGTGTTTTTTTAAAATATATTTTATTGATTTTTTAGAGAGGAAGGGAGAGTGATAGAGAGTTAGAAACATCGATGAGAGAGAAACATCGATCAGCCGCCTCCTGCACACCTCCCACCGGGGATGTGCCCGTAACCAAGGCACATGCCCCTGACCGGAATCGAACCTGGGACCCTTCAGTCCGCAAGCCGATGCTCCATCCACTGAGCCAAACCGGTTAGGGCCAAATTTTTGTTTTTAAATTAAATCATAAATAGTCTATCCCCTAATTTGACAATAACATCTGATTTGAGAAAAGATTTTGTATGAATAATCTACTCCAAACCAGAAATCTGAATAGGCTCTTCTTCCTTGGTTTATCCACCACTGGTAGAGACAGTGCCCCTGGCACATGGTCCCAGTCAGTGAGCACTGATCCATGCCCACCACAGACCCAGCAGAAAAAGTGGACAGGTGTTCAGACTGAATGACTGTTCCCACCTAGAGCATAAGTGAAAGAGGCACTAGTCCCACTTAGGGGCTGGATTGACACATGCCATGATCAAGGCCTGGCTCCTGCCCCTAAAGGCCACTCCTCATGGCTGGAGTTCAGTGGCTGATGACTCATGGCATTCAGGCTCTTCCCTTTCCTCTCTGGCCTATGGAGCTCTGACACTGAGACCACCATGTTCAGTCAGGTGCCCCTACTCCTGGGGTTTGTCAGCTCACAAGAGGGGATGTGGATGCGGAGGCCATGCCAAGCCTCCCCAGTGGTCAACATGTTCCCTGGGATTGGCCCTGACCCAGGAGCAACTTCAATGTTAGCAGGTTCCTCTGAGGCCAGGGAGGCAAGGTTGTCAGCTCAGTAGGGGTCCAGATGCCAGCAGCGGAGAGACAAGGATGCTGAGGAGCCTTCACCTGTGGGAGCCTGAATCACCACCCGCCAGGTTGGACCTGTCTTTCCCATGACTTCGTCCTGCAGACTCAGCAGCCTGGATCCCTGAGATGTAGGTGCCAGGCCATGTGGTCCACTGTACCTTCTGGACCTTCCAACTGGCCAGGGTGTGCTGACTACAGGGCAGAGAGCAGCAGCACCCCCTGCAAGAATACCTGATTTACCTCCATTCCCTCCTGCCTGTGTGCAGTCAGGTCTTAATCACAAAGGTAGCACCTCTTCAGGCAGTCTGTCTCTGCTCCAATTTGACCTATGGTGGGAAGAATTTTCTGAGATGCTGGGTGCCAGGTGAGGTGCTCTTCTGTCAGTGAGGGAGGCTGCTGGTGTCACAGCTGGGCCAGCAGGACCCAACAGGCATCCTCCTGGACCAGACCACAAGTTGGTCCTATCTATGTCTGTGTCCCTCCCAAGTGCCAGTCCAGCCCTGTGGCCACTGTGAGGTGGGTGGACGTTTAAATGTGCAGCAGGGATATGTTGACTGAAAACTGATTTTAAAGAGAATAAATTAACTATTTGAAAAAGTCACACAAGCCTGGCTTTGCCATAAACAATTTTCAGAGGGATTAAAGGGACTTTAAAATAATGAAAATAAAATACAGGAGAGTTTCTGTACCGTGAGAAAGCCCTTCCTCAGCATAGGAAGAAAATGCTGGCTAGGGCAGGGTAAAATGCACATTTTTTGTAGGCTATCTGGCAATAGAGCTCACTAACCACATCAAAACTTGGACCCAGTCTCTAGGCATTTATGCTAGAAAAGTAACAGAGAGGCACAAACACTGTAGACAGGGATAGTTATCAAAGCATTATTTGTAATAGTACAAAATTATAAGCAGTATAAATGTCCTCCAGAGGACAAATAACATTTTCAAATAACATTTCCAGGGCAATTTAACTGTCTAAAGACATGAGACAATTGCTGGCTAAAGATGACTGCTGAGCCCACACATTGATTTCTTCCTCCCAAGACCTTGCTAAAATGATAATAAATGAATAACATGTAAGATCTATGGGACAAAGTGACCTGGAGAGGTTGAGGAGAGATTACAACAGATTTTTGAAAGGAAGAACACAGGCCACTGATTTGGCAAAGTGGAGAGCTACTACCAAAAGGAGAGTGGGTTCCCCAGGCACAGCCCTGGGGACAAGCATGGCTGGCAGGAGGACGAGGTGGAAAAGGGGGTCTGGAGGCAGGCTAACTGTCTGCACTGGGGAGACTTCTGCTCCAGCCAAGATTAAGTAATAGGGACAAGATTTACCCTACCTCTCAAGCAACAGAGAAACTAGACAAAGTTTATGGAGAGGTTTCAGATGTTGGACAGTAGGCAGCACAGGACAGTGACCCCGGAGGGTGAAGAGTGCAGTGAGCCCGGGTTCCCCACGCATAGCACAGGCAGGGGGTCCAGATGGAGTCCTAGGTTGAGGAGACAGCCAGAATCCAGGGATACCATTGTGGCTATGTTGTGCCCCCATCCCTTCAATTCACATGTTGGAGCCCAGCCCCTAGGACTTCAGGGTGAGTATATTTGGATAAGGGCTTTCACAGAGGTGATAAAGGTGAAATGAGGCCATCAGGCTGTCCCTAGTCCAGGGAGGAAGAGAGTAGAAATGAGATTGGGGCCCCTGTGGGATGAGGGGGAACAGTGGTATGGAGGGTCCAGTCCAGGCCTACCACCCTGCTGTGCCTCAGTTTGCCCATGCGGTGTAAGGCTGAGCATTTGAGCTGAGATTCCGTGACTCTCAGAAATGAAACACTGCCTAGGAGGGCCAGGCCTGAGGTAGGGTGTGTGTAACCAGCATCTTTTCTTTCCAGTGTCACAGTTTTTCCCAGATCAAGGGTGGGTGGAGACTGCTGCTCCCTGAGTCATTCCTCTGACAGAGCTCAGCTGACTGGTCCATGGTGGGGAAGTGCCTTTTGCTAACTACAGTGTCCACCTAAACCAGGCAAGCTCCCCACTGCCCTTTCCCCATCTGAGCAAAGCAAGCTGAATGCATGTGCCCCATTGTCAGTGCCTGGAGGCCACAGAGTGCAGGAGGGCCAGGGGACACTAGAGAATCAGATGGACACCAGGGAAGCAGATCACACAGGGTCTTGTGCTGAGCAAGCAGGCATACAGGTCTGGAGCCCAGGGTGTGGTCTCTAGGGCTGTGGGGCAAGGATAGGAACAGGAACTGGTGGCTATGTGCTTGGACCAGAGAACTGGCAGTGGCAGACAGGCTCTGGCCATCCTACAGGGAGAGCTCACAGGCCTCCCAACACTTGGGACAATGGGGACCTTGGCCTGGAACAACAAGGACTAGGGTTCTGCCAGCAACCTGAAGAAGACCGACGGGACAAAGTGACCTGGAGAAGTTGAGGAGAAGCTCACCTAGTGCTGACCCCAGTCCAGCCTCCTGATGAGAATGCAACTGCCCACCCTTGGTATCTGCCTGGTAGGGCCCTGCACAACTTTTCCACCAATACACAACTATCTTCATGTGCCTGTTGATAATTCCAAACCCCTGCCACTAATAAGCTCTAGCTCTATTATTTTGTCATTTCAGGAAGATTCTACACATGAAATCATGCAGCATGCAACCTGTTGAGACTTGGCTTTTTCACTCAGCACAACTCCCTTGAGGTCCATTTAATTTGCTGTGCATATCAATTATTTTTTATTGGTAGGTAGTACATTGAAAGTTTGTCTAACCATTCACTTGCTGAGGGATATTTTGTTGGTCTGCAATTTTTGGCCATTACAAATAAGGTAGGACACAAATCAAAATGGACACATGAAAAACAAAAATCTATGGGACACAGCCAGAGCAGTTCTGAAAGGGAAATTCATAACACCACAAGCCTATCTCAAGAAACAAGAAAAATCCTATATAATAAAGAGCTAATATGCAAATAGTCATCATGCACCAGGCCACGGGACCTGAGGCTGCACCTCCACCCTTGGGGCATGATGCGGTTGGGGCCGGCCGGGTCTGTGTCTCACGTGATTTCGAGGCACATGCAGGTGGGCAAGGACTTGACTCTGGGTCCTGTGGCATGCCCCAGACTCTGACAGGAGGGAGATTTTTATATACATTTTACTAATTTTCTTTCATCTCTGACACTTCTATTATAGAGAAAGGGAAAATAGCAATATTAAAATATTTTCTCTAATTAATTCCCTTTTAATGTGCACAAATTTTGTGCACCAGGCCGCTAGTTATAATAAACTTTTTAACCTTACCATTTAAAGAACTAGAAAGAAAACAACAAGAAAAGCCCAGAGTAAGTATAAGGAGGGAAATAACAAAGATTAGAGCAGAAATAAATGACAGAGACTAAAAAGAACAACACAAAAGATCAATGAAACCAAGAGCTGGTTCTTTGCAAAGATAAACAGCATTGATGAACTATCAAGAGACAAAGAGAAAGGACTTAAATGTAAGATGAGAAACCATAAAAATACTAGAGGAATCCATAGGCAGCGAAATTGCACACATATGCTGAAGGAATTTCTTCACTGATACTGCTCCTAGGGCTGTGGTCGGCAAACTGCGGCTCACCAGCCACATGCGGCTCTTTGGCCCCTTGAGTGTGGCTCTTCCTAAGCCTTAGGAGTACCCTAATTAAGTTAATAACAATGTACCTACCTATGTAGTTTAAGTTTAAAAACTTTGGCTCTCAAAAGAAATTTCAATCGTTGTACTGTTGATATTTGGCTCTGTTGACTAATGAGTTTGCCGACCACTGTCCTAGGGCAATGGAAACTAAAGAGAAAATAAACAAATGGGACTACATCAAAATAAAAAGCTTTTGCACAGCAAAGGAAACCATCAACAAAACAACAAGAAAGCCCACTGCATGGGAGAACATATTTGCTAATGTTATCACCGATAAGGGTTTAATCTCCAGCATTTACAGGGAACTTATAAAACTAACAAAAGGAAGCTAAACAATCCAATCAAAAAATGAGCAATGGACCTAAATAGACACTTTTCGAAAGAGGACATTCAGAAGGCTGAAAGACATATGAAAACATGCTCAAAGTCACTATACGAGAGATGCAAATCAAAACGACAATGCGATATCATCTCACACCTGTCAGAATAGCTATCATCAACAAATCAACGAACAACAAGTGTTGGAGAGGATGTGGAGAAAAAGGAACCCTTTTGCACTGCTGGTGGGAATGCAGACTGGTACAGCCACTGTGGAGAACTGTATGGAGTTTCCTCAAAAAACTAAAAATGGAACTCCCATTTGACCCAGTGATCCCACTTCTAGGAATATATCCGAATAAGCTAGAAACACCAATCAGAAAGGATATATGCATCCCTATGTTCATAGCAGCACAATTCACCATAGCTAAGATTTGGAAACAGCCTAAGTGCCCATCAACAGATGAGTGGATTAAAAAACTGTGGTACATCTACACAATGGAATACTACGCTGTGGTAAAAAAGAAGGAGTTCTTACCATTTGCAACAGCATGGATGGAACTGGAGAGCATTACACTAAGTGAAATAAGCCAGTCAGAGAAAGATAAATACCACATGATCTCACTCATTTGTGGAATATAGTGAACAACATAGGCTGATGAAAAGGGATAGATCCAGAGACAGAGAAGCAGCAATAAGACTGTCAAACCTCAGAGGGAAAGTAGGGGAGGGTGAGGGTAAGGGGGAGAGATCAACCAAAGGACTTGTATGCATGCATATAAGCCCAACCAATGGACACAGGCAACAGGAGAGCGAGGGCATGAGTGGGGGAGGGGGGTTATGGAGGGAATGAGGTCACATATGTAATACCTTAATCAATAAAGAAATTAAAGATTGGGAAAAAAAAGAGACAAAGAGAGAGGACCCAAATAAATGAAATCAGAAGTGTAATAGGTGATGTAACAACTGACACCACAGAAATGCAAAGGGTTATAATAAAATGTTACAACTATATGCCAAAAAATTGGACAACCTGGGTAACATGGACAAATTACTAGAAACATACAATCTTCCAAAACTGAATCAGGAAGAATCAGAAAATCTGCATAGACCAATAACAACTAAGGAAATTAAAGCAGTAATTAAAAAATCTTCCAGCAAACAAAAGTCAAGGACTGGACAGCTTCACAGGGGAGTTTTACCAAACAGTCAAAGAAGAACTAATACTTATCCTCCTCAAACAATTCCAAAAAATTCAATAGGAAGAAATACTTCCAAGCTCTTTTTATGAGACCAGCATTATCCTAATTCCAAAACAAGATAAAGACACTACAAAGAAAGATAATTCAGGCCAGTATCCCTGATGAACATATATGACAAAATCTTCAACAAAATATTAGCAAATTGGATCCAACAATATATTAAAAATATTATTCACGATTGAGGAGAACCAAGATGGCGGCATAAGGTATAGACCTGGGCATGCTGCCTCCCACAACAACATTGAAACTACCAACTATAAGACAAACAGCTATCATTCAGACCCATGGGAAAGCTGGCCCAGTGGAAGTTCTACAACTGGAAGGAAAGAAAGAAGTGCATTGAGACTGAGTAGGATATGCAGAGGTGCCAAGAACAGAGGTATGGCGTCGTGTGCCAGGCGGGCTGCAACTGGATGCACGGGTTTTTTCAATTGGAAGGGGTTACAAATTCTGGAATCCACTGAGCTTGTTTGGAGCGGGATTCCGAGGTCCCAGACCCCTACAGGGAGAGGTGGGACAGCCTTGCAGTGGGTCAGAAAGTGAGGGTGGCTCTCTCATGACACTCGGGGATGCAGAGTCGTGGAGAGGCGAGGAGCTGTGGAGATGCCATTGCTGTTTGCTCTGCCCTCTCCCTGAGACCCCACCCTACTCAATTTACATCCCCGCCCAAGCTGTGCCGGAGGCACAAAAGGAACCACCCACGCTTTTGCAGCATAACCCAACAAACTGCAGATTTCAACTCCTTGCACCCATAAGGGACACAGAAGAAGCAGAAAGCCTGGGGATTTGGTCCAGCAAGGAGCCTCCCAACAAAAGACAGAATGCCAAGCTTCATGTTGACCAGTTAAAGTATGATGTCCAGCACCTGCAGACGGCTCTCAGAAACTTCCAGCAGGAGAGACAGCGAGAGGAGCTTCTGACTCGCACCTCCACCCCCAACGTGGGATTCGGTGCCACCTGCGAGGCTGCGGTGCCACCTGTGAGGCTGCGATGGCCCCTGTGAGGCTGCGACGGCCCCTGTGAGGCTGCGACAGTCCCAGTGAGGCTGCAACGGTCCCGGTGAGGCTGAGACGGTCCCGGTGAGGCTGCGACGGTCCCAGTGAGGCTGCGATAGTCCCAGTGAGGCTGCAACGGTCCCGGTGAGGCTGAGACGGTCCCAGTGAGGCTGAGACGGTCCCGGTGAGGCTGAGACGGTCCCAGTGAGGCTGAGACGGTCCCGGTGAGGCTGAGACGGTCCCAGTGAGGCTGCGATAGTCCCGGTGAGGCTGCAACGGTCCCGGTGAGGCTGAGACGGTCCCAGTGAGGCTGAGACGGTCCCGGTGAGGCTGAGACGGTCCCAGTGAGGCTGCAACGGTCCCGGTGAGGCTGAGACGGTCCCAGTGAGGCTGAGACGGTCACGGTGAGGCTGAGACGGTCCTGGTGAGGCTGAGACGGTCCCGGTGAGGCTGCGATAGTCCCAGTGAGGCTGCAACGGTCCCGGTGAGGCTGAGATGGTCCCAGTGAGGCTGAGACGGTCCCGGTGAGGCTGAGACGGTCCCAGTGAGGCTGCAACGGTCCCGGTGAGGCTGAGACGGTCCCAGTGAGGCTGCGATAGTCCCGGTGAGGCTGCAACGGTCCCGGTGAGGCTGAGACGGTCCCGGTGAGGCTGAGACGGTCCCAGTGAGGCTGCAACGGTCCCGGTGAGGCTGAGACGGTCCCAGTGAGGCTGAGACGGTCCCGGTGAGGCTGAGACGGTCCCAGTGAGGCTGAGACGGTCCCGGTGAGGCTGAGACGGTCCCGGTGAGGCTGCGACGGTCCCGGTGAGGCTGCGACGGTCCCGGTGAGGCTGCAACGGTCCCGGTGAGGCTGAGACGGTCCCAGTGAGGCTGAGACGGTCCCAGTGAGGCTGAGACGGTCCCGGTGAGGCTGAGACGGTCCCGGTGAGGCTGAGACGGTCCCGGTGAGGCTGCGACGGTCCCGGTGAGGCTGCAACGGTCCCGGTGAGGCTGAGACGGTCCCAGTGAGGCTGAGACGGTCCCGGTGAGGCTGAGACGGTCCCGGTGAGGCTGAGACGGTCCCGGTGAGGCTGCGACGGTCCCGGTGAGGCTGCAACGGTCCCGGTGAGGCTGAGACGGTCCCGGTGAGGCTGAGACGGTCCCGGTGAGGCTGCGACGGTCCCGGTGAGGCTGCGACGGTCCCAGTGAGGCTGCAACGGTCCCGGTGAGGCTGAGACGGTCCCAGTGAGGCTGAGACGGTCCCGGTGAGGCTGAGACGGTCCCGGTGAGGCTGCGACGGTCCCGGTGAGGCTGCAACGGTCCCGGTGAGGCTGAGACGGTCCCGGTGAGGCTGAGACGGTCCCGGTGAGGCTGAGACGGTCCCGGTGAGGCTGCAACGGTCCCGGTGAGGCTGAAACAGCCCCTATGAGGCTGAGACAGTCCCATTGAGTCTGAGACGGCCCCTGTAAGGCTAAGATGGCCCCTGTGAGGCTGAGACTGTCCCAGTGAGGCTGTGACAGCCTCGGGGATGCCAGCAGAACAGCGCGAGCCGCCCAGACGGCTTCGTTGACAGCCCTCGAACCAGCACGCAGCCCCAAGCACAACTATCACCCAAAGGGCGAGAGGGGCGAGAGCAGCTGTAGTGTTGCTTTCTCCTCACTTTTGGTAACAAAATCCTCATTTTAAACATAAGAGGACACATTATTTTAAAAAGCCGTTACATGTCTCCGTACCCTTTCTGAGTAGAGCGTGAACAAGTCGTGAGAGACCTTTCCAAACACAGGGACACGTCGCAGATGGAAATAGCTACATTTTCCATGTGTGTGACCTTTGACCCGGCAACAAAAAGTGTACACCTATGGATGAGGACAATGGGGGGGTGGGGGTAAAGGCAGGGGGGGGGTGGGAACTGGGTGGAGGGGAGCTATGGGGGGAAAAAGGGGAACAACTGTAATAATCTGAACAATAAAGATTTATTAAAAAATAAATAAATAAATAAATATAAGTTATTACTAAAATAAAAAATAATAATAAAAAATAAAATAAAAATATTATTCACCATGACCAAGTGGGATTATCCCAGGGATACGAGGCTGGTACTATATTCACAAAGTAATAAATGTGATATATCACATAAACAAAATGAAAGATAAAAACCATATGTGAAAGGAGACATATGTAATACCCTTTGTAATACTTTAAGCAATAAAAAAAAACAAAAAGAAAAAAAACCATCTGTGCATATCAATAGATGCAGAAAAAGCATTCAACAAAATCCAGCACCCGTTTTTGATCAAAAACTCTCAGCAAAGTGGGAATAGAGGGGTCATACCTCATCATATTTGACAAACCTATAGCCAACATTATACTCCATGTGCAAAAACTAAAAGTGTTTCCCTTAAGAACAGGAACAGGACAGGGATGTCCTCTTTTACCACTCTTGTTCAACACTAGAGGCCCAGTACACAAAACTCATGCACAGGTAGGGTCCCTAGGCCTGGCTGGCGATCAGGGCTGATCTGTGGGGCATCCAGCAGGGCAATTGGGGCCCCTGCTTATACCCGCCTTGGCCTGGCGCCACCCACTCACCTGCCCCACCATCCCATCATGGTCCCACTTTCGCCGGGGTGCATCAGGGCCAGCAGTGCCTCCACTGCCGCCAGCTGCCAGTGCCGCATCGCTGACCCCCGCCATGTTCTGTGCCACCTCCTGGTGGTCAGTGCACATCTAACTCCCAGTGAGTCGAACTCCTGCCCGTGGGGACAATTTGCCTATTAGCCTTTTATTATATAAGATAGTACTGGAAGTCTTAGCCACAATAATCAGACAAAAAGAAAAAAATAAAAGGCATCCATATTGGAAAGGAGGAAGTAAAAACTGTCATTATTCACAGATGACATGATATTGTACATAGAAAACCCTAAAGACTCCATCCAAATAAAACCCTGCTAGTTTAATAATGAATTCAGCAAAGTAGCAGGATATAAAATTATCCATAAATCAATGACATTTTGTATACCTATAATGAATTCCCAAAAAGAGAAACTAAAAAAAAAAAAATCCCATTTACCATTGCAACAACAACAAAAATAAGATACACTGGAATAAACCAATAGGTAAAAGACTTGTAAATGGAAAACTACAAGATGTTGAAAAAAGAGATAGAGGAAGATATAAACAAGTGGAAGAATATACTATATTCATGGATTGGGAGAATTAACATAACTAAAATGTCCATACAACTCAAATCAATCTATAAATTCAATGCAATCCCTATCAAATTATCAATGGTATCTTTCAGAGATCTAGAACAAGTACTCCAAATTTTATATGGAACCAAAAATACCCCGAATAGCCACAGCAATCTTGAGAAATAAGAACAAACCTGGAGGGATCACAATACCAGATATCAAACTATACTAAAAAGCCATTGTAATCAAAACAGCCTGGTACTGGCACAAGAACAGGCACATAGATCAATAGAACAGAACAGAGACCTCAGAAATTAACCCAAGCCATTATGCTCAATTAATATTTGACAAAGGAGATAAGAGCATACATGGAGTAAAGGCAGTCACTTCAATAAATGGTGTTCGGGGGAAATGGTGGCAAAGTAAATGGAAGCTACACTGACACTCTCCCAGAACCAAATTTGAAATACAACTAAAATAGAGTAAAAACATCCTGAAAAATCAACTGAAGAGAACCTTGATAATGAAGGATGGAAAGTGGAGATCATAAAGAGACTGGTAGGAAGGGCAGAGGCACAAAAGGGTTGGCCAGGCTCCCACAAATAGCAGCTGAAGGTCCGAAGGAATATCTCAGCTGTGGGAGGTTCCCACTGAAAACTCTGTGGTCTAAACCTCAAGCTGGGCTCCCTAACCCAGAGAACCAGAACTGATAAAGGTGCCCATATAACACCTGGCTGTGAAAAGCAGCAGGGTTGCTATCTGCTAGCCAGAGATGGTTGGAAATGCAGGCACCCTCTTAAAGGGCCAATGCCCAAAATTTTGTGTGCAGCCACTCACCTTGGGCTCCAGCAGAGGGAGGGCAGAGCAAACTGGAGCTGTGTGAAGAGTCCAGAGTTGGGGGCTTGGGGGTTGGAACTTAGAGGGCAACCACCCTGGTTTCCTGTGCTGAGTCATTCACTCATGCTGCAGACCTTTGCTATCCAGGTGGGGTTTTGTGTTTTTTGGTTTGTTTTTTTTGGGGGGGGGGGAGGGGGAGAGGTGCCCACACCCATTGAAAGAACTCCTGCCTCACCCTGTGGTCAACAGCCTGAGAGTAATCAAGGCTGATAACAATCAGACAGCAGGCAGAGGTGGATCTCTGGAGGCTTTGAGTATTTGCCTGATCTCCTTCTGGACCTGGCAGTAGGGAAAACTGATCCTTATGAACATTTTGATACTTTCCGAAAACATCTAGCCCCAGCAGAGGGAGCTACAGACTGTGGATTGCTGAAGTGCCAAACAGGGTACTCAGGGCCAATCAGAAACAATGTCTGACATAGTCCACCACTAGAGATCAGGAGTCATAGTACATCCACCTATACATAAACACAAACACAAACAGGCAGCCCTAATGGGGAGACCAAAAAGAAAAAGAAAAAAAAGAGAAAAGAACAAGAGAATTCATCAGAAGAATAGATAAATGAAATGGCAATAACAAATTTATCAGATATAAAGTTCAGAATAATAATGGTAATGATACTCAACAGCATGAGAAAATATATACTATGAAAAAAGACCAGTCAGAAATAAAAAATGGCATAGCACTAGTAAAGAACACATTGGGGGAAATATACTGAAGATTAGGGGAAGCTGAGGATTAGATCAGTGAATTAGAAGACTGGGGAGAAAAAATAATCAGAGAACCCCAGAAAATTTTTTAAAAAGAAACAGGACAGCTTAAGGGAGCTGTGGGACATGAAACAACAATATTTGCATAAGAGTAGTGGCAGAAGGAGAAGAAAGCAAGCAAGGGATAGAGAATGTGTTTGAAGAAATAATGGCAGAAAACTTTCCTAACCTGGTGAAGGAAAAGTTTACCCAAGTTCAGGAGGCACAGAGAGGCCCAAGCAAGAAAAACCCAAACAGGCCCACGCCCAGACACATCATAATTAAAATGCCATTGATTAAAAACAAACAGAGAATCTTTAAGGCAGCAAGAGAAAAGCACTTTGTAACTTACAAAGGAGCTTTCATTAGTCTGTCAGCTGATTTCTCATCAGGAACTCTATAGGCCAGAAGGGAATCGCATGAAGTACTCAACGTAAAGAATAGCAAGGATCTGAAACCAAGATTACTATATTCAGCAAACTATCCTTAAAAATAAATGGTGAAATAAAGAGCTTCCCAGACCAAAAAAAAAAAAAAAAAAAGGCTAAAGGAGTTTATCACCACCAAACCAGCACAGCAAGAATTGCTAAAGGGACTACTGTAATAAGAAGAAATAGGGAGAGAAACATAGGCAGAATTAAAATGACAATACATAAGTACTTATCAATAATAACCTTAAATATAAAAGTATTAAATGCTCCAATCAAAAGATATAGGGTAGCTGACTGGATACAAAGACATGACCCAATTAGATGCTGTCTACAACAGACCCACATCAGACCAAAAGACTCACACAGGATGAGAATGAAGGGATGGAAAAAATTTTTCCATGCAAATGGAAATGAAAAAAAGCTGGGTAGCAACACTCGTATCTGACAACATAGACTTCAAAATGAAGGCAATCACAAGAGACAATAAAGGTCACTACATAATACTAAAGGGATTGATCCAACAAGAGGATATGACCCTGGTAAACATATATGCACCCAATATAGGAGCACCTAAATATTTTTTTAAAAACTTCTAGAGGACTTTAAGGGAGAGATCAACAGCAATACAGTCAGAGTAAGTGACTTTAACACCCCACTGACTTCACTAGGTTAACAAGGAAACAGTGACTCTAAAGGACACACTGGATCAAATAGATTTAATTGACATTTATAGAACATTTCACCCCAAAGCTGTGGAACGTATATTCTTCTCAAGTGTACATGGATCATTCTCAAAGATAGACCACATGTTAGGACACAAAACAAGTCTTTAAAATTTCAAGAAGATTGAAATCATATCAAGCATCTTCTCAGATCACAATGGAATGAAATTAGAAATCAATTATAATAAAAACATTCAAACACATGGAGGCTAAAAAGCATGTTATTAAACAACAAATGGGTTACCAATGTGATCAAGAAAGAAATTAAAAATAAATAAAAATAAAAAACTTCCTGGAAAGAAATGATACACAACAACCCAAGATCTCTGGGACACAGCAAGCGCAGTCTTGAGAGGGAAGCTCATAGCACTACAGGCCTATCTCAAAAAACAAAAAAATTTAATAATAAACTATCTAACCTGCCGAAACCGGTTTGGCTCAGTGGATGGAGCATCAGCCTGCGGACTGGAGGGTCCCAGGTTTGATTCCGGTCAAGGGCATGTACCTTGGTTGTGGGCACATCCCCAGTAGGAGATGTGCAGGAGGCAACTGATCGATGTTTCTCTCTCTCATCGATGTTTCTAGCTCTCTGTCTCTCTCCCTTCCTCTCTGTAAAATAATCAATAAAATATATTTTAAAAAAACAACTATCTAACCCTACAACTTAAAGAATTAGAAAGAGAACAACAAGAAAAGCTCAGAGTAAGTATAAGGAGGGAAATAATAAAGATTAGAGCAGAAATAAATGACAGAAGACTTAAAAAAAAAATACAAAAGATCAATGAAACCAAGAGCTGATTCTTTGAAAGGAAAACAAGATTGATGAACCATTAGCCAGACTCATCAAGAAACTGAGAGAGGGATTTTGGACCTGGAAGCCAGGCCTCCTGCACCCACAAGCTGCTGCGCTTCCTCTAAAATCATTTCTCGGAGAAACCAAGATGGCGTCATAGGTTAACGCCGGAGATTGCTGCCCTCGAACAACCACTTCAGAGATATAACTAAAGGACAGAACAGACAGCATCCAGAACCACAGGAAGGCTGGCTGAGTGGAAATTCTACAACTAGGAGGAAAGAGAATATCATACCCAGACTCAGAGGAGGCGCCATGCTGAAGTGAAATACTGAGGTGCGGAGTGCGCGCACGCGGAGCAGGCTGGCGGCGGAGGGCGCAGTTGTTGTTTTCAATCTGGAGGGAGTTTCAGACTCTGAGCTCCAGATCCCGGCGAGTCTCTGGGGACCCAGACTCAAACGGGAGAAGCGGGACTGTCTGGCTTCGGTCAGAACTCCAAGGCAGCTTTCTCTCCGAGGTTTGCAGCCATTGCTGGGACTCTGAGAGGCAGAGCCCCTGGGGAAGGAACTGAGAGCAGCCATAACTGCCCGCTCTGGCCCGCCCTGTAGATCCCCGGGGACCAGCCCCGCCCAAGCCCGGCGCAGAACCATTTGCCGGATAGCCTCAGGCAAAGGCTAGATTAGCACCGCCCTAGAGATCCAGCACAGAAGCTCTCCCACTGCAGACACAGCTGACTCTCATAGCCAGTTAGCCCAGAGGTCAAATCACCCCCGGTATTGCCGACATCAATCAAGGCTTAAAGGCAACAAGACTGCGCACAAAGACCATTTGGGGGTGTACCAAGAGAGCATAAAAAATGCGGAGACAAAGAAACAGGACAAAACTGTCAATAGAGGATATTGAGTTCAGAACCACACTTTTAAGGTCTGGTCTCTTAAGAACTGTCTAGAAGCCGCCGATAAATGTAGTGAGATCCTCAAGAAATCTAATGAGACCCTCGATGTTGTGATAAAGAACCAACTAGAAATTAAGCATACACTGACTGAAATAAAGAATATTATACAGACACCCAACAGCAGACCAGAGGAGTGCAAGAATCAAGTCAAAGATTCGAAATGCGAAGAAGCAAAAAACACCCAACCGGAAAAGCAAAGTGAAAAAAGAATCCGAAAATACGAAGATAGTGTAAGGAGCCTCTGGGACAGCTTCAAGCGCACCAACATCAGAATTATAGGGGTGCCAGAAGATGAGAGAGAGCAAGATATTGAAAACCTATTTGAAGAAATAATGACAGAAAACTTCCCCCACCTGGTGAAAGAAATAGACCTACAGGTCCAGGAAGCGCAGAGAACCCCAAACAAAAGGAATCCAAAGAGGACCACACCAAGACACATCATAATTAAAATGCCAAGAGCAAAAGACAAAGAGAGAATCTTAAAAGCAGCAAGAGAAAGAAACCCAGTTACCTACAAGGGAATACCCATACGACTGTCAGCTGATTTCTCAACAGAAACTTTGCAGGCCAGAAGGGAGTGGCAAGAAATATTCAAAGTGATGAATACCAAGAACCTACAACCAAGATTACTTTATCCAGCAAAGCTATCATTCAGAACGGAAGGTCAGATAAAGAGCTTCACAGATAAGGAAAAGCTAAAGGAGTTCATCACCACCAAACCAGCATTATATGAAATGCTGAAAGGTATCCTTTAAGAAGAGGAAGAAGAAAAAGGTAAAGATAAAAATTATGAACAACAAATATGCATCTATCAACAAGTGAATCTAAGAATCAAGTGAATAAATAATCTGGTGATCATAATAGAATCAGGGACATAGAAAGGGAATGGACTGACTATTCTTGGGGGGGAAAGGGGTGTGGGAGATGCGAAAAGAGACTGGACAATAATCGTGCACCTATGGATGAGGACAGTGGGTGGGGAGTGAGGGCGGAGGGTGGGGTGGGAGCTGGGAGGATGGGGGGGAAAAACAAAGAGGAACAAATGTAATAATCTGAACAATAAAGATTCAATTTAAAAAAAAGAAAAAAAAGAAGAAGAAACTGAGAGAGATGATCCAAATAAATAAAATCAAAAAGGAAAGTGGAGAAATGACCACTGACACCACAGAAATACAATATAAGAAAATACTATGAACAACTATATGCCAACAAGCCAGACAATGTGGATGAAATGGACAAATTCTTAAAAAAGTATAATCTCCCAAAACTGAATCAGGAAGAATCAGAAAACCTGATTAGCCAATAACAACTGATGAAATAGAAGCAGTCATCAAAATACTCTCAGCAAACAAAAGCCCAGGTCCGGACTGCTTCACTGGGGAGTTTTACCAAACATACACAGAAGAACTAACACCTATACACATCAAAACATTCCAGTAAATCCAGGAGGAAGGAACACTTCTAAACTCTTTTTATGGATAAGAGGATAATTAGCATTATCCTAATTCTAACACCAGAGAAAGACACTACAAGGAAAGATAATTTCAGGCCAATATCTCTGATGAATATAGATACTAAAATCCTCAACAAAATATTAGCAAATCAGATCCAGCAATATATTGAAAAGATCATACACCATGACCAAGTAGGCTTTATACAAAGGATACAAGGCTGGTACAATATTCACAAATCAATAAACTTGATACATCACATAAACAAACTGAAAGAGAAAATTCACATGATCATATCAATAGACAGAAAAAAAAAATTTGTCAAAATCCAACACCCATTTCTGATGAAAACTCTCAGCAAAGGGGGAATAGAGGGTCATATCTCAGCAAAATAAAGTGCATATATGACAAATCTACAGCCAATATCATATTCAATGGGCAAAAACTAAAACCATTTCCCCTAAGAACAGAAACAAGACAGGGATGTCTGTTTTCACCACTCTTATTCAATATAGTCCTGGAAGTCCTAGCCATAGAAATCAGGCGAGAAGAAGAAATAAAAGGCATCCAAATTGGAAAGGAGGGAGTAAAACTCTCATTATTCGCAGATGGCATGATATCTTATCTAATAAAAGAGAAACATGCAAATTGACCATACCTCCACTGTGCTCACAAGCCACGCCCACCAGCCAATCAGGAGCGAGTATGCAAATAAATCCAACCAAGATGCTGGCAGCCATGGAGCTGGAGCGAACAGGAGACTTGGGTTGCCCCTGGCAATGGAGGAAGCCAAGCTTCCCTCCTACCCTGGCCGGACCTGGGCTCCACTCAAGGCTACAAAGTTTCAATTATAGAAGTATCAATTATAGAAGATAAATAAATCCCAGATACCTGCTTCCAGCCGCTCTGGCCTCCACTCAAGGAGGGTCTGGGAGCCTGGGTTGCCCAGGGCTGTGGCCAGCCTGCAAACAGCCATCAGTCCCTCACCCAGGCTGACCAAGCACCCCAGTGGGGACCCCCTCCTGAAGGGAGTGCGGCCAGCCTGAAAAAAGCCCTCAGCCCCTCACCCAGGCTGGCCAGGCACCCCAGTGGGGACCCCCACCCTGAAGGGGGTGTGGCCAGCCTGCAAACAGCCATCAGCCCCTCACCCAGGCTGGTCATGCCCTCCCAGTGGGGACCCTCACCCCAAGGGGGCATAGCTGGCCTGCTAACCACCACAAGCCCCTCGCCCCATGCCCCAAGGGAACCCCCATCCTGATCCGGGACACCCTTCAGGTCAAACCAGCTGGCCCCCACCCATATACCAGGCCTCTATCTATACCAGGGGTGGGCAAACTTTTTGACTCGAGGGCCACAACGGGTTCTTAAACTGGACCAGAGGGCCGGAACAAAAGCATGGATGGAGTGTTTGTGTGAACTAATATAAATTCAAAGTAAACATCATTACATAAAAGGGTACCGTCTTTTTTTTGTTGTTGTTTTATTCATTTCAAACGGGCCGGATCTGGCCCGCGGGCCGTAGTGTGCCCACGGCTGATCTATACTAATAAAAGGGTAATATGCTCATTAGACTGGGAGATCTTCCAGACATTCTTCTGGACAAAGCCATGGTGGCGGGGCCGAGGTAGAGGCAGTTAGAGGCCAAGAGGGGAGGGCAGTTGTGGGTGATCAGGCTGGTGGGGGGGTGGGGCCATTGGGGGTAAGCAGACCAGCAGGGGGGCCAGTTGGGGGCAAGCAGGTCATCAGTGGGGGTCAGTTGGAGGTGATCAGGACAGCAGGGGGCGGGAGCAGTTTGGAGTGAGCAGGCCAGCAGGGGGGCAGTTGGGGGCAAGCAGGCCGGCAGGCAGAGTGGTTAGGGGCAGGCAGGCAGGCAGGTGAGCAGTTAGGAGCCAGCAGTCCCAGATTGCGAGAGGGATGTCCGACTGCCAGTTTAGGCCTGATCCCTGTAAACCAGCAGTAGGACATCCTTTGAGAGGGTCCCAGATTGGAGAGGGTGCAGGCTGGGCTGAGGAACACTCCCTCCCCTGTGCATGAATTGCATGCATCAGGCCACTAGTTGCAATAGAAAACCCTAAAGACTCCACCAAAACATTACTAGGTTTAATAAATGAATTTGGCAATGTAGCAGGATACATAATAAACATCCAGATATCAATGGCATTTTTATACTCCAATAATGAATTCTCAGAAAGAGGCACTAAGCAAATAATCCCATTTACCATTGCAACAAAAAAATTAAAACACTTAGGAATAGACTTAACCAAAGAGGTAAAACACTTGTACTCAGAAAACTACAGGACATTGAAAAAAGAGATAGAGGAAGATATAAACAAGTGGAAGAATCCTATATAATAAAGCCTAATATGCAAATTGACCAAGGAACGACTGGTGGAACAATGGGTTGCTATGATGTGCACTAACCACCAGGGGGCAGACACTCAATGCAGGAGCTGCCCTCAGTCTGCAGGCCCCAGGCCACCCAAGGCAGGTGCCAGCGGGGGTCCCCTGATCTCCTTGCCGAAGAAGGAGGCGACCAGCTGCGGAGGCAGGGGCATGGGGCCGGCGAGTGGGCGGGGCCCCCTGATTGCCCCACTGGTCACACACAGATCAGCCCTGATCATTGGTGTTATAGTAATCATTATGGTACTTAATGTTAGGACCTTAGAATGTAAGACTTAAAGCATGCAACCCTGTGTGGACTGTTATAGTTAGATATAGGAATACTGTGTGAGACCCAAGAATGCACCCTTGTAACCTCACTAGTACTGGTAAACAACCTATCTGATGGGAACGCCCAAAGCCAGTACACACCCATAGATTAGCAGTCCCCAGGTGGATCTACACATGGCAGCCGCTGATAACACACACACCAACAAAGACCACGTCTACAGAGGGGTATAAAATCAGACAGTCTGATCGACCCAGCAACTCATAGCTCTCCTGTCGCCAGAGTGTGAGGGCCTGTGTGTGTTCACATCTCAGTTCCCAGCATGAAACTCTGCCCAATTAACTGTCGATCAACGAAGGAGCCAGCAGCCAAAGGCGCTGTCTACCCCTTTGTGTGTGTCAGCGAGCATCGCCAGGTGGATCCTTCCCAGCGTCTGAGATCCATCAGGAACTGGTAAATAAACCCCCTGTGTGCTTGCATCTAACCTGTTTGTCTGTATGTAATTTCTCCGGCTCAGCTCAAATCTTGGTGCTGTCTCTGTAAAAGTGTCTGACCAGAAGGTATTGGCGCAAGCCTCAAGCAGATGGTCCAGACCACCTGTGCATGTCCCACTTAGGAGCAGCACCTATATGGGAATCCCTTGCACCTTGACATAGGTGACGGGCCTTAAATATATAAGAAATAGAAGCTTATTTGGGACAACTGGCCAGGCCTAGGGACCTTACTCATGCACAAATTTCATGCACCAGGCCTCCAGTATACCATGTTCATGGATAGGTAGAATTAACATCATTAAAATGTCCATACTACCCAAAGCAATCTGAAGATTCAATGCAATCTCTATTTAAATCCCAATGGCATATTTCACAGATCTAGAATAAATATTCCAAAAATTTATATGGAACTAAAAAGACCCTGAATAGCCTCAGCAATCTTGAGAAAGAAGAACAAAGTTGGAGGGATCACAATACCAAATATCAAGTTATACTACAAAGCCACTTTTCTCAAAACTGCCTGGTACTGGCACAAGAACTGGCATATATAGCAATGAAACAGAACAGAGATTTTAGAAATCAACCCAAGCCATTATGCTCTGTGGAGGGTCCCCTGCCAGGGAAGGCGCCATGGGCTTTCTTTTAAGTTCATGTTGACTGAACCCATGATGTAGGCACATCTAATCAAGAGGTGAGAATGCCTCAGTTGGACTTTTCAAAGCCCAGGTTCCGGGAAATGGGTTTTTATTATGCAAATCCAGTCAAGCACCAGGAATGAATTCTATTCTGGCCCACCCGGAGGTGACAGGTGACAAGGTGAGGTGACGGAGGTGACAATTTACAAAGAAGCTACAAGAATGCACACAATCCCCTTTTATTTACCCTTAGTTAAACTTCCTGATATTTGGCTATAAATAAAAATTGCTGCCCTGGCTCTGAGCTCTGTTCATCTGTCAGAGGGCAGACGCTACACCTAGGCCCAGCTTTCCCTCTATTTCTGTCTCAGTCTCATTCGTTTTCATTTTTCCGTAACCCTTGTCGCATTCTACTCAAGATTTCTTGAACCCCCACATTCGCTCTTTCGACGCTGGCCGTGGGAAGAGAGAACACACCCCCATAATGCTCAATTAATATTTTACAAAGGAGTTAAGAGCATACATGGAGTCAAGATAGTCTCTTCTATAAATGGTGCTGGGATAATTGGACAGATACTTGCAAAGAAGTGAAACCAGACCACCAAATTACACCATACACAAAATAAGTTAAAAATGGATAAAATACTTAAATGTAAGTTGTGGAATCATAAAAATCATAGAAGAATCCATAGGCATCAAAAATCTCAGACATCTCTCATAGCAATATATTTATGGATACATCTCCTAGGGCTAAGGAAACTAAGGAGAAAATAAACAAATGGGACTACATCAAAATAAAATGTTTCTGTGCAGCAAAAGAAACCATCAGCAAAATGAAAAGGGAGTCCACTGTATGGGAGAACATATTTGGCAATGATACATTTGATAAAGGTCTTTTGAAATATATTTTTATTTATTTCAGAGCGGAAGGGAGAGGGAGAGAGAGAGAAACATCAATGATGAGAGAGAATCATTGATTAGCTGCCTCCTGCATGCCCCTTTCTGGAATCAAACCTGAATCCCGTGCATGTGCCCTTGACCAGAATCGAACCCGTGACCCTTCAGTCCGCAGGCCGACACTCTATCCACCGAGTCAAACCAGCTAGGGTTGATGAAGCTTTAATACTCAAAATATATAAGGAACTCGTACAACTTAACAAAAGGAAGACAAACAATCCAATTAAAAAACGGGCAAAGGACCTAAATAGACACTTCTTCAAAGTGGACATACAGATGGCCCAGAGACAGTAGAATCACCTGGGAATCTTTTTAAAATCCTGATTTCTAGGCCTTATCCTCCAGAAGTTCTGTTTCTTTGTTATGGGGTTGGGCCACAACATTAGTAACAAAGAAACAGAATTTCCAAAGGATGAGGCCCAGACATCAGGATTTTAAAAAGATTCCCAGGTGATTCTAATGTGCAGCCAAGGTTGAGAACCACTGGCATAGAGGGACCTGGAGAGTATCATGCTAAGCAAAATAAGCCAGTCAGAGAAAGATAAGTATCACCTGATCTCACTCATATGTAGAATCTAATGAACAAAATAAACTGATGAACAAAATAGATCTCCAAAGACATAGAAGCATGGAACAGACTGATGAATCGCAGACGGAATGGGGTGGAGAGGGGGTCAAGAAGAAATTAAACAGAGAATTTATATGCACATATTCATAACTCATGGACACAGACAATAGTGCAGAACAGATCTGGGACAGGGATGGGGGTGGGGGAGAGAGGGTCAATGGGGGGAAAAGAGGACATCTGTAATTCTTTCAACAATAAATAAAATTTTTTAAAATAATAATAAAGTACAAGGGGATTTATTATAATATATATGCCAAAATAAATGGGACTACATCAAATTAACAAGTCAACAACTTCTACAAAATGAACAAATTCCTTGAAAGATATAAATATAAAAGCTCACTCAACAAAAAATAAATAAGCAAAATAGCTCTAAATCTATTGAATAAATTGAATATATAGTTATAAAACTTCTTGTAGAAACTTTTCTTCCTAAGAAAACTTTAGGCCCAGAAGGCTACATTGGTGAATTATACCAAACATTCAGGAAATAAATAATAATTCTTTACAAATTCTTCTAAAAAATTAAAGAGTTGGGAACATCTGAGTAATCCATGAGGCCAGAATTACCCTGATGCCAAAGTCAGACAAAAATATTATAAAAAAAGAAAATACCAGACCAATATTCCTGTGAACAAATAGTTTTAACTAAGCTTATCATATCTAATTCAAATATATAAAGAAGACAGTACATCATAACCAAGAGGGATTTATCCCAGAATGTAAGGTTGGTTTGCTATTTGATCATCAATTAATATAATTCAATATATTAACTGACTAAATAATAAAAACTATAATTGTCTCAATAGATGCAGAAAAATCACTTTACAAATTCTGACAAAAACTCTCATCAAACTAGAAATACAGGGGAATGTCTTCAACCTGAGAGAGGGCATATATGGAGAGCTTACCACTGGTAACATGCTTAAATGGAACACTGCATGCCTGTCCCCCAATAACAAGGACAAAGCAAGGATATCCACTCTTGTCCTGGAGCTTCTAGCCAATGCAATAAAGCAAGAAAAAGAA
Organism: Myotis daubentonii; assembly: GCF_963259705.1. NCBI lineage: Eukaryota > Metazoa > Chordata > Mammalia > Chiroptera > Vespertilionidae > Myotis > Myotis daubentonii. Next base: position 7,514,747 of record NC_081844.1, on the reverse strand, counting down.
ATGAAAGGTATCCGGAATTGAAAGATACAAAACTGTCACAATTGTCTATGTAGTAAATCCTATAGAATCTATAGGGGTGGGGAACTACTAGAACTAACAAATGAGTTTGGGAAGGCTATAAGATCAATATACTAAAATCAATGATATTTTTACATTCTAACAGCAAATGATGGAACTTGAAATTGAAAGAAAAATACCATTTGAAATAGCACTTCACTTCCAGACTAAGAGGAAGAAGCTGGTCTAGGGGCAGATGGAAGATTTAAGAGAGGGATGGTCGCTGAGCCTGGAGAGAATGAAAACAAATGCTTTGCTAAACTTTCTGGACCAGCGGGGCTAATGGAATATTCATCCTCTGAGACAGGAGAGATGGAGGCTCTTGCAGGTTATAATGGGGAAGCTGATGACCTCAATTTCCCTCAATGACATGAGAGAGGAGGGAGTCTACTGGAATTACAGAAGGAAGTGAAAGAAGTTGCTGGAGGGGCACCAGATTGGGCTGTGGAGATGTGGGGAGATGGGGTTGCTGGGTAGGGAAGTCTTGTAAGCAGGTAGAAAAGCATGTCACTGACCAAGGGTTTGATGACCTCATAGAAAACACATCATCAAGTGACATCTGGTGCCAGAGAGCAGCAAAAGAGGAAGGGAGTGGCCAGTGGAGACCTGGACAGCCTTAGGCCTCTGCCCCACCCTGCTTACATCCTCCCGGGATCAGGCTCCATCTGTCCTGGCTCACAGAGCCCAACATAGAGATGGGGGGAAGTAACACCCCAGCCAGCCACAACCTGTGGAGATGGAGACCAACAGACATATGTGTCTCCACCATCCCTGAGGAAGGCTCCAAAGGTGACACTTTGGGGTGTGGTATACTAAAGGAGAGAGAAGTCAGACCGTTAGCCAGGGTGACAGGGCAGTGAGAAGGATACCGCCAGGGAGCCACCTAGACTCTAAGCCTAACCCTCTGAACACTGGCCTCATGACTCTCACTCTCAACGCCTCTGGTCCTCAGCACCCATTCATGCCCTGAGGATGGTAACAGTGTGTCTCGAGTGATCTCAGGATCAAGTGAATTACCCAACACGAGTAAAGCAGACCCTCTGGGACTGTAGTCATCCTGTTACCAGGAAGAGAGGCCTTAGGAAGGTCAAGAGCTAAGGAGCGACTGAAACTCCCTCCACCCATAGCAGAGCCCAAGTGGGCACTGCCTATAGGTTAGGGACCTCAATGTGGCCCCAGTGTCCTGTCCACTCTGCTGCCTCATTCCACAAGGTAGCAATGTTGACCCAAGAGTGGAACTTCCACAGGTAACCACTCAAACTAATGGCCCCATCTGGCCATCACAGCAAAACAGCACATTGGACAGAAGGCTAACACTGCATTTTATAGATGAGTAAGGCCACAGAGCCGAGATTGCAAGGCCCCCTGGAAGCTGAGCCTCCAGAAAACCAATTTACAGTCCTAACCACTGTGATGAGAGTCCAGGATTCCAGACCTCCATGATGCTAATTTTTATCCTCAAATTCTGTTTTCTTCTACTGCTAAGAGCTCTGAGAATCATAGATGCAGAGGTCTTATGGTGCACCCTCTGGAGCAGAGAATGGAAGATCATGCAACAGAAAGCCACTTGAGCTAGGGTTGCACGCTGGGGATGCACACAGGAGTCTTGTTCCGGGGTGCCATGGATGACAGCCTCCCACGTGACATCCAGAGGCACAGGCTAACGTGGAGGGTCTCTGGAGGGTGGGGTCCAGAAGCAGAGGTCTCACCCATTAACTCCTCAGTCTCTGCCACTTGCTCAGAGCCTACTTTCTCATACAAGGAGGAGCTGACCTAAGGGTCCAGTCATTGCCACAGGGTCTAGTCAGAGCATCCTATCAAAATCAAAATGGAGCGCCCAGGGGTAGTTAGAAATGGTGACTGCAAGAGGGGCATTTGCTGTGGGATATCTTGAGACAGGTGGACTAGTTCTCAGGAATGGAAAGGACCTCACTCTCTATCCACCAGGCAGATCAGAAAGATGAGTGCACATGCCCCCACCACACCCTTATATCCTGACCCTGGCTTTTCATGGCCTCATAAACTTCAAGTCCCACCTCTGGTATTCAGATTGTGGGAAACACCTAATCCACAGAGACAGACCCCATCCTGCCTCACTTCCCTCTGGGGACGTGAAGAACCTCTGCCCACTTGGAAACAGATGCTTCTGGGGTTCCAAGTGAGATCAGGGACCACAGCACTGTGCAGAGCCCAGAACCCAGAGCATGTGTTGTCACTGTCTCAGAGGGCTTGGAGAAGTCATCTGATCCAACAGCCTGCCTTTATAAGGAAAACCTTCTGGAGAGCCAAAAAAAATTGACCAGGGCTAGAAAGGAGAGGCTCTTAAAACACAATATGCCCACAAACTAAGAAAAAAGAATATAGGCCAATGGAAAGATCCAGAAACACGCAACCAGATTAGATGTGCAGCAGGGGTCTCCAAGAAGTGCATCTGAGATCAGGGGAGAGATGGGGAGGCAGAGCAGCTGAAATGGACCATGCATCTGGGGGCCACTCCCAGCTACTTGTGTTAGAGCCATGGTTTCCAAACTATGTGCCAAGGCACTCTGGGCCATTGCAGCAAATTCCTAGGGCACTGCACACTCACAGGAGACACAGCAATATTGTCATCTGCAGGAAAGACACCTACTGGCTCTAGGGAGCTGTATTTTAGCTGGGATGGGCCATATTCCTTTGCAAGTTATCACATCTCTGTGAAGCTGGCTTTCTGGCTGATGCTGTGATTAAAACACACACACACACACACACACACACACACACACACACACAACACACAAAAAACATGTACTAATGAAAATCCACAAGGAACAGAAAATAAAGTTTTCTTGCCGACTGCGTGGGCACAGCTTCCCATTGGTAACTGCAGCTATGTGAGAATGAAATAAAAACAGTATTCTTTTAACTTATGTAATTTTTTTTAAAAAAAGAACTACTCATTATTATGGTTTTTGGACCTAATGACTTGCTAAACAAAACTGTCAGGTATGGCCCAGCCAGTGTTGCTCGGTGGTTGTTGACCTACAAACCAGGAGATCACAGATTGATTTCTGGTCAGGGTACATGCCTGAGTTGCGGGCTCAATCCCCAGGGTGGGGTGTACAGGAGGCAGCTGATCAATGATTGTCTCTCATCATTGATGTTTCTATCTCCCTCTCCCTTTCTCTCTCTAAAATCAATAAAAAGATATATTTTTTAAAAAGCTGTCAGGTATATCTTTTGGCCTGGGGCACTCTGAAAAGATGACTGAGCATGGACAGAAAGCCTGAACCCTCTGCTGGGAATGCAAGGACCAAGGACCTCACCCCTGAGGAGCAGGTGCCCCAGAGTCAGCCTCTCTCTCGCTCTCTCTCTCTCTCTCTCTCTCTCTCTCACACACACACACACACACACACACACACACACACACACACACACACACACACACAGTAGGTGAGGAAAGCTTCCAGAAGGGGCAGGAAGAACACCCCTGCTTCTGATCTGAGACTCCCATCCTGTATGCACTTGGTCCCTCTGAGAGCATAGCTATGGGCTTCCCACCTCCAGCCCCTGGTGGCCCACATCCCTTCCTGCCTCCCCAACTTCTTTATGGAAAGAAGGAAGTTAAGGATTAGGCAATTAGTGTCTGAAAGCCTGGCATCCCCCTCCCTAATACAAGAAATATCACTACAAAATTCCACCTGATACCTGCCATGAAGGATTTCAACACCACCACAGATAGGGAGCTCAACACCTCAGATAGCAAACAGCCCTCCCATCTGGCCTGCCCCCACACCAGGTCCTCACCACCCCTGACCCCAGCAGGGGCCACCCAGAGGTCCTGGGACCAAACCTTCTTTCCCCTCAGGCCTATTCTGGAAAGAAAGCAGCTCCCATGGGCCTCTTCCAGTCTACAGTGGTGCAAAAACAGGATCTTTCCTCAGGAGTCATCCACAAAGGGGGATGTTGTGGGATCAGACCTGTGGCCCTGGGTAGGTCAGGGAAACTCCCTCGGGATGACAGCAGAGGGCGCTGACAGGAAGGACTTCCCCTTCAGCAGCTTAGTTGAAAGGGAGGCTTAGTTGAGAGGGAAGTGGCCAGGGCCAGGCAAGCAGGGGCACAAGCAGACATGTGTGTGTGTGTAGGGGCGGGGGGGGGGGGGGGGGGACATGTCTCTCTCTTCCAGTCAGGGTACAGAATTTCCAGCTGAAAGTAAGGGAGTGGGAAAGAACCTCACCACCCAACTGTAGTGGAAACTTCCCTTTCCTGCACCTGTGTTCCTCTCCACATCAACCCCAGGATGGCCTGGCCCCATGCTCCTGGGCTTGCAGGAAACAGACTCAAGGGCTTCGACGGCTCCTAGAAAATGGGGTGAAGGAAGAGCTTCCCTGGCTGATGCTCTCTGGAAGGCTTGCTATGATGCGTGTCTTCAGGTAAGTCTCCGGAACAGGGAGGCTTCACCTGGGAGTGGCAGCGTTCACCTTTCACTCTCTCTTCCCTCCCCACCACCTAGCACCACAGATGACAAGGCCCAGGAAAGAGGAGAGCAGCAGGGGGAGCCTAGAGGTCCCAAGCAGGTGAGGGGCAGGATGGAGGACTGAAGAGGCAAGACCTACCTGCTCCATCCCGGTGGGATGGCCACCCCTGTGTATGGATCCACCCCTGTGTCTGGGGGCTCCTCGTCGAAGCTCTAATCCCAGGCAGGCCGAGCACCTGGAGAGGCAGGGGTAGGAGCTGCAGTGTGGCTCCCACCCCACTCCCACAGCCCAAGTCCCCAGTAATTTGATAATTGGGCGGAGTTTTCTCTGAGAGAGAATGGAAGTCCGGAGATCAATCTAGCTCCCTCCTGCCCACCCATCTCATTCCAGAATCCCTTCTCCTTCCCTCAGTGGGTGGAGGGCATTTGTTGACTCAGTGGAGGGGTGTAGGGAGGAGTATGCGTAGACAAAACTGGATCCCAAAGCTGGTGAAGGGAAAAGAGCTTTCCTGGAAATACAAAGACTTTGCTCCACATTGGGAAAGGGCTGCTGATGCAAGTCACCAGGTGCCACAGGGCCGGCATCCACAGGCCCCAGGGCTCCCTTTGCAGATGAGCAGGCAGCATGCTGGGGGTGAGACCTGCCTCTGGGTCTCCAGCCAGTACTAAATCTGAAGGGACATGGAGCCACCCCTGAACTGGGGCCTCTCTGTGGGACCCCTCTCTGGGGCTGACACATTCTGCAGACCACACTGTACAGTGTAACACAACTCAGAGGTTGTCTGAGCAGTGGTCATAGGAAACGCGGCATCATGGCAGAGCCCCGGCTTAGGATTTCTAGGTCCAGTTCTACTCCTGCCCCCCCCCCCGCCCCCCAGGCCCCAAACAATGACACGAATTCCCGCTCTGCTCTCCTCACAGCATAATTGAAACCGACCAGTCTCCCATGGGCGCAAGCATCTCACCTGTTATTATCATGTGCACCAGGGAAAACTAGAGTGAGGGGTGACCTCTTCCCTCTCCTCCCCAAATAATAGCTCCTGTGTCTCCCTGGACTACGGATGAATATGCAGACAGCCACACAATGGACTGCAAGCCAGAGCTAGAGAGCCACTCCGTGAGATCTCGGATAAGTCACTTTCCCTTTCTGGTCTCTCCCTCCCCCGTCAGCAGAACCATAAGGCTTACCTCCGTTGTCAGAAATCCCTTCTGGGCCCTGTCAGACCCGGTGATCCGAGGTCCCTGAGCTCAGGGCACAGCTGCGCGCGCCACCTCAAAATACCAGGAGATCCCGCGTTCTCTTTCCTGGTGGGGTGTGGGAAGAAAGCGGGGGCGTCACCACCTGTTTCTCAATCTTAACCTTCAGGTACGTGGTTGCACCCTGGACGCCCACTCAGCCGCTGTCCCCAGGGCCGCCGTTCCCAGCCCAGCCCAGCCCATCTCCGTCGGCGGAGCTGCTCGGGCAACCTGGATCCCAGCGGATTAGAAAGGCGCGGCTTGTAGGGCCGGCCTCGGAAGAACTGGCAAAGAGATGGATGGAAGGGAGCGGCAGCCCGGCCACCATGAGGGCAAGGGACAGAGCGCGAGACACAGCAGAAGCAAGAGCGAGAACAGCACAGCGCGTCTCACGGTGAGCGCAGGGCGCGCAGGGCTCCAAACGCCAGGCGCGGCCCGGGAGCTCAAAGCGGATGATTGCCGACCACGCCGTCCAGGTGGGTCGGCAGGCGGTAGTTCCCTCCCCATCATCCCCCCACCCCGCGCATCTGACAGCAATTCCTGAACACTGGGTGCATCCAGCGCACCCTGCGCATCCCGCGGCCGCGGGAGGGGCCAGCGCCTTCGTCGCGCCAGTTCCCAGAGCCCCGCCCGCCCCCAGCCCGGCCCTCCCTGCCCCGCCCCGGCCAGGGCCCCGGCGGGCGCCCCCCGCGGCGCTGCCCCGCCCCCGCCGTCCCGCGCTGCCTTGGGCCGGGGCCCGCCGCCCCGCCGCCGGCCCACCTGGCGCAGCGCCGCCCTCGGAGCCCGCACACCCGCGAGCACCCGCGCAACCCGCACACCCTGTGGCAGCAAGAAAACCCAGCGCCGCCGCCCGCCAGCTTCCAGGGCCCCGGCCCGCCTGGCGCCCGCGCTCTGCCTCCCCGCGATGGCCCCGCTTGGGTACTTCTTATTCCTCTACAGCGTGAAGCAGGCGTTGGGCAGCTACCCGATCTGGTGGTGAGTGAGCCTTCCTCGCGTTCGCCGCGGCCTCTGTGCGCCCCCAGCCGCCATCCCCTCGGGCAGGGCCCGCAGTGGCCCGGAGCCCACGCCCTACCCCTTCGATTCCGCGGGCCGTGGGCACCCGGTGGTTTCCCTTGGCGGCCTCTTTTGACCTGTTCGGGCCAGGGCTGGGATGCGGGTGGCGGAGCTTCCGGGGACATTGATCTCCGGGCCAAGAGGGGCCCCGGCGAGAGACGAGGCGAACAGTGGGCTGGAGAGAGGCGGGAAAAGGGTCCGCACAGATGTCACGAACGTCTGGGCAGCCTGAGTCCAAACGAAGCGGGGAGGGCGAGCTGGGAGAGAGAAATCCGCCAGAGATTTTTCTTAAGGACCGTGTCTTACTCACACACACACACACACACACACACACACACACACACACACCTTAAAACAAAGTCGTTGAGACAAGACCGAACAGCTCGGGGCAGCGCAGTTACGTAAAGACAGCAGTGGGGACTGGCCAGGAGCGGCAGGCGCAGTGGGGCCAGTGCCAGGCTCTCCGTGCCTCCCTCCGCTTTCCCGGCGACAGTGTCCCCAGGGGCCCTGTCTGTGAGCCGTCGGCCTGGACTCCCATAGCCAGAAGGAGTTGCCCAGAGGTGCAGAGGGAGTGAGCATCGAGTTTGAGGTTTCCTGAGGGAGAGGCCCTGGAACCCACCTCGGAGAAGGCTAGGGCGCTCTGTCCTCTGCCCCAGACCAGGCACATCTCTGTAAGACCAACCTAAAGCTGCTCATGGAAGTGCAGACAAACTGCGGGAAGGATCCCGAGAATTTACAGCACAAATGGGGGGAGGCGGGTCAGGGTGACTCTCCCTCCGGGCATCTGATGAGGCAAGACCCTCACAGTCAGCGTCACCCCAAACCCCCTGCGGGGAAAGCGGGCGCCGAGGGGCCGGGCGCGCCATTGGAAGAGACTCAGAGTTGGAGAGAAGCCTCCCCATACACTTGCGCGCTCTGCACACACCCTCCCAGGAACCCTTTCCGACGGCTTGCCTGGAATTATAATAATTACGCCGAGGGGAAGGGGGAGACCCAGCGAGCCCAAGTACATCTAATCCGATAATAATTTTTCTCTTCGAGATTGTTCAAGAGTGGGGGCGCCCGGGGTGGGAACTATGGTCCAGGCGCAGCCAGGCGGGGCGGAGCGGAACGGTCGATGGGGCGGGTCCGGGGGCCGGGAATGGGCGGTAGAGTGGCGGGGACGCGCCTCGGAGACCCTGGTGCGCCCCGCACCCGCGTGTCACCTGCAGCTCCGGTGCCCCCAGAGCGCGGGCTGCGCCGAGCGTGCCTCGGACGCGGGGACACTGACGCTTGCGCCACCAGCCGTGGGGGAAGCCAGGGAGCGCGTCCAGAGGGCCCGCGGCCGCCAGCTCCCTCGCTGGCTTCTAATTAGAACCGCCGCTGCATTCCTGGGCGCAGGAGGAAGCGCCTTCACCCTCGCGCTGCTCTCGTAAAGAAGGGCCCTGTCACCAGCCTCACGCACTGAGAGCTTTGTCCTGTTGGGCCCGCGGGACCGTAGCCTTGCCCCCCACAGCACACGTGTGTCACTCCTTTCACCTGAGCCATGTGTGTCCTGTCTAAATTGACCCTAACCTGGTCTTCTCCAGATCAACTCAGGGGGTCCTCTCTCCAGGAGCTACCACTAGGCACCCACCCAAGCAAGAGTGCAGGGTAGCCTGTGGCCCCAGAGGGTGGGGGTGTCATGGAACTCCACTTTGTTTGCACACTCAGTGAATCTCTATTTCCTGAGAAGAAGTGAATCTGGTGGACACAACCTCAGGGCTCCTGGGGACCACCGATTTCCCCTCCTCCTCTCTGCTCCCAGGCGAGCTGGATACCGGAGGGGTGCTGTCTCCCCACAGGGCACACAAGCAGAACAGAGAAGGGCTCATGGAAAGATGGGGGTTACAGCAGGAAAAGCCTCTATCTTCAGCCCCACCTGTCCCGAGCTCCCACAGGTGGCTCCTCTCTTCTCCTGCCATCGCCCACAAGGGGGCCTGAGGGACCCTCCCTTTATAACTTCTCACCTTCACGCCCAGCCTCCCTAATTGGCTGTTCTGTTTCACCCTTCCTGCCCCAAAGGAAGTTACTATCCCATTCCTTTTCCCCACCCCAGCAGCTCACATATAAAAGTGAAAGTGATGAGGACTTCCTCACCTGAGAAATAGCCAGGAAACAGCCCAAGTCAGGAGTAATTAGGCTTTTGAAGTTGGTGTGGCTCTTGGTGGGAGGGTGGAGGGAGAGGAGGAGGGAAAGGAGGAGGAGCAGACTGTGGGGACCTGAAGGGCACAGGCTCCTCAGGACCATCTCAGAGTGTTGTTCCAAGGTCCAAAGGTGAAATGGTTCTAAGAGCTGCGGAGCCCTGCAGGAGCATGTGCTCCGGGGTAACAGGTGAAGGTGGGAGCCCAGAGAAGGGAGGGGTCTGGGCACCTGACACCCTTGGCCAGTGCTCCCTCCCCGCACCAGGCTGCATTCCTAAAGAGTCAGAGTTAAGTGGAGGCCCCCTGGGAACACAGGAGAGGCATCAAGTCTAGGGGACACAGAGCCCTGTAGAGAGCGCCCCCCTCCCGTGGGCAAGGTGAGACCTGTTGTGCTTTGGGCGCCTTCCTTCCACTTCCCACCCCCCAGTAGCATAGACCATCTGCTTCCTCCATCCTCACCCTCCTGCTCTCCAGGCCAATCCCACACCTTTCTTCTCAGAGCTACTGCCCTGATTTCACCTGCATAGGCAGCCTGCCCGCCCGCGCCCCCCTCATTCCCTGTAGCAACCCCCTTCCAGCTGCCTGGCCCCTCACTAGCCCCTGCTGGACTGCAGGCTCCCCGGCACAGAGGCCATGCCTTGGAGCAGATGTCCCCCCAGCTAAGCAGTGCAGTGAGGCTGAGTCCAGCCTGCTCCCACTCTTTGGCCAGCACAGAGGCTGGGATGTGCTCCCTGCCTCTCCCTCCTCTCCAGTCTCTCATCTTCCTCCCCAGACCCCGCTAAGCCCTGCCACACCTGGGCATGTAGGCACCAGCCAAGAGCATGTGTCCAGCCCTCCTGCTCCTTCTAGCCCCCAAAGAAGGCCATCACCTGCCCTCACCTTCTGAAACTTCCTCTGTGGTGGCCCTCCCTCATACTGGCCCCACAGGCTCCTCTCATTCTGATGGTGAGACATAGGCCTCCCTCAGTGGGCCCCACTGTTATGGGGTGAATATGCGTGTTGAGTTCAGGAGCAGGTGAAGGAGAGTTGTGGAGGCATTGCCCAGGACCCTCAGCCTCCCAGCATGGGCAAAGAGGAGGAGAAGGAGGGGGAGGAGAGGAGGAAAAGGACTGAGCAAGACTCAGGCTTCTTAGGCAGGGCCAAGTGGGCAAGATTCCGGACCTGCCCTGCCTCTGTGAGCTGCATCCAATGTGCCTTCCCAGGGTGGCCCTGCCCCCTGTCTCTCTCCAACCCTCTCTCTTTCTCTCTCTCTCTCTCTCTCTCCCCACCTCTGTCTGTCTCTGCACCCCTGAGGCTGGTGATGGTCATAGCTAGCTTATAAAACTAGAGAAATCCCGGCGCCAGCTGACACCCCCAGTGTTGCAGGACCCTGGGGCACTAGGAACAGTGTTCTGCACAGAACAACGAACGGACATCCTTGTCCTGAGGGGCAATGTCAGAAATGGCCACAGACAGAAGATATGGTCAGAACACTAGTTCATACAACTACCAAGTCCGCTCTCCCTCATCTTGACCCCTCACAAACACACTGACATCTGACCCTCTGACTTAGCCACCCAAACACTCAGGCCTCTATCTGGGGTCTGGGTGTGGCAGATCCTCCCAGATGGGCTGCCCTCCATTTTGCTGGGCTTGTTATCAATTTTTATGAAGTGGTTTTCTGTTTTATTTGCATAAACTTGCTAGAATCCTTTGTGTCAGGAGAACAGGATGGATACATGTAGGAGGAGCAGTCTCAGAGAGGCTGCAAATTATACTCTTCATGGTGGGTACCCTGTGCAAGTCTCCAGCCTCAGGATGGGAAGTACCTGGTCCTGCCCTGCAGGTGTGGCCCAGGACAGAAAGCAGGGCCGGGATGTACCACCTGTCCATGGAAAGGTGGCTTATACGGAGAGTGTAGTCCACAGGTTGTCCATGAAGAAACAAGAACAGAAATTAAGAATACGTGGGTGAGGCCCTAGCTGGTTTTGCTCAGTGAAGAGAGTGTCAGCCTATGGACTGAAAGGTCCCGGGTTCAATTCTGGTCAAGGGCACATGCCCGAGTTGTGGGCTCGATCCCCAATAGGGGGCATGTAGGAGGCATCCAATCAATGATTCTCTCTCATCATTGATGTTTCTTCCTCTCCCTTCCTCTCTCTCTAAAAATCAATAAAAATATTATTAAAAAATACGTGTGTGAGGCCGCCGGTGTGGCTTAGTGGTTGAACATCTCCACCCATGAACCAGGAAGTCACACTTTGATTCCCCTCAGGGCACATGCCCAGGTTTCCGGCTCAATCCCCAGTAGGGGGCATGCAGAAAGCAGCTGATGATCATTGAGATTTCTATCTCTCTCCTTTTCCCTTCCTTTTGCTGAAATCAATAAAAACATATTTTTAAAAAAAAATGTGCATGGGTCCTGGCAGTGCCTGCACTGCCGCATTTTTAGGTATTTTATAATGGATTAGGAGTTTAAAAAGAAAACCCAAAATACAGCTGTTCTCTAGCGAGTTTGAAAAGCATCTGTCCGCCTGGAGTCCGGAGTCCCCTGCAGCAGGCAGCCCAAAGGACAAACGCCCTTTTGCTTCACCACCCGGTACTGCATTTGGATTTTTGAACCAAATGTGAGGCCTCGTATTTGCCCTCTTTAAGGGTGGTTGGAGGACTGAGAAGTGTTTGAGCCCACACTGCTGTGTGGGGTCTGAGAGGTGGGGGCCAGAAGCTGCTGGGGGCCAGGAGGTGGGTTTTGGCTCCGAGGGGGAAAGGCTCCCTGAATCTGAGAGCAATCCCGGTGCTGGTGCATGGGAGGTGGTGGGCTGCCCATCCTGGAGGCATGGAAAGGGACAGCCTGCTGCCGCGTGGGCACATGGACACCTGGTGTTCACCACTGCAGCTGACAGCCCTCCTGGTCATTTCCCTAAACTCTGCCAGTGCGGTCGGCAGTTTGAGTAGCTTGTTTGTTCAACAGCTGGTGTCAGACATGCACTATACTGAGCAGATCTTGCAGAGAAGCCCCGGCACAAAGAGCAGAGACAGCCTGCCTGCGCACCCACGCTGGGCTGGACATGAGCTGACTGGGTCTCAGGTTGTGGGGAAAGAGACCACAGTCGGGCTGCCTGCGCCCAGGTCAATCTCCCTCTCTTTATGAAATTGTCACAGGACTGTCCCTGCATCACCGCTGTGAAATCCCATGAGGGGATTCATTCTTCCTCCCTTTGCACTCTTTACCCCTGAAATTGCTGGTAAGATTTTGTTGAATGAACAAATGAGTGAATGAACCAGTAGAATCTTTCCCATGAAAAACAAGCCATAACGAGGTGGCCTGAGCTGAGGGACATGAGGACATAGCTGAATGTTTTTACAGCACCCTCTGAGTTCCCCATTCTGGGGCCGGGTGCCCATGACTCATTGGGGAGCGCTACCTCGATCTCCCTCCAAGCCTCCACAGGTGACACCCTGGAGGTGTTTAATGCTTTGGCGCTTCCACATTCCTTCCCAGACAAAAACGTGCCGCCGCTGCCGCCCAGGGAAGCGGGCAAATGCTTGGCCGCAGGCACTCGAGCTTCTGCCCACCTGCTGGGACTTGCTCAAAGTATGTGTCAGTAATGCTTTCTGGCCTGGTGGGTCGGGAGTGCTGGGAGGGCTACAGGCAGGGTCATGCACTGGGCAGGGAGGGGTGGGTCCTGGGACCCCTCTCCCATTGGCCCTCCCCAAAGAGAACGTGCTCAAGCTCCGAGGGCAGGGTCTTCCAAGTGGAAGAGAGAGAGAGGAGGCATGCTGCCTTCCCTGGGGTCCCCTTGGCGTGTAGAACCTGGAGGTTCTCCCTCAGGCAGGTCTGCACCCATCGGAGAGCCTCGGTTCCTTGTGGCTCTTGAACAGTTCCACCCAGAGGAGCAGAGCCCGTCCATCAAGCCAGGCAGCCATCAATCCTCAGGGCAACCAGCCCACACTTGGGGCCTCAGATCTCAGGACAGGACCCTCTTCCTCCTGTGGAAAGGCTCTGACCTTAGAAGACAGCAATTCCGACAGGACAGCTGCTCTGGAGGCCTCGTGTGTCATCAAGGAGGAGACCCCTGGACAAACCAGGACCCTTCTTGCCAGAGACCCCACAGGGTGGACAGCAGAGGCCACTGGACCTCCTTGTTCTCCTGGGACCTAGGCAGAGCTCAGTGCCCACTCTGTGCCTGCTCTGTGCCCTCAAAGGACAAGAGAAGGCATGGCTTTGCCGTCTGGGAGAGACACACCTCATGGCCCAGACATGGGAGGACGTGCAGAAAGGTGGAGAGCCTCATTGGGACAAGAAAGCAGACAGCAGGGCTGGGGCACAGGGTGCTTCCTGGAAGAGGTGGCCTAATGATGTGGGGTTGAATGTGCTCTAGGGACACCAAGGTATAAGGACACACGTCCCCACTGCTCACCTCCCTCTGGGAGCCTCAGATAGAACGTGGCCCACGTCCTGCCCTGCAGGCCCAGCAGAGGCCCCACCTACAGAGCTCACAAAATGCTCACCTGAGATCCTGCCGCCCATCCAGACCCGCCTGGACAGTGCACAGAGCCAGCCTCTCTGACTGGGAATTTATGCCTCTGCCCAGCCTCTTCTGTCCTCTGGCCCCACCACAAAATCATGGTAAAGTCCACACGGTGAAGGCCATCAGCCAGACTGGGTTCTGGACAGCCTGCCCCCCTGCATGTCACAGCCAGTGCCGCCTCTATTCCAAGTAAGACAGTCTGGCAAGGCGCCCGCCTCTGCAGTGTCGTCTTCAACAGGAGTGAGCGAGGAAGGAGGAAAACCACCAGTGCTAGCGCAGCCGTGGTTCACGTGGCCCCAGTCACAAGTGGAACCAAGCCTAGGGGCCACTTTGCACGTGGTGTGTTCTGGGCTGAAGGTGACACCCCCCACCTTGGAAAAAAGACAAGTTTGCCATCTCACCGACTTAATACTGCGGGTTCTTTTCATTTCACTCACACATTTTTCCTGGTTGTAAAAACTGCATGGAGCAGTTTGTGTTCTGCATGTCATGGCTTCGGAACATTCACCACTGGCTCCGCCTCCTCCTGTTGGTGCCTCTGAAGGGACACGTGGGCCAGGCCCTGGTCACCTGCTCATCTCTGGTTCTGGGTCACTGGGCTGGAGGGAAGTGAATGGCGCCTCGCGGAGATGGATGGGGCTGTAGGGGGTAAGGGCTTGCCTTGTCCATTGAGCGTTTTTGGAATCTCTGGGCCTTCTGAGTGATGGTGAGAGCAGTTACTCAGGTCTGTGGTGTGGATGTGCTATGTCTGACTGTGGGCCCTTTCTGCTGTGTGGATACTCCTGCAGGGAGGGTCTCTCCTGAGCTGGGATCCAGGGTAAAGGCTCAGAACTCAGGGGGGCAGGAGGAGGAAGAGTGACGCATCTGGGGGTGAATTCAGTGTAGGACACTGATTTTGAGAGGCTTGTGGGACATCGGGGTGTGATGTCCAGCTGGGCAGCTAAAATTCTGCTAATGTGTGGGCCCCTCCTGGGATGCCATCCTGCACCTAAGGGTTGGCAGAGGAAGGGAAATGCAAGGGTGAATCATGTGGCCAGGAGCAGGTAGAGGAAATGGGTGAAGCAAGGGCAGGTGGCCTTCAGTCCTCTCCCCAGGATGGGCAGGCCCTCATGTCCCTGTTGTTTCCAGGACCACAATCCCAGGGGCCATCAGGGAAGGGCTGGGCAACCCCCAAAGTGGCCATCGGCTGAAACATCCTTTTGTAGCAAAGGCCATGAGGAGGAGGAAGTACATGGTACCCCTGAGGTAGGGTCAAGACCTTGCTGTGACCTGGATTAAAAAAGGGGTAATAGATTTCAGGGTCCCACCGCCAGTGCTCACCTGGACACTGTCATTACTCCTGTGAGTGACCCCAATTTGCGTTTTTGTGCAGTGCATAAGGGGCTCAGGGGAGACTGGAGGATCAACCTGCCGCCCAGGCTCTAGGTGAGAGCTCAGCGTGGGCTCCGGGGTTGACTGAGGCCCCTCCCAAGAGCCCCTCTCATTACTGCTGGACAGAGTCTCCAGTTTGTCTCCTCCGGCTGGGGAGCAGGCTGTCACTTCCCCTCAGGCATCGACCTTCCCATGTCATGGCTTCGGAACATTCACCACTGGCTCCGCCTCCTCCTGTTGGTGCCTCTGAAGGGACACGTGGGCCGGGCCCTGGTCACCTGCTCATCTCTGGTTCTGGGTCACTGGGCTGGAGCGAAGTGAATGGCGCCTCGCGGAGATGGATGGGGCTGTAGGGGGTAAGGGCTCATGTCTTGTCCCACTCCTGACCGGGGTCAGATGCTGCCTTCCTGGGTCTGACTGAGGTGGCATTGGACATCCCCAGAAGCCTTGGGGTCCGGAAGCAGAAACCAGAGGGAAACCTGGCTGCCAGACCCAAGGGTTTGGACTTGAAGAGGCCTCTCAAGGGGTCTCCTTGCCAATAGAGAGGCATTGCAACCTCACACTCAGAGCTGGACACACCCTCAATCAGAACCAGGTTCGATTCCGGTCAAGGGCATGTACCTTGGTTGCGGGCACATCCCCAGTAGGGGTTCTGATGTTACCCAGAATCAGAACCCCTGTCCCAGGGCAAGTTTCTGACTCAGCAGGTTCAGGGAACTCGAGTTTCTAACAGGTCCTGTGCTGTGCATGCTGTCAAGTCAGGGTCACCCTGGGAGGACCCAGCTCTCACCCAGCCACCTGGTGTGTCAGATGGGGAAACCAAAGCACAAAAGGTTCCCTAGCTGCAGGCAAAGTCAACCAGCCAAGGGACAGGCAGGGGCCACCACACGGGTTCCCCCTTGATGACGGTTCCATGATGGAAATGGGCCACATGAGTGTAGTGATGGCTGGTGGGTTTTGTTTACTAATATGATGTACACCATACTGATTGTCTGGACTACATGTCCATGTCCTCCAAATCCACATGTTGAAGCTCTGACCCCCAATGTGATGTTAGGAGATAGGATCACTGTCCTTAGAGAAGAGGAACTCCTTCTCTCTGCCAGATGAGGACATAGTGAGAAGGCAGCTATCTGTTGGCCAGTGTCTTCCTCTGAGCCATGGCCTCCCGGTACAGAGGGTCCTGGGAACCACCTCCATAGTTTGTACAGATTGAAGGGAGTCACATAGTGAGCCAGGCTGAGGTGACAGTGACAGGGCAGGTGGGCCAAGTAAGGGGTTGGGCAGTAGCTAACTGCAGGCAGAGGCCCAACAATGCCAGGAAGCAATAACCACCCTCTGAGAGAGAAGGGCACTGGGCTGCGGGGAGAGGTGGTGCTGGCTGAGGTGAAGAGCTGGAAGAGCTATCTAAAGATCTTGGTGACTGGCTGGTGAAAGCGGCACTGGCATGGACCCTCAAGCTTCACATGGAAGGCCTATCAGCCCATGAGGTTCTGTCTCAAGGTCTGAGAGAGAAGCACCCTGTGAGCCGAGGAGGAGTCAGGGTACACCAGTCTGTACTGTGTAACAAGTGACCAGACTCAGTGCTTCAGATGGCACCCATTCATTAGTTCAGGTCAGAAGCTGGGCAGTTTGTCTGGGTTTCTTGCTCAGGGTCTCATGATGCCAAAATCAAAGTGGCCAGTCTGGGAAGAACATGCTTCCAACCTCATCTAGCCGTCAAACTCAGGCCCTTGTGGTGAGGGGACCCAGTCTCCATGTACTGGCAGCTGTTGGTCTTGTGGTGTGTAGCTCCTAGGGGCCACTTTCTGGCCCCTCCATCTCGGAGCCTCAGCAGCTCCAGAGGGCGCTGACTTCACCCCCAGCTGGAGGTTGTGCTGTGAAAACAACTCATGGTGGGCCCTGATTGACATCCGCTCTCCACCACAGGTCCTGCCGATACAGCTATTGTTATCTGCTGTCTATCACAGTCGGGGCAGCAGGGTGGGGGCTCTTGGGGCCACAGTAGAGTCTAGGCCAGCCGTGGGCAAACTACGGCCCGCGGGCCGTATCTGGCCCGTTTGAAATGAATAAAACTATTGAAATAAAAGACCGTACCCTTTTTTAAAAAAAAATATTTTATTGATTTTTCTCAGAGAGGAAGGGAGAGAGATAGAGAGCTAGAAACATCCATTAGAGAGAAACATCGATCAGCTGCCTCCCACACACCCCCTACTGGGGATGTGCCCGCAACCAAGGTACATGCCCTTGACCGGAATCGAACCTGAGACCTTTCAGTCCGCAGGCTGACGCTCTATCCACTGAGCCAAACCGGTTTCGGCAAGACCGTACCCTTTTATGTAATTATGTTTACTTTGAATTTATATTAGTTCACACAAACACTCCATCCATGCTTTTGTTCCGGACCTCTGGTCCAGTTTAAGAACCCATTGTGGCCCTCGAGTCAAAAAGTTTGCCCACCCCTGACCTAGGCTCAGGGGTGGTGAGGCAGGAGGAGCCACGCCCTGCCTTCCCACAGCACGCAACCCCCCACAAACACTCGGAGTAGCTTCAGTGCCAGCCCCTGGGACAGGAGATGGCATCTCTATTTGCACCCACCACAGACCGCAGTTGGGCTCACCTTCAACTATGAACACGGTGGCAAACTGCAGCACCGTTGGCAGTTTCTGAGCCAGATTCACCAGGAGAAAGCAGACACTTTCATCTCAGTTGATGGTGGAGCCAGAGAGTACAGAATGCATTGGCACTCTCAGCCCAGGCGTCGGCTCAACAAAGAGACACGCCGGCTCCCGAATCACAGCCTTGTGCTGCGGCTGCAGTCAGTCTGCTGCTTCCTCATAACTGTGTCTTCTCTTGATTCAAGATGAATTCTACCACCCATTCCCACGCTGTGTCCACTTCCCATCATGCTCACATCTTATATAAGGGGCATGTTTGCAAGGTGGAGAGCCTGTCCTGTGCAGTGCCACTAGCCACGCATGGCCAACGTCACCAGTCTCTGTGGATGTTTTTTTCCTACCCCATCCCATTCTGTGCTGCCTCTAGTCCTTAGGAGAGGCCAGTACATGGCAGTCCCAGGAGACTGACCCCCAGACAGCCACTGCTGCAAGTGGAGGCTCTTCCCCACCTTCCCATCCAGCCCTCAGCCCCGCCCAGAGCCTCCCACTTCCTCCTGGAAGTGTGTGGGGGGAGGGAGTTATAGACTCTGGTTTCCAAGTATTGATTGCCTAGGGCAGTGGTCGGCAAACTCATTAGTCAACAGAGCCAAATATCAACAGTACAACGATTGAAATTTCTCTTGAGAGCCAAATTTTTTTAAACTTAAACTATATAGGTAGGTACATTGTTATTAACTTAATTAGGGTACTCCTAAGGCTTAGGAAGAGCCACACTCAAAGGGGCCAAAGAGTCACATGTGGCTCGCGAGCCGCAGTTTGCCAACCACGGCCGGCCTAGGGACATCTACTTTTTCCTCAGTGAGAAATCTGGGTCCTGGGTGTGTGCAGTGTGGATGCTTTCCCAGCTTTATTGAGATTCAGGTGACACATGGCATTGTGTGAGGTTCAGGTGTACAGTGCAAAGATTTGATAATGTAGATGTTGTGAAATGATACGCTCACATAAGGTTAGTGAACGTATTTGGATTTTTTATGATTTTTTAATGGTTCAATTTATCCTTTAAGACCTAGCCAACACTTGGTGGCCCAATTAGCCCTCTTGGCCCTCTCCTGCCCTCCTCCTGCTCAACATCCCCTGCCCTTGTAGAAAGGGACACCCCCAACCTGCCCGCCCGCCCCACGCTCTATCCTCTGCTCTCAGTCTTCCTCAGACAGGGTCTGCATTGCCCAGACCCCCTTAGTCACCTGGTTCTTGAGCAGAAAAACCTTCCTGGAAGTAATTCAAGAAATTAAAGGGGTGGGAGAGGGATCCTGCTAGGGTCGGTAGAGGCTGGAGCAGCTGGAGCGGCATCTGGGCTGGCGGCCATTGGCATCCTGGCCTCACTCAGGGAGGTGACGAGCCCGGGCCTGCCCAGAGGAGAGCCCGGAGGAGGCAGGTGGGAGCTGATTTAGCACCCCCAGAAATGAACTTGGGAGAGGCTATTAACTTGAGAGACCCTCTCTGCTTCCCCTAGAGCAGAGTCCTGGGGTGTGAAGGAAGCAGGGTGGGTCCAATCTTTCTGCCCTGGCCTTGGCTTGCAGGCAAGAAGGAAGATGGGAAAGGCCGAGGTGGTGCAGGCTCTGTGGGAGGTGTGGGAGCTGTGGGGTTCTGGGGTGAGTGCCTTGCCCCTCCTGTACCCCCACACAGAATACATCCTGGCCTCACATCTGGCAGGGGCCAGCACCTTGAGACTGGCAAAGACAGAGAGATGGAGTCATCTTGTCTTTCTGTCTGAGACTCTAAGTCAACATCGACATGAATTTTCCTTCTAGTGAGAGATGGGCTCCCCGACAGGAGGCCTGTGGAAGCTGCTGAAGAAGCCGGAGCCACCGTGGCTCCTCTCCCCACCTGGCTTCCTGATGGACAATCAGCCAGCCACACGGTTCCCCGGGCCTCTACACCTGCATCTCGCCATCACTGCAGAGGGTGTCACCCCCACCCCTGGTGCTGTGGTTTCAGGTCAATCCCACTAGTGCCCAGTGCTGGTGGGCATGCGCCTGGTGGATGTGCCACAAGGAGGATTTTGGTCCCTAGTCCTTGGTGTGGAGCCCCAGCACCTGCTTCTTACCAGGTGTGGTCAGAAGTGGGGACACCAAGCTTCAGAAACAGACGCAAACCTCAGTCTGGGGCAGGAAGAGCCATTCACACACAGAGTCTGCACAGGCTGTGCAGTCCCTGGGGCCGGGACAGGGCATCTGGTAGGTGGGTGTCATAAAAACTGAGTGGACTGGACAGGAAGTGGAGGTTGTGAGGAGTACCAGGGCTCTGGGCACTGCACATTCTCTTTATGGTTCTCTGTTTCCAAGTGGCCAAGAGAGGCAGGGGGTGTGCAGGTTAGCTACAGACTGTCTCCCACCACTGCCTCCTCTTGTCCACCCATCCCTGCCCTGTCCTGGAGCCAGGCCAGGCCCACTTCTCAGCCTGGAGGCCTTACCCTAACCAACTGATTGCTTCCGAGGGCAGAGACAGCTGACCTCAGTGCATCCTGCCATCTGTCCACTTGATCCTTGCTTATCCATCAGGAAGCCAAATACCAGGTTGACACAGGGGTCTCAGAGGAATAGTGGAGACAGCCCATCCATGCAGGGCAAGTGTGTAGGAGAGCCAGGAGCAGGTTACAAGGTGCTTCCAAGAGAAGACCAAACAGTAAAGTGAGAGCAGAGGGCTGGCCTTTCTGGAAACTTTGGGATCCTGGGACTATGAGGCAGTTGAGAGTCAGGCCTGGCCCAGTGCTCGGCATTCACTGGGGCTCACGAGTGAATGAATGAGCCAGCCCCACCGTTGCACACCACACCAGGGAAACAGATTCAGATGGAGATGAGGGGAGGCCTGTGGTGTCTGGCACGAAGTCATGGCTGGTTTGTGGCTTTCGAGCAAATAATGGGCAGGATGGGGAGTGCTCTGGAATATCAGGGCGGGGACATGCAAGGGACTGGAAGTCTGGTTTAGAAGTGCCAGACCACTCCGAGGCTCAGGGACACAGGGGCTGGCACCGACGGGAAGGAAGCTTGGCTTCATTAAGACATCTGACTGCAGGGTGGGTTGGCACTCTTGAAGAAGACAGGTTTGACCCCTGGGACATGCACATGATCTGGAGGAAGGGAGAGTGCCCAGGAATGGTGGGAACACACAGGCTGTTGAGGGGTTTGGGCAGGAGGGCATGGGATGAGAGGATGTCATACATGTGAAACCCTGCATTCAGGACTTCCAAGGAGAAGTTGCCCTTTCTCTAGCCTCCATCTGCAGCTGGTGAAGTAAATAAGATGGAATTGTATACATGCTGCCTGCCGAGGGGCAAGGAGCAGGGGTCTGCAGGGGAGAGAGGGTGTTCTGTGTGGCAGTCTGCATGAGTGGGAGAAAGCTCTGTGCAGGAAACAGGGAGTGTGTTGGGAGGCTGGTGTGGCTGAGTGCAGGGCCCCATGGTGTGAGAGGAAGGAGCTGGAGAGATCCAGACCCTAGCAGGACTGTGCAATGAGGAAATGTTCTCTGAGCCAATCAGGCGGCAGGCACTCAGGAGCTCAAGGGCACGGGCTTTGTGCCTCAGGCAAAGAGAAGGTTTTGAAGATGTTGGAGACGGGAGTGGGAAACATGATAGGGTCCGTTTCCTACTTCAGAGAGCAGGTTTGTTTCTGTCCTCGATTGCTCTCATCAGAGCTAGATGGAACTGAGTTACTTAGAGTAGGACTCACCAAATACAAGTATCATAATGTGGGTATGAGGGACACAGAAGCCTTGTCCCATCTTCTCGGGGCTCAGCCCGCCCAGGGGAGAGGAGGTACTGAATAAGAAGAAGCCCTAGGAGTTCTGGCTGAGGCATTAATAAAGCTGCCATTTCCTCAGTCGCACCAAACAAGGAAGGAGAAACAGGCCTTCCCACCTGGAGCCCAGCTAGCAAGCTCCCAGATAAGCAAGGACCCAGGGGCTGCTCTGGACCTGGGCCTGGGACACCCTGCACCGCACAGTCCAGAATAAGGAGGGACTGGGCTCCCTGAGGAGAAAGAGGACAGAGCATGCACAGCCCATGGCCTGAGTGAGCATGGGTACCTCTATGCTAAGAGACAGCCGACCTTTGATGATGATGGTGCATTCAGAAGCCATGGTTGTTGGTCCCCTAGAATCTCCCACCCAGCAGTGCTCCTGGATCTGGGGCCTCCCCCACCAACCTGAAGGTCTCCACAGCCCTTTCCCAGAGACCCTGCAGACCCTCAGTGGTATCGGCAGCTGATGGAAGAGAAGATTGCACAGCCTGGCACCATTCACAAGCATGAAGGAGGTACTGAGATGCAGAGCTCTGCCTATAAGTGCCACCAACCACCGCAGAGATGAACACGTCCATGAGCAGCAGGACCATAGGGCACCCGCTGCAGAGACGGACATATCCACAGGTGGCAGGACAGCGGGCACCCACTACTGAAATGGGTGCATACACAGATGGCAGGACCACAGGAACCACTGTGGAGATGGACATGTTCATGGCGGCAGGATGGTGGAGTACCCACTATGGAAACGATAAGTCCACAGGTAGCAGGACTGTGTATCACCTGCTGGATTAAATAAACTCTCACTCCTCCTGCCAAGAGGACCTGGTCATTTTTTTAAACCAAGGTACAATTATGTACAGTAAAATGAAAATGATTCAATCAGTCTGACACACAAACACATGTGTAGTTAACTCCCCCATCAACACAGAGCTCTCTGTCACCCTCATCCCCTGTGGTCCAGTAGAACTCTCCACAGGCTCTGAAATGTCCCATAGGTAACCCTCCACCATGGTAGCCTTGGGCCACATGTGGCTGGTGTGACTGAGAAACAAAGTTTTCTCTCTTTTTATGTCATTTTACTTCATTAAAAGTCAGGTGCCTGTGGGTAGAGGGGACCATTCTGCAGCCTGAGAAACGCTTCTCTTTGCCCCAGTCAGGCCCGTCCCGCCCCCCACCCCCCGCCCCCGTGTGCATGTGGAAATCACCTCTCTGGTTTTTGTTCCCATCCATGGTTTGGTCAGCTTTTGTCTTAGAGAAATGGAACTCAGGCATCTGTCAGGCCTCTCTGCTGCTCTCACTCCTCTGTCTCCCAGCGGATTCCCCTGCAGAAGCTCTGTCTTGTATCCACACCTCCCTGCTGCACTCGCAGTGCTTCCTGTCTGCGTGCACGCTCACAGGCATGTGAATATTCGTGAGCACACCTTCCTTGGGACATATGTTTTTACTTCTGTGGGGCTGGCCCGGGGGTGGGGGGCGGGGAGGAGCTGTGGTTCAGCCACTGCTGTGCCCACCTTACCCTCACTCCTGCCCCCAACCAGCAGCCCCTCCTCTGGGCAGCAAGTGGCCTCCATGCCTCCTTGATTTACTCCCCACCACTCCACAGGCACATCTTGAGGTTTTGTGCTAAATCTCAGGCACAGTGTAAGGACAAGCTACCTCCAGGGTGGAAGCACATCTCACCCTGGAATGCACAAGTGCCCCAAAGAAAAGGACCTTCATACTCCCTCCAGGGCAGACCCAGCTTCTGCTCCTGTTTCAAAGGCTGCCAGGGCAGCTCTCCCACTCACCAGGCCTCTTTGCCCTTCTCCCCCAGGTCCCTGGCTGTCGGGCCCCAGTACTCGTCCCTGGGCACACAGCCCATCCTTTGTGCCAGCATCCCAGGCCTAGTACCCAAACAGCTGCGCTTCTGTCGGAACTACGTGGAGATCATGCCCAGCGTGGCAGAGGGCGTCAGGATCAGCATCGAGGAGTGCCAGCACCAGTTCCGCGGCCGCAGGTGGAACTGCACCACCATCAACAACAGCCTGGCCATCTTCGGCCCTGTGCTGGACAAAGGTATGCCTTCCAGGTGGAGGTGGCAGCCTGTTGGTGCAGCAGGCCCAATCCAGCTGCCCTGCTCTGCCCTCGTGTCTCACCTGCCCCTGGTCATAGTAGCAGCACCTCCAACAGGTGGGCAGTGCTGCACACACCTGGTGATATCGGCATCTCTGATGTGGTTTCTTCCCATGGTCACTGGCTCTGAGGGGGCTCCTGGAGCTCAGGAAGGACACATGATCACACAGATTTCTCTGACTTCCCTTCCCCAGAAGGAAATTGCACTTAAGGCAGGCCTTAGAGAGAAAACACAATTAAAAGAAAAATTTTAAAAAAATTTTTTTAAAAAGACAGGAAGGGAGAGAAGTGGGGGCCAAGAAGCACATGAGGGAAGCTATCCAGGGCCCTGGAGCCAGTGGTTATTTGGGAAGGAGAGGAAGATGAGGAGGGCTGCATGTTGGTTAACTTTTGGTGAAGAGCAAATTTTCTCAAAACATCATGGTTTAAACCAGCGATTTTCAGCCAGTGTGCCACAAGACTATTTAAAACATGCATTACCTGACTATTTAGTTAGAGGCACTGACCTCTTTTTCCTTAGAATGTCAGATTTTTAAATGACAACAGGGAACAAAATAGCCATCCAGTGTAAATGAATCAAAATTATAACTATATATATATTTTATGTGCTGCAGAATTTTAGTAATTAGTTTATGTATGTCATGAGATGAAAAAGGTTGAAAATCTCAGGTTTGGACAATGATGCTGTGTCATATGTCCCAACAAATCAGAGTGCAGCACACCCAGATTGGTCTGTGCCCCTCCGCCAGTCCCTGTTCTCTCTCACATCTGGCGATCAGTGGGCCTCTGCATGTGGCCTGGGCTCCATCACTATATGGGAGTTGGGCCACATGGGCAAGTGGGAAGGGCAGGAAGTGGAGAGTGAGAGAGAGGGACTCCTTTCATTCACTTAGCGGAATGTTTTCAAGATTTATCTGCACTGTAACATGTTACAGCACTTCATTCCTTTTATTACTGAATAGTATCCCACTATATGGATATACCACATTTTATTATCCATTCATCGTTGATGGACATTGGGTTTTTTCAACCCTTGGCCATTGTATATAGTGCTGCTATGAACATTTTAGTACAACCGTTTTCAAAGACTTTGGAGTGGATGAGTAGAATTGCTTGGTCTCAAGATAATTCTGTTTAAGTTTTTTTGTTGTTTCTTTTTTAAGGGTATTTTTTAGTATTTCAATAAAAAAGATTTTAATTATAATAATGTTACATGCAATAAACATTAATATTTCAAGAAAAAATATTTTAAGTATAATAATGTTACATGCAATAAACATTAATATTTCAAGAACAACGATTTTAAATATAATAATACTAGAGGCCTGGTGCACGAAATTCATGCACCAGTGGCGGGGGGTGGTCCCCTCAGCCTGGCCTGCACCCTTTTGCCATCCAGGACCCCTCAAGAGATGTCCAACTGCCGCTTCAAGCCTGATCTGCAGGCAGTCGGACATCCCTCTCGCAATCCAGGACCACTGGCTTCTAACTGCCTCTGCCTGCCTGATTGCCCCTAACTGCTCACCTGCCTGCCTGATCGCCCCTAACCACTCTGCATGCCTGCCTGATCACCCCTAACCACCTCTGCCTTGGCCCCCGCCGCTGCAGCTTCATCCAGAAGGTTGTCTGGAAGGACGTCCGGAATGACATCTGGAAGGTCATTTGGCTGTTCAGTCTAATTAGCATATTATGCTTTTATTATTATAGATTACATGCAATAAAAATTAATATTTCAAGAAAAAATTTTAAATATAATGATATTACCAAAACTGTACTAACATAGTATAATATCACAAAAGTTGTAGGAAATATTAAAAACTGCAAATAACAGGATTATTTCTATTATAGTCTAAAATATTTTTCCTCTGGCTCTATTTTTGTTCATTAGTTTATGTTGTTCATTTTATTCCACAAAGGAGTGAGATCATGAGATATTTATCTTTCTCCGACTGGTTTATTTCACTTAGCATAATTTCACTTATTTTGCTTTAGTCCTTCCATGCTGTTGCACATGGTAAGAGTTCCTTCTTTTTACAAAGTAGTATTCCATTGTATAGATGTACCACAGTTTTTAATCCATTCATCTGCTGATGGGCACGTAGGTTGTTTCCAAATCTTAGCTATTGTGAATTGTGCTGCTATGAACATAGGGATGCATATATCCTTTCTGATTGGTGTTTCTGATTTCTTGGGATATATTCCTAGAAGTGGGATTACTGGGTCAAATGGGAGTTCCATTTTTAACTTTTTGAGGAAACTCCATACTGTTTTCCACAGTGGCTGCACCCATTTGCATTACCACCAGCAGTGCAATAGGGTTCCTTTTTCTCCACATGCTTGCCAGCACTTGTCCTTTGTTGATTTGTTGATGACAGCTATTCTGACAGGTATGAGATGGTACCTCATTGTCATTTTGATTTGCTTCTCTCCAATAATTAGTGACTTTGAGCATGTTTTCATATATCTCTTGGCCTTCTGTATGTCCTCTTTCGAAAAGTGTCTATTGAGGTCCTTTGCCCCTTTTTTGATTGGATTGTTTATCTTCCTTTTGTTAAGTTATATGAGTTCCCTGTAAATTTTGCAGATTAAACCCTTATTGGAGATAACATTGGCAAATATGTTCTCTCATGCGGTGGGCTTTCTTGTTGTTCTGTTGATGGTTTCTTTTGCTGTGCAGAAGCTTTTTATTTTGATGTAGTCCCATTTGTTTATTTTCTCCTTAGTTTCCATTTCCTTAGAACAGTGGTTCTCAACCTTCCTAATGTCATGACCCTTTAATACAGTTCCACATGTTGTGGTGACCCCCAATTTCATTGTTACAAATTGAACATAATTAAAGCTTAGTGATTAATCACAAAAATAATATGTAATTATATATGTGTTTTCCGATGGTCTTAGGTGACCCCTGTGAAAGGGTCGTTCGACCCCCAAAGGGGTCGCGACCCACAGATTGAGAACCACTGCCTATGTTTGATATTTTGTTGCCTGTGGATTCCTTTAAGATTTTTATGGTTTCCCATTTTTTTTTTTTTTTATGGTTTCCCATTTTATGTTTAAGTCCTTTATCCATTTTGAGTTTATTTTTGTGTATGGTGTAAGTTGGTGGTCTAGTTTCATTTTTTGCATGTATCTGTCCAATTTTCCCAACACCATTTATTGAAGAGACTGCCTTGACTCCATTATATGCTCATGCCTCCTTTGTCAAGTATTAATTGAGCATAATGGCTTAGGTCAATTTCTGGGTTCTCTGTTCTGTTCCATTGGTCTATATGTCTGTTCTTGTGCCGGCACCAGGCAGTTTTGAGAAAAGTGGCTTTGTAATATAGCTTGATATCTGGTATTGTGATTCCTCCAATTTTGTTCTTCTTTCTCAAGATTGCAGCAGCTATTTGGGGTCTTTTTTTATTCCATATGAATTTTTGGAGAGTTTGTTGTAGGTCTGTGAAATATTCCGTTGGTATCTTAATGGGGATTGCATTGAATCTATAGATTGCTTTAGGTAGTATGGACATTTTAATGATGTTGATTCTACCATTCCATGAACATGGTATATTCTTCCATTTGTTTATGTCTTCCTCTATCTCTTTTTCCAACCTCCTGTAGTTTTCCAAGTACAGGTCTTTTACTTCCTTAGTTAAGTTTATTCCTAAGTATCTTAATTTCTTTTTTTGCAAAAAAATGAGTTTATTATCTATACAAATAATAGCCTAGGGCTGTCATGACCTAAACGACCAGATGGATGTCTGGTGACCGGTCACCAGGAACTGCATGGAGCACCTCTTGGTCCTTCCCCCACGGCCCACAGGCTCCTATCACAGCAAGGCTGGTGGCAGGTGGGCGGGTGGGGTGGGGGTGGGCGGGGCAAGGAGGGCGCAGTGAGGTCATTAGCCTCAGGCCTGAGGCTGGGCTGGAAGCTTAACAACCTCACCGCTGCTGCGGTGGCTGTGGATCAGGCCCAGAGAGAGGCCTGGAGAGAGAGGCAGGGCCTGATCCGCAGCCACTGTGGCTGCTGGCAAGGCCCGGAGAGAGAGAGAGGCAAGGCCTGATGCACAGCTGCCATGGCCGCTGTGGATCAGGCCCAGAGATAGGCCCAGAGAGAGGGGCAGGTCTTGATCGCAGCCACTGCGGATCAGCCACTGCGGCGGCTGCGATCAGGCCTGGAGATAGGCCCGGACAGCTGGTGCCTTCTGGATTTCCCAGAAGAACCAATGGCTGCCTAGGAGGCGGAGCTTTTTACACTGACTAGTATAGAAACTGACCAATCAGAACCTAATCTGGGTGAACTGCGAAGGCAGATCCTAAGGTGGGGGCTGAGGAGGGGTTTTAGGGCAACAGCTGTTTGGTGTAAGGTGTAAGAAAGCAGTTCAATTTTTTAATAACTGGTTTGGCAATATAGTGGCTGGCTATCAGTCCAGATATAGGGATTATGTATTTTTGTCTGCCAAGAGCATCTCCTCCTGCTGAAAAAGGCTTCCCCCAACCCCCATTTAAGCAATCCTATCCTATATAATCTATCTATACTAATAAAAGGGTAATATGCTAATTAGACTGGGTCTATCGGCCATCTTCCAGATGTCCAACTTCCTTCCGGACAAAGCCATGGTGGTGGGGGCCAAGGCAGAGGCAGTTAGGGGCGATCAGGCTGGCAGGGGAGAGCAGTTGGGAGCAAGATTGGGCCGGCAGGGGGTTAGGAGTAATCAGGCCAGCAGGGGAGGGCAGTTGGGGGTAACCAGGCAGGCAAAGGAGGGCAGTTGGGGGCAAGATCAGACCAGCAGGGGAGGGCTGTTGGGGGTGATCAGGCCAGCAGGGTGGGGCAGTTGGGGGAAATTAGGCCAGCAGGGGGCCAGTTGGGGATGACCAGGCTGGTAGGTGGGGCAATTAGGGGCAACCAAGCTGGCAGGGGATAGCAGTTCGGGGCAATCAGCTGGCAGGGGAGGGCAGTTAGGCATGATCAGGCAGACAGGGGAGAGCAGTTGGGATCAATCAGGCCAGCAGGGGAGCAGTTAGGGGTGATCAGGCAGGCAGGCAGAGGTGGTTTGGAGCAATCAGGCAGGCAGACTAAGGCAGTTAGGGGCAATCAGGCAGGTAGGCAGAGTGGTTTGGGGTGACCAGCAGGCAGGCAGGTGAGTGGTTAGGAGCCAGCGGTCCCAGATTGCAAGAAGGATGTCCGACTGCCAGGTTAGGCCTGATCCATGTGGGATTGGGCCTAACCCGGCAGTTGGACATCTCCCAAGGGGTCACCGATTGGAAAGGGTGCAGGCTGGGCTGAGGGAAACCCCCTGTGCGTGAATTTCATGCACCGGGCCTCTAGTTGGTATATAAAAAAGCCATGGATTTCTGAGTGTTAATTTTGTATCCTCCTACAATGCCAAATTCATTTATTAAGTTTAGCAGTTTTTTGATGGAGTCTTTGGGGTTTTCTTTGTACAATATCATGTAATCTGCTAATGGTGACAGTTTTACTCTTTCTTTTCCAATTTGGATGCCTTTTATTTCTTCTTCTTGTCTGATCGTTATGTCTAGCATTTCCAGTACTATGTCGAACAGGAGTGGTGAAAGTGGGCAACCCTGTCTTGTTCCTGTTCTTAGGGGAAATGGTTTTAGTTTTTGCCCATTGAGTATGATGTTGGCTGTAGGTTTGTCATATATGTCCATCATGTTGAGATATGCTCCCTCTATTCCCACTTTGCTGAGAGTTTTTATCAAAAATGGGTGTTGGATTTTGTCAAATACTATTTCTGCATCTATCAATATAATCATGTTATTTTTGTCTTTTAACTTGTTTATATGATGTTTCACATTTACTGATTTGCAAATATTGTGCCAGTCTTGCATCTCTGGAATAAATCCCACTTGATCATGCCGTATGATTTTTTTAATATATTGCTGGATGCTATTTGCTAATATTTTGTTGAGAATTTTAGCATATATGTTCATCAGGGATATTGGCCTGTAATTCTCTTTCTTTGTAGTGCTTTTATCTGGTTTTAGAATTAGGATAATGCTGGCCTTATAAAAAGAGTTTGGAAGTGTTCCTTCCTCTTGGATTTTCTGAAATAGCTTGAGAATTATAGGTGTTAGTTCTTCTTTGAAAGTTTGGTAAAACTCCCCTGTGAAGCCGTCTGGACCTGGGCTTTTGTTTGGTGAGAGTTTTTTTTTTTTATTACTGTTTCTATTTCATCAGTTGTTATTGGCTAATTCAGGTTTTCTTATTCTTTCTGATTCAGTTTTAGGAGTTTATATTTTTCTAGGAATTTGTCTATTTCATCCACATTGTCCAGCTTATTGGTATATAGTTGTTCATAGTATTTTCTTACAATCCTTTGTATTTCTGTGGTGTCAGTGGTTACTCCTCCACATTTGTTTCTGATTTTATTTATTTAGGTCCTCTCCCTTTGTTTCTTGATGAGTCTGGCTAATGGTTTATCAATTTTTTTTATCCTTTCAAAGAACCAGTTCTTGATTTCATTGATTTTTTTGTATTTTATTTTTTTTAGTCTCTATGTCATTTATTTCTGCTCTCATCTTTATTATTTCCTTCCTTCTACTTACTCTGGGCTTTTCTTGTTGTTCTCTTTCTAGTTCTTTAAGTTGTAAGGTTAAATAGTTTATTGCTGGTTTTTCTTGTTTTTTGAGGTATGCCTGTAGTGCTATGAACTTCCCTCTCAGGACTGCTTTTGCTGTGCCCCAGAGATTTTAGGTTGTTGTGTGTTTATTTTCATTTATTTCCAGGAAGTTTTTGATTTATTTTTTTATCTCATTGGTAACCTATTCAATGTTTAATAACATGCTTTTTAGCAACCATGTGTTTGAATGTTTTGGGTGTTTTTACTGTAGTCGATTTCTAATTTCATTCCACTGTGATCTGAGAAAATTCTTGATATGATTTCAATCTTCCTGAACTTGTAGAGACTTGTTTTGTGTCCTAACATGTGGTCTATATTAATGATCCATGTGCACTTGAGAAGAATGTATATTCTGCTGTGTTGGGGTGAAGTGTTCTATAAATGTCAATTAAATCCATCTAATCCAGTGTGTCCTTTAGAGTCTCTGTTTCCTTGTTATGTTTTTGTCTGGAATATCTATCCAGTGAAGTCAGAGGGGTGTTACAGTCCCCTACTATGACTGTATTGTTGTCAATCTCTTCATTAAAGTCCTCTAGAAGTTTTTATATATTTACTAGAGGCCTGGTACACGAATTCATGCGCAAGTGGGGTCCCTCGGCCTGGCCAGTGATCGAGGTCGATCAGGGCCATCTCGCCCAGTCCCTATTGGGGCTGGCCAGCTGAAGGGGAGGGGTTGGAACTGTGGGAGGTTGGTTGTGGGAGCACACTGACCACCAGGGGGCAGCTCCTACGTTGAACATCTGCCCCCTGGTTGTCAGTGCACGTTATAGCAACCAGTTGACCAGTTGTTCAGTCATTTGGTCGTTCAGTCATTGGGTCATAACAGTTGCTTAGGTTTTTATATATAGAGAGGTGCTCCTATGTTAGGTGCATATATGTTTACCAGGGTTATATCCTCTTGTTGGATCAATCCTTTTAGTATTATGTAGTGACCTTTGTTGTCTCTTGTGATGGCCTTCCTTTTAAAATCTATTTTTTTGGATATGAGTATTGCTACTCCAGCTTTTTTTTCTTTTCCATTGCATGGAAATTTTTTCCCCATCTCTTCACTTTCATCCTGTGTGTGTCTTTTGTTTTGAGGTGGGTCTCTTGTAGACAGCATATAGTTGGGTCATGTTTTTGTATCCATTCTGCTACCCTATGCCTTTTGATTGGAGCATTTAGTCCATTTACATTTAGGGTTATTAATGATAGGTACTTATTTATTGCCATTATATTTCTGTATGGCTAGGTTTCTCTCTCTCTTTCTTCTTCTCATTACAGAAATTCTTTTAGCATTTCTTGTAATGCTGGCTTGGTGGGGATGTACCCCTTATCCTTTTTTTGTCTGGGGAGCTCTTTATTTGAGTGTCTATTTTGAATGATAGTCTTGCTGAATATAGTAATCTTGGTCTCAGATCCTTGCTTTCCATTACCTTGAGTACTGCATGCCATTCCCTTCTGGCCTATAGACTTTCTGATGAGAAATCAGGTGTCAGCCTATGGGAACTCCTTTGTAGGTAACAGTTTTCTTTTCTCTTGCTGCCTTTAAGATTCTCTCTTTGTCTTTAATTTTTGGCATTTTAATTATGATGTGTCTGGGCGTGGGCCTGTTTGGGTTCTTCTTGTTTGGAGTTCTCTGTGTCTCCTAAATTTGTGTGACTTTTCTCTTTACCAGGTTAGGGAAGTTTTCTGCCATTATTTCTTCAAACATCTTCTCTATGCATTTCTGCCACTTCTGGCACACTTGCTATTCTAATATTGTTATGTTTCATGTTGTCCCACAGCTCCCTTAAGCTGTCCTCCTGCTTTTTAATTGGTGTTTTTTTTTTCTGGTTTTCTGATTGAGTAATATTTTCAACTCAGTCTCCTAATTCACTGATTTGATCCTCAGCTTCCCCTAATCTGCTTGTATTCCTTCCAACATGTTCTTTATTTGTGTTATGTCATTCTTTATCTCAGACTATTCTTTTTTCATAGTTACTATATCTTTTTTCATGCTGTTGAGCATCTTTACCATCATTAATCTGAACTCTGTTTCAGATAAATTTCTCATCTCTACCTCATTTATCTCTTCCTCTGGAGAATTCTTTGCTTCTTTCATTTTGAGGTTGTTTCTTTGTCTCCTCATTTTGGTTGTCTGTTTGGATTTGTGACTATGTATTAGGTAGATTCTCTACACCTCTCAATCTCTAGTGTAGGACAGTGTTAAAGTTTGTTTCTGAATAATTAGATTGGGCAAAGACTAAAAGCCTCCAGGGACTGCCTCTGCCTACAGACTGATAGGATTCTGATTTGAGTTGCCCACCAGGCAATCATCCTCAAGTGTGGTGAGTTTTTTTCAACAGGGTGAAGCAGTTGCTACTGCCTGGAGGCTAATTGTTATTTTTAATCTCTTATGTGGCCTCAGGGCAAGGTGTTTTTCAATATGGCCCCAGGCAAGACAGATGTCTATGTGGGAAAGATGTCTATGTGGGAAAGATGTCCTCCGCTGCTTGAGAGAATGACTCAGCCCAGGAAACAGTGTGTCTGCCTTCTGAGCTCTATCCCCAGAGTCCTCAGTCCTGGCTTCTGCCCTCACAGCTCCAGTCCACTTCACCCTCCCTCTGCCGGAGCACAAGGTGGGTGGCTCCACAGGGAATTTTGTGCATTGGTCCTTTAAAAGAGTACCTGAATTTCCAGCCATTTTTCCCTGGCAGACAGTGCCATGCTGCTTTTCACAGCCAGATGTTACGTGGGTACCCTCCTCAGTTTTGGTGCTCTCTCCTGGGGGCAGGGGCAGCTTGGGGATTAGATCCCAGAGTTCTCATTGGCAACCCCCCACAGCTGAGATATCTCTCCAAGACTTCAGTTGCTGTCTATGGGCACCAGACCAGCCCTTTCACACACCCACCCCTCCTACCAGTCTCTATGCGGTCTCCACTTTCGGTCCTCCTGTTTAAGTTTTTGAGGAACCATCGAACTGTTTTCCACAGCAACTGCACCGTTTTACATTCCTATCACAGTGCATAACGGTTCCAGTTTTTTCCACATCCTTGTCAACACTTGTTTTTCTCTGTCTTTTTTCTTTAGCCATGTCAGTGGACACTAAAAATGGTATCCCATTGTGGTTTTTATTTGTAATTCCCTGATGGCTAATGATGCTGAGCATCTTTTTATGGGCTTATTGGACATCTGTATGTCTTCTTTGGAAAAATGTCTATTCAAGTTTTTTGCACAGTGTTTAATTGGGTTGTTTGTGTTTTTACTCTTTAGCTGTTGAAGTTCTTCATACATTCTAGACCAGGGGTGGGCAAACTTTTTGACTCGAGGGCCACAATGGGTTCTTAAACTGGACCGGAGGGCCGGAACAAAAGCATGGATGGAGTGTTTGTGTGAACTAATATAAATTCAAAGTAAACATCATTACATAAAAGGGTACAGTCTTTTTTTTCAATAGTTTTATTCATTTCAAATGGGCCGGATCCGGCCCGCGGGCCGTAGTTTGCCCACGGCTGTTCTAGACACTAAAAACGTGTCAGATATATCATTTGCAAATATTTTCTCCCATTTGTAGGTTGTCTTTTCACTTTTGTGAGAGCGTCCTCTGATGCACAAAATTTTTAAATTTTGGTGAAGTCTAATTTATCTATTTAGATATCATATCAAAGTAAGCATTGCCTAGTCTAAGGTTACAAGGATTTATACCTATGTTTTCTTCTAAGAGTTTCATAGTTTTACCTCTTACATTTAATCTTTGATCTATGTTGTTGATTTTTTCATATGAGGTTGGGGTCCAACTTCATTCTTTTGTATGTAGAAATCCAGTTATTCCAGCACCATCTGTTGAACAGACTATTTTTTCTCACTGAATGGTATTGGCACTCTTGTCAAAAATCAATAGGCAGCCCTAACCGGTTTGGCTCAGTGGATAGAGCATCGGCCTGCTCTATCCCAGGTTCGATTCTGGTCAAGGGCATGTACCTTGGTTGCAGGCACATCCCCAGTAGGGGGCATGCAGGAGGCAGCTGATTGATGTTTCTCTCTCATCGATGTTTCTAACTCTCTATCCCTCTCCCTTCTTCTCGGTAAAAAATCAATAAAATATATATATTTTTTAAAAGTCAATAGGCAATAGATGTGTGGATTTATTTCCAGACTCTCAATTCCATTCCATTGATATATATGGCTATACTTCTGCCAATACCACATGATTTTGATTGCTGTAGCTTTGTAGTATGTTTTAAAGTTGGGAAGTGTAAGTTATCCAACTTTGTTTTTATTTTATAAGATTGTTTTGGCTATTTGGGGTCCCTTCCAATTCCATATGAATTTTAGGATTAGCTTTTCCATTTCTGCAAAAATAGCTATTGAGATTTTGTTGGGGATTTTATTGATTCTGTAGATCACTTTGGGGAGTATGCCATCTCAGTTAGTTGGAGCATCATCCCATATGCCAGAAGGTTGTGGGTTTGATTCCCAGTAAGGGCACATACCTAGGTTTTGGGTTTGATCCCCAATTGGGGCATGTACTGGAGGCAACCGATCAATGTTTCTTACATTGATGTCTCTCTCTTTCCCTTCCTCTCTCTCAAAGGATTTTTAAAAACAACCTAAGTCTTCCAATCCATGAATATGGGGTGTCTTCCATTCATTTATGTCTTTCTTAACTTCTTTCAGCAATGTTTTGTAGTTGTCAGTGAACAACTCTTGTACATCCTTGGTTAATACAATCCTAAGTATACTATTTTATTTGATGCTATTGCAAATTGAATTGTTTTCTTAATTTCTGTTTCATATTGTTCATTACTAATATATAGAAATACATTGATTTTTGTGTTTTAATCATATATTCTACAACTTTGCTTAATCTGTTCATTATCTCTGAGAATTTTAGTGGATTCTTTATGATATAAGATCATGTCATCTGTGAATAGAGACACTTTTAATTCTTCCTTTCCAATTTATATGCCCTTATTCCTTTTTATTGCCTAACTTCCCTTGCTAGCATTTTCAGTACTCTTAAATAAAAGTGGTGAGAGTGGTCATTCTTGTCTTTTTCCTGATGTTAGGTAGAAAACTTTCAGTCATTCAACTTTGAGTATGATGTTAGCTGTGGTTTGCCATGTATGCCCTTCATCAGGTTGGTGAAATGTCCTTCTACGCCTAGTCTATTGAGTGCTTTTATCATGAAAGGATGTTGGATTATATCAAGATCCTTTTCTTCATCAAGTAAAATGATCATGTGGTGTTGCCTTCATCCTCTTAATGTGGTGTGTTAATGCTGATTGATGTTTCTACATTGAACCACCCTTGCATTCTTGGGATAAATCCTCCTTGGCCATGATGTACAATCCTTTTAATCTGCTGGATAATTTTGTTTGCAATGATTTTGGTGAAGATTTCTGCAATCGTATTTATAAGGGATCTTGGTCTGTAGTTTCTTTTCTTATATTTGTCTGGTTTTGGTGTCAGGGTAATGCTGACCTCATAGAATGTGTTTGGAAATGTTCCCTCCTCTTGTTTTTTGGAAGAGTTTAAGAATCATTGGTGTTGATTCTTCTTTAAATGTTAGTTATAACTCCCCAAGCTTTCTTTGTTGAGAGGTGTTAAATTACTGATTCAATAACTTGATGTGTTATAGATCTATTCAGATTTTCTATTTCTTGAGTTAGTTTTAGTAGTTTGTGTTTTCTAGGAATTTCTCCATTTTATCTAGATTTGTTGCTTTTTTGCATGCCTCATATTTTTTGGTTGAAATATGTACCTTTTGAATATTATAATATGGTAACTCTGGAAATTGGATTATTTTCCCTCCTCATGTTTTGTTGTGCTTGCTGTGAGTTGTAGTTGTTTATTTTAGTGTCCTTTTTTTTTAATCCTCACCCAAGGATATGTTTTTATTGATTTTAGAGAAAGAGGAAGAGAGAGAGAGAGAAATGCCAGTGTAAGAGAGAAACATCTATGAGTTGCCTCCCATATGCACCCCAACTGGGGTTCGAACCCACAATCTTTTGGTGTATGGGATAACACCCCAACTAACTAACTCAACCAGGTTTCTTTGTCATGTGTGGTCTCTGAAGTATCTGTTTCTTTAGCTTGTGGTCAGCTAGTGGTTTGGCAGGAATTTCCTTAATATCCTGGAGCAAAACATATGCAAATGAAAGAAAAAAATACTCCTTCTAGTCTTTGCAGATTGGCTGTGCTGTGCACTCTTTCCATGTTAGCTAGTCTGCTCACAACTCTGCCTTAGTTTTGCTCCCTGCCACTGAGCCTGAAAATCAGCTGGAGATGAAATCTTAAGATATTTCTTGAGCATGCATCCTGCCTTTGGTATGCAGTGTGGCTTTAGCTCTCTCAGGATGCAGAGGAGCTTTTCAAAGCTTTTATTCACCAAAGTAGCTCTTCCCCCAGCCTTTCCTCCCAGGCAGCCAACTGTAATCTTTTTTCCCCAGGTAGCAGTGGCTTGTTTATTTGATGTTCAATGTTTTCAAGGAATACCCTCCACTGAGAAACTTCTAATTTTTTATATCAGTCCTTTAGGGAACCCCAAACAAGTCCTTGGGAACAATATCCACTACACTCCCTCCAGAACCATCTACCCACATGGAAACAACAAAGACGGCCATCTCAAGGCTTCACGTCAGAGGGTGGTTTGCTTGGTTGCTGAAAACCTTGAGCTCCATTCCAGGTTTCTGACGATGTTGAGTCTTTGCTTGATTATTTCAAATTCATTGTTATTGATATGAGAGAGAGAGAGAGAGAGAGAGAGAGAGAGAGAGAGAGAGAGAGAGAGAATAAGAATCATTAATCAGCTACCTCCTGCACTGGGAATTGAGCCCACAACCCAGGCATGTGCCCTGACCAGGAATCAAATTGTGACCTCCTGGTTCATAGGTTGACACTCTACCACTGAGACATGTTGGACAAGCTTGATTTTTTTCATGTTTCTGTGGAAGGAGGCCCTTGACACTTCCTACTCTGCCATTTTGCTGATGTCACTTCATACTGCCTTTGAGACCTAGTCTCAGGACCAGGCATCACCACATTCACTGAGGCATTTTCAAAGGCCCACCCCAGGTCTAAGGTAGGGGATACAAACCCCATCCCTTGATGGCTTGTTAAAGTCACCTTAAGAGGTGAGCATGAAGGATAAGATGTGCACTGGTGCAGCCGCCCTCAGAATACAGGAGAAGGAAAAAGAACAAGAAATGCACCAGGTCGCCGAAACCGGTTTGGCTCAGTGGATAGAGCATCGGCCTGCGGACTGAAGGGTCCCAGGTTCGATTCCGGTAAAGGGCATGTGCCTGGGTTGCGGGCACATCCCCAGTGGGAGATGTGCAGGGGGCAGCTGATCGATGTTTCTCTCTCATCGATGTTTCTGACTCTCTGTCCCTCTCCCTTCCTCTCTGTAAAAAATCAATAAAATATGTTTTTTTAAAAAAAGAGATGCACCAGGTCCTGATATTGCTGGCATACATGTAGCAGGGGCCCACTGAAGAGGGGTCCTGGGAGTGCAGCTGAATGCTGCACTGAGGGCTGGTGGGACCTGATGGTGTTTGTTCAAGGGCCCAGGACTCCCCAATGTCAGATAGTCATAACCATCTCCCCCAGGTGAGCCCATGTTCTCTGGAGCTTGTAGGGTCCACTCACTTCCTGGAGTGTCACCCTTCTCATCTACAAAATGGGAAAATAATTGCTACTCAGCTGACTTCACAGAACTACCATAAGCATAATTATATAGCAGCTCCCCATGGGGATGGCCACTGCCATGCATGGGAGGATTAGGTCCACAAGGCAATGTGGCACAGCAGGCATGTGGGAACATGTGTGTATGAGTGCATGTGTGTGCCTGCATGTGTGCCTGTACATGTGTGAGTGTGGGGTATGTGTGCATGTGTGTGCATAAAGTTGTATGGGTGTGCATGGCTGCATGTGTACATGTGTGCCCATGTTTGAGCACATGTGTGTAGTGTGTTTGGTGTTCATATGTGTATTTAGTAAGTGTATATACATGTGTGGTGTGTGTATATACATGTGTGGTGTGTCTATATGCACAAGTGTGCATTGCATAGTGTATATGCATGCATGAGCTTGTATGTGTGTGCACATGTGAGCAAACGTGTATGTGCTGCAGTTGCTCCTATGTGGGTCCTATGCTGTGCTTTGGTCAGTGGTGTTGTGGAGCAGGGAGGCATGTTCAGCACTTGTACCTTGGCCAGGAGCCCCAGACAGGGTCCTAGGGCTATCTAGGTTCCTGGTTTCAGAGCCCAGATTGGCATTCCTCAGGTTCCCACTTCCCCAAAAGGAAACAGCAGGATTTGGGGAAGAAGGCAGAAGCCTGTTCTACCTGGAGAGGCTGCCATTGGTGGTGGAGTAAGGCTGTCTCTGATGGGGTTGGAAGCCAGGGAGGGAAGTATGGGTTCATATACAGGCTCTAGTCTATCCCATTGCTCCACATTTCTATCCCATCAATGCCCATGCCATGCCAGCTT
This sequence comes from Myotis daubentonii, assembly GCF_963259705.1. NCBI lineage: Eukaryota > Metazoa > Chordata > Mammalia > Chiroptera > Vespertilionidae > Myotis > Myotis daubentonii. Next base: position 7,476,298 of record NC_081844.1, on the reverse strand, counting down.
GATTACCTGCAGTAAGTTTTGCAATCCAAAAGTGTGAGTCTTCCAACTTTGTTCTGTTTTTCCAGGCTTTGTTTGGTTATTTGGGGCACCTTATCAGCCTATATGAATTTTAGGATCAGCTCATCAATTTCTGGGGAAAGCTTAGCTTTTTAAGGATTGCATTAAATCTGCACATCAATTTTGGGAGCATGGCCGTCTTACAATATTGTCTCCTGGTCCATAAATATGGAATGTCTTTCCATTTACTCCGGCCTTCCTTAGTTTCTTTTAATGACATTTTATTGTTTTCAGGGTACAAGTCTTGCACTTCTTTTATAAAATTTATTACTATGTAGTTTATTCTTTTTGATATGATGGTAAATGGAACTGTTTTCTTAATCTCATGTTTAGATTGTTTATTGTTAGTGTAAAGAAACACAGTCAATTTTTAATATTGACCTCATACTGTAACCTTGCTGAAGGTTTATCAGTCAGATAGTTTTTATGAATTCCTTAGGATTTTCATGTTATTTGCTAATAGAGACTGTTTTCCTTCTCCTTTCCAGTCTAGACATTCTTTGTTTCTTTTCCTTACTTAGTTGCCCTAACTGGAGCATCCAGAACAATGTTGAAGAGCAGTGGGTAGTGTTTCACCACTGGGTATACTGCTAGCTAGTTTTATGGATCTCAGTGTGAGGATACCAATTCGCATGAATAGGTAATGTGGGAGAGTATATATAGAGAGGGGGGGGAGAGGGAGAGTGGGAGAGAGAGAGAGAGAGAGAGAGAGAGAGAGAGAGAGAGACTATGTACACTGAGTGTCCAAATTATTATGCCCACCTGATGTTTGTAGGCAAATTAGCTATAATTTCGCTCTGAAGTTGCCGAGGACCAGACTATTATATATAGGGAAGCAGGTTATTTACCACGACAGTAGAAGTGATTTTTTTCTGAAGATAAGGGTAAACAATGCGATTTAACAGCCTTGGAACGTGGGATATATATTATTATGAATTGCCAGATTATTATGACCATCTGACATTTGTAGGCAAATTAGCCGTACACTGCATCCTATGGGATATGAAAGCCAAAGACCTGTTCGAACACCTTTGCTGTCTGCAGTTACCAAGATAAAACGTCTCCAATTCGCACAGGAACACAAGGATTGGACAGTCGAGCATTGGAAAAAAGTCATGTGCTCCGATGAATCACGTTTCCAGTTGCATCATGCAGATGGCAGAGTGAGAATTTGGCGGAAACAGCATGAAAGCATGCACCCCACATGCATGAGTACAACCCTTCAAGCTGGTGGGGGCAGTGTTATGGTTTGGGGCATGTTTTCCTGGCATGATTCGGGCCCTTTAATTCGTGTGGAACAACGTCTGAATAGCACAACATACCTAAGTATCATTGCTGATCAAGTTCATCCTATCATGTTGATGGCGTATCCCAATGGAGATGGCTTCTTCCAACAAGACAATGCGCCATGCCACGGTGCTCGTATTGTGCAGGAGTGGTTTCAAGAACATGAGGGAGACCTTGCCTTGCTTAGGTGGCCCCCACAATCACCAGATCTCAATCCAATTGAGCACTTGTGGGACGAAGTTAAAAGAGCCATCAGACAGCTGGTTCCACAACCATCAAACCTCACAGAACTGGACAGTGCTATTCATCAGGCATGGTGTCAGATTCCTCGCATCACCTTTCAACATCTCGTGGAGTCAATGCCAAGAAGAATCACTGCAAGGTAAACAACCTGCTTCCCTATTTATAATGGTCTGGCCCTCTAGCAACTTCAGAGCGAAATTATAGCTAATTTGCCTACCAATGTCAGGTGGTCATAACAATCTTGACACTCAATATATATGTAGATAGATAGATAGATAGATAGATATAGATATACATATACATATATATATATATATACATATATATATATATATATATAGTCTCTTTTTTAAAGGACAATTGTTTTATTTATTTATTTATTTATTTATTTTTATTTCAAAGGGTAAGGAAGAGGGAGAGAAAGAAATATCAATTATGAGAGAGAATCATTGATTGGCTGCCTCCTGCATGCCTCCTACTGGGAACCGAGCCTGCAACCCGGGCATGTGCCCTTGACCGGAATCGAACCCAGGACCCTTCAGTCCACAGACTGACATTCTATCCACTGAGCCAAACCAGCTAGAGCTATAATGTCTCTCTTGATTCTTTGCACTTTTTTGAGTTACATGTGCCAAAAATCACATAGCAATCTATCATCAAAAAGTTTTAAAAATCTGTCAGCTCATGACTCAGTTGGATTCTCTTTCATTCTGTGGAAAATGAGAAATTGGAAGCACCTGATGTGCACAGGATTTCGTGGCTCAGCTGTCATAGCCAACACCAGGCGGGCCACATGCCAGGAAGACTAAGAGTCTCCTCCTGGGCAGAGTGGGAGAGAGGGGCCCTCTAAGGGGAGGCAGGAGCCTAAGCAAGATGCCTTGGAACCACCCATGCCATCTAAGGGCTCTGGCTCCTTTGCAGGCGCCGCAGGGATACATGGGCCCGCATGGTGTTCCCTGGGGTAAGCCGTTGTTCCCTTAGGGCACAACATTGCCCTCACTGGGTGCAGGCTCTGTCCTTCCTTCACACATTAGTACATGATTCCCATCATCCTCAGCTCCAAACCGCAATTTCCCAGCTATGCTCAGACTCACAAACATCTAGGTCAGCAAGGCCGTTGAAGCCCTGAGGTCTGTTTGCCTAAGACCTCATCCACTCCCCTTTGTGCTTCCCACCCCAGGGCCCCGCAGCATCCTGCTTTCTCCTGAGATGCTGCTCCTTGTGTGCTTCAGGTGACTCTATCATAGATCTTACCTCACCACCCAGAGCTGCCAATCCGTGTACCCCACCTCACTACGCCCTGAATCTGAAATGAGGGCAGCCTTTGTGCCCCGGTCATCAAAGTCCTCATCCTGTCCAGCTCCTTACTCTTCAGCCCACAGGTCCCACCGGGGCAGCAGCTCCAGGCCCCCAGAGCTGCTCCCCATTTCCTGGCTCCATCTGTGCCCCACTAACGCCATGCTATCTGGGGCAAGAGTCTCGTGTACCCCACCCCATGCCCAGCAAGTGCACAGCGGATGCACAGGGGCAGTTCCAGTGTGTGTGCTGGCACATAGTAGGTGCTTAGTAAGGAGATTCTGAGCCAGTGACTGAAAGATGAGGTGTGTGCCCAGATATCCCTGTGTGGGCAGACTTCTCAGGGGAGATGGCACTTGAGCTGGATCTCAAAGAGTTTTCTCTCTTTCTTTACAACAAGTATACAGTGTTTTCTGGTGGGGTGCTCAGTGTTTTACACCAAGCCACAAATTGAATCCTAATACATTGAATCCTAATACGCATCAGATGAGCCAGAATTATGGCTAAAAGTGAGGAAACTAAGGCAAGATGAAGGGCCCAGTCAGGACTCTGAGGGTAACCCAGCCCATGTGGAGTCAGCAGGGGTTTTCTGGAGCAAGCAGGTATGCAGGGCCTAGGGAGATGCCCTCCTCTTCCGCACCCCTTAACTTCCTCAAAGCCTCTCCTAGGAGGTCTGGACACCAGCAGGCCACAGGGACACTCCTGAGTCCTCAGTGTCCTGACCCCTTACATCCCCAGGTCCATCCTCCCCACATCCACACCCACATCTGACCTCCCATGTTCACTCTCCCCATGTCAACTCTCCCCACATCCACTCTCCCCATGTCTACTTCCTATATTTATTCGTCCTATATCCAAGCTCCTGTCTCTGTTCTTTCCTCCCTCTGGCTCCCCCTATCCAGTCTCTCCCACCCCCCTCCCTCTCACATATCCCACCTCCCCGGCTCTCTGCTAGATTACAATTGCTTCAGCCCCCACCCCTCACCATTTGGTTAAATGGGGCAGAGGAAGCCCTGCTCTCCCTCACCTGCCACAGGGCTGAGAAAGGGCCTGATCACTGTGGTGAATAGCACCAAGGAAGGAGCTGGCCAGGTGCCCCAGAGAGAAGCTGGCTCCTGGAGGCAACTATGGAGCCCTCCTCCTCACCTGCCCCCTGACTGTAATCAATCTGATTGGATTAGGATCAGGGCAACCCTAATCATCTCAGAGGTCACCCAGGCCTGGCCCCCCCAACTGAGGCTGCCTCATTGAACAGAGCTTAATACCACTGGGCCAGCTTAGGATAGGGGCCCAGCCTTGTGTGGGCATGTGTGCATGCATGTTTGAACATGTGTAAGTGTGTGCAGGGTGTGTGAGGATGTGAGGGGAGAGCGTATGCTCACAGCTCCTGCATTCAGCACACAGACACACACATACACAATCCCCACCAACTGCTTGGCTTGGGGCTGGACCCACAGAACGTGCTGGCAGGAAGGTGGGGTTGGATGACAGAAGTGAGCCCTAGCTTGGGACAAGTGCCCCCTTCTGCTTCGAAGGCAGCAGGACCATTTAATATGTATTGTAGAGCAAAAAGCATTTGAAGAATTTTTGAGTGCATGGAGGCTGGCACAGGATTGCTGCTTATCTGTTCTCTACCCCTGGCAGGGCTCAGGCACCTGAAGGGCCTGCTTTCCCCAGAGCTGGCCAACACCCCCTCTTGACCCATGAGGTGAAGGAGTGGGGAGGCCTCAAGGCAAGGAAGACAGATCTCAGAGCTAGGAGCCTCTGCAGACACCCTGAAGTAGGGCCAACCAGGCCATGCCCCTGGGGAGCACAGTGGCATGTGGCCAGCCTAGGGTCCAAGCGTGCGGGGGGACTCTCCTGTGGCACATGGCTTTGCAGAGAGCTGGACTTCCCGCCAGGTGGGCATTTCACCTGAAAGCAATGGAAGGCCCCCAGCTGCATCCTCCAACGACACCAGGCACTGGGCTGTGTCTATTCATGCATTCTGTGCCCTTGGTGCAAGCAGGGCCAGGAGCCTGTCACTTCAGAGTACTGATCAGTTCCCCAGGACCCCTAAGCCCCTCAGGCAAGGTCTGCGAAGGTCAATCAAGTTCTCAGCAAGTGTGTGCCCAGACCCCAATCATTCCTGTTCTCCTTGGGGGCTGGGCTAAGGAGGAGCAGGAGCGGGACAGCATGCCCTGTCCCCTCCCTGGCAGAGCCCTTTTCCTGGACATGCTCCAAGAGGTGGTCTGCTGTCTCCCTGGGAGGGCTGGGTGCAGGCACGAGCTGGGCTCAGTACTCAGGAGGGGCCTGAATAGGAGGCCCTCGAGGGGATCAGCATCCCCAATCCAGGTTGCAACCTTTGACCCTCATCAGAAAGTGTTTCTGTGCTGGGTGGTGGGGGCTCCCCCGTATATCATTAACTCTTCCCAGTGGGAGGGGGTGAAGGCGCCAGAGAAACTCTACAACACCCTGCCTCGCCTGGCTCAGAGCACAATGTGCCCACCAGGACGACAAGATTAACCACAGAGAAAAGTGAAAATGCTGCTGGATTCACACGCCCGAGGGCCATGTTCGGCGTGTGAACAGCGCTCCCCGCACATACCTCCCGGTTGCTATGACCAGCTTGCCATGGCCTAATCGCCGACGAGGGGGAAATTCATATAAAATATCACAGGCCATTGTGGGCCTAATGCGGCATGACAGTGGCTCACAAAGCCAAATTCATTAGCCCCAGCAGGTAATCAGAGGACACTGGCCACGCCGGAGGGGCAGTGTCAGAGGCCACTGCCTTGGCCACAGTGGGGTGCCAGCTGAATTCCACTCTCAGGTGGTTTCAGGATGCAGTATTACCAGATGCCATCGCAACCCCCCCTCCACTGCCCACCTCACTCTGGGACCAGGGAGGGTATGCATTGTGGAAGGGGAAGCATTGGCCAGCCTGGTGCAGCAGAGCCACATTCTTGGGGCATTGATTGAGGGAAGGTGCCAATCTACTGAACGCTTTAGGAGTGACCTGGGCTTCCACCTGCCAAGTGGGCAGAAGCTTGTAGGCCTCAAGCCAGCTGGGGAGGTGAGGGGGGGAGGGCCAGAGAAGGAGGCTGGGGTACAGCATGGTTGAGGACACTCCGGTTCTCTCTGTGATGCACCAGTGATGCTCTATAGGCAGGCAAGGGCCAAGTGACCCTCAGAGGCCTGAAGGTCAGCACTGACCCGAGGAGAGATGGAGCCCAGGAGCCCATGGTGGGGAGAGCTGCACCCAGGTGAGGGCGGAGGTCAGCCAAGAAGAGACTCTAGCAAACAGGTCCTGCAGCTTCTAGGGAGGTCATACTCCACCCTGTCTTTGGCTGAGTCTCTGCCTGGCCACCAGGTGACAATAGACAGGCCTCTGAGTTCCAGAGGTCAGTGACCAAGGGCCTGGCTTCACATACAGATCAGGCCAGAGATACACAGCCCACCCTGGGAACCCAGGACAGGGGGATTGTGTCAGAGACCTTCGTGGGAGCTCCTCCCCTCCCACACACCTGCTGGGTCTTACAAATCTGAGTAATGGAGCCTGGGGGCTCATCCCAGGAGCCCTTCCTCCTCATCCAGCATTAGCACCCTATAGCTGGGGAATTACCTGGGATCTTTTATAGATACTAGAGGCCCAGTGCATGAAATTCGTGCACAGGGGGTCCCTTCAGCTCAGCCTACACCCTCTCCAATCCAGGACCCCTCGGAGGATGTCCCTGCCAATCCCAGGGATCGGGCCTAAACCGGCAGTAGGACATCCCTCTCACAATCCTGGACTGCTGGCTCCTAATCACTCACCTGCCTGCCTGCCTGGTCATCCCTAACTGTTCCCCCCCCCCCCCAGCCAGCCAGGTTGCCCCCAACTGCCCCCTCCCTGCCTGGTAGCTCCTAACTGCCCCCCCACCGGCCTGGTCACCCCTTACTGCCCCCCTTCTGGCCTGGTCACCCTTACTGCCCCACCCCTGCCAGCCAGGTTGCCCCCTACTGCCCCTCCAACCTAGTCACCCCTCACTGCCTCCCCTGCCAGCCTGGTCACCCCTAACTGACCCCCCCACCCCCCACTGGCCTGGTTGCCTCTTACTGCCCCCTTGCCGGCCTGGTCACCCCATGAAGCCTGCTTGTTCAGTCGTTTGGTCATCCCTCACTAACTCCCCTACCTGCCTGGTCGTAGGCACCCATCTTGTGAGGGTGTGAGGGTCAATTTGCATATTACCTCTTTATTCTATAGGATAGATGTCCCCAAGAACTGTGGCCCCAGACACACTGGTGGACCTGCAGTGACATAGTGCTTGGGTGAACTTGTCCCTGCAGAACTTCCCAAAGAGACCACCTAGTGAACCCCACAGACAGAACGTCCCAAGAGTTTCAGCTTACTGTTTAGAGATCACATTTGAACAGTCCCCTTCCAGGAACCTCCACTGCCTGTAGTTACCCTTGTCCCTCAGAAAGGCCAGTACAGTGTCTCCTCAGGCCAACAGCTCATCCCAGGAACCCCTCATCCACGTCCAGTATTAGTGCTCCACAGCCTTCCCCTCCCAGGAGAGGACAGGCAAGCATCCCCTCACCCCACCATGGCAGTGGATGTGGGCTCAGCAGGGTGGGTGGAGTCCCCACCTCTTCAAGGCTGCAACCACAGAAACGGCCTGGTGGAGTCTCGGGACCCCTTGCTGGGAGTGCAGAAGCCTCTCCAGGACTTCTGTCTGGGGTATGTACTCCCTGCTGTGCAGCCTGGGGCCAGTAGCTGACCTGCTCTGAACCTCCACATGTTGCTGGGGCTGCGTAGAGCACCCCTCTTCCTGTCTGGGCTGGTTCTCTCACCTGTGATAAAGGACTCATGGTCCAGGGCAAGGTGGCCTTCAGGCTGTGCCTCCCTACAGTCTGACTGAAATGGCCCCTGGGTGACCTCCCCAAGGGAAGATCAGCTCAGAGAGAGAGGCTTTCTTGTCCACCATGAACACAGTTGGTACTCAGTGAATAGTTGCCAACTGACCAGCTTCATGGTGAAATATGAAAAATGAGATCCTTGGAATAATTTTTTGGGACTTTCTTCAACATATAGGACTTTAGAAGTATAGCCTTTTTGATGTTAAAAAGTCCTTTTCTGAAATTATGGTAGTCATTGTTTAAATGTTTTCCCCTCTCATGGAAAAGTAATAATACTTGGCAGTACTCTTTCAGTCCACAAATGATCTCTGGTACTTGACAAGCCTCTGGAAATAAAGGAATTTCTAAGATCCTTTTAGTTCTAAGTGCTGGGAGGTGAAGTAATTGCCAAAACCTATCTCAGAAGTGATACTTGGCTCCCCACACCTAAGGCTGCACTGGCAGCTGTGATGGGCTCCTCTTCCCGCCTTCCTCCAGATGCCCAGTTCTTGCCACACAGGACTCCTTCATCTGCACCAGACTCTCCCCATTCATTCACCATCCATCTATCCACCTATCCTCTCACCTATCTACCCACACACCCACCCATCTATTCTCTATGCACCACCCACTAGCCATATAGCCATCTATCCTTCCATCCTTCCACCCATCCACCATCCATCCACCATCCATCTATCCTAGGCCTGCCCCAAAGCTCATGTTGCCAAACCTACTTCTCATACTGCCTTATTCCCCCTACTCTCTTCCTCATGAACTGTGAGCTCCCAAAGGCAAATGACTTCACACAGCCCAAAGCAGAAAACCTGACTTGCAACAGCAGAGCCTACTACTAACGGTATGGAAGGATTCCTCTGGTTCACCCTCCTCCTTCCCAGTACAAAGATTCTCTCCACCTGACAATTGGTCGGTCATCCAGCTTCTGCTTAATTACCATTTGGACAGGCAGCTCTTTCAACTTTCGGAACTCCATTATATGGAGCAGCAATCCACTTTCTTTCAGATTTCTTACCTTGGCTTTTGAGAATGGGCACCTTGCATCTTATTTATCTCATATTCCTAGTTCTGAATTTAGTGTATATCTCATTATAGACTCTCAGATACTAGATGGATGAAAGGATTGATGGACAGACAGAAGATGGATAGATGGTGGATGGATGGTGGATGGATGGATGGATGGATGGATGGATAGATGGATGGGAGATGGATAGAAGGAAGGATAAATCATTGGTATTTTGCATGAACTCAATAAATAATTGCTAATGAGACATCATTAAGTTGGGAAGATGGTTTCCTGGTGGAAGAGGCTTGTCTTACAGAACAGCTTTGTCTGATCTCAGTGTAGGAATAAGTCCTGGGCCTGAAGGGAGCAGGCCTGAGGTAGCTCAAGAAACTTATCCAGGCTCTTCCCCAGAGACATGGCAAGCTGGAAGCATTGGTCCTTAAGCACTCCCCTCCCTCAGTAGCCTGTGTCTCCTCCTTTTCTCTTAACCTTGCACAGCTCATTGGGAAGAAGGCATTTTGCTGGTGAAGGTGTCTTCTCAGGGCAGGATGGCTCCCCATCCTTTCCTCAGGAATTGGTATGTTGTGTAAACAGAAGCGGGAACCTCTGCAGAAGCTGCTGCCTGTGGATAACAACTTGGCTGTAACTGTGGCAGCCAATGGGCTCCAGACCCTCCACACCCACGACCTCAGGGAAGCCTGTACCCCTCCTCTGTAAATGGAGGCCATTCTAGCCATGGGTCATAACCTTACTGTTCAGATCCCTGTGGAAATCTGATCGAGGCAATGGGTTCTCGATTCAGAAGTCGGCACAAGTTTTCAGACATGCACTGTCATTCCTGCTTACAGTTTCGGGGGGGTTATGAAGCCCCAGAAGCCTCCCTATTGCTCTTAGATTAAAGTCATATGGGCGTTCTGGGGTCTTCCTTCTGCATGGCCTCAGGGTGCATTTTAACTTTTTCTTTGGAAATAAATGTCAACTTATAGGAACATTGCAAGAGTGAGTCCAAATCCACTCCCAGGCCTCTCCCAGGGCTGACATAGCACAAACCAGGTACATCCATCATAATTAAGTTCCATTACCATTAACTAAACTCCAGATTTTTCCCAGGTTTCACCCGTTTTTTCCACCAATGTTCCTTTTTTATCCAGGATCTTATACTGGCCCTTGTCCTTTGTGCCCTCGAGACTGGAAGGAGCCTGCTCAGGTCTCTGGGTCTCCTGACGATTAGGTAAAGGTTATGCATCCTTGTCAAGAATGCCTTGAGCCCTGAACGGTTTGGCTCAGTGGATAGAGCGTCAGCCTGCGGACTGAAGGGTCCCAGGTTTGATTCTGGTCAAGGGCATGTGCCTTGGTTTCGGGCACATCCACAGTAGGAGGTGTGTAGGAGGCGGCTGATCGGTGTTTGTCTCTCATCGATGTTTCTAATTCTCTATCCCTCTCCCTTCCTCTCTGTAGAAATCATAAAATATATTTTAAAAAAAAGAAAAGAATGCCTTGAAAGAAGCCCTGGCCATTTTTGCTCAGTGGTTAGAGCATCTGCCTGCAGACTGAAAGGTCTCGTGTTCAATTCCAGTCAAAGTCATCTACCTTAGCTGCAGGTTCCTTGGCCCCAGTGGGGCCACATGCAGGAGGCAGCCAATCAATGTGTCTCTCTCACATTGATGTTTCTCTCCCCCTCCTCCCTCCCTTCCTCTCTCTCTAGAAATCAATGGAAAAAATATTCTCAGGTAAAAGAATATCCTAAGGTGAGGATTTTTTTTAAAAAAAGAATGCCTTGAAAGCAATAGAGTGTCCTCAGAGCACCGTCTGGGGAGGTGCATGGTGCATGGTGCATGGTATCTGTCCCATTGCTGGCGGTGGCAACCTCAGTCCCTCTGGTGAGACGGGCCTGCCCAGTTTCTCCAGTGCAGTCACCATTTTTCTTGGTCAGTATTGCAGGGAACTGCTCAGGCCTACCTTAAGCTTTAAAATGGACTTCCTTCGCCAAAACAAACCATAGCACATTTTTCTGAAACATGAGGCAGAGATTTCTTTTCTCCATGAGCAAGTTGAAAGCTGCTCCATGGCATCCTTGGCTGGCAGGACTTTATCCGAGGAGAGGTCTTCTCATCTGGCAGAAGGGGAAACTGAGGCCCACAGTGGGGGACGGGAGGAATGTGTGCAGGATTGCACAGCTAGCTGGTGACAGAGCTGGGCAAAAATGAGTTCTTTTTCCTCCAAGTTCAAGGGGAAGCTCCCAAAACCCTCCACCCCACCCCACACACCCATTCCCTCAAGTGTGTCTGGAGGCCCTGGCTGTTTGCCTGAGGTCAATAAGCAGGGATCTCCAAGCCCTTGCTGAGAGCTGTGGGGCAAGGCCTTTGCTTGCTCTCCCATTATCTTCAGAGGAGAGAGGGGCTAGCATAGAGGGAGGAGGCAGAGGCAGAGCAGGGTCCTCCGGTAGGAACCTGCCCTGAGCTACCTGGGTTGAAAGGCAGCTCTGCTGGGGTTGCAGGAGCGTATTCAGATATTGGAGATCCTTGAGAAGGGCAACCAGGGCCTTCAAGCAGCTGAGAGTGAGAGGGTGCAGTGGAGAAAGGCACCAGGCTGTGTGTGGAGGGTCCCAGGAGTGCCCAGGACATACTGACTCTGCCTTGTGCCCTGAGCTGCCCTGGGAGGGGTGGCCAGGAAAGCTGGTCCCTGAGGAGTCCACAAGCCATCCTAACAATAGCCCCTAACCCAGGCTGCACCAGTGGGAGAGGAGGCATCAGGCTGAGGAGAGGAGAGAAAGAGAAGAGTTGAGAGCGAGGGCCTGAGAAGTGGGAAGGAGGTAGCTTGAGTTCTTGAGAATACAAAATAAGGGTGTGAGCTCTGCTGAGTGTAGAGACAGGAGCGGAAGGGGTCTGTGTTCAGCACACTGTCATTTATTCACTCAGATGCCTTAGGCCAGCAAGAGGCTGCTGCAGGCCTGCCTGTGAACTGATTCATCATATTATGTAAGGAAAACAGGGAGAGGGCTTCATGAGTCTTGGGGAGGTAGCTGCCTGGTTGATATTTGAGAAAGGGGAGCATGAGGGGAGCTATCCTGAATCTGTTCAAGGACAAGCTGAGTGGGGAGGGTCAGAGAGCTGGACCCACAGAGTAAGCCTGCCTAGATGGGCTCAGACCAGGCTAGACTCCCTGCCTTCTCCACAGACCAGGTCCTCACTCCTCAGGAACCATCTGTGTGATCGCCTGATTGGGAACAAAAAGTGAACAGGACACAGTCCTTGCCTCAGGGAGCTTCCAGACCAAGTGGGTGAAGGAGGGTGCTCCCATGGGACCTGGGAGCCTGAGGGGCCAAGAATAGATCACGCCCAGACCTCATGGCCACAGAATCCTGTCCTGTGCCCCAAAGAGTGGGGAGTGGACAAAGCAGATTCTGCATGAGCATTAGATCATCTGGAAAAAAACCTGAGGGAAGGGCAGTAGCTGAGTGTGGCTGACAGAACTGGGAGGGCAGCACGGGGGAGGAGTTGGCCTGTGTTCAGTCAAGCAAGGACACAATGTCAAGAACTTGAGAAGGGGCCAGGCAGAGCCAGATGGCCATTGGACAATGCACTGTGCCAGTGGCCTGTGTATATGTGTATGCATGTGTCTGTGCATGTGTATATGTATGCATGTATGTTTGTGTGTCCATGTACCTATGTGTCTGCCTGTGTGTGTACATGCACGTGTGTGCCTGTGCATCTATGCATGTCTGTGTGTGCCTGTGTGTCTATGTGTGTAAGGGGGTGTTGCAGAGGTGTGTGTGTGGCTGTGTGGCTATGTTTATGTGAGAGCAAATATCTATTTGTGTATATCTGTGTCTGTGTGTGACAGTGTCTATGTGTGTGTATATCTGTGCATGCATGTATGTGTGTATGTATGTGCATGTGTCTGTGTATGCCTCTGTTTCTATGTATCTATATGTGTTTCTATGTGTCTGTGTGTAAGAAACTGTCTATGGGTGTGTGTGTGTGTGTACATGTGTGTATACACTTATGTGTGTCTGTGTGAGAGTGTGTTTATGGGTGTGGGTGTGTGTGTGTGCTTGTCATGCGTGTGTGTGTGTGTGTGTGTGTGTGTGTGTGTCCCTGTGTCTATGTGTGTGGTACATACGGATCAGGGAAGAAGCTGGAGGCTGAGGGTGCAGGTTCCAACCAGGAGCTCCTTCAGGTCCTGGTGGGAGATGCTGAGGGCTGGACTCCTAGGGAAGGGCTGGGTTGCCGGGGTCCAGCCCCAGCAGGTCCAGGGGTCCCCAAAGGTGTGGACGGAGTCGGCGAAGAAGGAATGACACGGAGACAGCGTTCAGTTGATCAGCAGCCTAGCCAGGATCTCCAGCCAAGTTCTGGTCTTGATCTCCAGAGAGGCTCTGCTTTGGATTTCCAGCGAGGTTCTGTAGCCATGTTCCCTCACTAGGTTCTCCAGCCAGGTTCTGTCCAGGCTCTCCAGTCAGGTTCAGTGTCCAGGTTCCAGTCAGGTTCTCCTGCCAATCTCTGTAGTCAGGTTCAGTCCAGGATCCCTTGCCATGTTCTCCCGCTAGGCTCTGTCTCTAGGCTCTGAGGCCAGTCCCGGTCCAGGATCCTCTGGCATGCTCTCGCCAGCGAAGTTCTTCTGTCTCTAGGCTCCGTGTAGGTTCTGTCTTCTGAATTCTGTCTCCTGAGTTCTGAGTGTTTCTGTCTTGTTACAACTGTATTTATACCAGTTGATTCAATCCTATCAATCTCTATTACAAAGGTTAGGGCGTTTCTTATCTCCATTCCAGGGAGAAAAGATTATGTAGTTTAAGCATGATTGTTCGTAGTTAAAGGGATTAATTACCCGCCTGGCACTTAGTTGAGGGGTTTTATTCCCTCCCTAACTTCAGGGGAAAATCCCTACCTGGGGATTCAACCTTTCTCGGAGAGGTGACTTTGGTTAAAACACAGCGCCAAGAAGGTGAGCAAACATATTAAGAAAAGTATGCCATATATGCCAGGTCCCTTGAAACAGCAAGGATGGACCGGCTCCCGGCACTGGGTGAGCAGGATAGGCCTGGGCCCCTGAGATCGGAGCAGCTTTCAGTTTGGGGCAGTCCCAAGCTGGCAGTGGGAGGCCTTCTGGGGCTTATGGCTGTGTGTGTGGCCCAGAGCTTCCCAAAAGCAGGGAGAGACCAGGCCTGCTCAGTTCAGAACCCAGGGAGGAAACTGGTGTCCAGAGCCTGCACAGGGCTATCAGAAAGTGTTGGTAAATCTATGGAAAGAATCACCAAAAGCAAAAATGCAAGTGGGGTCAGATGGCCAGTGGGAAGCCAATGCAGAGGGCATGTCCTCTCGGTATCTGAGGAAATGTTCACTTTTTGGTAACAGGTGTGTGTGGATGTGAATGAAGCTGGGTGGGTGAGTCTGAGTGTGTGCATTCACAGGGTTTAGGGCACCCATGTCGGCTGCAAACCTGGAAGCAGCCTGAAACCCCTGCTTACTCCCCAGGATGGAGCTCATCTACCCATATCCCTCCCAGAACAAAAGCCCCCTGGGCATTGAGGTGGGGCAAGGAGGCAACAGCACCCTTTCACCATTACTCACCTATAACTATTGGGAGCTCAGCAGGATCCAGGCCTGCCTGGGGCCTCTGCCCAGGAGGAGCTTGGGGGAATACAACAGGGCACTCACCCAGTGCCCTGATCAGTCCTGTTCCCACATCTCTCCACCCAAGACCTGAGGAAAGACAAGAGTCAGAGCCAAGAAAGGTGGGGTGTAGGATCCCACATGAGGGCAGCAGAGACACCTAAGGCACACCAGCCATCAGAGCCAAGCCAGGGTTCAGCCTGGGCCTGATGGGCTCCAAAGCCCTGTTTTTCACTACGTTTTTTAATTCCTGCTAGTTGCAGGTAAGCTCCAGGGGGCCATCTGGCTCCCTACTGTTTATTTCTCCAGCAGGGCTTAGCAAACAGCACCTGCTGTGCACTAGTGACCTGGGAACCCAGGGCAGCCCAACTCCCTCATCCTGAAACCAGAGCCCATCAAAATGTTTACACACACCCAGGAAGCAATACATTCATTCCCTCAGGAAAACTCCTGCTTGGGGATGCCAGGCTGCCCCACCCCCCACATGCCCTGTACTTCCCTCTGGTCCTGCCAGCCCAGCAGAATACTCCTGCCCGCTGCTTTCTCTCTGTCTGCTTCCTATCTGTCTTTCAAGACCATCTTCAAGGTTCTGTCTACCAGGGGCAGGCTAGGCCGCCCCACCCTGCAAGGTCCAGGGGGCCTCCCTGGACAGTGGCATATACTTGTCTGATACTGTTGCCTGGTGAGCTTCCTCTTCCCAAGCTCCAGCCCTCCCCCACTGCCCCTCTGCAAAACTAATGTCACTCCCTCTGACTCAGTTTCCAAGAGGCTGCATGCAGGGGCCCAATATCAGCGTCTGGGTTAACAGAGGCCTGGAGGCCATCCTGGGGCAGGTGTCAGGCAGCCGTTGGGCATACCCAGGCCTGAGCGTGTGGAGCCAGCACAGGGTGAATGTGCACCGGGGGCCTGTGGTCCTTGCCGCACTTAGA
Organism: Myotis daubentonii; assembly: GCF_963259705.1. NCBI lineage: Eukaryota > Metazoa > Chordata > Mammalia > Chiroptera > Vespertilionidae > Myotis > Myotis daubentonii. The sequence continues at coordinate 7,460,996 of NC_081844.1, read as the reverse complement.
GTCCAGGTGAAGGAGGGAAAAGATGTGCAGGCAGAGCGGCAGCATAGGTAGCAGCATGTGGGCCAGAGCCACACTCTGGGTAGGTCATCAGGCTGCTGGAAGCTCCTACTGGGAAGTCTGGGCAGGGGGAGCTGACCCCAGGGCTGTCCAGTGGCCTTTGTTCAGTCAGCATGATTATTTTGAGAAGCACCATGCTCTTTTTCCAATTACTGCTAAATAAAATTCCATTTTATGGAAATGCCACAATTTTTTATGAAGGTATAATTGACAGATATATTGTATTAGTTGTAGGCATACAACATGATGATTTGGTATACTGTATATTGTGAAATGATCTCCACAATAAGTGTAGTTAACATCCATCACCTCCTATAGTTACTATTTTTGTGTGTGGTGATAACACAAGATGTATTCTTAGCAACTTTCAGGTCTACAATGCAGTCACCACCCTGCATATCCTCTCACAGGACTTATTTATCTTATGCCATAGCTGTTTATCCAGTCTCCTCTCATGGGCATTTGGGAGCTGCCAGTTTGGGGCTATTACAGATAGAGCCGCCCTGACATCTGCTCCTGGTCTTTGTGTCGATGCAGGGGAAATACCTGGGAGGTGATGGCTGGGGCAGGCGGAACGTGTATGTTTTTTAGAAGCTGCCAAACCGCTTTCGAAGGGGCGCTCCCATCTCCCTCCAGCCAGCAGTATGCAGGTGCTCACGTCCCTAACTTCCCCACAAGGACCAGTGCCGTTCAGCATCACTTCTTGGGTTCCTTGGCCCTTGGTGGACTTTCTCTGGGGAAGCTCTCCCTCTTCCTTAGGTCCTCTGGGGACAAGCACCCTCTCCCCCAAGTCCTGCCCCGCCCTTGCGCCCTGCCCACCTCACGCCTTTCTCCACAGCCACCCGGGAGTCCGCCTTCGTGCACGCCATTGCCTCCGCCGGAGTGGCCTTCGCAGTGACACGCTCCTGCGCGGAGGGCTCCGCTGCCATCTGCGGATGCAGCAGCCGTCACCAGGGCTCTCCGGGCCACGGCTGGAAATGGGGTGGCTGCAGCGAGGACATCGAGTTTGGTGGGATGGTGTCTCGGGAGTTCGCGGATGCAAGAGAGAATAGGCCTGACGCCCGCTCTGCGATGAACCGCCACAACAATGAGGCTGGGCGCCAGGTAAGTCCACAACCCTGTGTGTCCTAGCCATGTGTCTGGGGGCCCTCTGAGCACTGCCCTGGGTATCCTTGGGGATTAGGGCAGTGTCTTTGACCATGGCCCTGTGTGTCTGAGGGTGCACCAGGGCACCCTCTGACCACTGTCCTGTGCATTAGGGAGGGGTCCCAGACCATGGCCCTCTGGGCCTTGGGGATGTTCCAGGGGACCCGCAGAGCACACCCCTGGTCCCTTGAGGAGTATGGCCTGGTCTGAAACATAGTACTGTCCAATTGCTCCACAAGTGTCTGGGTATTCCCACAGATTGGTAGGTCCACTTCTGGAGTTGGGGTCACAAGAAAGGAGGGGTGGGATAAAGGCCTGCCTTGCAGGAGCTCCTACACAGCCAAAGAGATACGGCTAGGTGGCCACAGCACAGTCTGGGAAGTTCTATGTGAGGGAATGCATACACATAAGGTACAGAGGAGGGTCCAGACCCAGGCTGGAGTCTCAAAAAAATGACTTCTGCTGTCAAAGATGGTGAGCAGAGAAATACAGACTAATGGCAGTTATCTAGCTGGGAGGAGGCCAGGAGAGCCTCCAGGCAGCCGAGAGGTGAGGCTGCACATGAGTTAGTCTGGGTAGAATATGGAAAACAGAAGGAGAAAGAGAATTTGGGAGATGGAGAAGCTGATGGGTCAAGCTTTGAGGGCTTTGTGAGGCCTGCTAGAAAGGACTGGGTCAGAAGTTCAGTGGGAAACTGACAGAGGACTGACTGCTGATAACAGGAACTATGTAAGGACCTACAGGTGTCCAGTAGATTAGATTTAGCAACACAAAGTTGGCACTGGCTTTGCCCAGTGGAACCAGGGGATTGCAGAGGACTGAAGAGTGAACGGGGACACTCAACTTCCAAAAACGGGGACTAGGTGAGTCAGTCTCATCTTCCTGTTGAAGACAGTATAAATGTAGGATGGAATACAAAAGGCACCCTGTTAAAAGTAAAGAATGCTCACCTGTGTAAAGTCACCTGATTTATCTCAAGGGAGGTAAAGCAGTGCAGACAGGGAAAAAGGCTTTTCAATAAATGTGCTCAGTCCATTGAATCACAATATGGAAAAAGTAATCTTGACCCCTACCTCACACCATATATAAATGTAATTACAAATCCAAATGGGAAAGGTAAAACAAACCCAAGAAAACACTTAGAAGAAAACCTAGGAGACATCTTAAGCAGAGATTTCTTAAATAGGTCAAAGAAAAATATAAAAATGTGGACCATAGTTAAATTAAGAATGTCTATTCAGCCCTAGCTGGTTTGGCTCAGTGGATAGAGCACTGGTCTGTGGACTGAAGGGTCCCAAGTTTAATTTCAGCCAAGGGTACATACCTTGGTTGTAGGCTCCTCCCTGGCAAGTGCAGGAGGCAACCAATCGATGTGTCTCTCTAAAATCAATGGAAAAATATTATCAGGTGAGGATTAAAACAAAATTTTTTTAAAGAAACGTTTATTCATAAAAGGCACCATCATAAAACTGAAAACACAACCCACACAGGAGGAAATAATATCTCCAAAAATATATGAAAGCTATAAGAACTCTACAAATTAATTTTTTTTAATATATTTTATTGATTTTTTACAGAGAGGAAGGGAGAGAGATAGAGAGTTAGAAACATCGACGAGAGAGAAACATCGATCAGCTGCCTCCTGCACATCTCCCACCGGGGATATGCCTGCAACCCAGGTACATGCCCTTGACCGGAATCGAACCTGGGACCCTTCAGTCCGCAGGCCGACGCTCTATCCACTGAGCCAAACCGGCTTCGGCCAAATTAATTTTTTAAAAAGACAGATAACCCAATAAAAAAGTTGGCTAAAAAATGTAAAGCCACTTCACAAAAGAAAATATAGGAATGGCCAATAAGTATATGAAAAGCTGTTCAATAACATTAGCCATCAAGGAAATGCTGTCAGAATCAGTGCCCTGAAAAAGGGGAGGACAACCACTGGAAAAGAGCATGATGGGAGTTTCTGAGGACCTGGTGATTTGTGAAATTTTGTCATGGTTTAGATTATGACATATATACATTTTTGTATAATACACTTCCATAAAATGACTTTAAAATGTAACATAACTAAACTAACCATAGAGTGAGGAATTAGTAGTCCCAGGTCCAAAAGACAGGACACTGAATCTGGTACCTGGGGTAGCTTTTGTCCAAGCGTCATTTGCTGATGTGGAAGAAAGTGCATACACTAAGCTGCGCTTCTCTCAGCCTCACAGAGCTAACGGACCCACGAAGGGTGGTCTCTCTAGGACAGTGGTTCTCACCTTCTGGCCCTTTAAATACAGCTCCTCATGTTGTGACCCAACCATAACATTATTTTCGTTGCTACTTCATAACTGTAATGTTGCTACTGTTATGAATCGTCATGTAAATATCTGATGTGCAGGATGGTCTTAGGCGACCCCTGTGAAAGGGCCGTTCGACCACCAATGGGGCCACGACCCACAGGTTGAGAACCACTCGCTGCTCTAGGCAATCACTGCCCAGTTTAGGACCCTAGGAAGTAAAGGTAACCCAGAAGCAGACCAGCTGTTGTGCATATGTGTAGACTTGAGCTAGGCTGAACACTGTTTCTACAAATAATTTTTCAAACACAATGTCCACATAAATAAGGATAACCTGTCACATGAGCTGATGACACAATGGATAAGTGGTAATCGGGAAAAAAAACAGAAACAGTACTCTAAATACTAGAATGAGTAGGCATGGATTATTAAAAAATATATATATGTTCGCCCTAACTGGTTTGGCTCAGTGGATAGAGCATCAGCCTGAGGACTGAAGGGTCCCAGGTTCGATTCCAGTCAAGGGCATGTACCTTAGTTGCGGGCACATCCCCAGTAGGAGGTTACAGGAGGCAGCTGATCGATGTTTCTCTCTCATCGACGTTTCTAACTCTCTATCCCTCTCCCTTCTTCTCTGTAAAAAATCAATAAAATATATTTTAAAAAAATATGTTCACTGGACAGACACACACAAAAAGATGAAATTAGACCGCCAATTACACCATACACAAGAATAAACTCAAGATGGATAAAGGACTTAAATGTAAGGCATGAAACCATAAAAATATTAGAGGAGAACATAGGCAGTAAAATCTCAGACATCTCATGTAGCAATACATTTACAGTTACATTTCCTAGGGCAAAGGAAACTGAGGAGAAAATAAACAAATGGGACTGCATCAAAATAAATTTAAAAAACTTCTGCACAGCAAAAGAAACCACCATAAAAATGAAAAGGTAGCCCACTGTATGGGAGAACATATTTGCCAATGATATATCTGATAAAGGGTTAATATCCAAAATATATAAAGTACTCATACAATTCAGCAAAAGGAAAATAAACAATCCATTTTAAAAAATGGACAGAAGACCTGAATAGACATTTCTCCAAAGAGGACCTACAAATGGCCAAGAGACACATGAAAAAATGCTCAAAGTCAGTAATCGTCAGAGAAATGCAAATTAAAACCACAATGGGATATCACCTGACACCTGTCAGAATGGCTATCATAAAAAAATCAACAAATGACAAATGCTGGCAAAAATGTGGAGAAAAGGGAACCCTAGTACACTGCTGGTGGGAATGCAGACTGGTGCAGCCATTATGGAAAAAAGTATGGAGTTTCCTCAAAAAATTAAATATGAAATTGCCATTTGACCCAGCAATCCCACTCCTGGGAATATATCCTAAAAACCCAAAAACTCCAACCAGAAAGAATATATGCACCACTATGCTCATAGCAGCATTATTTATAATAGCTAAGATTTTGAAACAGCCCAACTGCCCACCAGTAAATGAATGGATAAAAAAGCTGTGGGACATATACACAATGGAATACTATGCAGCTATAAAAAAGACAGATCTCTTACCCTTTGGAACAGCATGGATGGACCTTGAAAATATTATGCTAAGTGAAATAAGCCAATCTGAGAAAGACAAATATCACATGATCTCACTTATTTGTGGAATCTAATGAGCAATATGAATTGACCAACAAAATAAGACCCAAAACAGGGAGGCATGGAACAGACTGACAGACATTGATGTGGGGTTGGGAAGATGAGAAGAGATAAGCTAAAGAGTTTATATACTTACTAGTGGCCCAGTGCATGAATTCATGCACCTTGAAAAGAACTGTGGGCCTTGAGGCTGCGGTGGGCATAGGGGCAGATCTTGGCCCATCCTCCACGCCCCACCCCTCCCACCGGGACCCTGTTCCCTGTCTGCTGGCAGCCCCGGTCCCACCACTGCCACTCCCACACACTGACTGTGCCAGCCCCGCTCACACCCACTGATGGCACAGAGCAATTGGGGCCGGCGCCAGCAGCAGGTGCAAGTGGGGCCAACACTGTCAGCAGGTGCGAGTGGTGGCTACTGCCCTGATCGCCCTTCAGGAGCAAGGGAAGGTGGAGAAGCCCTCAGGGGTGATCAGGACCAGCGCCAGGCACCGGAAGTGGGTGCAAGCAGCGGCTCTGGTGTCAGCTACAGGTGCGAGCAGGGCCATCTCCAGCAGTGGGTGAGAGAGGCGGTTGCCAGCCCCAATTGCCCCTCAAGAGCAGGGGGAGGTGGAGAAGCCCTGAGGGGCAATCGGGGCGGCAGCCTCCACTAGCACCTGCTGACAGTGCCGAGCGATTGGTGCTGGCGCTGGGAGCCAGCAGCGGGTGCAAGCACCAGGCAGTACCACGGCGTGCAGGAACAAAGAATTTTCAGTAACCACCAGAGGCTGACCCCAATGACAGTGACCAGTGCCCCGCCTTGGTCTGGCACCCCCACTCACCTGCTCCACCATTCCATCATGGCCGACGCCTGCCATGTTCCATGCGCACGCCAAGATGGTCAGCGCACATCATAGCGATCAGTTGTTCGATTGTTCCACCGTTCAGTCTATTCTCATATTAGGGTTTTATATATAGATAGATAGGCATAGCCCATGGACACAGGCAATAAGGTAGGGCAGACATGGCCGGGTAGGGACTGGCAGGATGGAAGTAAAGGGGGGGAGAGTAGAGATATCTGTGATACTATCAACAATAAAAAGTTTATTTTTAAAAAAAGAAAACAAAAATTTACCCTTTAAGAGATAGCATAGGAATATACTAGAGACTTGGTTTGGGGATGAAACCTGACATGGATTCAAATATTGAGCCTTCGTTTAATAGTGTATCACTTTGGGAAAGTTACTTAACCCTTCTGGAGCCTCCGTTTTCTCGTCAATAACGTGAGATTAATAATTATAAAAAATGCTCACATTCATACAGCTAAGATGCAAGGTTGAACATTTCAGCAGGGAACTGGAAACTATAAAAATAATGTAGTAGATTTGGGAAAGAATCACATAAAAATTGCAGAACTGAAGAATGAATGAGTATTTCCAGTGAAAGACAACAAAGCAAACACATGCCTTTCCCTCTGCAACCTCCTAAACACCCACTAAAATGACAATGAATGAACCATATAATAAAAGCCTAATATGCAAACTGACCGAACGACTGGTCGCTATGATGCGCACTGACCACCAGGAGGCAGACACTCAACGCAGGAGCTGCCCCCAGCCTGCAGACCCCAGGCCAGCCAAGGCAGGTGCCAGCAGGGCCCCCCCCCCCCCAATCGCCCCACAGATCGGCCCTAATCGCTGGCCAGGCCTAGGGACCCTACCCGTGCATGAATTTCATGCACTGGGCCTCTAGTTTTAACATAAATAAGGCTCCTGAAAACATGAAAAACAGAAGTGACAATGGCAACAAAAGTTTGGAAGCTAAAAAGCAGATAGATGAATATTCAATGTCTTAGTAGGCCCAAGAAAGCTGAGTATTAAGCCAGCAGAGGTGAAATCTGAGAAACAACTCAGGAATTACTAGTATCAGGTGTCTTGAGAAACAGAAGTAAATATGAGCCTGAAAACAGGAAGACTGGTTGAAAGTCTATGTTAAAAGCACTTTTTAACCCACCAGCTCTTCTGTCCAACTCCTTGCACCCAGACTACACCCCTCCTTTACCAGAAATCTGCAAACTTATTCTCTAAAAAGGGTAAAGCAGGGTTGTCTGGCCTGTGGAGCCCAAGCACAGTTAAGGGCAAGGCCACCCAAGTGAAAATAGTATATCTAAGTATGCATTTCTCTTCCTAATCTCCTAATGCTGCACTGAAGCTTGATCGCCCACAGGCAGGAGAATGGAAAGTTCTGCCCTGGAAATCAGAGGAACCCAGGAGAAGAGACTTAACTTCTCTAGTGAGACAATGTGGCCAAGTCACTCTGGGGCTAGGGCTCAAGTTGGCAAGTCCCTCCCAGGCACAGGAACTTCCAACAAGATTTTTAGTGGCCTGCTTTTATTTTATTTTTTTGCCTTTTACACTCTTCTTTATTGACTTCAGAGAGGAAGGGAGAGAGAGAGAGAGAGATAGAAACATCAATGATGACAGAGAATCATTGTTGGCTGTCTCCTGCACGTCCCCTACTGGGGATCCAGCCAGTAACCTGGGCATGTGCCCTTGACCCAAATTGAACCTGGGACCCTTCAGTCCGCAGGCTGACACTCTGTCCACTGAGCCAAACCGGCTAGGGCTAGTGGCCTGCTTTTAAATATAAACAGACAACCAAGGACTCTCAGACACCCAAGGAGGCCTCCAGCAATCACAAAGGTAAAGACCAAAACAAAGAAACAAGATCCAAACTTATGGAAAAGAGATGTTGTAAAGAGAGATGAAAACTTCAAAAACTATCACCGTCCCAGAGAGATAAGAAAACATATTGTACCCATGAAATTGGAACAGCATGTTAATTTAAGAGAACATTGAGGGTGGGGGAAGAGGTCTAAGAAATTAAAAATAGGACAGCAGAAACAAAACTCTCAGCAGAAAGGCTGGAAGATAGTTAAGATACTTTTCCACAAAGCAGAGGGAAAAAGACAAAGAGATGGAAACTAGGAAAGAACAGAAAATATGGAGGCTCTGTCCACGAGAGACAGTGATGAACATGAAGAGGAGAAAGTTGGCACCGAAATAAGGCAGGAAGGTTCTGGGACTGGAGATCACAGGTTTCAGACCACACAGGCCCAGGAAGTGACTGAAACAAGAAAGGGAGACCCACACCAAGCTGACAGCACTGACATGGCCTCCAAGCTGCCCAGGAAAAGGTCAAGTTCATGTCAAGTATCAGAACCAGGATGGCATCAGAGTTTCCAAGAACAATATAAATGACAGAATAAAATGGAGCAGTACTTTCAGAATTCTGAGGGGCGGCGGAGGGTGGCGGGGAGGGGGGCCTTTTAGCCAAGAAATTTATTTAAACCATTTTTTCAACTTTTCAAGTAGAAAAGATTTGTTTCCAGACAAGCACATTTCATAAAATTGACCAGAAGACCTCTCAAAAAGATGTCTCTGAGATGAAATCGATAGGACACCTGGTGCGTTTAAATGTCTTGAAGAAGATACTTAGACCAGTGGTCGGCAAACTGCAGCTCGCGAGCCACATGCGGCTCTTTGGCCCCTTGAGTGTGGCTCTTCCACAAAATACTGACTTCTGCGCATGGGCCACGAAGTTTCAATCGCACTGTACATGCGCGCCCACACGTGATATTTTGTGGAAGAGCCACACTCAAGGGGCCAAAGAGCCGCATGTGGCTCGCGAGCTGGTTCGCTGACCACTGACTTAGACAATTAATGGAGAGCTTGAGACTGAATCTATGACACATGTATTCAAAAAGTAACAACAAAACATCTTGTAGGAAAGGAAAAGTAATCGTAACATATCACATGGCTCAGCTGAATATGACGTTTAACAATTCCAATACCATCAGCACTAAATATTGATCTAACTAGAAATATGCTCTAGTTCTTAAGGCAGGAAGAGGTTGAAAATGTGCATCAGAGTGGTGGGGGCAGGGGTGAGAGGTCCAGAGGCAATGCCAAACACAAGGTTTGTGAGAGGCACACAGCACTACCTTGGATGGTCAGGAAAGTGCTGAGTGAGAGTGGGCACAGAACTCCTGTGTGTTTTTTATTTGAGAGAGAGAGAGAGAGAGAGAGAGAGAGAGAGATTTATTGTTCCACTTATTTATGAAACATTGGTCAATTCTTATATGTGCCCTGACAGGGGATCAAACCCAAAACTTTGGCGTATGGGAATGATGCTCTAATCAACTGAGCTACCTGGCCATGGTTCCTGTATTTCATTTCGGGAGTTACTGGGCTTTTTAAAGCAGTGGTCACTAACCGGTGGTCTGCGGACCACTGGTGGTACATGAGGGCTAAAAAGGTTGGCGACCGCTGTTTTAAAGTACATATATATATATCGTTGATAAAGTCAAACTACAAGAGACTGGGGATACAGAGGAGAGAAGCAGCTGCTCCTGTTTGGAAAAGCTTGGCCACAAAAGGGAAGAGGGTGGAGATTAGACAGGAATGAACTGGTGTGGGGGCAACTCACAGATGCCCAGGGAAAGGCCGGTATGAGAGGGAAGAGCTAAAACAGCAGGGCGATGGGGACGGAACAGGGAAGGGCCTGGATGCAGAGCCCACTGAAGCCGTAGCCCCGCATCATCCAGTAGGAGTGCAATGTGTAACAAATGTTCTGGTAGCCACATATTAAAAGAAAACAGCGGACATTCATTTTAATACTAAATTTTATTTAACCCACTATGCCCAACATGTTGTCATTTCAGTAATGCAATCAATATTCAAATCATGCATGAGATAGTTTACATCCTCTTCTTGTACAAATCTGGGGATTTACAGCAAACCAGTGCATGGTCTGCACTCACAGCACTTCTCAGTTTGGACCAGCCTCACCTCCGGGTTCATGGTTGGTGGTGGTCACCATAGTGGACAAGGCAACCTTAGGTCTGATTAAGTCACCCACCTTCACCTCTTTCCCCAAAGAGAACCTGGGATTCCCACAGGAAGAAACACACACACCACTTTGCCAGGCCCTGCGGGTTGTCCACCCTCAGGCCCCCACAACTTGGTGCCCTGCCCAGCCTCGCTGCTCCTCTTCCCAACCCCTACAGTCCAAGAACCCAGCTTCCTGGGCCCTGAAGATGCCCAATGCAAGCCACCCCCATTTCCCACACTCAGGTGACTCTGTCTCGCCACCAGCCCCCATACACCTCTGGGCCTCGATCTTGGGTTCTCCAGGTTAGAATTAACGCCTTCCTTCTTCATGTCTGCACTTACACCATCACGTTACAGCCCCGGCCTTCCTTCACTCTGTCATAGATGCCCAAGACTTAGACCCAGCCTAGGAGAGAGCAGGGAGGCTCCCGGGCCCTGCCCCCCTACTCTACCCCACTTCCACCCCGCGCTCCGCGGGATCTCGATCGGCTACGGAAGCACCTAGAAGGAAATGGCACTGCAGGCCCATGGAGAGGGCACCTGCTCCGCCTGGGAGCCCCAGGCGATTTATGGAGCAGGCAGGCGGGCTGGGTTTGCCGGGTGAGCCTGGGGCGGGGGCTGCAGGCCAGGAGCACGGTCCTGGGAGACTGTCCCGCGGACACACTTGGTCTGAGCAAGGGCCCTGACGCCCCCACCCGCGCTCCTGCAGGCCATTGCAAGTCACATGCACCTCAAGTGCAAGTGCCACGGGCTGTCGGGCAGCTGCGAGGTGAAGACCTGCTGGTGGTCGCAGCCCGACTTCCGCGCCATCGGCGACTTCCTTAAGGACAAGTACGACAGCGCCTCGGAAATGGTGGTGGAGAAGCACCGCGAGTCGCGCGGCTGGGTGGAGACGCTGCGGCCGCGCTACACCTACTTCAAGGTGCCCACGGAGCGCGACCTGGTCTACTACGAGGCCTCGCCCAACTTCTGCGAGCCGAACCGCGAGACCGGCTCCTTCGGCACGCGCGACCGCACCTGCAACGTGAGCTCGCCGGGCATCGATGGCTGCGACCTGCTGTGCTGCGGCCGGGGCCACAACGCGCGCGCGGAGCGGCGCCGGGAGAAGTGCCTCTGCGTCTTTCACTGGTGCTGCTACGTGAGCTGCCAGGAGTGCGCGCGCGTCTACGACGTGCACACCTGCAAGTAGGGGCGCGCCGGGCTCGGTGGCGGCCCCACCCGGACGGGGCGGGGTCCTCTGACGGAGCCCGCGGGCGGCCAGAGTAGCCGGCGGTTCTTCCCGACAGGTTCGGAGCTCCTCCCGGATGGGGCGGGGCTGGGGGTGGGGGTGAGGCTTTTGGATGAGGGCGGGGTCTTCTCTGGGGACCCAGCTCCCTTGCTGGGAATTCCGTCCTGCCACCTCCTCCTAGCAGCCCACTTGTAAGGTTCCATCCAACCCAACTCTTCTATGTAGAGCAGCTCTCCTGACAAGCAGCGGCCGAGACCCCTGTCCCCCAACCTCTTCCTCTGAAGTCTGGGGACCAGGGGCCCTCCAAGTCTGGTGCTCTGGAAAGGCCTGACATCTGCCAGCGCTCTCAACCAATCCAACGGAGAGAGCCACGCCTTGCAGAGCCCCAAGGACCAGCTGGGCCTGGGGGAAGGAGGGGCCTGGAGGCTGGGCCCTGAAACCTGTGTGCGGCATCAGACACCAGGCGCTCTTCCCAGGAACTGTTCCTGCTCTCGCCCAAGCCCTGGCTGGAACATCCCCCTGTGGAGCCCGTCCGCCTCCCTTCCTCAGGTCTTTCACCTGCACCCCATCCACAGGAGAGGAGCATAGCCTCCTGTCCCAGCCTGACCCTGCCTCCCTTTGGCCTCAGCACCTCCCCCACCTTCCTCATCCACAGCCCAGACCCCACATCTGCCCAGGACTGTTCGCCTGCACCACCCAGCTCCATCATCCTGCCTGGGAATCTCATTTGGGGTAGGGTTGGGTTGTTTGGGAGGTTTCAGTAGGAGAAGCCACACCTGGGGGCTGCAGAGGACCCTCAGCCCCCAGAGGAGTGGTATCCCCTTGCAGCCCTGGTAGTTAGGACCTATCCCCTGGGTCTCCTGCTGCAGCTGTGGTGTGCCAGACTTGCCACACTGGCCACTGTCCTGGAGCATGTGGCTGGCTGCTCAGCCAGCCTCACCTGACTAATCCACCCAGCCCAGGAAGTACTGACTTCTGGACCCCTCAGCCAATGCCCAGGCCAGGCCTCTTCTCGCTCAGACTCTGCCACTGTGAAACACCCCCCAGCCCTAGGCAGGGGGAGACCAGCCAGATAGGGATGGCTGCCCGCCTCCGAGGACAAGACCTTCCTCTGCCTTGAATTTTGTGTTTTTGGTTTTAATTTTATTTCTGATGCTGCTATATTCACCATACACTGGAGCTAATCAAACAGATGTGTTGTTGTTTTTTCCCTTTTCTTTCTATGAAAGAAATTATTTGAGTCGTAGCTTGTGAGTTTCCAACAATGGGGAAGTAAAAGACAAAAAAAAACAACACAAAAAGCAGAAACAACCAAACGCTGTGGATTGTGCTGGATTTCTGGTGGTGGGTTGGGGTAAGGCATGGAGGCTGGATTGGTGGTGGCCTCTGGGACAGAAGACACCCATGGGCCAGGGGAGGAGGCAGTCAGCATGCACCTCAGAGACTCCTGGGGTCTTGGAGGTGGCCTCCAGAGGCCAGAATTCCAGAAAAAGGAGGGACCGCCATGCCAAGGAAAAGAGGGCACAGCCATGGTGCTGAGGTCTGGGGCAGGCAAACTAAACCCAGGCAGAAGGCTCCAGTGAGGTGCAGGGAGGAGGAGGAAGCCTGCTGTTGCAGGGGTGGTGCAATGCAGTGAGCAGGGTGGAGGCCCCACGAGTCAGTGGAGCAGTGGGACATCCACCAAGTCAACCAAAAGCCACTTCCCCAAACGTCCATGACATTCAGCTGACGTTTTAGTGCTGGCTATGTGGCCGCGCCCTCTGGGTTTGGGGACATGGCCTCTGTGTGGGGTCCCCATTGTGGCCCACCCCAGGATGTTCCAGGAGCCCAGCCTGTCTGGGAGGCAAGAGACAGTCCTTCAACCAGAGGTTTGCCCAGATGAGGCCTGGAAGTTGCCCTTGTCCACCCTCACTGGGCCAATGCAGGCAGTGCTGGTTGGGGCCTCTGGAAACTGGGACGGGGAAGGGGGCTTTCCCAAGGCCACACCTTTGCTTCTCCAAGCTGGGTGCAGGCTCCCTGCACCTCTCTCTGCCCTTCTGAGCCCACCCCCTCATCACCACCACCGCCTCTTGAGCCAGACTCACAGGGAGGGAGAAAGCTGAGGAGGGTGGGGGTGGACAGGCTGGGACAGGTGGAGGGTGAGGAGCATAAAGGGGAAGCTGAGGGCAGGAGGCCCAACCCCCACCCTCTCCAAGCTCAGGCCCTATGTAGGCCACTTGCTGGAAGGAAAGAAGGTGGGGGGAGAGGGGGAAGAGGGAGGGAAAGGAGGAGACCTCACAAGGATTCCGCAGCCAGCTGATGGTGGAGAGAGGGAGCTGAGGCAGCTGTTTGTGAGGTTAGGAGGGAGGAAGGAGGAGGGAGGGGTCTGTATGGCTTTGGGGAGCAGGGCCTGCCCCTGCTACTCACCACCACTTCAGCTTTTTCCCAGATCTTGGGGTAGGCTGACCTCTACTCTGGAGACATGCACCCCTACTGACTCCACTCATCCTTTCAGCTTTGCCACCCACTGCCTCTGCTTGGGAACAGACTCTAACCTGGTCCCTACCTAGGAGCCCATACCTGCCCCAGATAAGCTCTATGCCCAATACACACACTTGACCAGGGCTCACTTGGGCACATACTCCTGCCACTAAAACATCAGGCCCCCTCTCTCCACCATCAGCTGACAGGGGATTCCTTGTGAGGTCTCCTCCTGGCCCCCACCTTACACCATGGGCCCAGGGAGTAAGAGAGCAATTACTGGCTCTGCAGAGGGTCCTGGACAGGATGTGCAGAAACAGGGCAGGGGCCCTAGATGGGGGTGTGCAGAGACAGGGCAGGGAGTTCTGGACAGGGGTGTGCAGAGACAGGGCAGGGGGTCCTGGACGGGGGTGTGCAGAGACAGGGCAGGGAGTTCTGGACAGGGGTGTGCAGAGACAGGGCAGGAAGTTCTGGACAAGGGTGTGCAGAGACAGGGCAGGGAGTTCTGGACAGGGGTGTGCAGAGACAGGGCAGGGAGTTCTGGACAGGGGTGTGCAGAGACAGGGCAGGGAGTTCTGGACAGGGGTGTGCAGAGACAGGGCAGGGAGTTCTGGACAGGGGTGTGCAGAGACAGGGCAGGGAGTTCTGGACAGGGGTGTGCAGAGACAGGGCAGGGAGTTCTGGACAGGGGTGTGCAGAGACAGGGCAGGGAGTTCTGGACAGGGGTGTGCAGAGACAGGGCAGGGAGTTCTGGACAGGGGTGTGCAGAGACAGGGCAGGGAGTTCTGGACAGGGGTGTGCAGAGACAGGGCAGGGAGTTCTGGACAGGGGTGTGCAGAGACAGGGCAGGGAGTTCTGGACAGGGGTGTGCAGAGACAGGGCAGAGGGTCCTGGACGGGGGTGTGCAGAAACAGGGAGGGAGTTCTGGACAGGGGTGTGCAGAGACAGGGCAGAGGGTCCTGGACGGGGGTGTGAAGAAACAGGGAGGGAATTCTGGACAGGGGTGTGCAGAAACAGGGCAGGGGTCCTAGGCGGGGGTGTGCAGAGACAGGGCAGAGGGTCCTGGACTGGGGTGTGCAGAAACAGGGAAGGGGTCCTAGACGGGGGTGTGCAGAGACAGGGCAGAGGGTCCTGGACTGGGGTGTGCAGAAACAGGGAGGGAGTTCTGGACAGGGGTGTGCAGAAACAGGGCAGGGGTCCTAGGCGGGGGTGTGCAGAGACAGGGCAGGGGGTCCTGAATGGGGGTGTGCAGAGACAGGGCACCGGCATGGATAGCCACTCACAACCACGCCCTGTGCTGGAAGAAAACTGTGGGAGGGCGTGGGGAGATGCCTGGTGGATAGAGTAGGCGCCTATCAGAGTGAGGGAGGCAAGAGGAAGCCAGATTGTGGGAGGTCATGGCTTTGGTGGTCAAGACAGGACCTGGAAAGTTCCCTCCACTCCAACTTGCACCCCTCCCCCCCTTTCCTATGGCCACAGGGTCCTTGCTGGAGGCTCCAAGCCACTGAAGACAGAGCTCGATGGGGCCCAGTAAGGCAAAAATACCAGGGACAGACAGGTCTCCAGGTTCCCAACATCCCTCCCTGCCCCTCATGGGCTGGCACCCCCATGTCCCACCCCAAGCCCATGGCCTCAGTGGCTCAGGGCTGCTGCTCCCCCAATAGGCCTACCCCAGGCTGGGTCACCCACTGCTCTGGGGCCACAGCTGACCACCAAAGATTCCCAACTGGGACTCTAAGAGGTCAGCCAGGGCCAGATGGGCTGCAAGCAAATGCTCTATAAAAAGGGAACCAGTGATTAAGTGCCCAGGCAGGGGGCTGTAGCACTGACAGCAATCTTTCCCTCAGGGGTGAGTCACAGGAAGGGGAACTGGGCTCTCAGCCCACCAGGCCATCCTAGGCAACAGAGCTGATTAGACACTGCACAGGGGTCAGGCCCTGTAGGTGGGGGTGGCAGGTGCTCAGAGAACCAAACATGGGTGTGCCCACAGTGCAGACAGCACAGACGTGCAGCACCTGAGTCAGGGGCTGGGCAGGAGCCATCCTAATTGGCACCTGCTGTGAACTAGGGGCCAGGGGCTCCACAGATGAAAGGGCCAGAGAGACAGCCTAGGCATGGGCGGGGCTGGCCTATGAAAAGAGGCAAGGTGGGACCATCCTGGGGGGTCAGTGCAGAGTTGGGTTCTGCCTGTCTACACCTCTGAGTCACAGGACTGCTAACCCCCAACATCCAGGCTCTGTCTGGCCAGGGGCCACTGTGAAAAGAGGGCCTGGTGGGCCTGTTCGCAGGTGGGCCCAGAGAGGGGGTGGCACTGGCCTGAGGACACAGCATGTCAGGGACCCATTCTGGGCTCTGGGTGCTGGATCTTGAGGCCTCACTTCAGTCTGGGTAGCAGTACCAATGTGGAGATGGTCTCAGCTCTACAGAGGTGAGGCACCAGGACAGTGCTCACCTAAGGGGCATGCCCACCATCCCTTCCAGCATGGCTCCAGGGTGGAGAGAGGCAGAACTCCCCAGAAAAGGCCCAGGAGAGGGCACCCAGGCCCCTAGAGCCGCAGGACAGGCCCTATGGGGTGTGGGAAGTACCTGAGTGAAGAGGGGAAACCCTCAACTCTCCCTACCTCAGTTTCCCTCCAGTGCTAGAGGAAGTGGGATGAGGGGGTGTTTCCCAGGGCCTCTCGGCTCCTGCCTTTTGTTGATGTGGAATGCTCTATCTGGAGCCACTGCTAGAGCCTAGCTGGCTACCCTCTCACCTGCTAAGATCCATCTGCTTGTCCCCGTGAACCCCTTGCCCAGCCCCCAGCCTGCCCCTAACCCCCACTCAAAGGGAGGGCAGAGCTGGGCAGCCTGGGGCCTCTGAAGATACTTCTCCGCGGAGTTTATAGCCCGCCCTGCCCACCCTGGGAGGGAGGAAATGGTCCTGGTGGGCCTGTTCGCAGGTAGTTGAGACAGGAGAGGAATAACCATATTAAAGGCCCCGGAGGTGGTAGGCCCCCACCCTGCCCCAGGGCGCCCTTGGCCCCGCCCCTGCAAATCTCACACTCCCCAAGCAAGGGCTTTGAAGTCCTGCAGGGATGTGGCCCTCCTCCTCTGGCCTCCACTTTCTTGGTCTGGAGCCTCAGTTTCCTTCCTTCAGGGACTTGCTGAGCATCTCCCACCTTCTCCCTAGGGCTGGGAACCTATGGCAGCAGGACCCTCCCCCCAGTCTCTACCCCAGCTGTTGAAGTGCCCTGCCCCCCAAAGCAGAGCCAGAGGGTGGGTGGGTGTCAAGACCCTGCTGGACTGAACTTTGCCCCTAAGGCCCTGAGGTCTGGTTTGGGGGACCCGGCCCTTCCCGGAGTCAGGGGGACACAGCCTTACCTTGGGCTCTGGTCTGAGAAACATGGCCCATCCTGGGTATCTGGCCTATGGCCTGGGGTGGCCATACTCCCTTGGCTCTCCCCTACAGTGGACTCCCCGGCCCAGACACCGCAGCCTTCCCATCTGCCATCCATTTCCTTGTTGGGACCCCTTTTCCTTCATGAAACCCTCTGATTGAGATGCCCAAAGGCAGGGCATTCTGAGGTCTTGACCTGGCAATCAGCAGCTTCCTCTCCAGAGCCCCTTGGCCTCCAGGTCTGAGCAGAAACTAGACACCTGACCCGCCCACACTGCCCTCCAGCCTTGCATAGTTCAGTGCTGCCTAGAGTCCAGCCTGAATGATGCATGGCCTCCTAGAGCGACATCTGAGGCTCCCAGGGGAACAGGATGGCATCTCTCCCATACACTGGCTGGGGGCACTGCCAGCCTTCCTGTTCATAGGTATCGACCAGTACACTGAAGCCTGCTGGGAGAGGCTACTCTCTGGGGTATGAGTTCATGAAGGTGAGGCCACCCCATTTCCTCCCTTCCTATTCCATCATAAAGTGGGACAACAGGGAATAGCTAACAGATGACACCCCCACCCACCTCACCCTCATTCCACCAAGTGACCTTAATCCTAGAGAGTTGGACAATGGCCCCTTTGCCACCTACTGGGTCAGGGGTTTCAAGAGGAGGTGAGCATGGGGCATTGTTTCTCTGGTTCCAACATCCTCAGTCCAGGCCGCTAGGCCTCCTGTACTTTTGAGGACCAGGTAGGGTGCCCAGGGCACTATGGTAGCCCCAGGGAGGGCTGTAGCCTGGGAGCTCCATTGCCCAGCCTGGCAACTGGGACAGTAGCTAGTCAGAAGGTGTTAATTAATATTTAGCTATAGGCTGGCTCCTTGCTTCTCTCTCTCTCTCTCTCTCTCTCTCTCTCTCTCTCTCTCTCTCTCTCTCTCTCTTTTTATTTGAGTCCTTGGAGCACACAGTAAACAGTCATTTGGCTCTTGGGACCTGCAAATTGGTGTTTATGGTGTGAGGACCAAGACTCGTCCACCCAGACATGGCTGGCTGGGAGGGCAGCACCCTCCCACTCACGAAGGCCCAGTTCTGTAGGGGATCCTCCCCCACTCTGAAGGAGGAAGTCGACCTACTCCCTGCAGCCCAGCCTGAGGTGAGGGATCAACTGGTTGACTGGAATGGCATTAGCCAGAATCCTGCTGGCCAGGTGCTTGTTTGGTTGCAGGTGGCACTGCAGTTAATCCAGAGGGCTTCTAGGAAGAGGTGAGGCTTCCAAGGCAGGAAGGTCTCTCTAAAGGAAGCTCAGAAAGCTCACCAGAGTCCTTGCCTCCCTCCCAGGGGGGTTCTGCATCCAACCACAGCTCCTATCACTTCCCTCAACAGGCTCCAAGTCCTTTCCCCACCCCAGCAGCCATCTGCAGAACTAAAGACAGGAATACAGGAAGGTGAATGGTGGAATTCCAGGCACAGGCAGACAGCAGTGGGGAGAAGGGGACTTCCCCACCTGCCTGCCCCTTCTTGACAACAGCTGGTGGGAAGGCAGGCAGGTCCGTGCAGAACTCCCAGTAGCCCCTCAGCTCCCTCTGCTGCCTACAGTCCGCTGGGTTCATCCTCCCTACCTCACCTAGCACAACACAGCCTGCCAGCTCACAGCACCCAGAGAGGCAAGGCTGGGAGCCCAGGGCAAGGCTGTTTGGAAGGAGCCCTGTAGATCACACATGCTTCTTCCCACACATGTTTGCAGCATCCAGGTCTGAGCCAGAACCTCCAGAACTGAGATCATGTCTTGCATAGAGGAGCCAGTCCCTCCTCTGCTTCCATGGCTCCCCAGTGCCCACAGATGGAGTTGGAGTGCCTCAGCCTGTGCCCCTTGCACTCTGGTCCTACTCTGGGCTGAAGGGGGGCCTCTATGGTTAGATGGAGAAACTGACCCTCACCAGGGCATGACTTGCCCAAGGGCACTCAGCAACTTCACATCACAACTTTCAGTCCCATCTGCAGTTCACTCTTGCCTTCCTTCACCCTCCCTCCATCCCGCCAACCACAGCCTTCTTACCACCACATTGCCATAACCCTCAGTGTCTCCTGAATCACTGTTTGCTGGGGACTCTGGAAAGCCAGTGCCAGCCATGCCTCAGGGGCCCACACAGGGCACCAGGGCTCCAGAAGAGAAGCTGTATGTATGTGCATGGTGGGAGATGGGGCCCTGCTGCCACGCCCCCTACTTGGTTCATCTGCAGGGGCCAATTCTCTCCCCACCTCCAGACTCACCCCTAACAGATACACCTCCCCAGCCTAGCCTTTGTGCAGGCCAGGCTGAACAAGCCAAATTAGTGCCCCCTGGAGCCCTTCAGAGGAACACCTGCTCTTCTGGGGGGAGATGTGGAAGAGGCTGGGGCGCCTGGAAGGTGCCAACCCTGCAAAGTGTGACCTCAGCATAAGCTGGCCCTATAGCCATGCCAGGTGTATGTGCCCACCAAGGAGCTATGCCCTGGCATTCGAAGAAGGACATCTGGATGCCAGGATGACAGCATCGCATCTGGTCCTGTTGCAAACAGGGAAACTGAGGCCAGGAGCGGGCCAGGCCTTGTCCCAGCCTCTGAGTTAACAGCAACTTGAGGACAGGGTCTGTTTGGTAAATGGGAACATGAGCCCCTTCCCAAGCTCTAACTCCCCCTCCCACCATGTGAGAACATGATGAGGCCATCCATAAGTGGACTGAAAGACCTTGGGAGCCTGGTCAGCTCCTGAAACAGCTAGCATTTGATCTCACACAGCTTGAGAGCCAGCACATCCTGCATCTCCCATCCACCCCATGCCCTGCCCCATGCCCTGTTTTGCTTTGTATTCTGCACTCTATATAACCTTGTACTGTGAAAATTTGAGTTGCAATAAAATTTCACTGGCTGGCTGCCTCACCCGACCCCCACCCTGGGTGTGGCCCATCTGCAGACTGGATGGGACTTAGCAGAAAACTTCACTGATAGGCAGACACTGGTGTAGACAGTTCTAGCCCCTCAGATAAGGAGGACAGACACCCCAGCCCTCAGCCAATGTGGGGAAGCCAGTGGGGCTTGGGCCCAGCACCTACCTGCTCAGACCAGGAGGGCAGTGTGGCCTCCACCTACAGGCAGTGCAACCCATCGGGGACAACTTCCACCTCCTCTCCAAGCAACGAGGGTATAGCATAGCTCCCAGACAGCTGTGGCAATAACAGATATGGTGGAAACTCAAGTGGGGGCAATGCAGGTAGGGATGCTGCAGGTGGGGACAATACAGGTGAGAAAACTGCAGGTAGGCACCATACAGGTATACAGGTGGGAACAACACAAGTGGGGACACTGCAGGTGGTAGTGACATTGTAGATGGGGATAATGCAGGTGAGGACAATACAGGTGAGAACAATGCAGGTGGAGAGGATACAATAAGGACAATGCAGGTGGGGACACATCAGGTAGGAACCATACAGGTTGGAACAACTCAGATACGGACACTGCAGGTGGGGACAGTGCAAGTGAGGACATTACTGATGGAGACAATGCAGATGGGATGCTGCAAGTAAGGATACTGATGGTGGAGATGATGCAGGTGAGGGAGGACACTGCAGGTGGGCATGCAGCAGATGGAGACAATACAAGGGAGCATACTACGGGTGGGTTTGCATGCAGTGCAGATGGGAGGCCTCAAGCTGAGACACACTCACAGGTGGCTCAGACCCGCCCTCTGTCACCCAGGCCTGTCCTGCCATGCACAGAAAGAAGAGAGCTGTGTCCCTGACCCTAGATCTAGCCTCTCCCCTGGGATGACCTTCAACAGTGAGCTGAGCCAGTCTAGTCCCACAGGATCCAGTGTCTACATCCCAGCCCAGCTGACATATGACAGGCCACCGTCCACTCTAATATGCACCCTCAGCCAGAGAGGGCCATGTCAACTTCCTGTGTCCCCTCCTATGAGGGCCTGGGGGCCCTGGAACAGGACCAGAGCCCGCCCTGGGCCCTCCCCACAGCTTGTATCTAGTATGCTGGGCAGGCAGCAACCTGGCCAATACCCCACCTGACAAGCCCCCAGCACACCTGTTTCACTGTTGGATGTGTTCTTTTTAGGTATTTTTTCAGCCAGTTAAGGAAGGATACTTTCTCTCCAGAATAAAAACCACCCAAGTGCTGGCTACCCCGGCCTTCTCAGCAACCTGGTCATCTGCTTGGGCTCCAGCCCTGAGTCCAGCTCCCTCTGCCCTTGTCCCCTTGAGGACAGAATAAGACCCCTTTTGCCTCTCAGTTCCTCTGGCTGGCCTGTGTCTTACTCTCTGTGGCCAGGCCATGAACATGAGGCCTTTGAAGGTTCAGCTGGAAGACCACGATGCCCTTGGCCTCTTACCTGGTAGGTTGCACATCCGCCTTTCCCCTCCCTCCCCTCTGTCCACCTTGAATGCACCTGGGTTACTAGGCACCCTGCCCACCCCTCACAGACAGTCATAACAGTGGTGGTGGAGGCAACAGCCTGGGAGGGAGAGAGGTTAGAGACTCCCCCTAAAATGTGGCTCCCCAGATTTGGGTACCCAGATGGGCTGGCAGGTGGAGGAGTGGAGGCTGGAGTTGGGACAGCACTCTCCGTTTGTGGGGACAGTGAGCTCCAAATGATATGCCTTCTTGGAGAGACCAGAACTGGAGGTGGCCTACAGCACATGGCAAGAGAGGACCCTTGCCCAGGAGGGATGACAGGCAAAGGACCTCCCTCTGGGGGTTAGGCAGGTGGGTGCTGGTGGCAGATGCTGGGACACCACGATGCCTCCCCTGGGCTTTTTAATTAGCCTCCACAGCTCTGAAGGACCCTAATTAGGTGGAGAATGTGATGGCAGAATGGGGTCAGGCAGGAGGCCAGTTTTAATTAAAGTTCCAGGGTTCCCAACCAAGGTGGTGGTGGCCTAGACATGAGCGCCCCCGCCTGACCACCTCCTCTCCAATCTTGCTCCGAAGGGCAGTGGTGCCTCAGATGGCAATAGCAAGCCCACCTGTCCCCCACTGGCTGGACACAGCCGGGCTGGCCCCCAAGGGCCTGAGGCCTCCCATCCAGTCTGCATGGCCCCTCACTGACCCTGCTGGCTCCCCCTGAGACCTGCCCTGCTCTCCCTCCGGTCACCTGCCCTGGAATAAGCCCGGAATGATCAACAGTGTATCATGAGTGTCTGGTGTCCGCTGTAAAGGCCCTGCTAGGTGACAGAAGACAGACAAACACAATAAAGCAGAGAAGGAAGCAGGCAAGGGACAGAGAGAGCAGGGAGGGCTGTTTTAGAAGGGGATTGGGGGGGGGGGACAACAGGGGGTATAACAGGCCTGAGAAGAGAGGGAGCTCACCTGGAGGAGCAGCCAGGCAAAGGTTCTGGTAGGAGCCTGGACAGAGCTGAGGAGCTAGGCACAGCCGTGGGCAAACTACGGCCCGCGGGCTGGATCCGGCTGGTTTGAAATGAATAAAACTAAAAAAAAAAGACCGTACCCTTTTATGTAATGATGTTTACTTTGAATTTATATTAGTTCACACAAACACTCCATCCATGCTTTTGTTCCGGCCCTCCGGTCCAGTTTAAGAACCCATTGTGGCCCTCGAGTCAAAAAGTTTGCCCACCCCTGAGCTAGGGGCTGGTGTTGCTGCACCTGCGAACTAGAAAGAGTGGCACAGCAGGGAGGGAGCTCTTGGCTTCATTAGGGAGAATGGGGGCTACATGGGGCTTCTGATAGGGGTACTTGCTAGGTACCAGGAACACCAGGGCACCTGACTCCTGCAACCTGACTCCACTCTGCCTGTTGTCCAAGCGGCCTGGCTTGGCACAGTGGGACTGCAAGCAAGACGCACGTGGATGCTTGAGAGAGTGTATGTCCTAACTCCACCTGGGGATGGTAGCAGGCTGCCCCACAGCTGCCGTCTTTCTTCAGGGCAGTTTTGCAGTAACCACCAATGCAGCGTCGACATTCTCCATGCTGGCTTCCTCCAGACAAAAGGCTTTGGAGGGCAATGAGTGAGGGAAGTGGGGGGAGAGGTGTTCTCCATACCAGCACCAGCTGCTGCCAGTCCTTCCCTGGTCCTGCTGGGCTGCAGAGGGACTGGCTGTGAAGGATGGCGGTCAGAGCCATGGACATGCCCAGATGCCCACTTACAAGTGGCCCAGCTACCCTGAGGCCACTGTATGCAGACACCATTGAGACCACAGAGAAGAGAAAAGGTTATGAGGGTGGGGGCACCCTTTCAGCCTGAGCACCAGCCAAGTGAGTGAAGAAGCCTGCAGGAGGTCCCAGGGCAGCCATAACAAAGGACCACAAACATGATGGCTTAAATTACAACAGAAATGCTCTCTCCCAGGTCTGGAGGCCAGAAGTCAGAGAGGTGTCAGACGTCTGCCCTCCCTCTGAAGGCTCCAGGGGAGGGTCCTTTCTGCCTCTTGCAGCTGCTGCTCAGGATCCGTGGGCTTAGGGCCACATCACCAATCTCTGCCTCTGCCATCACACGGCCATCTCCTTGTGTCTGTGGGAGATGTCCCTTCCGTTCTCCATAAAGACATGTCATTGGATTCAGGGTCTACCTCATCCAGGGTCATCACATCTCCATCCTTACCTTGATTACACCTGCAAAGACCCCATTTCCACATAAGGTCACATTCTGAGGTTCCGGGCAGACATGACTTTTCGGAGACACAGCTCTACCCATTTCAAAGCCTGTATAAACCCAGGCACTACTGCTGTCTGGCTGCAACTTGTGTGAGACCTCAGGCCAGTACATGGTGCCCAGAAGCCCAGGTCCTAACCCCTCTGGAACCATGAGATACCATACATAAGGTCTGTCGTTCTAAGCCACTAAGGTTTGCATGACTTGTCACCAGACCACAGAACCCAGAATGGGGACCAACTAACTGTTCCCTCTCCAGGTGTTTTCATAACCCTGACTGTGTTGGTTGCCCCCCAGCCCAGGCAGAATCCTCCCTCTGTCTGTCCTCTGTCTGGGTTTGAAAGAGGAAGAAGTTCCCAAGAAAGGGACACAGACACCAGTCCCTCAAACCTGGGGGTGGGTCCCAAAAAGACAGTTCTGTCCAGATGGAGCCTATGGTCACACCCTCACATTCTGGGTCACCCCCTCACCTGTGGAAGCCCAGACCCTTCCTCTCTCCCCACCCCCACCTTGCTGAGTGCCACAGCTCCACAGCCTAGTCAACCTGGTCCTGGTGGTCTCCTCCTGCTGGCCACATGGATTTCAGCCCCTCCTTGGCCACACTGCATGGACCACCAGGGCAAACCTACAAGTCACTGGGGCTCCTCTGGCCCTTCAGTTTCCAGCTTCGACTTTACTGACTGCTGCCCCACAGTGTGCTCTCACCACATCCCTCTGTGGAGCCTCTCTCACCCTGACTGGCCTCTTCCAGAGGGGAATCCTGCCCCTTTGCCTTACATAGCCTCCCTACCACCACTACCAAACAGGGCACACCCAGACATTCTCCAAAGACAAAAGGAAGCCCCTTCCTGCCCTAGCCCATTTGGTTCCGTGGATAGAGCATCGGCCTGCGGACTGAAAGGTCCCAGGTTCGATTCCGGTCAAGGGCACATGCCCAGGTTGTGGGCTCGATCCCCAGTAGGGGGCGTGCAGGAGGCAGCTGATCAATGATTCTTACTCATCATTGATGTTTCTGTTTCTCTCTCCCTCTCCCTTCTGCTCTGAAATCAATAAAAAATATATATATATATTTAAAATATATTTTATTGATTTTTCACAGAGAGGAAGGGAGAGAGATAGAGAGTTAGAAACATCGATGAGAGAGAAACATCGATCAGCTGCCTCCTGCACACCTTCTACTGGGGATGTGCCCGCAACCAAGGTACATGCCCTTGACCGGAATCGAACCTGGGACCTTTCAGTCCGCAGGCCGACGCTCTATCCACTGAGCCAAACCAGTTACGGCGATAAAAATATATTTTTTTTAAAAAAAGAAGTCCCTTCCTGCCAGCTGTCCTCATCAACACATGTCTCTCCCATATGACTTCCTCCCACACAAGAAATGATGGAGGCCTGACCAGTGTGGATCAGTGGTTGAGTGTTGACATATGAACCAGGAGGTCACTGTTTAAATCCTGGTCAGGGCACATGCCTGGGTTGTAGGCTTGATCCCCAGTGGGGGGTGTAAAGGAGGCAGTCGATCAATGATTCTCTCTCATCATTGATGTTTCTATCTCTCTCTCCCTCTCCCTTCCTCTTTGAAATCAATTTTACATATTTAAAAAAGAACTAGCTTTAAAAAAAATGATGGAATCTGAGTTTTTGGGGGTTTTTTTCCTTTTTTTCAATTTTTTTAAATTAAATCTTTATTGTTCAGATTATTACATTTGTTCCTCTTTTTTCCCCCCTTAACTCCCCTCCTCCCAGTTCCCACCCCACCCTCCGCCCTCACTCCCCACCCACTGTCCTCATCCATAGGTGCACGATTTTTGTCCAGTCTCTTCCCACATCTCCCACACTCCTTTTCCCCCCAAGAATAGTCAGTCCACTCCCTTTCTATGTCCCTGATTCTATTATAATCACCAGTTCATTCTGTTCATCAGATTATTTATTCACTTGATTCTTAGATTCACTTGTTGATAGATGCATGTTTGTTGTTCATAATTTGTATCTTTACCTTTTTCTTCTTCCTCCTCTTCTTAAAGGATACCTTCCAGCATTTCATATAATACTGGTTTGGTGGTGATGAACTCCTTTAGCTTTTCCTTATCTGTGAAGCTCTTTATCTGACCTTCAATTCTGAATGATAGCTTTGCTGGATAAAGTAATCTTGGTTGTAGGTTCTTGCTATTCATCACTTTGAATATTTCTTGCCACTCCCTTCTGGCCTGCAAAGTTTCTGTTGAGAAATCAGCTGACAGTCGTATGGGTATTCCCTTGTAGGTAACTGAGTTTCTTTCTCTTGCTGTTTTTAAGATTCTCTCTTTATCTTTTGCTCTTGGCATTTTAATTATGATGTGTCTTGGTGTGGTCCTCTTTGGATTCCTTTTGTTTGGGGTTCTCCGCGCTTCTTGGACCTGTAAGTCCATTTCTTTCACCAGGTGGGGGAAGTTTTCTGTCATTATTTCTTCAAATAGGTTTTCAATATCTTGCTCTCTCTCATCTTCTGGCACCCCTATAAGTCTGATGTTGGTACGCTTGAAGCTGTCCCAGAGGCTCCTTACACTATCCTCGCATTTTTGGATTCTTTTTTCATTTTGCTTTTCCGGTTGGATGTTTTTTGCTTCCTCGCATTTCAAATCATTGACTTGATTCTTGCGCTCCTCTGGTCTGCTGTCGGGCGTCTGTATAATATTCGTTATTTCAGTCTGTGTGTGCTTAATTTCTAGTTGGTTCCCCAATATAAGATCGAGGGTCTTATTAGTTTTCGTGTAGATCTCATTAAGTTTATCGGCAGCTTCTAAACAGTTCTTGAGAGACCTTAAAAGTGTGGTTCTGAACTCTATTTCTTCCATTGACAATTTTGTCCTGTTTCTTTGGCTCCGCATTTTGTTATGCTTCCTTGGTGCACCCCCTAGTGGTCTTTGTTCGCAGTCTTATAGATAAATCTTGATTGTTGTAGCTAATTCCAGGGAGGGTTTGACCTCCAGGCCAAGTGGCTATGAGAATCAGCTGTGTCAGCAGTGAGAGAACTTCTGTCCTCTAGGGAGGTGCTAATCTAGCCTTTGCCTGAGGCTATCCGGCAAATGCCTTTGCCTGAGGCTATCCGGCAAATGCCTCTGTGCAGGGCTTGGGCTGGGCGGGTCGCACAGGATCAACAGGGTGGGCCGGAGAGAGCAGTTATGGCGGCTCTCAGTCCTGTCCCAAGGGGCTCTGCCTCTCTGAGTCCCAGCACCCGCTGCAAAGCTCGGAGAGAAAGCTGCATTCGCTCTGACCGAAGCCAGACAGTCCCGCTTCTCCCGTTTGAGTCTGGGTCCCTAAGGACTCGCCCGGATCTGGTGCTCAGAGTCTGCGACTCCCTCCCGATTGAAAACAACAACCGCGCCCTCCGCCGCCAGCCCGCTCCGCGCACTCCGCACCTCAGAATTTGACTTCAGCACTGCGCCTCCTCTGAGTGTTCGTATGCGTTTCTCTTTCCTCCTAGTTGTAGGACTTCCACTCAGCCAGCGTTCCTGTGGTTCTGGGTGATGTCCCTTCCGTTTTTTGGTTTCACTTTTGAAGTAGTTGTTCAAAGCAGCAAACTCCGGCGTTAACCTATGCCGCCATCTTGGTTCTCCTGTTCTAGACAGTTCTTGAGAGATCTTAAAAGTGTGGTTTTGAACTCTATATCCTCCATTTCCGTCATTTGTGTCCTGTTTCTTTGTCTCCGCATTTTTTATGCTTTCTTGGTGCAGCCCCTTGTGGTCTTTGTGCACAGTCTTGTTGTAGTTAAGCCTTGATTGTTGTAGGTAACACTGGGGGCATTTGACCTCCAGGCCAACTGGCTGTGAGAATCAGCTGTGTCTGCAGTGGGAGAACTTCTGTCCTCTAGGGAGGTGCTAATCTAGCCTTTGCCTAAGGCTATCCCGAAAATGCCTCTGTGCAAGGCTTGGGCAGGGCAGGTCCCAGGGGATCAACAGGGCGGGCAGAGGGAGCAGTTATGGCTGCTCTCAGTCCCGTCCCCAGGGCTCTGCCTCTCAGAGTCCCAGCAACCACTGTAAACCTCGGAGAGAAAGCTGCCCTCGAGTTCCGACCGATGCCAGACAGTCCCGCTTCGCCCTCAGCTGCCAGCCCGCTCCGCACGCACCTCCACACCTTTGTATTTTCCGCACTGCGCCTCCTCTGAGTCTCGGTATGCTTTTCTCTTTCCTTCTAGTTGTAGAATTTCCCCTCAGCCAGCCTTCCTGTGGTTCTGGGTGATGTCCATTCTGTCTTTTAGTTGTATTTTTGAAGTGGTTGTGCGAGGCAGCAATCTCCAGTGTTTACCTATGCCACCATCTTGGTTTTTTCCCTGGAATCTGAGTTTTGACTCACCTAGAACAAGCCTTACCTGATGCCAACACTCATGTGTTGAAAGTCCATTTAGCCTCCTCTTGCATGCCTCCAGCAACAGTAGCTCATTCATACTGTCTTCCCACATATGGATGGAGCTGCTCCCTACTCTGTGCTGGCCCCCAACATGACTGCACCCCTAGCCCTTGGACATTCCTGGAGAGTTCCCACCCCAGCAGGCCCCAAGGTGGAGCAGCCCCATATCCTCATCCCTGTCCCCTGATTTGGCAGCACACAGCAGAGTTCCTAAGAACTCTGGGCTCAGACGCAGGCCCTTCAGGTAGCCAGACAGACCCCAGCTGAGGGTCCCAGTTGATTCTTTTGCAGGATTCTGGGGAGGATTTCTTGATCTTCCCAAGAAGACATCTGGCCTGGAAAGAGATGAAAGAGTTTCCTCTCCCCTTCCCCAGCATCCCGAGGAGAGGGCAGGCTCTGGGCTCCTGGCTGTCGCAGGTGAGAGGACAGAGAGCACAACGGAGGGCTAAAACCATCTGCCCCTGACAAGTTAAGTAAGGGGTGCTGCCCTGCGCTCATCCCCTCCCTGAACCTCAGTCACCTTCTGTATTAAGCAGCAGAAGCAGAGAGCCCTCTGCAGAAGGAGCGAGTCTCCACTCAATGAGTCTCCAGGATGTCTATCCCCAGAATGCCAGGGAAGAGGGGCTATGGTTCCCAACATAACCTCAGGAAAGCACCAGGGCCTCAGTTTCCCTAGGTAACTGCCTGGCACTTTCTGGCTCCCTGACAGATCTGCTAGTCACAGCTGGAATCCCCCTACCTATATGGTCTGAAGATGCCCCTAGGACCGAATCAGGAGGAAGGTAAATTCCTTAACACAGGAAGCTATCTTGTTCTTTTTTAAACTGTGTATCTTTCATATGCTCCTTCCTGTCTATATTTCTCATAATTAAAATAATTTTAGCCCTGGCCAGTGTGGCTGAATGGTTAGAGTGTCAGTCCCATGCACCAAAGAGTCAAAGGTTTGTTTGATTCCCGGTTAGGGGCACATATCTGGGTTACGAATTCAATTCCCAGCCCTGGTCAGGCTGTGTGGGAGGCAACTGATCAATGTTTCTATCTCACTCTCTCTCTCCTGTGTCCTCCCTCCCTTCCACTCTCTAAAAATTGATGGGGGAAATATCCTCCAGTGTGGATTTAAAAAGAAATATTTTTAAAGGACCTTCCTAAGGACACATGAGCCCTTGCAGACAACTGGCCATGGGTCAGCTCTCCAAGGCTGGGAGCCTACACCACCTGAAGGTTCTGTGCCCCACCTTGGAGGTATGGACCCCTGGAGGCGCTTTGCATGAACAGTCTTGGAGTATTTATGAGGTTGGGGGTCAGAGGCAAGGTCCAGAACACATAGGTGGTCAAGCTTGGGGGAGACTGGGCTCCTGGCTCATAGGGCCAAGAGCCCGCAGCCTCACAGGAGAGGAGGTCATCAGTGTTTGGGGCAGGAGGAATCCCTGTTGAGTATGGGCAGCCCCTAGAGCAGCGGTTCTCAACCTGTGGGTCACGACCCCTTTGGAAGTTGAACGACCCTTTCACAGGGGTCGCCTAAGACCATCGGAAAACACATATATAATTACATATTGTTTTTGTGATGAATCACTATGCTTTAATTATGTTCAATTTGTAACAATGAAAATACATCCTGCGTATCAGATATTTACATTACGATTCATAACAGTAGCAACATTACAGATATGAAGTAGCAACAAAAATAATTTTATGGTTGGAGGTCACCACAACATGAGGAACTGTATTAAAGGGTCGTGGCATTAGGAAGGTTGAGAACCACTGCCCTAGAGGCTGGTGAGGTCCCAGCAGCTCTAGTCCAGTGAGGAGGCCCTGCCCAAGGGGAACAGGGGAGCAAGGTGGGCAGAAGGGGGACAGGAGATCCTCACTCTCCGCCAGGCCAGGAACACAGGCCAGGGCCCAGGTGATGGCTGTTTTGCACCCTCCACAACACCAGAGTCCAAGGCTGAAGAGACCCCCAGCAATCTCCTCAGGTTTCTTAATTGGGGGAACCCTTGCGGCAGCAGGAGGGTGGGGGGAAGAGGAGCCCAGGTAGTAGTAAGTGGGGGGAGGGGGAGGCTATGATGGGTGGGATGCCAGAGTAAGGTTCCCAATGGGGGCCACAGCCAGGCCCTGAGTCTGGAGAAAACAGGACCATGATGCTTCTGGCTTCCCTTCTGATCGGCCCAGGGAGGCTTCCCCGAGAAGGGGGCTACCTCTTCTTGTCACCTGAACCGTGGCTCAGCGGCCTCCCCTGGGGCAGAGCAGGCCCTGCTTGACCCCTACTACTGACAGCTGTTTTTTTGTTTGTTTGTTTTTTAAATTTCAGAGAGGAAGGGAAAGGGAGAGAAAGATAGAAACATCAATGATAAAAATCATTGATCCGCTGCCTCCTGCACGCCCCCTACTGGGGCTCGAGCCCGCAGTCGCAACCCAGGCGTGTGCCCTTGATCAAACTCCAACTTCATTCCGCAGGCCGATGCTCTCTCCACTGAGCACTTGACAGCTTTTTATTTGATCTGCGGCCAGCTCCCCACAGCAACAACTCCGCGATCAAGGGACTGCGTGGGTCGCAGTGCGTGTCTCCAGGGGGCGGCACCCGGGAAACTCCCTCCTCAGGGCGGCGGCCCACTGGCGGCAACGGTTTCCACAATACGGGGGCAAGGGCAGCCCGTTCGCGGGGACCCCCTGGCCGGGGAAGGGGTCTGACATCCTGGCTGCTGTCTTTCCGGGACCCCAGGATATGCTCGAGCCTCAGTACTCGTAACCACGAAATATGTTTTTAGCTTCCCCACGCCACCTTCCCGGGAGAACTGCAGCCCAGGCGCAGACGGACTTCGTCCCGGGGGTACGCATGCGCAGAGGTGGGACGCGCACGCACAGACTGCCCCCACACAGCACTCCCACTCCTGGAATCTGCGCATGCGCGCCGCGGCGGGGCGTGGGCGGGGCTCTGGTGGCCTGCCCCATACCCCAGCGTCCACCGCGGCAGCAGGCACTGACGTGGCTGCCGTCAGCGCCGCCATCTTGTGGGAGCGAAACCAACGCCTGGCTCGGAGTAGCAGCAGCACCGCGGCTGCCGAGGGTGAGGCAGGGGCCGTGGGCCAGCGGGAACTGCGGCCGGGGGCTGGCCTAGGCCGCGCGAGTCCCTGCCTACTGCGGCTGGAGCGGCGGGGCAGGGAGGGCCGACGCCGGTCCGGGGGCCGCGGTGAGGGCAGAGGCGAGGCGAGGCTGGGCCGGGGACCATGGTGGGGGCCGAGGCTGAAGCGAGGTGAGGCAGGGCTCGGGGCCGCGGTGAGGGCCCAGTCTGAAGCGAAGCGAGGCCGGGCTGGGGACCGAGGCGAAGCCAGACGGTAAGGGTCGAGGCCCGGCTGGGGCCGGGGTCGAGGCCAAGCTTGGGACCGAGGCGTGGTGGGGCGGGCGCGTAGGGCTAGGCTGGAAGTCTAGTTGAGGCCGGGAGGGGGTTGGGTCCGGGGCCAGTCACTCGCTGGGGGTCAAGGCGAGGTCGAGTTGAGATCTGGCCGGGGGGTCAGTCTCCGGCTTAGACCCCACAACAGCCCCGAGCCTCCCAGAGCCGCCGGGGCTGGCGCCCGGAAGTCGGGCCCGGCCGTGGGCTCCCCTGGAAGCCCCGTTTCCTGCTCCGCCTCCCGCCTCGGGGTTTAGAGGACCAGGAAACTGAGGCCTCAGTCCCGGGACGCAGCCAAGGTCACGCGATGACCAGGGTTTGAGCCCAGTTCCTGTTTGCTTCGGGGACGGGACGGGCTGGGTGGAGTGGGGTGGGGCCGGGGTTCCTGGGCCCTGCTGTGGGGCGAGGCCCTAGGCCTAGGGTCTGAATGAGAACGCCTGTGCAGGGTCCTTTATCAGAGCTTGCTGCAACGCCGAGCTTGTTTCTTGGGCCCCGTTGGCAGAGTTTAGAACACTTTTCCGAGCTGGTGAATCTTTGACCTACCCGTAGAACGATGGCCTCCCTAACAGAATGCCTTAACACTTTCTTGTTGCACAATCCAGGTGGTTATGGTCAGTAAAATTGTAGCTGTGTTAATAAGGCTTGGCAATTAATTACAGAGTACTTAAAATATTAGCTAGTCAGCTCAGATGGCACTTCTTAACTAGGTGGCACTCTCCAAATTTCCTCAAAATATGAAGTTGCTGTTTTAAATGAATTGAGCGGAATTGCACAAGAAGTTATTGGCAAGAGAGGAGGGCATTCAAACGCTTTGGAGTGGTTTGGGAAGTCACTGTTGAGAGTTGTATAGTAGGTGCCACTACTGGTGTTCCACTGGTCAGCTCTGGTTTGTTTTGTTTTTTAAATACTTTTATTGATTTCAGAGAGGAAGAAAGAGATAGGAACATCAATGGTGAGAGAGAATCATTGATAGTCGAGCCCATAATCCAACATGTGCCCTGACTACCCCTGACCTGGAATCCAACCATGATCCGATTCATAAGTCAAACCTCAACCATTGAGCCATGCCAACCTGGGTCAGCTCTAGTTCTTGTTTCAGAACTAGTGGTCAGCACTTTATTCTGCCAGCTATTTTGCACGATGGGTCTTGCGTTTCCAGCAGTGTGTCTGAAAGAGTGAGATGCTGAAGTGCATTATGGCCCTTTGCTGGGGCAATTCCTAGTATCAACTAAGTGTGTTGTCCTCAAGAGTTTTGAGCAACTTCCATGAGTAGCCAAATCTAAGAACTTGAATGCATGGTGCTACTAGCTAGTTGGGTACAAAGTTAAGAGTAATTGAGTGTGTGTATGTTAATCACAAATTTGGTCACATTTTTAGAATGTGCTATTTTCTTCTCATAAAAGTTTTCTCTCCATAATGGACAGAATGTAGCTGTGCCTCCTCACAGGTGTCACTGTCTTCAGGAATGTCTTGTCGAAAGTAAGTCCTTATCACTTGGACATTAGGAACATGCTATTTCCCGTGAGGGCTGTCTTCAGATACAGGTATTCAGAATTGCTACTTCAAAAACACTTAAAATAGTTGGCTTGGATAATAGCTGACTCACATACTTTTTAGTTCACCACTAAGAAAGTTAGTAGAAAGCAAAAACTGGTTCTGTGCTTCTCACAGTTCTGGTTTTTAAATTGTGTGGTCTAGCTATTTGCTTTACCTCTTGCACAATTTGAAGAGGACATTCAGACCTGCTAAGCTGCCTCTACCAAGACCAAATTTTCTTGAAACTATAAGAAGGTACATTTTGATTTATCTGTAGATTTCAGTGGAATTTGATGTGGAGTATTGGTCACAGGGATGATTTGGAGGGTCAAATGGGCACAGGAATAAACCTAACCAAGGAGAAAACTTTGTGCAAGTTCATCAATAGTATGTTAATTTGGTTTGAGAGAGCTGAATCAGTTTTCTTGAGCTTTTCCAATTTTGCTTTGACATGCATTTAAATGTGCTCTTGATCACATAAGGTAAGTCTTCCTAAGGGTTGTGATAGTTTACTGAGCAAGTGTTTCAGATCCCAGCTAGGTTGGGCTTGCCAATACCATTCATGACCGTCTCTGTGTCCCATCAACATTCTTCCCATTGACTTCCAACCTTTGTAGAATTAGGAGAATGAAAGGAAATAAAATGCACATCTGTCAGAGGTGGGTGGGAGAGAAACATGAATGAAAAGTTTCATTTTAGATCTTAAAATTAGAAAAGAACTTATCTCTTGTGCTCTGTCTGCACCTCTGTGGGATGGATGGTGTTAAAGATGTCCTTCCAGCATCATCTGAGGTGGTCTTTTGGAAATGATTTTGACCTACTAGTAGGGTTGGGTGTACCCTTCCTACTGGCAAGTAAAGGACACCTTGGAGAATATATGAGTGTATGTGTGTGGGAGGTTGATTTCAGGTCACATATAACATCTCAGCTCACTTCCTTCATCTTAGGTTCTGTCCTTTTATGTTAGAAATCCTTTAAAATATAGTTGCATTGCACCTGTTATGACTAGCTGTGTCACTATTCTGGAAGATGTTCAGAATTCTCAGAAGGATCAGATGACCTGATTAACTTGGGGGGGGGTACTTAACACAAAAACATCAAAGCTTAGTATTCCTAGGAAAGTACTCTGGGTGAGCACCATTGATATCTCTATACTTTCTTTATATGAGTTCGAAGGAATGGTGAGTCTGCCTGATGTAGGAACCTACCTCCTTGTCCTTAAAAGATCCTTTGTTCCTGTGGGGGTTTGTTTGTTTGTTTGTTTGTTTGTTTGTTTGTTTGTTTGTTTTATGTGTGTGTGTGTGTTTGCATGCAGTGGCACAAGAACTTGGCAACCTGTCATCAGCAAACAGAAAGGGAAGAGGCAGGGAAAAGAACAAATTTTACTACACACACAGCAATTGAGAGTGATTCTGTTTAAGATTCAAATGTTTTTACGCACCTCTGAGGCTACAGGGGTGACTGTTAGTATAGGGCAGTGGTCGGCAAACTGTGGCTCACAAGCCACATGCGGCTCTTTGGCGCCTTGAATGCGGCTCTGCCACAAAATACCACGTGCGGACGCACACGTACAGTGTGATTAAAACTTGGTGGCCCATGCGCAGAAGTCGGTTTTCGGCCTGGGCGAGTCTATTTTGAAGAAGTGGCGTTAGAAGAAGTGGGAGGTGTCGGTCGGGCGACGGGGGACAGGAGACAGCACGGTGCAGGTGGGCCACAGGATACGCAGCGCGGGGGAGGCGCACGATTCATGCACGAGTTGAGGATTTGAGAGTTGGAAGGGGTTGACCTCAGCGAACGTACCTCAATCAGATTGAGGACGTTTTTAGCAAAGGCCAGCTTAGGAGTACCCTAATTAAGTTCATAACAATGTACCTACCTATATAGTTTAAGTTTAAAAAATTTGGCTCTCAAGAAATTTCGATTGTTGTACTGTTGACATTTGGCTCTGTTGACTAATGAGTTTGCCAACCACTGGTATAGGGCATAAATTAATAGGAGGCTCAGGTATAACCCATACACATTTTCAGAAGTTACTGTATATAGTGCATTTTGGAAATGTTGGTTAATGTTTAATCAAAGTTTAATAAGTAATGCTCCTCAAAGGGGTGCTAGCAAGTCATAATGTAAAATACCTATCATCTTTCATTTGTGTTATATGTCAGATTGTTTTTGCTGTACCCTATCAGTTTAACTTAGGTACAAATGGCCAAGAAAGCAATTTTAAGATTTTGTCTAGACCCATTCACGAAGAGTAGGAATGAAGGCAAAGTTAGATGTGCTAGTATTTTGATAATCAGAACAAAAGATGTCTTTTAAGTTTCTTCTCTGTAGATGAGTATGCAGGTCCTAATTAACTGATTGGATCCATTAATTTATATTTAAAACACTACATCTTTTGTCAGTTTTGCTTAATATAATTATAGCTTCTAGCATTTCTCTTCTGTCAAAGTGATAATAGTATTTTGCCAGTTCTTGGGGAGCTCAATGAAAATGTATTGAGTCACCAGTTGCGGGCACCTAAGGGCAGGTATAGGAAGCAGATTGTGCATACATCCCTGCCATTAGGCGCTCACCTTTGCCCTGAGTTGTCACAGTGTCCCCACAGCCCTGATCTCACTGGACCATCAAAGGAATGTTCAGACGGCACCACTCATGTATAGTTTTAAACCAGCATGAAATTCGTTGTTGACTTGACAGGTTTTTCCTAACAAACTAATATTTTGGGAAAGCATATTTGTAGACATGTATGATTAATAGTTTTGCTTTTTAATCCGTAAGGGCCCTGGTTAAGTGCGCTTTTACAGTTCTTCTCTCCTTGATGGTGAATCCTTTGGGTGCCCAGGGAGGTACACAGTGGAGGAAGAAGGTACAGGTATAAGGAGAATGGTGAGTTCTGGATAGTGGAGATCCTGCTGGCAGAGTGGGGCCTGGTCTCTACAATGAACAGAAAGGGAAGGCAGGCCAACAGTACACAGAAAGGGGCAGACGGTAAATTTGGCCTATCAGAAGGATAGGGAATAAGCGTGGGGGATGGGGGAAGAGAGGTATGAGGGAGCAGTGGATCTGTGGGAGAAATAGGAAGCTTCTAGGGAGGGGAACAGTGAGTACAGAGTCCCTGGAGTGGTTTTGGAGACCTGCCAGAAGCAGAGTGAGTGAGGAGCCAGAGGGAAGTCTACTGGTGTGTTCCAGTGGGCCTTAGAGGGGCTAGCTC
Source organism: Myotis daubentonii (assembly GCF_963259705.1). Taxonomy (NCBI): domain Eukaryota; kingdom Metazoa; phylum Chordata; class Mammalia; order Chiroptera; family Vespertilionidae; genus Myotis; species Myotis daubentonii. The sequence continues at coordinate 7,424,731 of NC_081844.1, read as the reverse complement.
CACAGAAAGGGTGTTTGGGGAATTTGTGAGAGCAGCAAGAATGCATTCTGTGTGATTTTCATATCTTAGACCTAATTCTGTTTTATCTACAAAGACAATAATTTCCGTTTTTTGGCATGGTTTTAATAGATGTTTTGAATTTTCCAGGAAGTCAGGGAGTGGGGTTTATATTTTGTTCTTTGCAGAACCTTCCCATGAGTTGCTTTCTTTTTCTGCTTCATGGACAGTCCCCTAGTGCCTGAGCTGCAGGTACTGGCTCTGGCAGTGTGCATTGTGGCAGGCTTCTGCGGTGGTTCTTTGACAGCCTCCCTCAGCTGATGGTGTGGTTGTGCCCAGTATTGAAGCATGTGTTTTATTCTAAGTCACTATCCTTCATTTCCCCATTACATTACAGTTGGGCAATATAATGGGTGTTTTACAATCGGAGCAGATGTTGGTTGTGTTGTCTGCTAACTTCCTTTCGTGACAGTGGAGGTGGTGCTGTGAAATGCCCATTCTGACCTGTGTAAGGACCCTGAATTAGCATGTGGTGTTTCAGTCTCCTCTTACTGGTATTGAGAACACCTTGTGGAGTGGAAGCTACAGGCTGTTGAGGTGTCAGAGAGGAGATGAGGTGGCTGTACCAGGGCACAGGCACATGATGGTGCGGATGCATCTTTCAGAGGGAGAGGTGGAACTTGCTGGTAAAGCAGACAGATTTGGGGGTGAGAGAGATGGAGAAAGGGATTGTAGGTATCTAAGAAACTGGGAGAAAGTTGCTCAGGTTAAAGTGAGGAAGGGTGGGCCCTTTATGTTGGAGGGTTAGAATTCGCTGGGAGATTTGTGTATGGATGGGATGGTAGGAATGGGATAGCTAGGATGAGGGCGGGGTCTAGCTGGGAATAGAATATGGGCCATGTTCAGGGGCCACACTCCTCTGGAAGTAAATGGCTGAGAGAGGCAGTGTTGCGGTGTGATTGTACCAGACACAGAGTGCAGAGGACAATGGCAGGGATCTGGGAGATTTTAAGGAGAGGCTAGTGTGAGGAGGTGTGTGAATGAGATTTCTCTTGACACTACGGCTTCTGTTTAAAGCAGTGGTTCCCAATCTTTTTTTGGCCATGCCCACCTACACATCTCTAAAATCCTGATGCCCCACCTGTGACATAAAATTCTTACTATTCAAAAAGTGAACTTGTATTCATATGGAGGAATCCTAAAAGGCCATTAACTTGGTCTAAACCAGCTTCCAAAGAACATGGCATCCATAAAAGAGAAAAATAACGAACAAAAGGACAGTTGAAGTACTGAGGAAGAAATCACTAAAAAAATTGTTAAAAATAATCCTATATATGCTAATATGCAAATCGACAGAACTGCGGAATGACTGGTCGCTATGGCGCACACTGATCACCAGGGGCCAGACAACGCAAGAGCTGCCCACTGGTGGTCAGTGTACTCCTACAGGGGGAGCGCCGCTCAGCCAGAAGCCCTGAGCTGGACTCATGGCTGGCAAGCGCAGCAGCAGTGGTGGGAGCCTCTCCTGCCTTGATGGCAGCGCTAAGCCGTCAGACATCCCCCAAGGGCTCCAGGACTGTGAGAGGACGCAGGCCAGGCTGAGGGACATGCTGCGCGCGCGCGCTCTTCTCCCACCCCCCCCCCCAGTGCACGAATTTCGTGCACCAGGCCTCGAGTAACACATACATATATATATAAAAAGAGGCAATATGCAAATTAGTCCAGGACGCCATAGCAGTCACAACCAGCTCAGGAGGAGGGGCCTGGCAGGGGCCCAGAGCTTGAGAGAACAATAGACAGGGCAGCCACGCCTGGAGCCGGAGAGAACAACATGCAGGGGGGCCAGCCCTCAGCCCCAGCCCCACGCACGGCTGGGTTCGATTCTGATCAAGGGCATGTACCTAGGTTGCAGGCTCCTCCCTGGCCGGGGCCCAGGTCAGGGCTCATGCAGGAGGCAACTAATCAAAGTGTGCCTCTCACAATGATGTTTCTGTCTTTCCCTCTCTTTTCCGCGCTCTCTAAAAATCAATGGGAAAATATCCTCATGTGAGGATTAAAGAAAAAGAAAAAGAAAGAAATGTCATATCCTATGAAAGAGACATCTTGAAAATGCCTAAAGAAAGTTGTCATTTTTTCATGGTGAAGGGACTGGAGTTCGTGTTGATGAAAATACCTTGACGGCAGCTGGCAGTGGCAGCAGCAGTGGGGTGATGGGGTTGGCACCTTCCCCTGAACAGCCCGGTTGTGGGCCTAAGCCGTCAGTGGGACATCTCCTGAAGGCTCCTGGACTGTGAGAGGGGGCAGGCAGGGTTGAGCCCCCCCCCCCCCACATGAATTTCATGCACCGGGCCTCCAGTAATAATATGAAGTGATACGAAAAAATAGCAAGTCAAGTTTCAAAACATATAACAGAGAGCTGAAATGCATGAATATGTCACAATATAAATATATATGAGCCCCTAGAACAGTGATGGCGAACCTATGACATGCGTGTCAGAGGTGACACGCAAACTCATTTTTTTTGGTTGATTTTTCTTTGTTAAATGGCATTTAAATATATAAATAAATATCAAAAATATAAGTCTTTGTTTTACTATGGTTGCCAATATCAAAATTTCTATATGTGACACGGCACCAGAGTTAAGTTAGGGTTTTTCAAGATGCTGACACGCCGAGCTCAAAAGGTTCGCCATCACTGCCCTAGAACCATAAGAAATGCAACAAATTCACTGTTAATAACTCATTCTTTAATTGCCCCCCTTAAAAATCAAGTTGTCCCCTGTGGGGGGTGTGCCCCATGTTGGGAACCGCTAGTCTAATGTGTGACAGAGGTTGGAAGAAGTCCATTGAGAGGATACTGTGGCCTCTCAGGCAAGAGCAGCAGCTTTCTTGGAGGATGAGAAGGACATCCTGAGCCCTGCACCTCTGTGTGCACTTGAGCTGGCACTGGCTGCCACTGTGGCAAGTCTGGTAGGGGACTTGTCCCAAAGATGGAGGGATCTAACTGAGACTCTCAACCCCCTGCTGCACTTTCTTTTACTGATCATCGGGAAGCCTGTGCCTTAGAAAAAGAGGTGGGGCTGCAATTTTTAAAATACTGTTTTCAAAATGAAAGTTCCCTGAAGGCAAAAATCAGTTTTTGGAGATTGGCTTCCCCCTCACCAAAGCCCCTGTGCCAAGAAAACCTCAGGGACTGCCTGCCATTTTGAAGCTTAGAAGGGTTCTGAGGGTTCCTGGTTGCAGTTCCTCTTTTCTTCAAGGGTATGGAGAGTGGTCTTAGAGCCCCACCCTAGTGTTGGTAGAGGACTGTGTCCGCATGATGGGCCTGGGTGGACTCTCTGAGAAGGCACCAGAATAGAGTCTGCAGAGGCTTCTGCACGTTTGCAATGCTCACATGATTAAAAGAGTAGAGTGACAGAAACAAAGGAATGTGATTTATTTTGCAGTAGAAATCAGAATCCTGAGTCCTCTTCTCCATGTTCTCACTATTAGAACTGAAATCCAGGACTATGTGGTGTGCCCCCCTTTCTCTCTGTTGGGTGTGGGGGTGTGCATGTCTGGGGTTGAAGCTGTTAGCTGCATGAGAGGGTCCCAGTATCACTGACAAGCAGCTTTTGATGTTGCTTGACCTAGAGGCAGGTGAGGGGGGAAGAACAGACACCACTGTTGCAGCACTCTCCTTCACCACTTGTCAGTTGGATCACTGAGTATTGTTGGCCTCTGTGTGCCCAGCTCTGTTCTCCTCACACAGCTTTTCCTTTTGTGAGTGTGGTGACTGTTAGCCCCGCAATGTGTAAAGGGTGCGCTGAGAATAAAGATGAAAAGACCCTCCTGTGGAAGATGGTAGCATTTGAGCTTGGCTTCAGAGGCTGAGCAAAAGACCTGGTGGGCACAGCATGGAGAAATGGGTGTAGTGAGTCACTGGGACTGCAGCTGGGGTTAGAACACACCCAAGGAACTTCGTGAAGCATTTCAAACTGATCCCAAACTGCTGGTCCTCTGGTTCCTACTTTATGGATCAGAAGAACTCTAGTTGACATCCAAAGAACCACTAATAACCTGCAAAATTAGTAAGGCATTAATGGTAGGACACCTTTAGGTGTCTGGGTTCTTTAGAGTTGCCCCTGCTTTGTATTTTAGACATATATTAATTTTTCTCCATTTTTAGTTTCATTTGTTTTGGGTTAACACAAAACTGTATTTTTGGCCTTTGATTTTTTTCTAGGAACAGGTCCTTCAGACTCAACTGCAATTGAGGTTAGACAGAGGGTATCTGCATCCTTACTTCCAGAGTAGAAGTACTCATTAGGGTCTAGGGTCCTGGTGGCTCCACAACAGAGGACCTGGACACCGCCCCATTCCACAGGCCAGAATACTCAGTCGGCCTTAATGGCTGCGGGGGGAAGGGGACAAGAATGTAGGATTGTTCTGGAGCCCAGGGACAAGTCAGAGAGAGGAAATAAAGATAAGCAGGGGTCTGGCATAAGAATAGGTGCACAGAGCTGTGAGAGCTGTTCCTGGCTTAGCTCCAAGCTGTGGGTCTCGTCCATCCTGGTTTCACTTTCATTTGGGCTAGCCAAGTGGTCAGCAAACTGTAGCCCCTTGAGTGTGGCTCTTCCACAAAATACCACGTGCGGGTGCGCACATACAGTGCGATTGAAACTTTGTGGCCACACTCAAGGGGCCAGAGAGCCACATGTGGCTCGCGAGCCACAGTTTGCTGACCACTGGGTTAGCCCATCTAGTAATTTGCTTCCAGCTGTAGGTTTCAGGTCATTAAGTGAGTTTGGTAAATTGTTTTGAGTATGATTATCTTCTCTCTATATATAAAAGCCTAATATGCAAAGTGTCCTCTCAGGAGTTTGACCACCCGAGAGTTCGATTGCTCGCTATGACATGCACTGACCACCAGGGGGCAGCGCATAATGAAGGGAGGCCCCAGCCAGCAGCCACTAGGGACCCTACCCGTGCACAAATTTCGTGCACTGGGCCTCTAATATTTAATAAGTAAAACTTTAATATTGAGAATAAAGGGGAACTACAAACAATAAATATGCCTATCAATTAAATACTTTTGTAGGTAGTGGTAAGTAGGATTAATTGCACTTATGCTGTTCCTACATGTGCCTTATGGTTGCTGGGTGCCTGTTCACTTAGATCAGTGATGGCAAACCTTTTGAGCTCGGCATGTCAGCATTTTGAAAAACCCTAACTTAACTCTGGTGCCGTGTCACATATAGAAATTTTTTGATATTTGCAACCATAGTAAAACAAAGACTTGTATTTTTTGATATTTATTTTATATATTTAAATGCCATTTAACAAAAATCAACCAAAAAATGAGTTTGCGTGTCACCTCTGACATGCGTGTCATAGGTTTGCCATCACTGACTTAGATAGTGACAGTGGCTCCTGGGTGTTCAATTCATGTTACTGTAGACCAAGCATGTCAAACTCAAAGGCTAACACAGGCCAAATAAGCAAAATTTAAGTTTATGTGGGCCGCAAAAAAACAAAAGCTTCAATTTTCATAGAAGCGTAGGTTTATTTCTATAGAGACATGCTGAATACAAAGGGCTGAAATAAATGAGTAATCATTAACATAAAATAATAGAACAAAATTAATATTTTTTTCTTGAACATTAACTTATCAGACACTGAGTAACTGCACAAATTAATAAGTGTAATGCAAATAAACCTATTTTTCTTGTTCTTGGAAAGCGAAATATTTCCTGTTGCACACACCAAGTCAGTCCAAGACTAATGACATGGCAGTTGGCTGCTGAAATATTCACTGCTAGTATTTGTAGAAAGAAATGGTGCACAGGGGTGTAAGGAAATGAATGCAACACAATTATAGTAATCAGTCATTAGTGAGTGTTGTCCATTAATAATCTACATATATAAAAGCCTAAGCGACCCTTACCACTGGACAGCCGGACAACCAGCTGGTAGCTATGATGCACACTGACCACCAGGGGGCAGACACTCAACACAGGAGCAGTCCCCTGGTGGTCAGTGCGCTCCCACAGCAGTCCCTCCCCCCCAGCCCACCCCAATTGGGACTGGGCGAGATGGCCCCATCGCCGGCCAAGCCAAGGGACCCCACCCATGCACGAATTTGTGCACCGGGCCTCTAGTTATGTATAACAGGACATTGTAAAAATTAAGTTATGAAATTTTTATTAAAATGTTTCTTACATATCATTGTAGCCGCAAAAATATTTGTTGCATGCGGCCCATGGGCCATAAGTTTGACATGCTTGCTGTAGACCAAGAGTCATACATGAATGAAACTCATTTCTAGCTGTCATTTTAAGGATTTTTACCGTGAATCTTAAGCTGGCAAAGAGTGATCTAAATTGAATTTCACTGGTTGCTCCTCCTAAGAACTGGACCTTACAAGTAATGCTCTCCTTCAGGTGTGGGAGATGCTGGGCAAAGGATGTATTAGAGGCCAACCCTCGGTGTAAGAATGCTGGCCTTCCTTGGGGTGAGGGTCACAGGGGGCAAAATCTTGCATAGAGGCCAACCCTTGTGCTTGATTGGTTCCTGAAAAACATCCTGAAAGTTTTGTTGTGAAAAACAACGAAACTCCAAACTCGCCTGTAAATGCATACCAGAATGATACAATTCTAAAATATTGTTGCATGTTCTTTTGTTTATTGAAAGGGTGGGTCAAAAGGTACAAACTTCCAGTCTTAAGATAATTAAGTAATAGGGTGCTGACTGTAGCTAACATACTGTGTATCATACATTTGAAAGAATTCAGAGAGTAGATATTAAAAGTTCTCATCACAAGAAAAAAAATGTTAATTGTGTGAAGTAGTGGGTGTTAACTAACAACTTTTATGGTGATCATGTCACAATATATGTACATATCAAATCATGTTGTACACCTGGAACAAATACAGTGTATATATCAATTATATTTGAAGGGGAAGAAAAAATAAAGTTCTCACAACTTCTTTAGATCCACTAAGTGTCTCAGGCTGAATGTTGTTCTGAGCCTGTTGTTGATGCATATCTTTGTCACAGTTGTATTAGGCCTGTGAGGTATACCTTCTTATCACTAGTATTGACACAATCAGTTTTCCTCTTAACACTAATTTTTACAAAGTAATGACAAACTGTAGTATACTACCCAATTACAGAAAAACATCAAAGCTACAGAAATTGAATATTGGGCTATCTGGCAGAGTTAATGGCTTGATGCTTTATTTCGCTGGTGTATAAGAGTCCGAAGGTGATACACACAAAAAGTAGTTTGAAGCCTGTGCATGTAGAAGATCTGCCTTTAAATTTAAATTCTGTGTGTCAGGGATGAATTGGACTTTTGAGTGATGGATATTCTGAATACATATGTTGAGAAAATGTTTTGTAATGTCTGTCAGTTTCTCCGGAATTTTCACTTTGTTAATTTTTCTCATACTAAAACAGACTATTTTATCCTAGTAACTTACACCTCAATAAACGACTTTTAAAAAGGCAAAAAGAGAAAAAAATAAAAAGGAAAAAAAGCTGTCATCCAGCTGTTCATTTGAGTAGGGATTATCCATCTTAACCCCATTTACAGAGAAGACCAATGCAGCTCATCCCATCTTCAGCGCAAAGTGTAGTTCAGTTCTCCCTTTCTGGGTCGCTGGGTCACACTTTTTGTTTTGTTTCCCAAGCTATGCTCTGCATTGGTGGTGTCTTCTTCCTAGTGATCCCAACCATTTAGGTCATCTAGATGTTCGCTGTTAAAGAGATTCTGTTACATAAACCAGCTCTAACGGTTTCAGAAAACCTGACAGACTTTCCTTCTGCAGAGACAAGTTGCACAAGTCTGATGATTGCAAATTCTGAAGTAGAGCTACCTCTGCTTCTTTTGAAACCACTGAGGCTTGGTGGTGATGCAGAGGGCCAGGTAGAGGGCACAGGTACACTTATTTCTCTAAAGCATTTAAAGCAGTCATTTATTGGCGTCCGATGGATGTTTTCCCCAGGGAGGCCCCATCATTTGCCTTGTTGGCCTTTAGATCTTTGCATGTGGGAGTTGTGTTCTATTCTTGGCTTCAATGCTGGAATGCTACCCTAAAGGTCCTGTCTGCTCTCAGAGAAGGGCCTCTGTTACTCTTGCATTTTCTAGATAGGTCATTTGCAGACTCACAGGTGCGGAGGAAGGGTTCTGCTGAAAAAGTGTCTTCTCTGCTCACTACTACGATGAACCTGAAAACGGGTTTTGCTTGAGTGTGGGGGGTTCTAGTAGAGTAAAAGATGAAATAGCACCTGGGCTGGGTGTCCCATCCCCACAAGTTGGAATCTGTGCCAAAAGGATGGCACAACTCTGGTGGCCAGTGTTGAACTTATATGTTATAACAGATATTGTGTTAGGTCTGGACCTCTAACAAAGCAGTAAACGGTGCTGAGGGGACAGGCCAGGAAGCCACCAGGATTCCTGGGCCAGGTGCAAGGTGGGTACAGATGCTTGTAGTGGGGAGAGACAAAACGCTGTGTACCCTAGTATCTTAAGTCTTGAGACTTGGTGCTCATCCCCATCCTGGTTCTGCCACCAAGTGTGACTTTCCTCTATGAAGCTACATGACTTTGATCTGTTTAAAAACAGAGTGAAGAGGATGGGGACCATGCTGATAATCAGGACTCAGACACAGACCCGGGGGGGGGGGGGGGGTAAAGATAGGGACTATGCATACAGAGGCCACACCCAGGTGTGGGAGTTTTACCTGGAGATGTTCCCTCTGCCCTGATGGGGTTGGGGAGGATACAGATAACCTTTTAATCCCTTGGTGAGTAGGGGTGTGTTTTGTGTTTTTTGTCAGTTTTTGTGAAGGGGATACTTGAACAACAAAACAAGCATAAATAGCAGTACTCCATCCTGCTTCTCAGGAATGGCCCTTTCATCATTTGACTGTACCTCCATATGAGTGTGTCTGTTTGGATGGTGAGGGTGGGCCCTTCATACCACAAGTTCTGGCCTTAGCAAATAACAGTAACTATTGTGACTAAGTAAACATTGTACACTGTTGAGCTAAGAGGTGACTGTCTTATGTTTTCTTTTGTTCATTTTTATCTTTGGATTTTTTTTTTTTTTCTATGTACCTGTCATTAATTTTTCCCCAACTCCCCTGGAATTGCCAAGCCCCATGTTTAAACCATGTAGGTAGTAATGGTTGGGCTGACCGCTGCTCAGGCCTGGGGCAACCTGGCATTTCTCATCTGACTTTTGCTCTCTCTGCCTTATATCTACTTCATACTTTGCCTAGTATTAGTGGTTTACAGTGCGCTTCTTTCTGATCTCTGGATACCAAGTTTAAAGTTCTTTGACCATTGGTGTTCTGGAATTTAGTCTGCTTTGAGTGAATGGGTTTGTTTCATTCTTAGTCAGATGTTGATATTTTTTTTTAAGGGAGCAGTTTTAGGTTCACAGCAAAATTGAAGAGAAGGTACAGAGATTTCCCCTACACACATGGTATGGGAAATCTCTACTATGAACATCTCCCACTAGAGTAACCACCATTGCAGCACCATACATAGTAGCTTCACGGCCCTGAAAATCACCTGTTCTCCAGCAATTCATCCCTCCCTCCCACCACCAACCACCCCTGGCAACCACTGATCTTTTTACTGCCTCCGAGTTTTTGCCTTTTCCAGAATGTCAGATAATGGATTGTACAGTATGTGGCCTCCTCCAATTGGCTCCCTTCGCTTAGTAATACACCACGTTTCCTTCTTTTGATGGCTTGCCATAGCTGATTTCTTTGTAGTGCTGAATAATATTCCATCATATGGTTGTAGAACAGTTTATTTGTTCACCTACTAAAGGACATCTTGGTTGCTCCCAAGTTTTGGCCATTATCAATAAAGCTGCTGTAAACATTTGTGTGCAGATTTTTGTGTCGACATAAGCTTTCAACTCCTTTGAGTTAATACCAAGGAGCACAATTGCTTGTAAGAGTATGTTTCGTTTTGTAAGAAACCTTCCAACGTGGATGCACCATTTTACATTCCCACCAGCTCCTGTTGCCGTATATCCTCAAAGTATTCTCTTCACAAAAACTGTCATAAAAAGTCTTTGACCCAGCCCTAGCCAGTTTGGTTCAGTGGAAAGAGCGTCAGCCTGGGTCCCAGGTTTGATTCTGGTCCAGGGCACATGCCTGGGTTGCAGGCTCAATCCCCAGTTTGGGGCATGCAGGAGATAACCAATCAATGATTCTCTCTCATTTCTGATGTTTCTATCTCTCTTTCCTCCCTTCCTCTCTGAATAAATAAAAATACGTATTTTTTAAGGTATTTGACTTATCTTTAAATCAGGTTGTTTGTTTTCTTACTGGGTTTTAACTAGTTTTCGTGTTTTGGATGACATTTCTTTATTAGGTGTGTCTTTTGCAAATGTTTTCTCTTTCTCCTAAGTATCTTGCCCAGAGTATAGGCTTTCAATTTTTAAAAAAATATATTTTTTTATTGATTTTTTTACAGAGAGGAAGGGAGAGGGATAGAGAGTTAGAAACATCGATCAGCTGCCTCCTGCACACCTCCTACTGGGGATGTGCCCGCAACTAAGGTACATGCCCTTGACCGGAATCAGTCCACAGGCCGATGCTCTATCCACTGAGCCAAACCGGTTTGGCCAGGCTTTCAATTTTAACAAAGTCCAGCTTATCACTTATTTCTTTCCTAGATCATGTCTTTGGTATTATATCTAAAAAGTCATCAGCATGCCCAAGTACATGTTGATCTTTCAAATTCTCCCAGTTTTTTCCCTTTCTTACCCATGTTTTTAATTTTAAAATGTCAAAAGCCCCCAACTGGTTCCATGGTTGAGTGTTGATCTGTGAACGAGAAGGTTACAGTTCGATTCCTGGTCAGGGCACATGCCTAGGTTTCCAGCTGGATACCCAGTGGTGGGGATGAGGGTGGGGGTGGGGCTGGGGGAGGGGGCGGTTCCAGGAAGCAACCAATCAGTGATTCTCATCTTTGATGTTTCTATCTCTCTCTCTCCCTCTCTGAAATCAATAAAAATATATTTTTTAAAAAGTGTCAAAAATGCACTGAAGCTAGTTTGAAAAGAGCTCTACTGGGCATGCCTGGGACCACTGGAGCATCACATTCACGATGGGGCAGCTGACCCATTGAGTGAAATAGGAATGTGAGTTCATGTTCATGTAGATACTTGGATAAGGAAAGGTGGTTTCTTACAGCAGAATGCTAACAGCTGTGAGGAATGACTAGATTAGAAAAGTTCCATTTGACAGTTGTCATGGCAGTTCAGCCAGGAAACGTCAAGGTACTGAAACCTGAGAGGGTGGATGTTTGATGAGCTGGGTGTGTACATTGTCACTCAGTGCTCAGGTGGAGAGAACTTAGAATAGAGAAGACCCCGAGCCTTTTATCAGAGGTGACATGAGGCTTTGAGGGTCAGGACACGCCCCACACGTGGGTGCAGTGGGGCGTGCCTGTGCTAGGCCCATATGATGTCCTTCACTGGTTTCTGACCTCAGCAGTGTAACAGTGGTGCAGCATGGAGAGGCCAGGCCTGGGCAGCACGAGTGCTTGGGGGCCTTCTGGGACTGAGAGCCTACACTTCCTGGCCTATAGCTTCCTGGCCCTTTCTGCCTGCTCTCTGACCTTGGGTGGTAGTTGACAGGATGATGTGACGGGAACCTGGGGTGAGTGTGGCCTAGACATGGCACGAATGTTCTCATATAAGCGTGTTGCCACACCACTTGGGCTGGGCCCCCTCCTCTCTGGAACAGGGGTGACCTCCACTGGTGGGAAAGAGCCGCCCCTGATGTGCTGCCCTGGGGCCCTTGCTGTGCCTTGAACCCAGTGCCCAGGTGTGGTCCCCATGTCCGGCCTGCTGCGGGGTGAGTGCGGAGCTCTCAGTGTGTTGGGAAAGGTTGGCTTCTGCTTTGTTCCGGGAGAGGGGAGTCTAGCTCCCCATGCACTCGTCATCTTGAGCCTGGTCCATCTTTAAGGTTTGGTGGGTCAGTGGAGGAACACTATGGGGCCTTGGTTCAGTTGTTTCTGGCCCCCTTGAAAAGATTAGAGAGTAGCATTCCTTTGAAAACCATGGATGTCAGGTGGTAAAGGTCAGCCTTGTTCATAAGATTCCCAGACTCTTCCTTCTAAGGGTGATTGGGGGGTGGGAGGGGCTTGAGTGCCCAGCAGACAGACTGTTTTTCTTTTCCTGTAGCTCCTCTCCCCTGAGTTTTCAGGAGGAAGCAGGATGTCTGTCTCTCCATTCATGGTGGGAGGGTAGGTTGTCTCTGAGCTGCTCCTGTGCTAAACCCTGGGTTGCATAGAAAGAGACCCAGGGACCCCTTCCTTGTCTCTGCAGGTTTCTCTGGCCAGTGTCTCTCCCTCCAGTCTACAGCATGGGGAATATCTTTGCGAACCTCTTCAAGGGCCTTTTTGGCAAAAAAGAAATGCGCATTCTCATGGTGGGCCTGGACGCTGCGGGGAAGACCACCATCCTGTACAAACTGAAGCTGGGTGAGATCGTGACCACCATCCCCACCATAGGTGAGGAAGCCAGGCCCTGGGGGTGGGGAGGCGGCTGGAGTGGCTGGGGGTTGGCTCACACTGGGCCATGCTCCTGCAGGTTTCAACGTGGAGACTGTGGAGTATAAGAACATCAGCTTCACTGTGTGGGACGTGGGTGGCCAGGACAAGATCCGGCCTCTGTGGCGCCACTACTTCCAGAATACACAAGGTGAGGGCTGGAGGCCATGGCCTGTGGGAGAGGTTGGGTGTCCTCAGCAACTTCGTTGACACCTGCTCCTTGGCAGGTCTCATCTTTGTGGTTGACAGCAATGACCGAGAGCGTGTGAATGAGGCTCGAGAGGAGCTTATGCGGATGCTGGCAGAGGATGAGCTCAGGGATGCTGTCCTGCTCGTGTTCGCAAACAAGCAGGTATGCACTTATATGTGATTGAGCTACCCCAAGGGGCTGGGGGTTTGAAGGGATCACAGGTCAGGTGGGGAGGGATCCGTCTTCCTGATGATCCATGGCTACCATGCCACCCTGCCCTTCCCACCAGGACCTCCCCAATGCCATGAACGCAGCTGAGATCACGGACAAGCTGGGCCTCCACTCTCTGCGCCACAGGAACTGGTACATTCAGGCTACCTGTGCCACCAGTGGGGACGGGCTCTATGAGGGACTGGACTGGCTGTCCAATCAGCTCCGGAACCAGAAGTGAACCGAACTCCTCTCTTCCCCCTCACTCCCTCCTTCACCCTTGCTTTCCTCTCATGTGGCAGATGTGCCCCTGTGGTGTGAGTGCCAGAAGCTGTCTCCATGGTCGGTCCCAGTGTGCTTCATCATGCTGTACATGTGCAGACGCAGCCTGCAACCGGGTTTTTATTTAATGTAAATAGTTCTTGTTTCCAATGAGGCAGTTTCTGGTACTCCTATGCAATATTACTCAGCTTTTTTTATTGTAAAAAAAAAAAAAAGAATCAACCCACTGTTTAGTACTGAGAAGGGATTTTGGGCACCCAGGGCGGGGCCTCTAGGAGTTGCTATGAGATCACCTCAACGCTCCTCCTCTGGGCTTTAAATCTGTGTTGAGATCCATTTTGGTGGTTGGTTTTTAACCCAAACTCAGTACATTTTTTATAATATAAATACAAGATAAGGAGACACTTGAACACAGAGAAGGGAGAAATGTGCCTAGTGTAGGTTCTGCAGTAATGGCTTGAGTCCAGTCTGCCTGTGGTCTGTCTCCCATCTGGAGCGTGCAGTGGGCAGAACTAGCCACAATACATTCTGCATGGTCACTTACGGTCCCTGATTGGCTTTGTCTTGCTGGGTCATATGCATCCCATAGCATTTGTGCTTGTACCTGTGCTTACACCACCGCCTATGGGGGTGGGCTGGGGGCTGCGGCCACCACTCAGGCCCCTTGGAGGGACCCCAGCCTTCCCTTCGGCCAGTGTGGGTCAGCTTAGGTGCTTTGTTGGGACCACTCTGGCCAGAACGGGAGACCCCCATGGTCCCTACACACACTCACTTGCTCCAGGTTGTCTGGATCTCACCAGTAGGAACGCAGGCAGGTGACCGGTCATCTTAGAGCCTAACTCCTCAGAGCCCCCGTCCACATGTGCTTTCACTCCCTCAGCCTGCAAGGGTCAGATTGACATCAAAAACAACAACCTCTACTTTTTTCTTTTGTATTTTGATAAACACTGAAGAAATTAGAGCTGTTAAAATTTATCTTGGGGAAAACCTCAGAACTGGTTTATCTGGTGTCGTGGAATCTCTTACTGCTTTCAATACACGATTAGTAATCAACTGTTTTGTATACTTGTTTTCAGTTTTCATTTCGACAAACAAGCACTGTAATTATAGCTATTAGAATAAAATCTCTTAACTATTTCATGGCTTTCCAGTGCTTGGGTGCCATTGACCAAGGCTGCCTCCTGGGACACAGGCAGGGATGGCTTAGAGAATGTGACCAACCCCCGATTCACCCCAGACCAGTTTCTTGCCAGCACTCCTGAGGGGCTTTGTCATTGGTCTGTCTCCACTAGCAGTCCAGTCCCCAGTCCTGGTCTAGTCTTGGGCCAAGAAGATCCCCATGTGGGGTATGCCTGAGAGGCCAGGGCCTGGGATCACCTACAGTGATTTAGTTCCATATCATTGCTTTGGGAGCCTTTGACCCTCCTGGGCACCCTCCACCTGGCCAATCCAAGGTCCAGGTGTCCTTCCCCCAGAGGCATCCAGCCCTGTGTGTGGCCCAGCCCTCAGCCCTGTTATCTAGTTTCACTAACATGTTTGATAATCAGGGCCAGGGTTCTGAAGACAGAATCATCTTTGCTTTTTAGTTCTTTAAAAAATCAGAAGCAAAATTGAATATATTTCATAATCCAGCCTGGGTTTTGTCTTTACTCAAATGTGATTTATTGTAAGTTTTCATTTCTTGTGTGGATGAGGTGGTGAATGGCTGCAGGCATATCTCCTAGCAGAGGAGCTGGAGGGAGGGTAGGGGAGGTGTGCCTGGAGATCTGTCTGGGAGAAGCAGAGCAGATTCATGGGACAGGGTAGCAGGTCTCTGGGTACCTGAGGAACAAGGGTGTCTCCAAGTATAAAATCACCTTCACCCCCCATCCACCAATTATAAGCACCTTTGTTCCGACTACCTTTTCCCCCTCAGAAAGGCCCACCTGCAGGTGAGCAATTCATTCCCCCCCCCCCCCCGCCACCACCACCACTACCACTAGGAGTCCCCTACCTAGTGAGATCTAAGGTGGTACTGCTAAAACCCAAGGCATCTGACACATTTTCACACATCACTTTCTATTAGGACACTTCAGCTTAAAATGTTTACAGACAGTCCTCGGGTTACATCACCATCTCCCATATATTTATTTTTTTAAAAAGTTCCATCATTTCAATGTATGTACCATATGTGCTTTATGTTTTATATTATTTACTTACCACAAGTAAAGGTCAGGAATTGTTATCTTTTAATTTTTTTTTACTGTTTCACTTCATTACTGCTGTGTATGTGCTCCATGTGAGTGACATAGGTGCTTATGTAGGTGGGTTCCAACTTATGGCGAAATCACATTACATTATGTGGTGCCATAGTAACGGATCTCCGATGTAACCCGAGGACCTACTGTATTTAAGTACAAAGGATGAGTCAACACAAAGAAAAATAGAAGGTAGCAGTAACTGAGCCTAAAGCAGTAGACCTCTCTCTCCTGGGCAGGTTTGTCCTCCTCTGACTGGGGCCACCTGGAGGTGAGGCCTCATCTAGATACCTTGCCTGCTTACAGGGTCCTGGTAGGGCCCCCAGAAGCCTGCTCTCCAGCTCGCTGGGCCTGGCGGGGCACATGCTCAAAGGCTTCACTGAGGACAGGGCCTGCCTGGGGTGAGCTGGGTCTTAGTCACTGTCATGCCCTCGCCTTCTCTTACAACAGGGCACGAAGTCAGAGTAGTGCCTGTGATGGCAAGCCCTGGGGAGTACGGGGAACTGTCTACCACCTGGCCCAGCCCCAAAGGCAGAGCTGCTGCTCCTACATGGCAGGAGCCAGGGACATCAAGGAAGCTTACCTTGGTCCTGTGCTGTTTTTCTCCTCATTCTTGTGCTTCTTTCTTTTCCCTGCTATTCTGATTGTCAGGGCCGTCAGGGGGGTACACAGTGCCAGCAGTCACCATACGGCTATTTCAGATTGAAATTCCTCAGTACGACGTGTGGCCAGCGACTGGCATAATGGGCAGCTCTAATAGGAGCTAAAATTTGTGGGACCTTTTCATGCTCCCTTCCAACACATTTGCCAGATAGTACCTCCTCCTGCACCCCTTAAGTGGCCTCCACAACAGGTGGCCCCATGCACTTCGCGCTATCTGGGCTCCACTGGGCAGTCTTGCGATGGCCCAGGCTCACAACCTAAAGAGGCTCCCCAGAAGAAAAAGGAGCTGGAGACAGGAAGTCAGCAGGCCTACTGAGAGCCCTGAGTCCTATACTCCCAGCCAGCCCTTCCACCCCAGTTGCACCTTCTCGTACCTCTGGGTCTTACAGTCCAGGGAGGCTCCTGGCACCACTGCTCTCCAGGCTGTAGTGCTGCGGAGGGAGCCACTCTTAGGGGGTGCAGGGCTCCAGAACATGCCGAGGGGAGATGGCCCATCCCCAGCCCTCAGCAGGAACAAGGCACCTAGGCCCCTACGCCCATGAAATGCCAGGACATTTGGGGGGGTGAATACCAAGAACCCCATTTGGTCAGGGGGTACACGGGTGAGACATCGTCCCCCACCCCTCCACACACACCCCTGCTCGCCCAGGTCTTCTTGCGGATACCAGCTTCCACGTGGGCTGAAGGGCCGAGCCCCCTGCCCTTCGTCAGGGCCCCCACTCCGCACCTGTAGCTCCTCAGGCCCAGAAGCCTGTCCACTCCCTTTCCCCTGGGGTCACTTCCTTTGAGTCTGCAGACCTCCACAGTCACGTGGGAAGGCTGGCAGAGCTCATGGTACCCAGTCGTTTACGCCATCCCACTCCCACCTCGAGAAAGACGTCCCTCACCTTGCTCAGGCCAGTAGGCTTTTTCACGTTCTTGTAGCCTCAGTGGAGCCGTGCGTGAGTGCGGCCCGCCTCCCCAGTGCGCCCCGTCCCGGTCACACAGCGCCGCCAAGAGCACCTCTGGTCCCTCCCCGGTTCAGCACCGCGCCGTGCGCCCGGCCCCTAGCGTACCAGCGCCATCAGCTAGTTGCCTGCAGAACAGGCCAGTCCTCGGCCCACGAGTCGGCACGCACCCCCGACCTCCACCCGGGCTCACCCAAGTCGTCCTCCCAACTGAACTGGTCCTGCGCTGCCGCCCCCGCCGCAACACACAACACACTTGCCGCTTGGGCATGGTTCCAGGCCGCCCGGCGCCTCGGTTCCCTGGCCTTGGCGTCCGCGTCGCGCGCCGTGACGTCACGCCAGCGCCAGCCCTGCGTCGCAGTACGCGCCTGTGCCGCTGGGCTCTGGCTTCAAACCCACGCGGCAGAACACTGCCCGCCCTAGCCCGACCCCGGAAAGGTCAGAAGCTGGACCCGAGTGGCCAGACAGCTAATATTAGAAGTCCTGTGTGGTGACGCCAGGATCCAGGGGCGGCGCCCGAAAGTCACTGTCTCGATATGCGCCGTGTACCGGGGCCCACAGACAGGAACCTGGAGGAAGTTGGGGAGATGAGTCTCCAGCCGCACCGAGGTTCCCGCCATCACGTCTACAGCTGTGGGAACCAGGGGCTGGCCACGGCGCTGGGACCCAGCTGTGGTCTCAGTAGGGCATCGCCCTTGGTTGGCGGCAACGCTGCGGAGAATCTCTGCCCCCTCCTGCCCCGGTGCTGGCGGAGGCTCCACCAGCTGGTCATTGGACAAGTGCATCCCACCTGTCACCACAGCCTGTTGCAGACATGACTCGGTAGCAATGGAATAATGAATGCAGGGCCCATTCAGTAGGGTAGCTGCAGACATGTAATAGGGCGTTCCCTGGGTTGTCATTTCTTTGGGTTCCTTTACAGGACGCTGCCCTAGTGCAGTGATGGCGAACCTATGACACGCGTGTCAGAGGTGACACGCAAACTCATTTTTTGGTTGATTTTTCTTTGTTAAATGGTGTTTAAATAATATAAATATCAAAAATATGTCTTTGTTTTACTATGGTTGCAAATATCAAAAAATTTCTATATGTGACACAGCACAACCCTAACTAGGGTTTTTCAAAATGCTGACACGCCGAGCTCAAAAGGTTCGCCATCACTGCCCTAGTGTGTACCCTGCTTATGTGTCTTGCAAGTACTCAGTGGGTTGGGCAAAGAAGAGGCCTCTACCTGCTCCCCTGGCCACCACTGATTCCCTCACTAGCTTTTTGGGACTTGGAGGCTCCCACAGTGGGATTTAACAGGGTTTGAACCTCAGCCTTGTAGTACACTACCACTAAGTCAAGTTTGAGCCTCAGTTCCCCCATGTGGGAGCTCCAGACTTGCCCTGCACATGCTCAGGGGCCTCCAGTGAGGGATAGCAGCTCTGCCATGCAGGAAAGCTTGTGGTGGGAGGCATGGCACCTTACGGGGCAGTTGTGGTGGGTCCAGAGCAGGGGTCCTCAAATGTTTTAAACGGGGCCAGTTCACTGTCCCTCAGATCATTGGAGGGCCAGACTATAGTTTAAAAAAAAAACAACTATGAACAAATTCCTATGCACACTGCACATATCTTATTTTGAAGTAAAAAAACAAAACGGGAACAAATACAACAGTGGTATTTGCATGTGGCCCGCGGGCCGTAGTTTGAGGACCCTTGGTCCAGAGGCTGTACTGCCATGTCTGACAAGGGCTAGATGCCAGTTGGGCGCAGGAGGTGCTGGGGAGCAGCAGGGTCATCTCTAAGTCTGCTCTCCCAAGCTCACATTACCCCATGGGGAAGGCCCATCTGTACTCAGGATATTGGGAGTAATCAGCACTGATGGCATTTTAGAGTGAGGTGCCTGGGGATAAGGAGGAACAGAAGAGGCATGGAAGGAGCTGAGGGGCTATAGAGTGCACCACCACCACCACCACCCTAATGGAGGGAGTGCAGATGAAACTCTGCTTGACCCCTCTCAGGCTCCTCAGAACTCTCCCACCAGGCATTGGGCCTCTAGGTCCATCTTTACACCTCCACTTCTGGCAAGAAACCCCATCTTCCATATCTAGTTGGGTTCCTCATTCCCAGTGGAAGTCTGATCACCCTCTTGCCTTCAATAGCAGGGTAAGTACTCTTAGTAACTTCCCAGCACTGACCCCTACCCTGCTCCTGGCATAAATCCACACTTTCCCATGCAATACTTCTTCCCCCCACTGCACCCACATCTTCAATAGTGTCATGAATAATTTGGCCCTGAATAGTGAGTACAGACACTGTTGCTAGGTTCCTCCCTGGAGGTGAGTAGTAAGCAGTAAGCTAGAGTAGCAGATGAAGGGCTGAGGGATCCAGGGAGGCTGCCCAGGTGGGAATGTTCCTGAGCAGGCCAGAGGGTTGGCATATCATGTAGGGCAGCCACCCTAGGAGCTACAAATGACTGGCTGCATGCTCAGTGGGCTACAGGGCAGGATTGCAAGGTATGAGTCCAAGGTGGGTGCTCAGCCTAGCATCCTTCCATGTGAGCAGGGTCACTTCCCACAGGCTTCTGCCTCCCTGGTCATGGCTGGAATGCCCTCCCCATTGTCTAGCTATACATCAGTTCTACCATGGGCCCTCGGGTTTATGAAAAAGAGCCTGATAGCCAGGGTCCCATGATCAACCTACAGGACAGGACAAGGTGCAGCCCCATGTCTAGGCCTGGTCAGCTGCTTGTGTAAAAGTTGGTAATTGCTCACTCAGGTCTTGCAGGAAAGAGCAAAAGGTGGCAGCCCACCAAGGCTCTTTGCCAAGACTTAAAAAGTTAGCAATGGGGCTGGCTGCTCTGCTTGTCCCCTCTGTCAGATAGCACTTTCCCACTGTCAGGGGGCAGGGCTAGGGGAGCATTGGAGAGGGGCAGAGTATGCCAGCTGCAGGCCAGGTGCTACCATCCTTGGATCCCACCCACTCCCCATGTTGTTGTGCTGCCTGGGAAAGCCCTTGGTACTGAGGCAAAGGCAGTGTTGGCAGAGGAGGCTCCAGAGCTGAGAATTGGCTGGACAGTAGCAGGCACTTCCTGCAGTGGGAGGAGCACCCTCGACTTCTGTCATGTCAACAGCTCATGTGCCCTTTGAAGCTCTTTCTAAAACCACAATTTGACCCAACTGATCCCTCCAGTGGGCTCAGTCGCAGAGAGCCCTGTCCAGCAGGTGTATGAGAAAGAAAGACAAGGTGGTTTTAAAATCCTGACACTCAATTTAAAGATGAATGCCCTCCCCCTCTACAGCATCCTGAGCCAGGGCAGCTTGTGGGTATGATCACTTCTTGGTCCAAAACTGCTTGTACCGCTCCAGGTCAAAGTTGTCAAGGAGCTCTGGCTGCTCCTCCTCCTTCCCTCGGAGCTGGGCCTCACGTTTGCGGAACCGTGCCCGCCTCTCCTCTGGGGACAGGGCATCCAGGTCCACAGGCATCTGGAGAGGAAGGGAAGGCATGCACTCATTCACTGGAAGGGACCAGAAAGTGTATGCCACTTCTCTCCCTTCAAAGTTTCTACTCTTTAAAGAAATTTCTGCTTGTTTACCCAGGAAGTGTTTCTTTAAATTTGTTTTACATATAGCCTGCTGCTGCTGTCTGATCTTGGTGTGTGGAGTGAGTTCCATAACCTGCCCTCCCTCCCCCCACCCCCCTATCCAGCCTAGACCTGCACCCCAGGGAGGGAAGCTTACCGCCAGCATTCGTCTGGGCTCCCGGTAGCGGATGTGAATGGTGGAGCCATCCTGCTTGACCAGGAGCATGGGGTAGAGGCGTGCATAGGCCTGTCTGTGCACACGAGTGAGCGAAGCTCTGCTGCTGTCAGCCCGACGCGAAGATATGTGCAGGCAGCGGACCACAGGGGCAGCCCCTATCACCACATGCTGCCGCAACAGGCTGCAGACACATATGTTGGTCAGTGGCAGGTGCTGGGACCAGAGTGCCCCCTAAGCCCAAAATGGCCAGCTCCTGTGGGTGCCCACAGGGATCGCCTAGGTTTGGGATATGGTCAAAGCACCTTCTACCCCATGTCTTGGAAGAGGCCAAGGGGAGTGAGCACAGAGACTTTCAGACTGCTGAGGACAGGGGACTTAGGATAGCAGTTTCTAGATGTCTGCAGCTCTGGACATGAGCATGGAGCAGGAAACAATCTTTTAGGGGAACACAGACTTGGTGCTGTGAACTGGATGTTTGTATCGCTAAATTCACATGTTGAAGCCCTAACCCCCAATAAGAACGCATCAAAAGCAGGGCCTTTGGGAGGTGGTTATGGTTACAAGAGATCAGGAGGGTAGGGCCCTTACAGTAGGAATGGTGCCCTTATAAGGGACGGGAACTGGCTTTCTCTCTGCCCTGTAAAGACATGGAGAAGGTGGCCATCTGACCCAAGAACATCTCCAGAATTGTGGGAAATAAGCTGCCTGGTCTGCTGCGAGCTGTTGGGGCAGCCTGAGCCCAGCAAGACCTGTGGAGCCCACTAGCTTCTGAACATGGCATACACTCAAAACCTCCCACACGGGGAAAAGCACATACTCTGAGGCAAGGCCCTGCCCTGCCCCATCTCTCACCCACTTGGGGCCTTGCCTTATGACCCCCTAAGTCCCCTACAGCGTGGCTTTCATGCAAATTTGAATTTAGACCCACCTCCTGCACCTCCCAGCTGACACCCAGGGCTGAGGGCCCATCTCCTCTGCTAGACTCTGATGGCCTGGGGGCAAGAACCACAACTTATTGACTGTTAAATCCTACCATTAGCTGAGCACTCAGTAAATTTTGGCCAAATGAATCCAGTCCCTGCCTTCAGACGTGTAAGACAGGAGAAAGGAGGTGGTGGCGGAGCGCCAGCACCAGTCAGGCAGGGCCTATGCCTAGCAGTGCCAGGGAGCCCAAGGCACAGCCTCTCCTGAGAACCTGAGATCAGTGGGCTGGGGAGGCTTCTGGAAGGGGATAGAGCCAATCCTTGGAGAATGTTGGTGTTCTGCCACTATAGCACTGGTTCCCACATGAACCTTTCCCAGGATGAGGGCCTTCCAGGGCATGCTGTAGCCAGAGTTCCTTCCCCATGTTCACACTGACTCAGACTCCAAGTGTCACATCCCTGTCCCCAGATTCCACAAAAACAAGGAACCTGCCCTGGTTTTCTCCTCTGGCAACACTAACCATACCATGCTTCCCATTTGGGGGAAGCAATGGGGCAAGGGGAACAGACAGTGCCTGCGGGAACAGCAGGAAAGCCATGGCATTCTCCAGGGACCCAGAGCAGAGACTGGTTACAGGGTCTGAATAGGAAAGTGACCACCACCACTGTCCGGTGCTAAATAGTCACAAGTGGCTTCTATTCCTCCCTCAACGCCCTGTCAAAGCATCTGTACATGTGTATTGTGTATATTCTCCAGATAACACACTGGCTTGGGAGGCTTCCCTAGGCAGCGCGGCCTGAGGCTCCAGAGTTGATATTCCTTTGGGTGACCCCATGACAGCAATCACAAGAGGCCTGGAAGCTGGTGCTTACCCAAGCATGCTGCCCACAACTGCCATTCCTCCTGAGGGCCACTGTGGCATGTGGAGGCCCAAGACCAGTCACTGGCCCAGTGTGTGACCTGCTAAGGAAGAACAAGTATTTTTTTAATGTGTTTTTATTGATTTCAGAGAGGAAGGGAGAGGGAGAACGAGATAGAAACTTCAATGATGAGAGAGAATTGATTGGCTGCCTCCTGCCTGCCCCCCACTGGGGATCGAGCCCACAACCCAGGCATGTGCCCTGACTGGTAATCTAACAGCGACCTCCTGGTTCATAGGTCGACGCTCAAGCACTGAGCCACGCCGGCCGGGCAAGAAAAGTATTTCTAACAGGCCGGCTTTTCCAAAGGAATTGATCCTTGCCAAATCCCAGCCAAGAAGAAAGCCACAAACCAAATCACATCTATAAACGGGTGTGTTATTCCCAGGTCACTGCCCGTCTCTCCCAGTAACCAGCAAGCTCTCGCCCTAACCTGGGATGAGAATCACCTGTGGAAGGTTTGTGATCAGCAGGTGCCCAGGTCCTACTCCCAAAGAGCCTGACTCGGTAACTCTGGGCAGGGCCTGGGCCCATTCTCGTGAGTTAGAGTCAGGAAGCTGCTCTGCGCATGGAGTGCAACAGAAACTTGTTTTCCAAGGTCATTTAATTCTCACAATTCAGCGAGGTAAGGGACCCTGTGGCGTGGCAGGAGCCGAGGCCCAGGTACTCTTACTAAGCCCTTCCTCCCCTCCCAGGGAAGCCTCTGTCTGTGCTGAGGTTCCCGCGTGACAAACCAGAAGTTTCAAAACCAAATGCCTGGGGTCTCCGCATTCAGACCCCACGGCCGAGCGGAGGTGCAGGTGTCTCGCTGCCCCCTATCTGTCAGACCGGGCACTGCGGGCGGCGACATGGCGGGAGAGGGGAAAGCCGTGAGCTGCCCAGGAGGATGCCGGCGGGACCCGAAACCGCCCTGGGGGCAGCCGTCCCTGCCGCGCGACGCCGCACCTACCGCCGCTCTCCCGGAGCCCCGAGCCAACACAGCCCTTCCGCGGCGCGGCCGCAGTCTCCGCACGCACTCCGTCGCGCAGCGCTTACGTCAGCCCCCAGGGCGCTGCGCTGACGTCGGCCCCACCAGCGGAAGTGGGCGGGCGCGGCGCTGCGACGCACGTCTCCGAGGGTGGCGCCGTGGCCTCTCATGCTGCGGCGCCCGGTGGCGGGGCTGGCGGCGGCCGCCCTGGGCCGCGCCCCCGCAGGCGGTGAGTGGCGTCTGAGCGCACGCAGCTTCCGGTGGTCCTTCCTGGGCGCCGCCGCGACCCGCAGAGTCGGAGCCGTTCGCGTTCCGCTCTCCCCCTGCACCCAGGACGTGGCTTCCCGCGTGCTTCAGGGTGCGTCAGGGGACCGGGGGTGGGGGGGTAGACACCGGAACACCCTCCCCACCCCACCCCCCGTCCTCAGTAGCTTGCACGGCTGGCTTGTCGCGGAGTCCTAGCGAGCGAAGCCGGGGACACGAGGACTGGGTAATGCGGTCTTTCATGGAGGTGAATTGACTTCGTTTAGGGTCGCCCTTCGTCTTGAACTTGTGTCCTGTGTGTCTGGGTGTTAAAGTTGCTTTTGGTGGCCGCATTTCTTAGACACATTAAAAGCTGGTTCCTCTGTGCCAGTTTTCAAAACGTAGGAGGACATTCTCCTGGCACGGAAAGCTCCAGACAGCTTGTAACCCCCCTGCAGCCCGAGGACTTCATGCGGATGCCATTGCGGACCCTGAAGGACGAGGAGGGGCAGAGAGGGAAGCAGTCTGACACTCCCCCCCAAGGTGGGCGCACCGCAGAGCCGGAAACCCCGGGAGGTGAAAGGCCACTGCGTGGCCGCCTGAGGAGCCTGGTATGGCATCGTCCCCACCACCCCTCCCAGCTCGCGGGGCCTGCCCCAAGGCTGCTGGGCAGTGCAGATAGAGACACCACCTAGAGCAGGTTCTTGGGGCACGCATTCCTGACTTGGACGTGGTAATCGGATGTTCGGCTTCTCTCAGTCCGAGACCTCAAGTCTGGATTGCTGAGGCTGCCCATCTGCTGTTCGTAGACATTCTTTTGGGAACAGAGAGGGAAGGTGCTGGTTTGGGGAGCAGCAATGAGGCGAGTCACCTCGCCTGTTATCACTGTGGTCTCTCACTTGGGAAAAGGGAAGCAGTGCGCTGAGCTGACAGCTGGCCTGTATGGGTGGGGCCCACAGGGACAGGAAGAGGAACCAGGACTTGGCCTCTTGTGAGTGCCCTAGGCAGCTTGCCTGCAGGCTTTTCTGGACTTTTTGTCACTCTTAGACCTCCCGGACCCTGACTTGCTGTGAAGAATGCAGGAAACCCTCTCCACTCCTAGGAGGGACCTGGGAGGGGTGGGGTTTCCTGTCTTACCACTAACAAGCTTAATTTCCTGCTATGTGAGTTTCCACTCTATCCCTGCTCATAGAATGTCACACAACTGCCTGCAACACCAAACTCGCTTATGCCCAGGTCAGGGCCACACCTGTGACAGGTGTAGTGTGCTAGGACTTTGTTTAGATTCTGGGTTCACTTAGACCTGGCCCTTGATCTTTGGTATGGGTGATATCAGTTATTTCCTTTCCTTTTTTTTTAAAGTAGGTTTACAATTGTTCTTTTTAAAAAAAATATTTTGTTATTGCTTTCAGAGAGTAAGGGAGAGGGAGAGAGAGAGAAATGTCAAGGATGAGAATCATTGATTGGCTGCCTCCTACACGCCCCCTACTGGGGATCTAGCCAGCAACCTGGGCATGTGCCCTTGGCCAGAATCAAACCCGGGACCCTTCAGTCTGCAGACTGATGCTCTATCCACTAAGCCAAACTGGCCAGGGCTCAGTTATTTTCTTGAGTAGCAGATTCCGGGAGTTATAGCAGTGCAGTCACTACTTTTCTATTCAGCCACACCAAAAAAATTTATTTTACACCTAGACTGTAAACTTCAGGTTTTTTTGTAGCATGTTCACCATAGCCTGAAAAAAATGTGCAGTTGATCTGAGGAAGAGCAGAAATGAAGAGGGTATTGTGATGTGTTTGGGGTGGAAAGAGGTGACTCCAGCCCACCAACAGTGAAAGTTAGTAATGAGGGTGAGCCCCTGGGAGCGCTGGGATGGGGGCAGGTACTTTTGTAGTCAGCTCCAAGTCCTTGCTACCTCCGCGTGCCAGGCCTCTGTCTCCCCCAGTCCCTGCTGACTCTGTACCTGAGGGTCTCAGTTTCTTCTCTGAGAGCAAGGATGATTCCGTAGTACCTCTGCCCTTCCTGCTTTGTAGCTTGCTTGCCTGGGACCCTCCCCTCTTGTGCCTCCTCTGCCCTCTGTCTGTGGTGCAGAATTGGGATTTGGTACAAGACTGAATCCTGGTTCTTCTCCTTTATGGAAAGAGACCCAGACATGCCATGCAGCACCGATACAGGCCCAAGTCCTGCACGGACAGTGTGGCTCTTGCTCATGCTTTTGAGGGGCCAGCTTTCTTTTATGAGAGGAATAGTTCCAGCCCCACTGTGGGGAGAAGTGAGGAGTAATGGCTGGTGCTTTGTGGCTACCCCATTTCAAGCCAAGTTCCCAAAGGCTGAGTGGTTTGTCAAGGCTACTTGGCCAGGATGTGT
This sequence comes from Myotis daubentonii, assembly GCF_963259705.1. NCBI lineage: Eukaryota > Metazoa > Chordata > Mammalia > Chiroptera > Vespertilionidae > Myotis > Myotis daubentonii. The sequence goes on along the minus strand of NC_081844.1, from coordinate 7,398,480 downwards.
GTCTTTGGGGGGTGGGCCCTGACCTGCTGTCCTGAGCCAGATTCTCTCCCGTCTTGTGGCTTGTAGCTTACTCGAGGGCTGGCAGGGCTTGCCCTTTCCTCTCCTTGTTCTCAGAGGCCATGCCTTTTCTTGGGTGTCTTGTGGAGGCGTGGGAGGAGACACGGGTGGTGACAGTGTCCTGCTCTGGGGACGGAGCGGGATGAAAGTGGGAGCTGGGAAGAGGAGGTTCCACCTTGTGCTTCTGGAAGAAGGCTGCCTGGCTACATTGGTGCTTCTTGGGCAGGGTTCTGTCGGAAAGCATTCCGGAATGCACATGCTTGCATCTGGGTTTTTATTGCAGTCCTGTGAACTTTGCCGTTTCTTGCCACTAGGGCCACTAGGGTTTGGGATTGTGGGATAGTCAAGAAATGGAGAACACAGAATACCCCAGCCAGAGGGCTCTATACCCAAGAGATGACTCCTCTGACTCACACGTTTCAGTTGGTTGGTTCTGCAGGCACTGGGGCCAAAGCACCGTCCCATGCTGGGTGTCCTGTGGACGGTGACTTTACTGAGTGCTCTGTCCCCCCGCGGCTCTCTAGGCACTTGTGCAGGGACAGGCCATCCCTGCTGGTTTGTGTGGGCCCCTCAGGGTAAGACTCAGCACACATGCCCTGAGCCAGGGTGAGCAGGCTGGACTCCACCACATGAGACTACGGAGTGGGGCAGGTAATGGCTGCACTGGGGCACATGGAGCTTGGGCTTGATGTAGGTGGGGGCTCAGGAGAGGCTGAGGGCTGCAGTGATTCAGAGTCAGGCAGGGAGTGAGCTTTGCAGCTGCCAGCCTATCCTGTGTGGATACATCCCCTGCTCACTGCTGGCCCAGTGCAGGTAGGTAGTGAGCCTGGGAGTGCTGCTCAGTGGGACAGGCTCCCCTACCCAGTGTCCCACCACACAGGGTGGAGGGCGCAGGATAGAAACCAGTGTTTGGATGTGAGGTGATAAGCAGGACTTGTGCCACGTGCCCTGTGGGGGTGTCAGCACTGGGACTTGGTGTGTGATGTTTGGTCCTAACTGAAGGCTAGTCCTGTGCAGGTTGGCAGTCTCCAGGTGTCAGAACTCACAGTCAGGAGGTGTGGCCTTACTGCAGGTGTGGGGAATGCAGCAACTGCTGGGGAAGCATGTTGGAGAAAGCCCTGGGTCTTGCTGACGAGGTTACAGTTGGGGGCTGGAGGGTGCCCCCCAGAGTTGTGGGGGTATGAGGTAGGGCACCCTCCCATGGCAGACACATGACAGAAAGCAGAGCGTCCCTGAGGGGCTTCTGTGCAAACAGGCAGATGGGCCTCTCTCCCTTCTCTGTGCTCCCAACCCCCCTGAGGGGCACCTCCCAAGTCCCTAACAGGAGGGTAGGGGTGCCTTTGGGTCCTCTTCTCCCTAGAGGTAGACTCCCCAAATTGGGTGCTGGGGATGAGTGCCCACTGGGTTGAGGGCTTGCCACTGTGATCACAGCTCCAGCAGGCCTCCTGGTCCATGGCTGTGGCCATCACCATGTGTCCACTTGGGGCTGCTCCTGCCCTGGAAGAACTAATGTTCCTGTAGCACCAAACACAGCCACAGGTCCAAGAGTTCTAGGCCACTGGACAACTGCAGCTGCCCAGCCCTAGAGGCAAAGACCCAGCACTGCCCAGAGGCTGGCATTGTGGGGGTCAGACCCCAGTCCTCAGTCCCTCACGGGACCTGGTGGCACACAGCCTCCCCACTGCTTTGCTGGGTCTCTCCCTCCACTCCCCTCCCCAGTCACCCAGTGCTAGGAAGTCGGGACAGATCCAGGGGAGTAGGCTGGGCTGCCAATGGGACATTCTTCCTGCAAAGGACTGGGCTGTGTGAAGGTTGCCAGAGAGGGAGAGACCTCTTGTGTACCAGGCCTCAAGGGAGAGACAGGGCTGCACTTGGCTAATGGCCACAAGCTCAGAGCCAGCGCACGTGTGTGCAGGTGTGTATGTGGCACGTATTTGGGTCGGAAAGCTGGGATGCCAGTGAGAATCTAGGAGTCCACTGGGATTATCTCTAGATAGAAACGGTACTTTTCGTAGTGGTGTTTGTAGGGTGTTTGTACCTTCCTGAAGCAGAGCATTGAAGTCCCCCGACCTCCCCTACTCGCAAGAGGTCAAGGAGATAAGAGTCAGTCACTTGGAGATGACAGTGTTGATGGGCTCCTCTGGGTCCTTCCTCCTGTGTCTGTTTGCCACCTTCTCCAGGAAACGTGTGTGGTGTGATAGCCCCAGAATAGCAGTGCTTAAGCCAGATTACCCAGTTGGCCTACATTGTGGATTAGGAAAACAGTGCCCAGTGGGGGCCCTGCTGGGGATGGGCAACAGGGCATCCCTGAGCCAAGTGGCCCTTCCCTCCCTGGCCTAATTGCCAGTCTGCTGGCCACTAATTGCACCTTGGAGGCTTCCACACCTTATCAGAGGGCCCCCCAGACAGCCTGCAGGGCCAGGCCTGCATAGGGAGCTGTCCAGTTCCCACATGCCCATCAGGGTTTCCCTCTGAGGCAGGGCACACTTGCACCTGGCATTCTGCCTTTGGGCTTACGTGGCTGGGTGGGTAGGCCACTACTGAAGGGCCGGGAGCAGCCTCCTCTTCCCAAAGGCACCGAGTGGGCAGCGCTGATTGTCCTGGGAGGAGTTGAGTGCTAAGAGGTCAGAGCAGGCTGGGATTACCCACTCCTCCCAGCTTATTCCGAGCACCCTGGCTGACAGAGATGGCCTAGCCCACCCAGGAATTAGGTCCTGTTCTGGGGAGGGCCTTGAGGTGTCAGGCGGGCACAGAGCTGTCAGGATTGATGCCTCCTAAACCCCTGCTTCACCCACACTCATCTGTGGCAGATGTCTGAGCCCTGTGCTGTTGGTTGGGAGGGTCGAGTATCAGAGAGGAGGGGAGGTCAGGAAGCTGTAGTCCCTCTGGATCAGCCCCTCACTTCCTGATGGAAGTTCCCAGAACAGGGTTTTGGTTCTGCTGATGTTAATCTCAGCCACCTCTAGGGCATGGTGCCTAGGAAATGCCGGGGTGGGGGCCCAGATGTGCCTCTCCCAGGAGGGGAAGTCCAGGCTCCACAGGTGGGGTAGGAGTGCACAGCTGAGAAGGTGCAGCCAAGGCTTGAGTATGGCCCTCAGCTCTGATTCCTGGGGAGAGTTGGCTGGGAGAATGGGGGTGGGCGGGGGGTGGTGACTGCAGCCATCCCACTCACTGGGGTCCCTCAGGCCTGCTGATATCTGCTCCCACTCACCCACAGGGATGTCAGGACCAAGGCCTGTTGTCCTGAGTGGACCTTCTGGGGCCGGAAAGAGCACCCTGCTCAAGAGACTTCTGCAGGATCATGGCAGCATCTTCGGATTCAGCGTGTCCCGTGAGGTTCCAGGGGGTTTGTGGGGCCCTGCTGATCCACATACATAGGGACTTGCCCACACTGCTAACACCCCCAAGAACCCTCTCTCACACAGGGGATTTGCCCATACTTTGACCCCCCCTGCCCGCCGAAGTCTCCCACATAGGCTGAACTGGGCCCTTTGGGAAGGCCCTGGGATGGGTCGTGTGGGCTCCGGATGTGATGGTCCAGATGGGTCACAGATGCTTGTTCCTAGACACCACGAGGGACCCGAGGCCTGGAGAGGAGAATGGCAAAGGTAAGCTGGCCCTGCTCCTCAGTGCCCCAGTACAGGTCTGGAGCCCACACACACACACTTGTCAGGGTGATGCATGAGGCCTCATTCTCCCCATCTGATGGGGGCCCTTCAGGGTGGGTGGGTGGGCAGGCCTCGTTGGATAATAGGCATCAAATCTCATGCTAACACCAGCTGTCCACAGCAGGGTTCTGATCCCAGCACCAGGCAGTTGTGGGGCACTGGTCCCTGCTGGTGCACTGCATTACACATGGCTGTAAAGCTGGGGTCAGCCATACACACCCTTTAGGGTTCTCTGACATCACAACCTTAGTAGGGTGTTTGTACCTTCCTGAGGCAGAGCATTGAAGTTCCTCAGCCTCCTCCACTGAAGTTGGTAGTCACCAGGACCCCCCCCACAACTCCCCCCAGAAACCAGCAGTCTCCAGGTCCCCAACCTCTCCTGTGGAAGCTGGCAGTCTCCAGGTCCCTTCAGTGAGGACGGTGTGAGAGGCGGTATCTGTCCGTTCCTCAGATATCTCCCTGCCCCGTGACTGGAACACTCTGGGTGTGGATGGACAGATGGGCAGACAGGCCCAGAACAGAAGCTGGCTCTGCACATGTGGCTGCATGGGCAGATGTGGCCTGGCTGTGGACAGCTTCAACAGCTCCTGCTCCTTGTAGATTACTACTTTGTGACCAGGGAGGTGATGCAGCGGGACATCGCTGCCGGGGACTTCATCGAGCACGCTGAGTTCTCGGGGAACCTGTATGGGACTAGGTGAGTCACATTCAGCAGCCTCCGAACCTCCTGGGGACAGGAGTGGGCGGCCCGGGCAAGGGCTTCTCCCTGTGGGCTGTCAGGGTGAGGGACCCAGCCCTTCCAGGGATCAAGGTCGAAGAGAAGCCTGAGCTGTCAAGGCTGCCCCCTCCTGTCCCCTCTCCACCCCACCTGGCCAGGCCCCTGTGGGCACGGGCAGCCAGCGATGGGCTGGTGTGCAGTGAAGACTCAGAGGACCTGGGTCTCAGAGGTCTGTGGGCTGCACTTCAGCCCCCCTCCTCTTCCCTCCAACAATTAGGGCAGCCTGGGAGAGTCCCCAGCCCAGCAACAGCTGTCCACCTCCCACACATCCAGAGCAGTATCATTGTACAGGCGGGTCCAGGCTTGCTATGCGCAGCCTGTACCTGAGTCCCCCTGTGACCGCCATGCTCCACCCCGTTGGGGGCCACTGGGGCTGCTATTACCCTTGGATGGTGAGCACCTGGGAGCCCTGAGCCCAGTGGTGACAGCCAGGGCCTTCCTGCCCCTCACCACTGCTGCCCCCAGCCTAGCAGATGGCCCAGTATGAAAGGGTTACTGAGGGAGTGCTTCCGGAAAGGGGAGCAGATGCTGACGGCCCCTTCAGGCTCCCAGAGCAGGGAATGGGGGAGGCAGAACCCCAGGGAATGGCAGTGGAGATGGTCTGGGTGCTAGGAACCAAGGAGCCCTGCTGAATGGCCCTGCCCCTCCTGCCTCCCAGCAAAGCGGCTGTACGAGTGGTGCAGGCCATGAACCGGATCTGCGTGCTGGACGTGGACCTCCAGGGTGTGCGGAACTTAAAGAAGACCGACCTAAGGCCCATCTACATCTTTGTGCAGCCACCCACGCTGGAAGTCCTGGTGGGGGTGGGGAGCCAGGCGAGGGAGGGGTGGAGGAGGGGCTAAGGCTGCCCTGCAGGCTCTGACCCTCCTTAGGCACCTCAGGAACAGAGGTTGCGGCAGCGGAACACGGAGACAGAGGAGAGCCTGGCCAAACGGTTGGCCGCTGCACAGGCGGACATGGAAAGCAGTGAGTGTGGGTGCAGCCAGTGTCCCCCACCCTCCCCAATAGCAGGCAACTCATCTGCTAGAGGTGGGAGGCAGGGGCAAGAGCTGTCACCCACAGCCCCCTCCCCTCACTGATCCTCCAAGGGCCCTGTACCCCCTCCCCCCTTCTCAGGCAAGGAACCCGGTCTGTTTGACCTGATCATTGTCAACGACAACCTGGACAAGGCCTACTGGAGCCTGAAGGAGGCACTCTCGGAGGTGGGCTCTGCCAGGGGCAAGGGATAGATCTCTGTGCCGGGAAGGGCTTGGGACAGCGGACTTGGGATCCAGGGTAAGCCCCTCTTTCTCTGGCAGGAAATCAAGAAGGCCCAAGGGACTGGCTGCTCCTGAGGATGCCAACGGCTGTGTCCTCCCTGGACAGGACCCTGCACCCACCCTGGTGGCCAGGGTGCCCCTTACAAGGTTGGCTCTGCCAGCCTCTTTCTGGGTGCCCCTGATCAGTCCCACTCTCCTGTGGGATCTGGGCCCACATCCTAATAAAGAGCTGCTGGTTAGAGTGTCCTTGAGTCCCTGGATTGCCGCCCTGGCCCAGAATCCTTCATGCTGGACCCCCACTCTGGCAGCCCCCCTCCTAAACACCCAGCTCTAAGAGGGCTGCTTGCAGCAGGTTCTACCCCATATTGGCTACTCTGGGCTAGTGGCCAGTGGGGTTGCTCCCCGATTTCACACTACTTCCCCAGGCTCTCCACATGCCCCAGCTCCACACCTCGGAGACCAGCAGGGGTGCCCTGCCCAGGGGCACTAAGGGGTCCCCCAAGGCTGGGCTGTTTTCTGCCCTGAGGCAGGGAGTACACACCTCTCCCACTGTCTCCCCAAGGCAATGAGGCTGGGAGGAGAAGGCCCTGGGGGCTCATCCTGCCCCAGCTACCCTCCTGGTCCCTGAACCAGGTGGGGGTGGTGATGGGGTCTGAGACTACAAGGGCTGGATCCCTGCGTCCCAGAGGCCTCTGTGTCATACACTCCCTCAGTCTACTAAGCCCAGTTGGCCTGATGGTCTGGGAGAGTTCAGCTCTGGAAGGACACCTGGGGGCCTCTGTTGAGGTTACAGGCTCCCTGGGGGCTGAGAAGACACCTCCCTTGCCACTCAGGCCAGGGCAGCTGTGGTGGCCTGTGGTATAGTGGTCCATGCCTAGGCCATATTCTTGCAGTGGGACCAAGACAAACTGTGGACACAGACCTGGAGGAGGCAGAAAAAATAGGGGAGGCTGGGCGTGGTCCATACCCTCAGATGCACAGAGCAGGCCTGGCAGGAGTTGGGCCTGGACATGGGGCAGTGGACAGAGGGGTGCTGGGCAGGTAAGGCTGGCTGCCTCCCAATGCACTGTCACCCAGCCTGGGGGAGGCCCTTCCTTCTCTTGGCCCCATACAATTCTAGGGACAATCAGGGATTCAGACCCGGGGCCTTCGGGGGAACAATGGGGCCCTTGAAGGCCCTCCCCCCTGCATTGTGCTTGGTGGTGAGAGGTGGCCCTGGATCGGGCAGGGATTCTGCCGGGTGTACACCCTTGGAGGCCAGTGTCTGACCAGCCAGCAGGTGGAAGGGCTCAGAGGGACTTGCATTTTCTGGCCTGAAAAAGGTAGGGTGCTATCTAGGGGACCAGCTGTGGGGTGCCCTTTGGGGCTGAGCAGTGTCACCCTCCCCTCTGGACCAGGGTTTCAGGTCTGGTCTAGCCTCTCCTAAAAGGGCATTCCCCAGGAAGTCACAGGTGCTGGGCCTGGCCAGGTGTCCCTTCATTCTGGGGGATCTGTCTCAAGACCACTGCCCAGGTAGATCCTGCCAGCAGGGTCTTCTGGGATCGCAAGACCTGAGGGGGGAGGCTGCTCAGGCCAGCTGGTCAGCAGGGAGAGAAGGGGTGTGCGCCCAGAACCTCCTCCAGCAGCTGGGAACCCGTAAGCTGTGCGGGACTGACCAGCCCACGGCAGGCAGCTGCAGTGTGTCCAGAGGCTGGGGCCTCAGGCTGTGGATGCCTGGGGGAAATCTGGGAGCCCCACCCCTATATGTGGGCAGTCAAGCCAGGATGGGTACACCTCCCTGCCCTCCACACCTGACCTGGCACCAGCCAGCCTCTTCATGGCCTGGGACGGACTTTCCTTAAGTCTTTTTGGGTCCCAGGTCCTCAGGTCTGGGCCTGGGGGACCAACAGAGTAGAACAGGCGCATGTCCTCCAGGAGGTGCCCCCAATATGCCACAGAAATGATGAGTTGTCTTTGCCAGAGCACAGATGGTGAGCAGGAGTTGGCAGAGGGCTTGGCAAGGGGCAGCAGCTGGTCCAGGAGTGATCAGGGCTGCTGCACAGGGCAGAGCAGCGCCTGCTCAGGGCCTGTGGTGTGCTGGGCTGTGGGGGACCAGGTAGACATGGCAGGGGTTGGGGAGTGCAGAGAAAAAGTGACCCATGTTCTGCGTTGAGAAAGGTGGCAGAGTGCTGGCTGCGGTGGCTTTACCCAGGGCAGTTTGAGAGGTGGGGGTGAGGGGGTTAGGAGGAGTGGAGGTTGTGGGCACCCTGCAGGGGTGGGTGAGGGGCTCTGCATTCTAACCTGGGCCAGCAGTGCATGGGGAGTTCTGGAGGGGGCAAAGGCCAGGCTGCTGGAGCTGTTTGGGCTGTGCCACCATGACTTACTCCCCAGGCCACGCCCACCACACCTCCACCCTTTCAGGAGGAACTCCCTCACTTCCCAGTTCCAACTGCACCTAAGAGGGGTTCCTCGGGTTCCTACCTGCACCTCATAGCCCTGGGATGTACCCACTCTCCCCAGAACTAGGTATCTCTTCACCTCTCTGCATTTGCTGAGCATGGTGAGGGCACCTCTCCCTCCTGGTGTGGAGGGAGTGTGCACACCTGTGAGTCAGAGTCCAGAGGCCAGCCCTGAAGGCCCTGGGAGGATGAGGGCTTTGGCTGAGATCCCAGGCTCCCTGGGACCCAATCTGTCAGAGCCTGCAACCCTCCTTGGGCTGCTGGGGGTAGGGATGGGGGTGGGTGTTGGGGGTAGACTGTGGTGTGCATAGGAGCTGCTGTGCAGTTATGGTAGAGGATCCCCAGGCCTGGGGTTTGGGTTCCTGGCTGCCCAGGAAGTCTAGGCAAAATACAACTGGGACCTCCAGGATGGGAATTAAGTGTCCTGGGGAGGGACCTGGAAAGACTGAACCCCATGGGATCACCACAGAGCTGACAAGGGGAAACCTGGGAGAAGAGCTAAGGTTGGGAGGTGGGCATGCAGCACCAGGCCTGTGCCCCCCAGGTCCCCTCAGTGGGTGGACAGGTGGGAGCCGACTCTGGGCTCCAGCTAAGGCCTCAGGCTCGCAGGGCAGGGCCATCTTGAGGTATTCATGGGTGCTCACCTGTGGATGAAGACTATCAGTGGCAGGTGCATGCAGGGTCCCTATGTCCTCATGGAGGGGAAAGCGCTGCCTGAGACTCCTCATTCCACTGCCCGAAGGTTCCAAGGGCAGGGTCCCCCTGCCACATGGCGAGCTGAGCACTGGGGCCCTGCCCACAGCCCCACCTCAGCAGAGGAAAGTCCCACCCGCATGGCCCTAAGGGGTGCTGGGAGGAAGTGTGGCCAGGGATGGGAAGGAAATTGCTGGCCAGGCCATGGCCTGCTGCACTACAGGATGGCGCTAGGCTGTCCTGGCTCTCAGCCCTACCTCCCCACCCCCACCTCCTAGAACCTTTGTTCAGATCTGGGGTGGGGGTACTTGGAGCAGGGAGAGCTCAGCTGCCCACCCCTGCAGAGGCCACTCTCCAGGTCTGGCCTGGGGGTAGTAAGCCAGCTATCTCAGGATAGGCCATCCTAAAGCCCACAGTCAGGCATCTCCCTCCGGGCTCTTGGTAGGGATGACCAGCCAGCTGTCATGGGGAACCCCTGTTTGTGCTCACATTGGCCCAGCAGTCATCACTCCCAACACCCTTGCTGACTATTCAAGATCTGTCACCTCCCAGACCCAGGTTCTTTTTGCTCCCCCTGCCCCCCCCCCCCCACCCCTGCAAAACACACACACACACAAACCTCATCTTGGATCTCTGAGCAGTTCTTATCTACGCTTGCTCTGATACAGAGTTTTGGGTGAGATTCCCTGTGAACAAAGGTCCCTGCAAACCCCCAGGGTCTGGATCCCTGAAGGGCCAGCAGCCCCCCTTCCTGCTGGCCCAGCTGGGCCCTTGCTGGCCACAGCCTCCCAGCAGCACTGATAGCCTCACTGCAGCCCAGAACAGGTCACCAGCCAAAGTCCATACTCCAAACGTGCAGCCTCCAGACCGACAAATATATGCCAAGTAGGGAGAAAAGATGGGAGCGGGGACTCGGAGTGATAGGCGGTAACTATTGCGGTTTATAAAGAAGTTGTAGAGACCAAGAAGACCAGGTGACCCCACGCCCATATGCCATGGGACAATCAAAACTGTAGCCCACCCACACTTCCCTCAGATTTCCCTGTGTTTCGTATGACCTTTTAGAAATGTTTTAATTTGCCCTACCTGGTTTGGCTCAGTGGATAAAGCGTCAGCCTGCGGGCGGAAGGGTCCCAGGTTCAATTCCAGGCAAGGGCATGCACCTTGGTTGCGGGCACATCCCCAGTAGGGGATATGCAGGAGGCAGCTGATTGATGTTTCTCATCGATGTTTCTAACTCTCTATCCCTCTCCCTTCCTCTCTGTAAAAAATAAAATATCTTTTTAAAAAAATAAAATGTTTTAATTTTTTTTGTTAATCCTCAACTGAGGATATTTTTTCCATTGATTTTTTTTTAGAGAGAGGGAAGACAGGGAGGGAAGGAGGGAAGGGGAGAGGGAGGGAGGGAGGGAGGGAGAGAGAAACATCAGTGTGAAAGCACAGGCCTTGCAATGGTGTGAGAAGGTCGTTCACCATTGATTGGTCACTTCCCACACAAGTCCAGACTAGAGTGGGGGCTCGAACCTGCAGCCCAGGTATGTGCCCTTGACCAGGAATCGAACTTGTGACCCTTCAGTGCACAGGCAAACACTCTAACTACTTTCCCACACCAGTGCTTTCCCATGTTTCCCATGACCTTTTTATTATTTTTTTTTGATTAATCCTCACCTGAGAATATTTTTCCTTTTTTTTTTTTTTTTAAAGGGAGAGTGGAAGAGAAAGAGAGAAATATCGATGTGTGAAAAACACATCAATTGGTTGCCTCCAGCATGAGCCCCGACCGGGGCCCGGGCCAGGAGGAGCCTGCAACCAAGGTATGTGCCCTTGACCTGACCAGAATCGAACCCAGGACCCTTTGGTTCACAGGCCAGCACTCTATCCACTGAGCCAAATCGGCTAGGGCTCCCATGACCTTTGATGTTCCCGGTTACTCCCATGAGGCATGTGGTCCTCACTTCTCTGTCCCCAGGGCCCCACTGGGCATGCATACCTTGGGTCCCCTTGGTCCCTCAGAGCCCTGGCCTGATGCCCTTGGCTGTGTTGATGGTTGGGTTGATGTAGGAGCCACTCCTGGAACTTGTCTCCTGTTGTCTCATGGTCACCTGGGCTGAGGTTTGGCGGGGGGGGGGGGGGGGGGGGGGGGCAGCAAAGGCAGGCCCTTCCACACCACTGCAAGGCCCGTGCTCTTAACCCGGCTCTTCACTGCAGGTGGGTTCTGGTCCCCACCTGCGGTGACATTTACAAGTTCTGCTCTCCCTTCCTGTTGTGCACTCTGGGCAGTTGCCCTTGAGGAATGGGGGGTTGGACTCCCCTCCTGGAGGGTACAGTGGCTGCAAAATCTATTTAGAATTTCCTTTTCCCCATTTAGTTATTTATTCAATAATTTGTATCAGTAGGGACTCGTTTATTTTATACCTTGGTAATAATCTATAACTCAACCTATATTGCTACTTTATCCACTCTATTGCCCAAATTGATCTGGTTCCGGACACCCATGGGGAGCTCCTTCCATGAATTACTGTACTGCTTTGCCATACCCCTCCGCAGTGTGTGTGGTAGGGGTGGGGGTGGGGGGCTCGTGCCAGCACTTCCTTACTCTGGCACCACCAGATGCTCCAGGCGAATTTCCTAAAGTGCTGGGACTGGTCCTCTGGATCCATGTGCCAGGTCAGGAGGCAGCACCAGCTGAAGGTGTGGATTTGAGGACTCCTGTGCATGTCACTCAGACCAGGGCAGGGGTCTTCCAGGCTAGAGCTGAGCAATGCCAGCCCCCAACTGTGGAATGTGTGACACAGGTCCTGCACACACATGTATGGGCACATGGACGTGCACCTGGTCTGAAGAGCCAGGGCCTCTAGCCCTGCCCGAAGGCTGTCTGAGACCCCACGGCACAGAGCGGCTCACTCCCCCTCCTGCTCAGGATGGCCCTTCGCTGACCACTCTCATCTGCCCTCTTCTTCTCTGTACATCAGGTCTCTGTGGCCCTGACTGCATCATCCCTTACCCCCCGGGGCAGAGTCTGACCTGTGCCAAGCTAGAGCTGGTCTCAAGCTCCCCCTGCCACATCTCATGAGTTGGTCATGGGTGTGAGGGGAGTATTTCCACCACAGGGATTGCCAAATGAGACATAAAGGGTTTCCCCAGAGAACCAGTTGTGAATACTGACCCCCAAAGCACAAGTCAAGTCTGTCTGCACCCTGAGACTGCCCCCATGTCTTGGGAGAGAGGAAAGAAGTGGGGGCTGTTCTGCCACCCCTTTCTGGTTCCTGGGCGGTGGTGTGGGCCTTAGCCTCCTGTGAGGTGTCAGGTCAGGGTGGAACAGGTCCTGGAAGAGCAGAGGTTGTCATGAATAACAGCCAGTCTGGGGCCTGAGGGATCCTCTGTGAGTCCCTGCCTGAGGCAGAGTGAGGGAGAAGGTGGCCCTGAAGGGACTGGCCTGCACTGAGTCTGCACACACATGAGTGTATGTGCACATGGGAGTGTGCATATCTGCATACACGTGTGTCTGAGTATTTGTGTGTGGTGACTGTGTGCACAAGTGTTTAAGTGTTTGCACACTTGAGTGTGCATATCTGTGAGTTCATTGTACACCTGTATGCACATGTCTGAGTGTTTGAATGTGCGTACACGGGGTATTTTTTTATATGTGTACTCATGTGAGAGTGCATGTTGTCTGTGAGGATAGTTGTACACCTGTATGCGTGTGTGTGTCTGTGTTTGCATTGCATTATGTGTAGCTCAGAGGTGTGCACACAGATGTAAGGAAGTGGGGTCATTTCCCCAGGAACCCTGACTACCCCCTCTTCCTCCCCACCTCCCGCCAGGGAGAGGCCCAGCTGCATAAAGAGGGCCCGGAGCCCGGCTTGTCTCTGCCTCTCCATCCCACACCTGCCCACACTGCCTCCAGGCCTGTTCTAGGAGGGAGGGCCAGAAGAGTTGGGCACTCAGGGGTCTCCTTTCCCAGACTATCCAGGAGCAGGTACTGGCCTTGGCTGTGGGGAAGGTGGGTGTTGGGAGCAGGTACTGGCCTTGGCTGTGGGGAAGGTGGGTGTTGGGAGCAGGTACTGGCCTTGGCTGTGGGGAAGGTGGGTGTTGGGAGCAGGTACTGGCCTTGGCTGTGGGGAAGGTGGGTGTTGGGAGCAGGTACTGGCCTTGGCTGTGGGGAAGGTGGGTGTTGGGAGGCACAGGGAGTTGGGGTTGTGTGGCCCTCCCCAAAGAGGCTCTTCTCTTGGGCACAGGCCCACCCAGGGATCAGCTGGCCTGAAAGGGGCATTGGTCTGGGATGTGGTGAGTGGCCTATGGCTGTTCTGAGTGTCACAGTTGCCTCAATGGACATGGTTCCATCTGCACAGGTGCCTGGCCTAATCCACTCCCCACCCCACCCTCTTACAGCTGGGATTTCCCCACTATGACTGCAGAGGACATGAGGGCACCCATGAGAGGGAGGAGCAGCCGGAGAGTTGGGCAGCAGCCCCTGGTGCATCTGGACCAGAGGGAGGGCATGAAGGAGCCTGGGGGTCCTTTGCAGAGGCAGAGGGACCAGATTCCCCTGTGAGGGTGTGGGTTGGGGAGGGGTGAGCTGCTGGGAGCCTAGGGGCGCATGAGGCTGCAGAGTGTGTGGGGGATGGGAGATTAGACGGAGTGAGGCACTGGGGAGCTGGGCAAGCTGGGGCCCCCCTCCCGTGCTGGGAAGAGGACTTCATGCAGCTAGGTACTGCTGGGGGCTGAGGAGGGTGGGGGCCAAGCGTGCGTGAGGGTTGAGGCTGTGCGGCCCCCACACTCTGAGTGAGGCTGGCCTCTGATTTCTAGGTGACCCCATGAAGTTGGCTCACCCAGTTGACTCCCTGTGGCTCTCAGGGCCTAGGGTGGGGTTTCCAGAGGTGAGGGATGGGAGAGGCTTGCACAGAACCAAGCTTTCCTGGGGAGAGCAGGAGGGGCTGGCTGCACTCCAGGCCACTGGGACCTGGGGTTCGCAGGGGTGAGTGGTCCACGGGAGCAGCACAGCCTGTTGTCCATCTGCATGGGGTCTGTCCTTTGCCAACCCAGGCCCCGCCTCCCTGTGGGGCACCCCAGGGGCAGAGGCAAGGGGGGGGGCTGTTCCTTCAGTGGAAGGCAGCGGAGCTGCCCTCTGGGGCCCTGGCTCCAGCGCCAGGACTCCTGCCCCAGTGCTCCTCCTGGCCATGGGTTTAGCTCTAGTCCCCCACCCAGGGTTGAGCTCCCCTTTGAGTCCTCAGGTCCTGCCAACCCACATCCCCACATCCCCTCCCGCCCTCCTCTTTCCCACCCCGGGTTGAGCTCTGCTGTGGCCCACAGGTCCCGCTCCCCGCCCCTATGACCAACATGAGCTGGAGCTTCCTGACGCGGCTGCTGGAGGAGATCCACCACCACTCCACGTTCGTGGGGAAGGTGTGGCTCACGGTGCTGGTGGTCTTCCGGATCGTGCTCACGGCCGTCGGAGGCGAGTCCATTTACTCGGATGAGCAGACCAAGTTCACCTGTAACACCAGGCAGCCGGGCTGCGACAATGTCTGCTATGACGCCTTCGCGCCCCTGTCCCACGTGCGCTTCTGGGTCTTCCAGATCGTGGTCATCTCCACGCCCTCGGTCATGTACCTGGGCTACGCCGTGCACCGCCTGGCCCGCGCTGCCAAGTACGAGCGCCGCCGTGCCCCGCGCCGCAAGCGCGGGCCCCGCGCGCCCCTACCGCTGCCCCCGTCGTCCCACCCCACCTGGCCCGAGCCCATCGACCTGGGAGAGGAGGAGCCCATGCTGAGCCTGGGCGAGGAAGAGGAGGAGCCGGGGGTGGCAGAAGGCCTGGGAGCGGAGGACGAGGTGGAGGATGCGAGCGCAGCCAAGGGCCTCGGTGCGGACGCCAAGGCGGCGGGGACCCCGAGCCCCAACGGGCCGCATGACGGGCGGCGGCGTATCCAGCGCGAGGGCCTGATGCGCGTGTACGTGGCCCAGCTGGTGGCGCGGGCCGCCTTCGAGGTGGCCTTCCTGGTGGGCCAGTACCTTCTGTACGGCTTTGAGGTGCCGCCTTTCTTCCCGTGCAGCCGCCGGCCCTGCCCGCACGTCGTCGACTGCTTCGTGTCGCGGCCCACGGAGAAGACGGTCTTCCTGCTGGTCATGTACGTGGTCAGCTGCCTCTGCCTGCTGCTGAACCTCTGCGAGATGGCGCACCTGGGCCTGGGCAGCGCCAAGGACGCCGTGCGCGCCCGGCGCCCTGCGCCCACCTCTCCCAGCCCCGCACCGCGCCCGCTGCCCTGCCCGCTGCCCGCCCCCGCCGGCCTGGCCTACCCGCCCGACTACAGTCTGGTGGTGCGCGCGCGCGCCCACGACCAAGACCCGCCCAGCCCCGCGCTGCGGACCTTGCGGGACGCGCGCGCGCTCGGGGACCGTGACCGCCCGCCCTGCCCCGGCCTCCCCGCGGCCACCCGGGGGCCCCCCAGGGCCGGCGCCTCCGCTTCCGGGTCAGGCAGTGCCACGTCGGGGGGCACGGGCGGGGACCAGGGCCGGCCGGGCGCCAAACCTAGAGCGGGCTCCGAGAAAGGCAGTGCCAGCAGCAGGGAGGGGAAGGCCACCGTCTGGATCTGAGGCCCCGCCCCAGTGCTCGGCCCTCCCTTCACGCCGGCATGGGCTGGGGACTCTGGGATGAAGCTGGGTACTGGCCGCGCTGGACACAGAGCATCACCTGCCGTCTCCTCCTCCTCTTCCCCCCTCCTCCTTCTCCTCGACTGGCCGCCCTCTCCCTTGGGAAGGGCACCGTCTGCTCTGTAGCGCTACCCCTTCCCACCTGAACCCTCTCTCTGTCCGGGATAAGAGGGGAGGATGGACCTGGCAACCACAAGAGTCCCCAGTTCTGGTTCGTAAACCCTGAGGAGTGGGCTGGACTGTGGCTGGGGCACTGCCCCCACCACCACCCCCATCGGCCCCTCCAGAGCCACCTTGAGCCTTCCCCAGAGCCAATCCTTCCCTCAGAGCTTCTCTGGGACCCAGCCAGCGCCTCAGGACGTCTCTGAACAGAAGGTCCGGCCTCTTCCCTGCTCCCCGGCAGCAGCCCAGATATGACTCCCAGAGGTGTCTGGCCTGGGCGTTCGGGGTACAATGCTGTCCCCACTCCCTGCAGCAGCCAATGTGGCTCCTTTCCCAGCCACCCGCCTCCCACCCACATGCTGCTCCTGCAGAACGGAAGCAATTTGAGTCTTCTTCCTACAGTAGGGGAAACCGAGGCAGCCCGGGACTGCGCCTCCTTCCTCCTTGGCCCTCTGGGCACCAGCTCATAAGCTGCCGGTCCTCCTCCCCTGAGTGTGGGGCGGGCCTGCATCCTGCCCCGGGTCCCTGCCCGGAAGATGGGAGTGGATTCGGCCACGCCCCCTAGAGCTTCCTGGCTGGCTGGCTGGGGCCTTCCACTGGGAGGTCAGTCTGCCTTGCTACTGAGACCAACAGGGTGGTGGCCAAGAGCTGAGGCTTTGGCCGTGTTGGGGGAAGGGGCTTAGGGCCTCCTGCCCAGGGCCTCCCAGCCCTGCAGCCCCTTCCTAATTCAGACACAGCCTCCCAAATAAAAATCTAACTTTTGTTTATAACTGTGTGATGTGTGTAAGCACGTGTATGTATGTATGTGCATATGACATGTGTGCACATGTGCTGTGTACAAGCACATGCATGCATGTATCCGTGTGGTGTGTGCAAACGTGTGTGCATGTCCATCACTGGCCTCCAGGTACACAGCTAAGCTCCAGGCTAGCCTGGAGAGCAGCTCCTGAGAGACACCCGGGGGCAGTTCAGTGCCAGGCAGCGGGCCAAGTGGGCCCTTCCAAGCAGACGGATGGTAAGAACAAAGAGCAGGCCAGGCCTGAACACTCAGAGTCAAGGTTGGCCTATGGCTCAGGGGACGGGGGGGGGGGGGGGGGGGGTGGGGGGTGGGGGGTGGGGGGGGGGGTTGGGGGGGGGCACTGCTGTCTCAGGGGAACTTGGATGGCGGCCAGAACCTGCAAAGATAGCTTTGGTGAGGAGCAGAGGTGGGCAAGGGAGGTGGGGAAATCAGCTGCTGTCTGCAAGGAGCCACCTTGGTCTACACCAGGGGTGGGCAAACTTTTTGACGCGAGGGCCACAATGGGCTCTTAAACTGGACCGGAGGGCCGGAACAAAAGCATGGATGGAGTGTTTGTGTGAACTAATATAAATTCAAAGTAAACATCATTACATAAAAGGGTACGGTCTTTTTTTTTTTTTTAGTTTTATTCATTTCAAACGGGCTGGACTCACCCACGGGCCGTAGTTTGCCCACCGCTGGTCTAGACTTCAGTGACCCCAGCTGTCTCCCAGCCTCCCTCAGGCCCAGCTCAGATCCTGATAACCTCTCCTGGCTGAAAACCTCTCTTTGCTGCCTCCAGGGCCAAGCCCTGTTAATGTAAAAACATTCAAATCTGTAAAGCAGTGGTTCTCAACCTTCTGGCCCTTTAAATACAGTTCCTCATGTTGTGACCCAACATAAAATTATTTTCGTTGCTACTTCATAACTGTAATGTTGCTACTGTTATGAATCGTAGTGTAAATATCTGATCTGCAGGCTGGTCTTAGGCGACCCCTGTGAAAGGGTCGTTCGACCGCCAAAGGGGTCTTAACCCACAGGTTGAGAACCGCTGCTAGGATTTTTGTGAGTGTATTTGATCCAAACTATCACCAATTGCTGGGAAGCAATCACAACGGATTGGGACAATGCTCCAGCGAATGGTGGTTTTTCCCCTTGTTTTATATATTACATCAAAGGAGGAGACTTAAGTGGGTTACATGAAACCCATTGGTGATAGACTAGGCAGGCGGGAGGAAGCAAAGGGGTGGGGAAACCTCTGGGATTGGATAAAATGTAAAATGATAGACACATACTTCTTTTGCTTAGTTAACAATTAACACGGTAACAATAACAATGAAGGAATTTGTGGTCTCTGTCCTGGCGCTCAGGGCGTGTGGCTGTGCTCTGAGGGGTCCAGAGAAAGGGAAGTTACAAGCTACTCTGACATTTCAATGATATGTTAGCATGGATGCAAAAAGACAGTAAGCTCAGTTAAGGTAAAGATTGGCCTCATCAGGGAAGATACGGGCCTAGGCGGTAACTACCCATTATAAGCTGCTTTTAGTTAAAGTTTAATTTCAGACCATCCTTTGTGGTTACTTTAGGTCTTAGAGTTTGCAAGACTGTCATGCAGGCCTCCCCTGAGCTTGTCAGGTAGCATATGGCCCCTTTCGTCCACAGCTCCAAGTCGGGCTGAACCCTGACCCTAACCTCAGCCTGCGTTGGGTCAGATGCCAACTGTAAGCTGAGTCCCTCTTCTGTGTGGGGTCCGTCAGACTGTCTGAGCACTGCTTCTAGGTGCGCCCCTTCCTAGACAAGCCCTGCCCCCAGTGGCACCCCGTCTCCAGGCTGGGCCTTGCCCCTAGGTGAGCTGCACTTCCGGTGGAGACTGGCCTGCAGGAGAGCCCTGCTCCTACAGGAGCCCTCTCCCCGGGGAGCCCCGCCCCAGGAAGTCTTGGAGGGCGACTCCAATCTGGATCCAGAGCTCGACATACAGTTCACCTCTCCAAAAGAATTTGGTCCACAGAACTGGCAGTCTTGGACTTAGGACTGTGATCCTGGCTTTGCGGTCACCAGGGAGGCTAGGTCCATGGGGTTGGGCAGTGCTGCCCTGCCATACCTGGCCCTTACAGGTAGGAATGGGCACTGAGAGTGGCAAAGCTGGTGGTAATGGACATGCAAGAACGCCTGTGTGTGGGCAGTCTCTCCAAGTCCCTCCATGCTTCCTTGTCAGTGCTCTGCAGCCAGGCCTCCTTTCTGGTAGAGGCCCTCAGGAGCTCAGAGAAATGGCATCTGGGTGGGGAACAGTGGAACTTGGGGTTCATAACAGCCCTAATGGCTGGAGAGGGCCAGCAAGGAATGCAGGCCTCTACTCCCGCAGGGACAGGAGCCTGGCCGGGGTCCTGAAGGTCAGTGTTCCACATCTGATGGTGAAAGGGTCTACAAGGGTGGGGAGTAGGGCACGGGCCCCACCATCTGAAAGGAGCCATGAAGCCAAGTGGATAGGGGAGGCACTGGGCAGATTTGTGTTTGGGGGAGAACATTCTGGATTCGAACATTCTGGACAGGATGTCCAGACATCGGTCTTCTCCTGTCCTTGGACTTGGACTCAGGTCGGAACTTAGGCCACTGGCTCTCCTGAATCTTGAAGATGGCAGATCCCGGGACTTCTGAGCCTCCACAGCTGCATGAGCCAATTCTTTGAAATACATCTTTCTCTATATATCACAAGTTGGTACTATTTCTCTGGAGAACACCAACTAATATACACCCCATCAGCCAGAGCTGGGTAAGGGCATCCCAGCTGAGAGGGAAGGTGCAAATGGAGGCTTTATTCTGGAACGTATCTCTCGGCTCAGGCTTCATAACAAATACCACAGACGGGGGGCTTAAACAGACATTTATTTCTCCCAGTCCTGTGAACAATGGGCCTTGAAAGGACCGACGCCATCCTGTCTCTCGCCCTCCATCTGAATCATAGGCACTCTAGCTAGTTCCTGTAACCTCCATTTTGTAAGAACGGCCATTTAAAATTTTTCACTAAACACAGATGGGCCTTTGTTCTGTTAATTCCAGGAAGTAACTAAACCAGATAGCCTCCCTGATAGAAGTAACTGCTATTTCTAGCTTCTGTAAGCATGCTTGCTTGAATAATGGGAAAAATAAGACATTTTTGGGGAGGGACTAGCAATCTGAATCTGTGCCAGTAACCTAATGTATAGTCTTATCAGCCTATAGCAGTGGTTCTCAACCTTCCTAATGCTGCGACCCTTTAATACAGTTCCTCATATTGTGGTGACCCCCAACCATAAAATTATTTTCGTTGCTACTTCATAACTGTAATTTTGCTACTGTTATGAATCGTAATGTAAATATCTGATATGCAGGATGTATTTTCATTGTTACAAATGAACATAATTAAAGCAAAGTGATTAATCACAAAAACAATATGTAATTATATATGTGTTTTCTGATGGTCTTAGGCGACCCCTGAGAAAGGGTCGTTCGACCCCCAGAGGGGTCGAGACCCACAGGTTGAGAACCGCTGGCCTATAATCTAGTTACTGCCCCCTCTTAATTATCTGGTCCTGCAAGCCGCTCTGCCGGCATGGGAGTCTGGTCTGTCCTTGGTTCCTCCCATGCCAGGTGTCTTCTGGTTATCTGAGCTGTGCTCAAGGCTGCAAGCTTTCTACGGGATATCTGCTAAGCACCCTGCCCCCATCCCAGCACATGGGTTTTTTGCCTTTATAAGCTAACCCCTAAGTTCATTCAGGGCAGCAAGGTTTTGGAGAGACATTAGTGCTCTTGCTGCCGCCTGTGTTTGCAATAAAGACTCCAAATTTGGCCCTCTGACTGTGGCGTCTTCTGTTTAGCTCACTGAATTTCCAATATGACACCTGGAGGCTGCAAGTCCAGGATCCAGGTGTGGGCAGGGCTGGTTCCCTGAAGGCCTCTGTCCTTGGTGTGTAGATGGCCATCTCCTCCTGTGTCCTCACATAGCCGTACCTCTGTGTGCATCTGTGTTCTAATGTCCTCCTCTTTTTTAAAAAAATATATTTTATTGATTTTTTTTTTTTTTTTTTTTTACAGAGAGGAAGAGAGAGGGATAGAAAGTTAGAGAGAAAGATCAATCAGCTGCCTCCTGCACACCCCCCACTGGGGATGTGCCCGCAACCAAGGTACATGCCCTTGACCAGAATCGAACCTGGGACCCTTCAGTCTGCAGGCCGGCGCTCTATCCACTGAGCCTAACCGGTTAGAGCTAATGTCCTCCTCTTCTAAGAACACTAGTTATATAAGGGGAGGACCCTCATTTCACTTTAATTACCTCTTTAAAGGTCCTATCTCCAAAAACAGCTCCAACTGAAGTCCTGGGCATTAGGGCTCCACCTTAAGGTGTTGTGCCCAGATTTCAAAGTTCCCAAGACCCCCAGGGAGCCAATCAGTTCGATGCAAAAGCAAAGAGTCATCTATTTCAAACCCGGGTTTGGCTCCCCTGCCACACTCACCGATGTAACGGTAAGCTCCAGTGGCCGAGAGAGAGAGAGAGGCCTGATGGGACAGGGGGTTTTAAAGGGGGGTGGAGTGAGGGCAGGAGAGGGGACTGTGGGCCCCGCTGATTGGCCAGGCGCGAGTTGGGTCATCTCTATGGCGCGCACGTCCCTTGATTGTCCTGGGCGTGGCCAGCAGGGGCCTGGGCTTCCGGGAAGAAGGCACTCTCCTGAGCACATGGCGGCCGCCCCAAAAATGGAGGACCCAGGGCAAGATGGAGGGTGCAGTCCTAGCCCCGCCCAGGGCGAGCTGAGCCCGGGCTCCAGGGGCCAGTCCGGTTGCTGGGGGTCCAGTAGATCGACCAGTTCCAGCCCAGGCAGGAAGTCCACGTCCTCCGTCTCGTTCCCGGGGGCGTCGGCGATCGCCTCCTCCTCCATCTCCTCGGGCGAGGGCACGCGCCCCGCCCCGCCGCCGCTGCTGCCGCGTGGGTCTGGTCCGGGGGAGGCGGGCGGGTGGCAGCCTGCGCCGGGCTCCCGCCGTGGGCTGGGAAGTCGGTGCCCGAGGCCGCCAGCAGCGTGGTCAGGCCCCGAGACGACTCGCCCTTTCAAAGGTAATGCCCAACTGAAATTGCGATCGCCACAGGACAAGACATAGGCCTTCTGTCTTGGGAACTTGGGGGCTTGCATGCACCACCTGGGTCTTGTCAGTTTTGTGAGTTTTTTAAAATAATATATTTTTATTGATTTCAGAGGGAAAGGGAGAGGGAGAGAGAGATAGAAACACCAATGATGAGAGAGAATTATTGATCAGTTGCCTCCTGCACTCCCTACTGGAGATTGAGCCTGCAACCCGGACGTGTGCCCTTAAGCAGAACCGAACCTGGGGCCCTTCGATACTCTATCCACTGAGCCAAACCGGCTAGTGCTTGTGAGCTTTCTTTAAAATACTCCCTCTGTACCATAATAATATAGTAGCAGTTGATGAATGTAATTTGTCCCATAATAATAGTAGCAAAAGAAAATAAATATAGAACGCAACATTATCAAAAAACTAGATTAAATTAAACAATAAATTAAAAATAGTACTCCTAATTTTTATTTTGAGTGTTCAGACAGTTTCTGGATTTTTCTATAATCTCGTTACTGCATTTTAAACTTGTAGGGAGGACCCCTTGGCTGCGAAGCTTTGCTTTCCCCGTATGCGTGAGCTTAAAGTTATTGGAGCCATCGTTCTTCATTGCTTCCAGCATAAGTTGTTGAAGTGACAGAAATGTATTATCCAGTATTTCGGGAGAAATATTATCAATGGCTAATATGGTGCCTCTTCTGCTAAGAGGAATATGTCTAAGTTTTTCAAGTTTTTCTCCATAATCTTTGCATTTATGTCCACAGTTTTTGTTTTTTTTTATTGTGAATTAGGATTTATTGGTAATAAATTTCAATGTTTTACTGTCTAAGGGGAACTCACAAATAATATTATTTCCATTTAAAAATTATTTTGAACAAGTTCTCTGATTAATAAATATCCTTATACATTTTGTGTCTCCAGGTGAGTTCAACTGAGTTTTTATTGTTCAATAACTGACCCTGTCTAGAACCCGTAGCCTGCCGGGGTCCAACCCCAGCGGGTCCAGGGGTCCCCAAAGGTGTGGACGGAGTCGGCGAAGAAGGAATGACATGGAGACAGCGTTCAGTTGATCAGTAGCCTAGCCAGGATCTCTAGCCCGGATCTCCAGCCACGTTCTGATCTGGATCTCCAGAGAGGTTCTGCTTCGGATTTCCAGCGAGGTTCTGTAGCCATGTTCCCTCGCTAGGTTCTCCAGCCAGGTTCTGTCCAGGCTCTCCAGTCAGGTTCAGTGTCCAGGTTCCAGTCAGGTTCTCCTGCCAATCTCTGTAGTCAGGTTCAGTCCAAGATCCCTTGCCATGTTCTCCCGCTAGGCTCTGTCTCTAGGCTCCGAGGCCAGTCCCTCTCCAGGATCCTCCGGCATGCTCTCGCCAGCAAAGTTCTTCTGTCTCTAGAGAACGTTCTGTGTAGGTTCTGTGCCTAGGCTCTGTCTCTCTTGGTCCTGTCTTCCAAGCCCTGTGTCCTTAGTTCTGTGTTCTGAGTTCTGTCTTCTGAATTCTCTTCTAAGCTCTGACTATGTCCACAGTTTTGTTTTTTCAAAGAATCAACATTAGCATAAGATTCTCCTTGACAATTATTTTCGGAAGCACGTTTCCAAATTCTTGCCGAAACCGGTTTGGCTCAGTGGGAGCACGTTTCCAAATTCTTGATCTGGTCATTCTGTTGCACTTAAATTGTTTTGCAGGTAAAGTAATTGCACCTTTCTGCAACTTTTCCTTTTTCTTTTGATGCATCAAGAACTGGACAATCGCAACTCGATCTTTGCTTGAAAACTCTCTTTTTTTCATTTTAATTTTACAATGGGTCGATATTCAACTGAAATAAAACAATTGGCCCTGGCTGGTTTGGCTCAATGGATAGAGCGTCGGCCTGCGGACTGAAGGGTCCCGGGTTCGATTCTGGCCAAGGGCACATGCCTGGGTTGCGGGCTTGGTCCCCAGTAGGGGGCATCCAGGAGGCGGCCGATCGGTGATTCTCTCTCATCATTGATGTTTCTATCTCTCTATCCCTCTCTTCCTCTCTGAAATCTATAAAAATATTTAAAAAAACCAAAAAAACCCCAAAACAATAGATTTCCATCAGTGGATAAAATTAGAAAAATAGTTATAATTCGTAATAATTAGATTAACCTAAAAATTGAAAGATGTGTCAAAACAAATGACAGATGTCATGAAACACTGATTTTGATTGAAGGCTTCACAACTTTGCGCTACAACATAACTTACAGCTAGATTCGCCAATAATTCCTGTATAAATATTCACTTGCTGCTATTATTATGGGACAGAGGGAGTATGTTTTTATAGATTTTGAGAGAGGAAGGGAGAAGGATAGAGGGATAGAAACATCGATGAGAGAGAAACATCATTGATCGGCTGCCTCCTGCACACTCCCCACTGGGGACTGAGCCCACAACCCGGGCATGTGCCTTAACCAGGAATTGAACCAGTGACCTCTTGGTTCACAGTTCAGTGCTTAACCACTGAGCAACACCAGCCAGGCAGTTTTGTGAGCTTTTGATGGTGGTGTTTTAGGTTCTGTTGTCACTGGCTGTCCCAGGCCTAACCTAAGGAGCCAATCTGGGTGTCATCCATGGTCCCATCTCTAAGACCAATTCCTTGATGCTGTGACACAATCACCATCTCATGCCTGAGCTGATACCTTAACGTGGTTGGCCATCTCTCACTCAGACATGGTATCTGAGATGCTCAAAAGTCCGTTAACTTCAAGAGGTGGAGCCTTGAAAGGACTGATCCATCCTGGTTATCTGAGCTGTGCTCAAGGCTGCAAGCTTTCTACAGGATATCCAACCATTGAACATGCCCTTTGTACTCACTTAGCTACTTAAAACAAACAAACAAACAAACCATAAAAATCCCTTTCCGTGTCCTTGTCAACCTGGGATGGCCATGAGGATGAAGGGCTGAATCTGGGCATAGAACTGTCCCCCTGCCTATCCCTGTCTTCCCACCTGGCTCAGGAGCAGGCCAGTGGGGTAAGCCTCTGTGCCTGGTGGGGTCTCTGGTATCAGCTCAGGCATGAGATGGGGGCTGTATCACCTGGACTCTTCCCCACAGAGTTCACAGCCCCACACTCCCCTCCAGGTTCATCAGAGTTAGCTCTGCCCCATCTCTGGCCTCCCACCTCTGTCCCCTCCCCTAGCAGACCCCCCAAGAGCACACAACTTGCCCCCACCTCAAGACTGGGCCCAGTCCTAGCCGGCTTGCCTCAGTGGCTAGGGCATCAGGCCTGCGGACTGAAGGGTCCAGGGTTTGATTCCGGTCAAGGGCACATGCCCGGGTTGCGGGCTCGATCCTCACTAGGGGGCCTGCAAGGAGGCAGCCGATCAATGATTCTCTCTCATCATTGATGTTTCTATGTCTCCCTTCCTCTCTGAAATCAATAAAAATACATTTAAAAAGAGACATTAACAATGTAGAGTTAAAAAAAAAAAAGATTGGGCCCAGATACCACCTCCCAGCAAAGCTGCTCTAACCATCTATGAATGCATTTCTCCAACTTTCTATTTGAAATATTTAACTTACAGAAATTGTGAATAATAAAATAAACTGTACCACCCTTCACCTAGATTCACCAATTGTCAACGTTTTGCCCTGTCTGTCTGTCTGTCTGTCTGCTATGTCCTTGCTGGTCTTCTGCTCACACAGCTCCCACTTGTGGGGCTGGCCCCTTCTGGGGTCTGTGCTCCCCCAACTCTGACTTCCCAGCTGGGCCAAGTGCGTGGTGAGGGACACAAGCAGCATGCCCAGAACCCCCAGACCCTCCATCCCGCCCAGCTGGCTTCCTGGCTGTGACCAGTCAGACCTGGTATGTGGCTCCCCTGACCACTGGCCCTTCGTGGAGGTCTTCCTCTGCCACCGGGCATTCCAAAGGTGACCCAGCACCTCCCTGCCAGCCCCTGAGGACAACACGGGGTGGGGGCACATTCCTCCGGCCTCACGTCAGCCTGTACCCCAGCCAGCAGAGAAAACTGCTTCCCACTGGCCCTGCTGCAGGAAGGGCCAGCAGGCAACCTGGGGCCACCTGGAATCTTCCTGACATCCCAGTCAAGGCTAAGCCTAGCCTGCTTCACTACCTGGGCTGTTTAAATGCAAATTAACTAAAAATTGTCAAATGAACATTCCAGTTTCTCCCCACTTGGCAATGCCTCAGTGAATGGAACAGACAGCACCTCCCACCATCCTGGGGTCTGCCAGCCAGCGCTGCTCCCAGGCCCCTCCTCCAGGAAGCCTTCCTGGGTCTCTGCTGTAGCCTGCCCATCCTGACACTAGGGACCCTGGCATATGAGCACCGCCCAACTGCTGCCTCTTCTCAGTCCCCATTGCTTCTTCTCATGCCACAGCTCTGGAAGGAGCTGTGGCCAGGCCTCAGAGGTTCCCAGGAGCTGGGGCTGCAGCCAGATGCAAATGTGCGCTCTCCTGCCTCTGAGGCCACAGGACTGGAGTCATCAGGAGGGGTGGGGAGCTAAGAGCTGGGAAATGGCGGGTGTGGGGGTCTGACCCCACTTCCCAGATGCTGCTGAGCCAGGGGTGGTTTCCTGTTATTCTCTCCTCATGGCCTCCTCCCTTCCCAAAGGCAGGATAAGGAAGTTGCCCTGTTCTGGGGGTGTCAGAGCACCCCCTCCCTGCAGTCTCCCTGAGTAGCTGGGGAGCTGGCTCCAGCCATGGAAACGGATGAGGATGAGACGAGGCCATTCCATCTGATCCTGCCCCAGGGAAGGAAGAGGTGCTGGAGACAGAATCAATGGCCAATGAGCAGTGATTCAATCAATTTGTGCCTGTGTGAGGACAGCTCCGTCAACTTCATCAGGGGTTTGGAGAGCTTCTGGGTTGGTGGAAGTGTGGAGATGCAGGGAGAGCAGTGGGCACAGAAAGCATGGAAGCCCCATACCCTGCCCTGCGCATCTTCCATCTGGATGTTCTGAATTATCTTATCTAATAAAGAGGGAATATGCAAATTGACCGCCACACCATAATGGTCAAGATGGCTGCACACACAGTGGAGGCTGAGTTCCTGTAATGAGCCTTAAAGAGCAATCAGTAATCTCTCTCTCTCCCAATTTTTTTTGGGAGGCAGCTAAAATTTTTGGTGGCCTCGCTTTGGTGAGGTTTAGGAAAAAAAAAAAAAAAGAACAATCAGTAGGGACCTGAGGCTGTGTGGCACTGGGCTGGGGCAGGAGACCTGAGGCTGCGCCCCCCGCCTGGCGGGGCTTGATGGGGGGCCTCAGACTGCGCCCCCCGCCCGGCAGGGCTTGATGGGGGACCTCAGGCCACATCCCCTGCCCCAGGCTGGAGGACCTGAGGCCATGTCCCCTGCCCCGGTGCCAGGCTGGGGGACTTGAGGCCATCCCCCCCACCATGTGGGGCTTGCTGGGGGACCTCTAGGCACGTTCCCCGCCCTGGCCGGGGGACCTCAGACTGCTACCCCTGCCCCGGTGCCAGGCCGGGGGATCTGAGGCTGCACCCCCTGCCTAGCAAGACTTGATGACCCCCCCCCCCCCCCCGGCCTTGATGGGGGTGGGGCTGGCCAGGTCTGGATCTAGCCCAATGGGGGTGGGGCCAGCTGGGTCTGGGTCTCATGTGATTTCGAGGTGCACGTGGGTGGGCAGGGACTTGACTCTGGTTCCCTTGGCATGCCCCAGACTCTGTCAGACTGAAGATTTTCATATACACTTTACTAATTTTCTTTCATCTCTGACACTTCTATTATAGAGAAAGGGCAAATAGCAATACTAAAATATTTCCTCTAATTAATACCCTTTTAATGTGCACGAATTTCATGCACCGGGTCACTAATATTCTTTATAATAAGCTGGCAATAGTAAGTCATGTTCCTCTGAATTCTGTGAGCCACTCCAGCAAATTAATGGAACCCAAGGACAGGGTTGTGGGAGCCTCAAACTAGAGGCTCTGGTTCTTCACCTGTGGGACACCCAGCTGAACTGCTTGCGGTGTGGACCTCCTGCGCTTTTGTGCATCTTTGGTGATCAGAGTGTCATAAGTGAAAGGAGTGTGAGCGTAAACAACACACAGGATGGATTTTCATGCACAAAGCCAAGAGCGGGGTCATAGGAGGTATCCCCACACCCATGTCTATGCAGCACCTTCACAACAGCCACGGGGTGGAAGCACCCCAAGAGTCCAGCAACGAGGCAGGTAAACAAAATGTAAGGGGATGTTATTCAGCCTTAAAAAGGAAGGAAATGCTGACACACTGTGGATAAGCCTGGAGGACATCGTTCACAGTGGCATCAGCAATTCCTCTCATATGAGTCCCCAGAGAAGTCAGGTTCACAGAGAGAGCGGAGGGGAGCAGGGGGATGCCAGCGGGCGAGGAGAGGGGGACTGGAGTTTGATGGGTATGGTGTTTCAATGTGGGAAGATGAGAAAGTGCGGGATGGCGGGGATGGCTGCACGACACTGGGCATGCGCTTCATGCTCCTGACCTGTGCACCTGAAAAGCGCTGAGGCGGCAGTAAGCAAGCAGAAACTGCTCAGACAATCCATGGCGGGCCAGGGCAGGCGCGCCGGGCCTGGAACAGGATCCAACCCCGCGGGCAGGGCGGGGCGTGGGGCTGGCGACCAGCCCGAGGCTCCGCCCCATCCACGTCCCGCACTTGTTCCGCCGGCCGCCGGGGGCCGCTGTGGAGCCCACCGTGGCCGGGTCGCTCCTTCCCGCCGCCGTGCTCGTGCCCAAGATGGCGGCCGCGGCGCTGTTCCGGGGCGCGGCTCCAGGGTGTGGGGGACCTGCCTGGCGCTGGCGGCTGCGCGCGATCTCAAGGCACCGCCTGGCCTCTGGCGCGGGCGGCCACGGCAGCGACACCGCTGACGGCGCGGCCTGGGCCTGCTTCCCGCTGGGCGAACGCGCCCTGGTGCGCGTGCGCGGGCCGGACTCGGCCCCATTCCTCCTGGGGCTGCTGACCAATGACC
Source organism: Myotis daubentonii (assembly GCF_963259705.1). Taxonomy (NCBI): domain Eukaryota; kingdom Metazoa; phylum Chordata; class Mammalia; order Chiroptera; family Vespertilionidae; genus Myotis; species Myotis daubentonii. Next base: position 7,369,951 of record NC_081844.1, on the reverse strand, counting down.
TGCCGCTTCCGGCTCCTGCGGACGGTGCGGCCTCGCCCCCCGCGCGTGCGGGCTACGCCCACTTTCTCAACGTCCAGGGACGCACGCTGTATGACGTCATTCTCTATGGGTGAGAGCGGATTGTGGGGAGAAGGGGAGCCAGGGGAGGCGCACCTTGGGGGAAAGTGGGGAGTCTGAGGCAAGAGGACCACCCCAGCGAGTGGTCGGGAGCTGGGAGGAGGGGCATTTATGGGAAGGGCACCGGAAGATGGGAGGTAGCCTGGGGAGGGCTTCCGGCAAGGCTTCCGTAGGTGGGCGGGAGGGGCCGAGGGGCGGGGCGGGCCCGGCCCGCCCGGCTCTGGTGGTGGTGGTTGCTGGGCGCCCCCGCACCTGCCCTTCGCTCCGCTTCAGTCTTGCCCTGATCGCCCGGTCTTCATGGCCCGGAAAAGGGAGCCACGACTGCAGGGAGTTGCTTCTGCGTGAGCGGCTTGGGCCACGACTTTCCGAGTTCTGGGTGTCCTCCGCATTTCCCTCCCAAGTCTCCCTGGATCCAGGGAGAGCCGTGTTTGGTGTTTTACATCCATCTGGCGACATTCCCATGACCCACGTGCGGGCCGTGGGACCGCCCACCAGCGCACTTGCAGTGTGTGGGAGCCCCGCCGGGCGGGCCCGCAGCCTGGGCCCCGCTGCCCGCTCTGTGTGGGCGGCCGCCTCTTTCTCATTGGACTCGCAGGTGCTCGTTCTAGAGTAGCTTGTTGAGAGGTGGATGCTTCGGGTGACTTGGACTCGTTATAGCTCTGCAAGTGGTCTTACCTGATGGTTTGCCGGGAATAAAACCCCAGGAGCAGAATGTCACTGAGAATTGTGAAGCCATGGCCCGTCTTCCTGAGCTGGTATTTCTGTTGGGAAGCGTTACGCCTTCTTGTTTTGGGGCCCTGCAAGCTTGTAGAGCAAGCATGTCAAACTCGCGGCCCACAACGAATATTTTTGCGGCCCAGCCAATATAACGGTATGTAGGAAACATTTTAATAAAAATTAAATGAACTACAACGTTCGCTAATGACTGATTACTATAATCTTGTTGCATTCATTTCCCTTAAGCACCTTATGCGCAGGCGCACCATTTCTCTCCACTAATACCAGCAGCGAATATTTTAGTAGCTCATTCCCACATCATTAGTCTTGTACTGACTTGTTTGGTGTGCGCAACAGGAAATATTTCGCTTTCCGAGAACAAGAAAAATAAGGTTTATTTGCGTTACACTTATTTTTTTTTTAAATATATTTTATTGATTTTTTACAGAGAGGAAGGGAGAGAGATAGAGAGTTAGAAACATCGATGAGAGAGAAACATCGATCAGCTGCCTCCTGCACATCATCTACTGGGGATGTGCCCGCAACCCAGGTACATGCCCTTGACCGGAACGGAACCTGGGACATTTCAGTCTGCAGGTTGACGCTCTATCCACTGAGCCAAACCGGTTTTGGCACGTTACACTTATTAATTTGTGCAGTTATTCAGTGTCGTAATTTAATGTTCAAGAAAAATATTAATTTTTATTAAAATGTTCTATTGAGAGCCCTAGCCGGTTTGGCTCAGTGGATAGAGCATCGGCCTGTGGACTCAAGGGTCCCAGGTTCGATTCTGTCAAGGGCACATGCCCAGGTTGCAGGCTTGATCCCCAGTAGGGGGCGTGCAGGAGGCAGCCAGTCGGTGATTCTCTCTCATCATTGATGTTTCTATCTTTCTCTCCCTTCCTCTCTGAAATCAATAAAAATATTTTTAAAAAAAATGTTCTATTTATGTTAACAATGACTCATTTATTTCAGCCCTTTGTATTCAGCAGGTCTCTATCGAAATAAACCTATGTTTCTATGAAAATTGAAGCTTTTGTTTTTTTGCGGCCCACATACACTTAAACCTTGTTTATTTGGCCCGTGTTAGCCTTTGAGTTTGACATGCTTGTTGTAGAGGCTCTTCATCTGATGATTATTTTGGGTCTTCTTTCCTGTGGTGTTGCCAGAAGCTTGGTGGGTGCTGTGGCAGTGAATGCGTCAGTAGGTATGCCCTGCAGGCAGTCACCGCCTGCTTTCCTGTGCTAGTGGATGCTGCCATGCCCATTTGTTGCATACTGTCTGGGGCTACTATGCCCTGGGTCCAATGGATTTGTGATGGACGCCCAAGCCCGAATTGTTTATTATCTGGCCTTCTACAGAAAACATTTGCCACCCCTGTTGTGTTCCATTCAGAGATGCCATCATCTTTGTCTCACATATCTTACTACATTCCTCTAATTGCTTTAATTTGCTTATGTTAGAACTTGCAAGGTTTTTTTTTATTATCTTGAGCCCTCTATCAGTAATTTTCAGTAACATCTATTTCAGTCATTACTCTTTAATTTATCAGCATTGTAATGATGTGTTTTTTTAAAAAAAACTTTTTTATTGATTTCAGAGAGGAAGGGAGAGGAAGAGAGAGATAGAAACATCAATGATGAGAGAGAATCTTTGATTGGCTGCCAGCTGCATGCCCCCTACTGGGGATCGAACCCAAAACCCAGACATGTGCCCTTGACTGGAATGGAACCAGGGACCCTTTAATCCACAGGGCAATGCTCTATTCACTGAGCCAAACTGGCTTGGGTTGCAATGATGTTTCGATTCTCAAATTTTGTTGCTGTGTCTGCCATCTGCCTTTACATCCTTTTGCCTTTGTGTTCTTTTTATGAGTTTATATTCTTGCTAGAGGCCTGGTGCACGAAATTTGTGCACTGGTAGGGTCCCTAGGCCTAGCCAGCAATCAGGGCCGATCGGGGCCTTCCTTCCCCTGGCTGCCAACTGCTGGCCAGGGCCTTCCTTTGTTTCACACCGTCCCCTGGTGGTCAGCACACATCATAGTGAGCGGTCAAACTGCCGGTCAGTCGAACTCTGGCGGGGACAATTTGCATATTAGCCTTTATTATATAGGATAAGTTGCTCTATGGTGTAAAGCAGTTTCTTAGTTTTTCTTTCTTCATACTTTCCCTGTAGTCTGGAAGGTCATTGCCTAGCTGCTGTGCCAGCAGGTCTTGTCCCAGATATCAAATTTGTGATAGTAGATTTGGCATCTCTTTCTGGATGTTGCTTGTGCCCTGATTTGACCTGGAGAAAAATTAGTTTTTCTCTCCCAGCTAATTCCTGAGAATGGGATATCGCTTACTATTTGGTGTGCTAAGGGAATTGAGGGCCACTGTAATGATACTTCCTGACCCTCGTTTAGAATGGGTCTTCTTTCCATCAAAGACACCAGAGAGGTAATGTGTTGGTTCCCCTCAGCAGTGGAGGGAAGGGGGCATGCGGACATGCCCCATTCCTTGGATGGGTGCTCCTGGAACTGGGGGGTTGGTGGGTGATGTCCAGATTCATCTTCAAGTTCTCTTCTGTGATGTGAGGCTTTGGGGCCAGAGTCCACTCTCCTGCCCCGCCTGATATCTCTTTTCTGGCCTAACCCCTCTCGTTAGTTCACGGGCTTAATTCATATGCTTCTTCCCACCTGGTTGCTGTTGGCCATTTACCTATGTCTGATCTCTTTGGGAAGAGAGCAACATTGGGTTTGACCGCCTCCTTGGAGGCCCATGTGCCTTTCTGCTTTCTCTGTGTTAGCTCCCTACCTGCTGTTTTCTCTGCCTCTCTCTCTCTCTCTGGAATTTTTCATTTTAACTCTCACGCTTCTAATTTCCCATCCTTGAGTCATTTCTCAGAGCACCCTGTTGTGTCTTGGGTGCAGCAACTTCTCTCAGGTGTAGCTTTTTGTTTATAAAGTAGATTTTACTTAGGTCAACCTTAAAAATAAAATAGACTGTTATTTTACCAGCATAATGAGTTTATTTGGGAATAGCAGAGGTATTGAAACTGGGGACATGCAAACCATGGTGAAACCATACACAAGTCTAGAGAGAAGAGCTACTTTTATTTTTTTATTAAATACTAGAGGCCTGGTGCACAAAAATTTGTGCACTCGTGGGTAGGGGGTCCCTCAGCCCGGCCTGTGCCCTCTCGCAGTCTGGGACCCCTCGGGGGTGACCACTTGCTGGCTTAGGCCTGCTGCCTGGAGAATTGGGCCTAAGATGGCAATCAGACATCCCTCTGGCAGCCCAGCAGCCCTCAGGGGATGCCCACTTCCCAGCAGGGAGCAGACCTAAGCTGCAGTCGGACATCCTTGGCGCTGCTGAGGAGGCAGGAGAGGCTCCCACCACCACCGCTGTACTGGCAGCCATCAGCCTGGCTTGTGGCTGAGCAGAGCTCCTCCCATGTGAGAGCGACCTGACCACCAGAGGGCAGCTCCTGCATTGAGCATCTGCCCCCTGGTGGTCAGTGTGTGTCATAGTGACCAGTCATTCCCAGTCTTTCTGCTGTTAGGGTCAGTTTGCATATTACCCTTTTACTATATAGAATAGAGGCCTGGTGCACGGGTGGGGGCCGGCTGGTTTGCCCTGAAGGGTGATCCGGATCGGGATGGGGGTCCCTCTTGGGTGCCTGGCCAGCCTGGATGACAGGTTGATGGCCGTTTTCAGGCTGGTGGGCAACTGAAGCTCCCAGCCTCTTTTTTAAAATTTTTTATTTATTTATTTTTATTCTGGGATTTATTTACCTTCTATAGCTGTCACTGTAGCTGAGAGACGGCTCCAGCTCTGAGGCCGTGGCTGGCTGAAAGCAGGTATTTGAGTTTGTTTAGCTTCTATAATTGAAACTCTGTTGCCATCACTGGCACTTTAAGCTCTGAGCCCGCTGGAGGCTGAAAGCAGGTTTCTGGGTTTGTTTAGCTTCTATAATTGCAACATTGTTGCATCTGGAGGTCAGAGCTGGGCTGCAGCACGTGGGGAACCTTGGCTTCCTCCATCACTGGAGCAAGCAAGCCTCCTGTTTGCTTCAGCTGCCTGGCTGCCGGCCGCCATCTTGGTTGGCAGTTAATTTGCATATCTCACTGATTAGCCAATGGGAAGGGTAGCGAAGTTACGGTTAAGTACCATGTTTGTCTATTATTAGATAGGACTAGAGGCCCGGTGCACAAAAATTTGTGCACTCGGGGGGGAGGGGGGGGCCCTCAGCCCGGCCTGTGCCCTCTAGCAGTCTTGGACCCCCTCGGGAGATAACGACCTGCTGGCTTAGGCCTGCTCCCAGGTGGCAGAGGGCAGGCCCAATCCCTAGGTGCAGCCCCTGGTCGGGCTCAGAGCAGGGCCGATTGGGGAGTTGGGGCGCCGCCCCGTCATGCACAGAGCAGGGCGGATTGGGAGGTTGCGATGCCACCCTCAGTCACGCTCAGGGTAGGGCCGATTGGAGGGTTGGGGCACCGCCCCCTGTCACACTCAAGGCAGGGTCGATGGGGAGGTTGCGGCGCCACCCCCTGTCACGCAACGAGCAGGGCCCATCAGGGGGGTTGGGGCTCCGTAAAACTGTTATGCACAGAGCAGGGCCCATCAGGGGGTGGGGGAGCTCCCCCCTGTCACACACAGAGCAGGGCCCATCAGGGGGTTGGGGAGCTCCCCCCTGTCACGCACAGGGCAGGGCCCATCAGGGGGTTGAGGAGCTCCCCCCGTCACTCAGAGAGTAGGGTCGATAGGGGAGTTGGGGCACCGTCCCGTCACACACAGAACAGGGTGGATCAGCGGGTTGGGGCACCGCCCTCTATCACCCACAGAGCAGGGCCAATCAGGAGGTTGGGGCACCGCCACTGTCACACTCAGGGCAGGGCCAATGGGGAGGTTATGGCTCTACCCCATCACACACAGAGCAGGGCCCGTGGGGGGGTGGGGGGGGCGTTGGGGCACCGCCCTCTATCACCCACAGAGCAGGGACGATCAGGGGGTTGGGGTGCCGCCACTCTCACACTCAGGGCAGGGCCGATGGGGAGGTTATGGCTCTACCCCGTCACACACAGAGCAGGGCCCGTGGGGGGCGGGCGGTTGGGGCGCCGCACCCTGTCACACACAGAGCCGCAGGGCAATCAGGGTGTTTGGGTGCTGCCCCCTATCACACTGATCCCGGTGCCGGGAGGCCTCTTGGCTCCGCTGATCCCGGTGCTGGGAGGCATATTACCCTTTTACTATATAGGATAGAGGCCTGGTGCACGGGTGGGGGCCGCTGGTTTGCCCTGAAGGGTGTCCTGGATCAGGGTGGGGGTCCCCACTGGGGTGCCTGGCCAGTCTGGGTGAGGGGCTGAGAGCTGTTTACAGGCTGGGGGTGACTGAAGCTCCCAACCGCTCCTTTTTTCCTTTTTTTTTTTTTTATTCTGGGCCAGCTTTAGCTTGAGGCTTGGCTCCAGCTCTTAGGTTTCTGGCCTTTGCATACAATGTTGTGATCCTGCTGGCTGAAGTCCGGTGGTATTTGTTACAATGTTTGAAACTGCAGGCTCAGAGGCCTGGAGCCGCAGGCGGGGAACGTTGGTTTCCTCCTCACTGAGGCAAGCAAGCCTCATGTTAGTTTCAAGCTGCCTGGCTGGTCGCCATCTTGGCTGACAGTTAATTTGCATATCTCGCTGATTAGCCAATGAAAAGGGTAGCGGTCATACGCCAATTACCATGTTTCTCTTCTATTAGTGTAGATATTTTTATTGATTTCAGAGAGGAAGGGAGAGGGAGAGATAGAAACATCAATGATGAGAGAGAATTATTGGTTGGCTGCCTCCTGTACACCCCACACTGGGGATCAGCCTGCAACCTGGGCATGTGCCCTGACCAGGAATCAAACCCTGACCTCCTGGTTCATAGGTTGACGCTTAACCACTGAGCCATGCCAGCAGAGGAAAGAGGGGCGTTGGCAGGGGTTGTTGTTCATTGGAGGAGAGCAAGAGTTCTGGGTGGTGGTAGCTTCTCATTGGCTGAATGTGGTGATTCTGTTGCTAGGCAGAGAAAAACCTTTCTTCTTCCTGCTGGAGTCTGCAAAAGGCAGTTGAGTGGAATTCATGAGAACTTATGCTTAAAGGCTTCCTGACTGTGATTTTTAAAAAAAATATATTTTATTGATTTTTTACAGAGAGGAAGGGAGAGGGATAGAGAGTTAGAAACATCGATCAGCTGTTTCCTGCACACCCCCTACTGGGGATGTGCCCGCAACCAAGGTACATGCCCTTGACTGGAATCGAACCTGGGACCTTTCAGTCCGCAGGCCGATGCTCTATCCACTGAGCCAAACCGGTTACGGCTTCTTGACCGTGATTTTAATGAGGTGTTTCTTTATTCACTTATACACATTTAGAGTAATTTTAACAAAATTGAGGGGAAGGTACAGAGATTTCCCATCCACACATAGTATGGGAAATCTCTACTGTCAGCATCTCCCACCAGAGTGGTGCATTTGTTATATCTGATGAACCCATATGGACCAGCGTCCATTGTTTACATTAGTAGGTTCAGTCTTGGTGTTGTGTATTTTGTGGGTTTGGACAAATGGATAATGACATGTATCCAGCATTGCAGTATCGTAGAGTAGCTTCACTGCCTGAAAATCACCTGTGCTCCCATAATTCATCCCTCCCCTCCACCAACCCCTGGCAACCACTGATCTTTTTACTGCCTCCTAGTTTTTGCCTTTCCCAGAATGTCAGATAGTTGGATTGTACAGTATGTGGTCGCCTCTGATTGGCTCCTTTCATTTAGTAATACATATTTAAGTTTCCTCCATATCTTTTTTTAAAAATATATTTTTTATTGATTTCAGAGAGGAAAAGATAGAAACATCAATAATGAGAGGGAATCATGGGTTGGCTGCCTCCTGCACACCCCCTACTGGGGATTGAGCCCACAACCTGGGCATGTGCCCCTGACCAGAATTGAACTTTGGATCCCTTCAGTCCACAGGCCAACGCTGAGCCAAACCAGCTAGGGCTCCTCCATATTTTGATGGCTTGTGATAGCTGATTTCTTTGTAGTGCCGAATAATATTGGTTGTAGCATAGTTTATTTATTTGTTCACTTATTAAAGGACATCTTGGTTGCTCCCCAGGGCCGGCCAGGGGAAGGGAGGGAGGCCTGGCCAGTGGCCGGCAGCCACTAGGGACCCAAAGTTCATGCACTGAGCCTCTAGTTATAAATAAAGTTAATGTAAACATCTGTGTGCAGGTTTTTGTGTCGACATGTTTTCAACTCTGAGTTAATACCAAGGAGCGTATGTTTAGTTTTGTAAGAAACCTTTCAATGTGGATGCACCATTTTGCATTCCCACCAGCCCTGTATCCTCACCCATGTCTGATGATGTCAGTGTTCCGGATGTTGACCATGCTAGTAGGTGTGCATTTGTGTTTCCCTGAGGTCATATGATGTGGAGCATGTTTTCATGGCTCATTTGCCTTCTGTGTACATCTTCTTTGGTGAGGTATCTGTTAAGGTCTTTTGGCCGATTTTTAAATTAGGTTGTTCGTTTTCTTATTGTTGGGTTTTAACTTTTTTTGTGGGTTTTGGATGACAGTTCTTTGTAAGAGGAGACTTTTAAAATATTTTATTTCAGTCTGTGGCCTGTCTCCTATTTCCTCTGAAGAGATTGTATTTGTTGTTGTTCTTAATTCTCACCCAAGGATATTTTTTTCCATTGATTTTTTTAGAGAGGAAGGGGGGGGAAGAAAGAGGAGAGAGAAGCATTGATGTGAGAGAGACACATCAATTGGTTGCCACCCACATACTCCCCGACTAGTACTGGGGATGGAACAACCCAGGTATGTGCTCTCGACCAGAACCAAACCCACAACCCTTCAGTGTGCAGGCCAGTACTCTTACCACTGAGCCACACTGGCCAGGGCTTAAATATGTTTTTATTTATTTTTTAGAGAGAGAAGAAGGGAGAGGGAGACAGCGAAATGTCAGTGAAAGAGAGAAACATCAATTAGCTGTCTCCTGCACCCCCCCCCCCCCCAACTAGGGATTGAGCCCACAACCTGGGCATGTGCCCTAACCAGGAATTGATGGTGAACTCTCCATGCGTGGGATGATGCTCAACTAACTGAGCCACATCAGCTAGGGCAAGGCTGTAGTTTTTGAAGGTCTTTTCTCATTCCGACCACATGTGTGTTTCCTGGGCCTCCCACTTCTTGGTGGAGGCCTTCCTCACCTGCTGGCTGCTGAGGAGATGCTCCTGGCTCTGGTTCCAGCTGTGCTGCTTTGGTGGGACACTCTCATACCTGTATGCTAGTCTTTGGGGGGTGTTTTGCCTGGGCTGCCACTAGGGTTCAGATGGTCCCCCACTTCCTTGTTTCCAGTCATGATGTCTCTACCTCTACCTAAGATTTTATTTATTTATTTACTAGGGGCCCGGTGCACAAAATTCGTGCACTGGGTGTGTGTGGGGGGGAGTGTCCCTCAGCCCAGCCTGCCCCCTCTCACATACTGGGAGCCCTCAGGCGTTGACCCCCATCACCCTCCAATCGCAGGATCGGCCCCTTGCCCAGGCCTGACGCCTCTGGCCTAGGCGTCCAGCCCAGGCAGCGGGGACCTGCAGTGGCAGCGGGGGGCGCTGTGATTGCGCGGGCTCCGCCCCTGCCCCTGCAGGATGCCTCTGGCTGAGGTGTTCGGCCCAGGCAGCGGGGACCCACAGCTGCAGCGGCCCCACGATCGTGGGCTCCGCTTTAGGCCCAGGCAAGGGGCCCCTAGCTCCTGGGACTGCCAGCTTCGACCGTGCCCAGCTCCCATTGCTGGCTCCACCCCTACTTCCTGCTATCACTGGCCAGGGCGGAAAAGGCACCTGATTCTCCGATCATGGCTGGGGGGCAGGGCAAAGGCGGCCCCAGGGCTGCCTTTGCCCTGCCCCCCACCTCTTAGCTCCCCCCTGGGTTTCCGATCACTGTCAGTGGCAGGGGGCTTCTTCCTGCTTTCCCTTTCGCCTCCCTGCATTGTGCCTACGTATGCAAATTAACCGCCATCTTGTTGACAGTTAACTGCCAATCTTAGTTGGCAGTTAATTTGCATATAGCCCTGATTAGCCAATGAAAAGGGTATCGTCGTACGCCAATTACCATTTTTCTCTTTTATTAGTGTTGATTTGTGTATTTTTAAATATATTTTTAAAATTGATTTCAGAGAGGAAGGGAGAGGTAGAGCGAGATTGAAACATCAATGATGAGAGAGAATCATTGACTGGCTGCCTCCTGCATGCCCCCTACTGGGGATTGAGCCCACAACCCAGGCATGTGCCCTTAACTGGAATTGAACCTGGGACCCTTCATTCCGCAAGCTGACGCTCTACCCACTGAGCCAAACCAACTAGGGCTACCCAAGATTTTAAAAGTAAAAATATACCTGCACATGGTTAAAAAAACCCTAAGAATGTTAAAAGGCTTTTGGAAAATGACTGTCAACATTCAGGTAAGATACATTCAAACCTGTGAAGAGTTTTTGTGAGTTTATTTGCGCCTAACTGTTGACAATTGCCAGGAAGCAAAATCTCAGCGGATCAAGGATCGAGATAATGCTCCAGAGAATAGTAGTTTTGCACCTTATTTTATATATTACAATCAAAGGAGGAGACATAAATGGGTTACATGAAATCCACTGGTGATAGATTAGGGAGGTGGGAGAAAGCAAAGTGGGGAAACTTCTAGGATTGGATAAAAAGTAAAATGATAGACACATACTTCTTTTACTTTGATGGGTGCAGGATAGTTAACAGTCAACAATTAGCTCAATGACAGTGAGGGGATCTGTGGTCTCCACAGAGCAGTACTTGTACTTTGAGGGGTCTGGAAAAAAAGGAAAATTACTTTGACATTCTAATGATACTAGAGGCCCAATGCACGAAATTCATGCAAGGGGCTTGACCCTTCATCATCTGGAAGGACATCTGGAAGGTCGTTCGACTGTCTGGTCTAATTAGCATATTACGCTTTTATTATTATAGATGTTATCGTAGATGCAAAAAGACAATAGACATGCTCAGTTAAGGTAGAGATCGACCTTTGTCAGGGAAGATATGGCCTAGGACATGATTTCTCACCATAAACTGCTTTTAGTTAAGTTTAGTTTCAGATTATCCTTTATGGTTACTTTAGGTCCCTGAATTAGCAAGGTCACCATGCAGACCTCTCCTGAGCTTGTTAGGTTAGCATGTGGCCCCTTTTCGTCCACAACTGTCTGCTGCCTTCCTGCTCACCCACATGGATCTACCCTCCCCAGAAGCAGCTCCTTTTTAAGAAACTTTTTATTTTGATGTAATTACAGATTCACACAGTGGCAAAAACAATGTACAGGGAGGTCCCATGCCTTGTAACCAGTTCCCTAAATGGCAGCATCTTGCCTGCTGTGTCCAGGGGATGGACTTGGGCCATCCATGGAGAGCTCAGGTTCCTCAGGGTCTGAGTGCTTGAGCGTGTATGAGTACGGGTCTCTGTGATTTGACCATGCATGGATACCCATGTGACCTTGAACAAGATGGAGCTACTCTATCATCACTAGGCTCCCTCCTCCTTGCCACCCCCTCAGCCCTATAGCCCCTTCCCCGTTCTCCCTCCATCTCTGTGATTATGGCATTATAGGAATGTTGTACAAATGGTCACTGCCATCATGTCCTTCATCTCCATCTAGCTGGGGTCAGTGGTCCATTCTGCTTCCTTGCTGAGAAGTATTCCATCGAGGGGATGAACCGCAGTCTGTTTAACTTTTCTCCCACTGAAGGGCAGTTTGGTGTCACTTTTTGGCTGTTACGGATAAAACTGCTACTAACATTCGTGTATAGGTTCTTATGTGAACACAAGTTTCCATTTCTCGGGTAAGTGCCCAGGAGCAGTGGCAGCTGATGGCAGTGCTCAGGTGGTAGTTGATGTTTAGTTTTATAAGGACCTATAAACCTTTTCTGGAGCTGCTGTCCTTCCATTCCCACCGGCAACACTCAGTGGTCAGCTTCTTACATCATCGCCAGCACGGGGTGGCACTGTGTTTATTTTAGCCCTTCTGACCGCCTAGTGCTGACCCTGCTGGATTTAGTGGTTTGTTGTTTGTTTGTTTTGAGAGAGAGAGAGAGATTTGTTTCACTTATTATACATTCATTGGTTGATTCTTACATGTGCCCTGACCAGGGATCGAACCCACAACCTTGGTGTATCCAGAGATGCTCTAATTAACTGACCACCCAGCCAGGGCCTGTCCCTGCTGGTTTTGATTTGTGTTCGTGTCTGAGGAGTGACACTGAACTTCTTTTCCTGTTCTTATTTGTGTCAACTTCTCTGAACTCTTCTAGCTGTTTCTTCCAGCTGCTCAGCTGACCTCACTTTTGACGTCTGTGAGGACATTTGGAAGGTGAGGGGTCAGCTGACTTGTGTGGCAGGTCCTCTCCCACCCTCCTCACCCTGTTACTCTGTTCCTAGTGGTCCTGTGGCGACTGGTTAGGTGAGACGTGTGTGGACACTACAGGGTGTGTGCATAGGGGGAGTCCACTGAGATCTGGCGACCAGTTGGTAGGCTCCGGGTGAGGCTTGGGCACCCGATGATGGCCTTTGACTCTTTTCCCTGCTCCCGTCTTAGCTGCCACCATTCTGGGACTTTGCTCAATCCACATCTGCAGCCCGGACCCCAGCTGTGCCTGGATGGCTCCACCTAGCCCCACTGTCCCCCAGCCCCACAAGTCCAGTGCTGCACTAGCCTCTCCTCTGTGCTTCTTTATCTGAAGAAGCCGAACCATCCATCTGGTCAGCACATCAGAATCCGGGGGCATTTTTGTGGATGTGGGCTGCCTGGAGTGTGGATTAGATGGTTCTCGGGCTTGCCTTGGGAAAGTGGGAGGTGGTGTGGTTAGGTGTGGCCTCACCGTTCCAGAGGGCTCCCTTCCCAACCCAGCCTTAGGACCCTGGCTTATGGGTGGCTTCTGGGGCTAGAGGAGGCAGATCTGTCCTTAGGGTGGGCGTCAGCACCTTTCTGCCTCACCTTGAGTGTCAAGACACAATCTGCTGGCCCTTGGCATGTGCATGTCTGTGCCCGTGGCCTGGGTGGGAGGGATGTGGAGGGGTCCTGTGGTGGCTGTGGGGTCTCCTGTGTGCACTGCACTGCACAGTGGGACCAGAGGATTGGGGGGCCGTGGCTGGGTTCTGCGTGCTGTTTCCACATTGTGATGCCCTGTGGGCCCACCCCTGCACTGTTATTGGTGAAGTGGGGTTCTTTTTTAAATTTTTTAAAATTGATTTTAGAGAGAGAGATAGAAACATCAATGAAAGAGAAACATCAATCGGCTGCCCCCTGCACACCCCCCCAACATGGGATGGAGCCCACAACCCGGGCATGTGCCCTGACTGGGAATTGCACTGGTGACCTCTTGGTGCATGGGTCAATGCTCAACCACTGAGCCACACTAGCCGGACAGGAAGTGGGGTTCTCAGGGTACTGCTGGATGCCCCCAAAGGAAGATGAGATATGGTAGAAAGCTTTATTTCTGTAGAATTACATCCCTAGGTTTCCAAAGTCCCATTTCCCTTCCTCCACTCATGGAAGTGTAGCTGGGGTCTCAGTAAAGCTGGAAGCAAAGCCAGTGTCCAGAGTGCCTTTCGCATCATGCTGGAGCTGGTGCAATTCAGCATCAGGCTAGTTACAGTCCATTAACCCATTGCGTGTGGGTCCACATGGCCGTGGGCCATGGGGTCAAATACAAGGAAGCAGGAGCAAAAGAGCCCCACATGCCAAGTCCCAAGAGAGGGGATTATATGTCCCAAATCCCTGCACCCCCTTGCCATGGCCACACCCATTCTGGCCAATGACTTCTTCTCCCAGGTGTTATTGACAGGGAGAACCTTCCCTGTCACCCCAACTTTACAGGGCATGCGTCTATCTGCCCTTTGTCCAGTCCCTTCCCCCAGTGTTTTGCAGGGAACATGCCTATAATGTCTGGCCTCCCCTTTGTTCCTTTCCTGTTAGTAATTACTAGTTAATTACACGGGTAGCACCACCACAAGCAGTGCCACTGTTCCTCCCGCAGGCACCCGGAGCACACTGACCAAGCTCCCACCTTCCTCCTGGAGTGTGACAGTTCAGTGCTGGGTGCGCTGCAGAAGCACCTGGTGCTGCACAAGATTCGGCGGAGGGTCACGGTGGAGCCATGCCCTGAGTTGCACGTTTGGGCCGTTCTGCCAGCCACTCCTCAGGAGGTGGGTGGGGCTGCGCCACTGCCCAAGCACCAGGGCTCTGCCATCCTCGCCCGTGACCCCCGCACTACCCGCATGGGCTGGCGGCTTCTCACCCAGGACAAGAGCCCTGCCCTGGTGGCCAGGGGCAGGCTCAGGGACGTCTGCGATTATCACCGGCACCGGTACCAGCAAGGTGTGGGGGCACCTGGGGACCAGCGGAGACTAAACTGGTGGAGTGGGAGGGGCTGGAATGCAGGGCCCAATTGAGAGCTGGGAGGCACCGGGAGGAGGAGCCAGTGGAGTGAGCATGGCTGGGGTCAGAGAGGAGGTCTTTTTTCTAGCAAGTAGGATTGAGGACCAGGGGACAGGGAAGTGGTGGCAAGCAGAGGATGGGGTGCTACAGAGGTGGGAGGGGCTGTGCCTGGTCTCCCTTGGCTGAGCCCTCACCTTGTTTCTCCCTTTCCACCCCCACAGGTGTTCCTGAGGGGGTCCACGACCTGCCCCCAGGAGTGGCCCTACCCCTGGAGTCCAACCTGGTCTTCATGAATGGTGTCAGCTTCACCAAAGGCTGCTATGTTGGCCAGGAGCTGACAGCCCGCACCCACCACACGGGTGTCATCCGAAAGCGCCTCTTCCCAGTGCAGCTCTTGGGCCCCCTCCCTGAGGGTGGCATCACCCCTGGCACCACGGTGCTCACTGAATCTGGACAGGCTGTCGGCAAGTACAGGGCAGGCCAGGGGGATGTGGGGCTGGCCCTGCTGCACTCAGAGAAAATCAAGGGCCCGCTCCACATCAGAACCACAGAGAGCGGCCGGGTGGCCCTGACTGCATCTGTGCCAGACTGGTGGCCCACAGCCACCAAGTAGCCCAGGCGTCCCTGCACTCCCACAGGGTGCCTCTGTCCCCCTCTGCACACTTGCAGGCTGGCCCTGTGAAGACATGCCTCCTTGGAAGGTCCCGAGTGTTCGTGGGATTCCTGCGGCTGCAGGTGTGCCAGGCCTTTCCAGCCGCCGTGCTTCCAGCTGACACCTGCCTCTGCTGGTGGCTCTGTGCTGGAGGAGCCAGAAGCAAGCCTTGCACCTGCCACAGCTGAGCTGAGCCCCATCTGCCAGCACACCCAGATGAGGTTCCAAACCGTGTTGCTCTGGAGGCCATTTGTCCATCAGCCAAGGACAGGAGTGAAAAGCTGTGCTTGCGGGGCCTTCCCCCACCGCCTGCACCACTCAGCCGGCTTCAGGGCAGGCCTGGCACCGAGGCAGTGCAGCCAAAGGATGGCAAGGGGCAGGTGGCTCTGGGAATTGTCTTTTATGCGGGCTTGGGGCATGTCTCAGGTCAGCAATCATATGTGGCGGGTGTGGTGGTCCTGTTGGTGGATGGAGGCACCAGCTGCCCATAGGCACCACAAAAAGTTCTCCAGTCGCACCTCTGCGCTCAGGGTGCTGGCCATAGGAGCCCTGGTACCATTTCACAGGGGGCACTCCAGCTCCACAGCATCGGCCCCTTGGTGGTCTGGGCAGCCACTCCTCCTTCCCGAGCCTGTGTGCAGAGAGGAGCTTCTGCTTGGTTTACCACCGCTGTTTTCTGATGTGACCAGGCCCCCTTTAAACCGCTGATGTCCATCCTCCCACTGCAGTGTGATTGACATTATGGGTGACCCACTGGTGCCTCAGAGTGAATATTAAAGTTTGACTTACAAGCGGCTCATGTGGAATTCTAGTTTCATTTTGTGGAAGGTGCTGGGACTTGGTTTTGTGCAGACTAGATATGTCGAGAAGGTCTCCCTCGAACAGCCAAGCACAGCAGATAAAATAGTTGAGCAAAGTTCCAGGCCCAGTTGGATTGACAAGAAGATCAGAGGCCAGGGCTTTGGGGGCTCTGAGCTGTGGTCTGAGGAGGAGGGCCAAGTGGGGAAGGAGGCATCTTGGTGCCTGGCAGGGTGTCAAAACCCTGCTGAGAACCTGCAGCCAAATGTAGGTTTGGAGTTGCCCCAGGAAGAGGTGGGGAGCATGTGCGGGGAAGGGGGCCCACAGTGGGACTGGGGCATTGAAGGTGAGGAGATGGTGAGGGAGATGGGGGAGGGCCCAGCCAGCCCCCAAGGGCAAGGCTCATCCTGATGCACGTCTCCTGGGTGGAGGAAATTAAGTTGTGTCAGCTTCTGGACAGGAAGGCATATAAATGAAGGACTCGGGAGCTCTTGTGTTAATGGCCAGGGCAGTCACCTCTCGCAGCTCTGCCTCTGGCACCTTCTTTGCATCTGTTTTCTTTTACTGAAAATTTAGCCCGCTGGCTAGTCTTTACACTGATGCTGAGACCTTGGCTCAGGAGTCCAGTTGCCTCTGTGTCTGTGTGACCTGAGCCTAGAGGCCAGCCTTGCAGGCCAGGCTGTCCCTCTTGGGTAGACGTGCATCCACAGCCGGTATCTGGGCTAAAGACATGCGCGCTTCTCATGGGACTGCGGTGTTTGTAGCACATCAGAGCCCTGGGCAAGAGTCTGAGCCATGAGAACATGGGAAAGGAGGCTGGCCCTGGGTTCTTTTCAGCACGGGACATTCTTATAACCGTCTTCAGGGTTCTCCAGGTAACAGGGACCTTAAAATATTTGGTTCAGATTCCACATTATAACTTAGTGCTTTTAGAAGGAGACTGCCACACATGGTCAAACCACACCAGCTTTCACAGAAACTTGCAGAAGGCTTGGCCTCCAAGTGCCAGTTGGGTCCAGTCTTCACATCTGCCTCCAACTTCATGAACCCTGCTCCATGAAAATTGGTGCAGGTGCCCAGAAGGCTCTTAGCTAGTTTTTACATCTGCTTTAGTTTATTTTATAAAAAGTGTAGCTCAGCTGGTGTCGCTTAGTTGGTTGAATTTTATCCCATGCACCAGAAGGTTGCCGATTGGATTCCAGGTCAGGGCACATGCCCAGGTTGTGGTCTCAATCCCTAGTAGGAGGCAGCTGATCAATGTTTCTCATTGATATTTCTATCTCTCCCTCTCCCTTCCTCCCTCTGAAATCACTTTTAAAAAACAAAAAATTTAAAAGTGTACAAGTTCTGAAAAATAGGTGGTCATAGTAAAAAACACCCCAAAATAGCCCTGCAAGGTAGTGTTTTTAGGAGCCTGTAAGTGTAGGTGTGGAACTTCCTATGGAAACCCTCCTCCAGCTCAAGCCTTCCACAGAGAAGGTTCTAAGGAATAAATAAACCTTTATTGCTAAAAAACCCCGAGGAGCCCAGAAACACTCAACCCCCAAAGAAACAAGGTCAGCAGAAAACCCACACATTTTCAGATATTTATGTAACCAGGCACACTAAGAAAAATGTATATTACTATATTTAAAGAAGTAAAATAAGGAATTTAATATTAGCAAGAGCAAGAGACTGAAAAAGAATCAAGGAGAATTTCTAGAAATAAAATATTTTAAAAGTCCATGGATACAGTTTTTGAAGAATTCGGAAACTGAAAAAATGACCCTCCAATGAAGAGCTGGTCCTAGAATGAGCACAGAAAGACAGAGGGAAATGAGGATGGGGTGAAGAGGGGCGGAGAGGGATATAACTGATCCAAGGTGGTGGGCGTTACACAGGAGAGGAAAAGACGTGGGGCAGGGGTGGTGTTCACAGAAATAGTGGCTGAGAACTTTCCAGAATTGATGGAAGTCATTCTTCTTTTTTTTCAAATCCTCACCTGAGGATATGTTGAAAGAGACAAGAGAGAGAAACAGATGTGTGAGAAAAACTAACCAGTTGCCTCCTGTTCATACCCCGACCAGGCATCAAACCCACAACTTAGGCATAACCTGACTGGGAATTGAACCTGCAACCTTTTGTTGTACAGGTGTTGCTTCAACCAACTGAGCCACCGGCCAGGGTGATGGAAGTCACCCTTAGGCTCGGGAAGCCCAGTAGGTCCCCAGCAGTGTACAGTCAAGCTTTGGTTCTCTAATGTCTCCCATTTCGAACAGTTCAGGTCTCAACCAATTTGTTCGTGGAAAAAATGCCTTGGTTGTCAAACAGAACTTCAGCTCTCAGCCCCACAATCCTTTCATGCTGATACTTCTGTGACCAGTCACATGTCTCTCAGGCGACAGACAAAGGAGAGAATGTGCGAGTATGAGTCAGTTCACCACTAAACCTTGCGTTGCTAACATCTCAGGAAATTGTGCTGTGAATATTTTCATGTTTGTTTGTTTTTTGCTTTTGTTGCTGCTCATTGTTATTAAATATGTATAGCAAGTTACCATGGGTCCTAAGAAGGTTAGCGATAGCAGCAAAGTGAAAAGGAAAGTTGTGAGGACAAATTGATAGAGCTTAAAAAAGAAATAATTGCAAAGTATGATAGAGGTGTTTGTGTGTCTGATCTGACTACCGAGTATGGCATAGTAAGTGATTAGCACAATTTAAAAACACCTCTGAAACACCATTTAAAATGTAAACCAACAAATAGGTTAAAACAGGAATCATTTGGGGATCTGGAATAGATTAATTCAATTTACATTACTTCTAGTGGGAAAAAATGATTCAGTTTTTGAACAAATCACTTCTCAAACAGCCTTGTGGAACAAATTAAATTTGAGAACTGAGGTTCCACTGTAAATAAAAAGTCCTACTTACTCACAGCTTATGAAAGTGCAGAGTTCCAAAGACAGGGAAACACTTAAATGTACTTAGAAAGAAAAGTCTTTTAAAAAAACCCTGGTTTATCAACAGAAGGAAAAAGAATATCTCCCAGGTACTGAGAAAAATAACTGTCAGCCCAGCAAAACTGCTATAAAAAAGAATGAACTCTTACTCTTTGGGAAAACATGGATGGACTAGCGGGTATTATGTTCAGTGAAATAAGAAAGACAAATTCCATATGATATCACTTATATGTGGAATCTAAACAAAATAAATGAACAAAACAGACTCATAGAGAACAGACTGATGGTTGACAGGAGAAGGGTGTTGGGAGCTGGTTGAAAAAGGTGAAGGGATTAAGAAGTGTGAACTGGCCCTAGCGGGTTTGGCTCAATGGATAGGGTGTCAGCCTGCAGACTGAAGGGTCCCAGGTTCCATTCCCGTCAGGGCATGTCCTTCAGTTGCAGGCTCCTCCCCGGCCCGGGCTCTGGTCAGGGCTCGTGCAGGGCTACCAATCGATGTGTTTTTCTCACATGGATATTTTTCTCTTTGTTTCCCTCTTTCTTCCACTCTCTCTAAAAATTAATGGAAAAATATCCTCGGGTGAGGATTAAAAATACCCCCCCAAAACAACCCAAACAAACAAAAGGGGTTCTTCTTGTAGCATAAGAATATAATGTGAACAAAGGAAAAAAAGCTTTCATATGTTTGAAAAGTTAAGAGACTTGCTTCTAAATACTTCATGGGTAAAAACAAATCAAAGCACCCCATAAATTATAAGCTACTTAGAAATGTAATGACAATGAAAATACAACAAAATTTGGTTGTGGATGTAAATTTATTCGGGGTAACTAGAGCTTCAGTCATATTATTAAAAAAGACTGAAAACCAGCTTTGCCTCCAACTTAAGGAGTTCACAAAATAACAGAATAGACTCAAAGAAAGAAAAGGAAGGAAAATAATAAAAAACAAAACAACAGAGGGGCAACAAAATCAAACGTTTTGAGAGTAGCAGGGTGATGGGTGTGGTAAGGGGGCCCAGGGGCTGCAAGGGAGGCGGGCTGGGGCTCTGCTCCCCCCCTGCCCCGCCTGCCTGGGGCCCCGTCAGCCTGCCAGATCGCTGCGTTCTCTCCATACTCCCCTTCCCAGCTGTGGATTTTTCAGAAGTGCTCATTTAAAAATGTTACCCCATTTTCTTCCAGGTTTGCCCGTGCATTGTTTCTCTGTGTAGCTGAGATAACACCATGTGTAATAAACAGCTCACTGTTTCATGTCCTGTGTTTCCCCCCACATATCATGAGCGTGTTTCCCTCCATCCTCACCGTGAATGCTTTTGGTGATGTCCAGTTTCTGGACGTTGCTCCGTTTGCTCAGCGAGGCTGCCGATGGACATTCGGTGGGGTTCCTTTGTTTTTCCCCTCTTTTTAGCTCAATCATGCTTTCATCTGTCTTCCAGAGAGGTCTCGTGGGATGATTTCCTCTGGACTTGGCTCATATTTCAGGTGGTGGTGAGCTGAAGGTGTGGGCGGGGTGCTTGCCCCCTGGCTGGTCACACTTGGCCAGCTGTGGTGTGTTCTTGACGTGGCACTGGTGCAAAGAGCATTTATAGATAGGTTTGAGAAAAGTTATGCAGTGGGAAGGGTGAGACTGGGCAGGACGGAGACCCCATCTTCAGAGACTGGTACGGAGAGCTGAGTGGAGTCGGGCGGGTGGGCACCAGGCACGGGAGTGGAATATCCTGCTGGGGGAGCCCCTCCCTGTCTATGGTGCGTGTTTAGACCAGCGTTCTCCATGATTTTAGTATGAAAACATGTCACAGAGTTTTGCAGTAAATACCCCGTGGATGATGCCCGATTCGTGATGAGCCACTGCTGCTGCGTGCGGCCCCCATCCTCTAGCCCCCCGGCCCTTCTTATTTTTTATGCATTTCCAACCAAGCAGCTCCCTCACACGCCTTCATCAACATCATTCGATTCTTTTTATCCCCTTGGAAGTAAAATTTCCATACAGTGAAATGCAGAAATCCTGCTATTTGATTCTGATAAGTGCATACTACTGTGTAACCCAGATCCCAGGAAGGTCTAGAACATTCCATCTGTGGCCAGGGCAGCTCACTCCTGCCCTTCCCAGCCCCAACCACCACAGATATGCTGTGCCCCAACCACCACAGATGCGCTGACCCTGTTCCGAAGCTTCATGTGGGTGCAGTCCCAGGGCTGCGCCCTTGGCACGGCTGCCATCTCAGTACAGTTTGGAGCCTCCTGGCGCTGCGTGTTCCCACTGTGGTTCTTTATCGCAGAGCAGCGCTGTTGGGTGTGTGGATCCTAGTTAGCTGCTGCTCCTGTCAAGGGGCCCCTGGGATGTCCCCAGTTTGGGCTGTTAAGAGGAAAGCAGCTCTCAGCATACAAATGTGAGTCAGCCTTGCAGGACAATCCAGGAGGCCCACCTGCAGTCAGCCACCAGCTCCCCGGCACACTGCCTCGTCAGGACACACCTGGAGCCCTCCCTGCCTCCACCAGGCCTCTGAATGTCTCTTCCCGTGTGTGACGGTGGCCGACTCCCCTGCTGCAGTGAGCTCTGAGCAAATATCTGTTCTCATCTGTGGTCTTCATTTATTTCTACACTGGATATCGGCTTTCATCAAGTTCAGGTCAACCCCCAGGGGTGGATCTGTGACCACAGGTAGGAGGAAGCTGGGTGTGAGGAGCTGCCTGCATCCTCCCACAGTTGACACCCACACCAACAGCATGGCCTTGCCAGCATTTGGTGCTGTCAGTCTTTCTTTTTTTCTTTTAAAATTTATTTAGTTTTATTTCAGAGAGGAAGGGAGAGGGAGAGAGTTAGAAGCATCACTGATGAGAAAGAATCATGGACCAGCTGCCTCCTGCATGCCCCCTACTGGGGATTGCGCCCTCAATCAGGCATGTGCCCTGACTGGGAATTGCACTGGTGACCTCTTGGTTCCTGGGTTGATGCTCAACCACTGAGCCATGGCTGGCTGGGTAGTGCTGTCAGTCTTTCTAATTTCCATGTGTCTAAATTTTGAACACCTTGAGCAGATATCTGGCTGTGCATGGAGGAGAGTGGGGGTGGCCCAGTCCCCTCTGTGGTCTGGGCACCTGAACTACTTGAAGTCTGTATAGTCAGTTTCTTTACAAATGAGGCTGATTCCACTTGATCACTTTATGGTTTGTAGGAAAAATTGTGGTTTTTTTTTGCATTTTCTATATACTCTGATTCCCTTTCCTTGAATTTCCCACTTTCTCCCTTTACCTAGAGATAAACTAGTCCAGTGAATAGTAATCTATTTCATTTGAGTCTAGAAGCCTGTTATTGGGTATTTTATATCTTTAACTCTATAAACAAGGACATCTAACAATATAACTTCAGTAGACATAAGGAAAAATATTAACTAAACTGAGCCTAGCCGGTGTGCCTCAGTGATTGAGCATCGACCTTTGAACCAGGAGTTAGGGTTCGAATCCTAGTCAGGGCACAAGCCCAGGTTGCAGGCTCAATCCTCAGTGTGGGGTGTGCAGGAGGCAGCCAACCAATGATTCTCTCTCATCATTGATGTTTCTATCTCTCCCTCTCTGAAATCAATAAAAATATATTTTAAAAATATTACCTAAACTGACAGTATCCTAGCCAGACATACTTCCAACACTTAAAACTGACCAGTAGTTTTTAAATTTTTTAAAGCAATGGACTTTTTCTTTAAAATATAAATGGAATCTCAGTATAAATGCTGCTTGCTCCTTCCCCCCTTTGTTTACCTCTAATATACACTGAGTGGCCAGATGATTATGACCACCTGACATTTGTAGGCAAATTAGCTATAATTTCGTGCTGAAGTTGCTGGAGGGCCAGACCATTATAAATAGGGAAGCAGGTTGTTTACCATGACAGTAGAAGTGATTTTTTCCCTGAACATATGGGTAAACAATGCGATTTAACAGCTTTTGAACGTGGGATATATTTGAACGTGAGTGGCCAGGTTATTATGACCACCCCATCAGTACTTCGTTGGGCCACTGTTTGCCTTCAATACTGCGGCGTTGATTCTTCTGGGCATTGACGCCACGAGATGTTGAAAGGGGATGCGAGGAATCCGACACCATGCCTGATGAATAGCACTGTCCAGTTCTGTGAGGTTTGATGGTTGTGGAACCAGCTGCCTGATGGCTCTTTTAACTTCGTCCCACAAGTGCTCCATTGGATTGAGATCTGGTGATTGTGGGGCCACCTAAGCAAGGCAAGGTCTCCCTCATGGTCTTGAAGCCACTCCTGCACAATACGAGCACCGTGGCATGGCACATTGTCTTGTTGGAAGAAGCCATCTCCATTGGGATGCGCCATCAACATGATAGGATGAACTTGATCAGCAACGATACTTAGGTATGTTGTGCTATTCAGACGTTGTTCCACACGAATTAAAGGGCCCGAATCATGCCAGGAAAACATGCCCCAAACCATAACACTGCCCCCACCAGCTTGAAGGGTTGTACTCATGCATGTGGGGTGCATGCTTTCATGCTGTTTCCGCCAAATTCTCACTCTGCCATCTGCATGATGCAACTGGAAACGTGATTCATCGGACCACAAGACTTTTTTCCAATGCTTGACTGTCCAATCCTTGTGTTCCTGTGCAAATTGGAGACGTTTTATCTTGGTAACTGCAGACAGCAAAGGTGTTCGAACAGGCCTTTGGCTTCCATATCCCATATGATGCAGTGTACGGCTAATTTGCCTACAAACGTCAGGTGGTCATAATAATCTGGCCACTCAGTGTATATCTTGCACATTGGCAAAAGCATCCTGTAATGTGATTATCATCATTGCCTTGATGAACTTCCTGACATTAAGAAACATTGAAATGCTTCAGTTTATCTTATTACCTTATCTATTAAATTTTCATTTTAAATTTTATTTGATCATGGAAAAAGGAATTATTTCTGAATAAATTTTGTTTTATATCAGAGAGCTCTCAAAATGAGAAGTTTATCTGGGAAAATAATGACACAGGGATGCTGTTGATGAAAACTCAAGATTGCCATGTTCTGGACCCTCCCTCCCTCCCTCCCTCCCTCCCTCCCTCCCTCCCTTCATTCAACAAATTACTGGGAGCCTACAAACCATAGATGACACAAAGTATACAGTTGTCCCTCTTTATCCAAGACTCCCAGTTGATGTCTGAAATCTAAGAAAGTGAAACCTCAGACAAACGTGGACTGCTGTGGTGGGTGAATTAAAAAATACAGAATCTGCCAAGCCTAACCGGTTTGGCTCAGTGGATAGAGCGTCGGCCTGCGGACTGAAGGGTCCCAGGTTCAGTTCTGGCCAAGGGCATGTACCTTGGTTGTGGGCACATCCCCAGTAGAAGGTGTGCAAGAGGCAGCTGATCGATGTTCCTCTCTCATTGATGTTTCTAACTCTCTATCCCTCTCCTTCCGCTCTGTGAAAAATCAATAAAATATATTTAAAAAAAAATACAAAATACAGAATCCATGAGTAATGAGACTCCACTGGGGTTTGTGAATATTTTCTTGAAGTCTATTGCTTATTTTGTCATCCTTGTCATGAGGGCTTTTGCAGAGAAAAAGTTTAAAATTTTGACGAGGTACAAACTATTAGTCTTTCCTTTTATGGAAGTGCTTTAGGTATTAAGTCCAAGCACTCTTTACCTCGCTCTAGGTTCTGAAGCTTTTCTCCTATGTTTTTTTCTGAAAGTGTTATAGTTTATATTGTATTTTTAAGCCCATGATTTGAGTTAATTTTCATATAAGGTGTGAAGTTTAGGTCCAGGTTCATTTTTTTTGTGGACGTCCAGTTGCTCCAGCACCATTTGTGGAAAAGGCTCCTTTCTCCACTGAAGTGCTTTTGCACGCCTGTCAAAGATCAGTTGCGATGTCTGTGTGGGCCTTTTTGTGGCTTCTCTATTACCTTCCATTTGTCTTTCTGTGTGTGTCCCTCTGTGATACCACACTGTCTTGATTTCTGTAGGTGTAGAGCAGCCTTAATGTCTGTCTGGTAGGGTGATTCTTCCACTTTCTTCTTTTTCAAGATTGCTTAGCTGTTCCAGGGCCTACACCTTTCCATATAAATTTTAGAATAAGCTTGTCTGTGTGAAAAAGAACCCTTGCTGTTTTTTTCCTCTTCCTTCCTTTGTTGACACCGAGAAGAATATACGTGCCAAAAAGGACTCCTCATGGTTGACTGGGTTCAAATTCATAACCAGAGCCTAGCAGCTGTTGTTTACAGAGGTCTCTCACACAGGCTGAATTTCAGTGAAAAGCCACAGATTCAGCTACCAAACCTCCTACACTGTGCGCCTGCTGGCTGAGTTGACCCTTATAAGAGAGCTCCTAGGATTGCAATTTGACCAACAGGACTGAAACTTTCCCTGTCCAATTGGAGCTGCACAGATATCTCCTTATTTGCATATTCACTGACGAACCAGAGTGGCTCCATTCTGACCAGTCAGGACAATGCTATTTGGACCAATCAAACTGTGGGGATTTGGAGTCCTAATTTGCATAGAAATCGACCAATCAGGTATCAGGAGCAGGTACTCTTGTCTAAGTCAGCCTCCTCCTAGTGGATTGCACTTTCGTTTTTTGTGGAAGGCTGTGTATTCCAGGCATGGAGCTGCAACATCCAGAGTTGTACATAGGGTTTACCTTGCCCAGGCTCACAGCTGTGCTATTCCACAGCCATGCTGTGTCATATTGAGCTGTTCCGATTCCAGCTCTGTGCCCACTTGAGGGCAGGGTGGGGAGGGGCTCAGTCTCTTCTGCACTCAGGCTGCCAGCTGACACCCCACCATCTAAGCCAGCCCTGCTTTGTGCCCCCATCTAGGCCAGTCCTGTTTCCCCAATCCAAGGTAAGGGGGTGCAGGAAGCCATCCATTGTCAATACTATCATGAGGGTACATCAAGGAACTCGGAAGGCCGATAGACCTTGGACAATTAGCAGGGCTAAAACATGCACCAATTGTTCTGTTGAGATAGTGGCTATCAATTACCTGATAGCCTCAAAGTAAATCTTTACTGATCTTTACTGACCGTTGAGACTGTCTGTCTGCTACCTGTTTGCCATGCTTTACTGAGGGCAAGATGTGTATCTGAAAGTGAATAAAAAGCAGACCAGCCAGAAGTCAGTGTACCTCTCCAAGAGAGAGGTTTCCACCTGGCCCCCCATGCCTTCTAAATTCATATTTCTTGTACAGCATTTTCATCTGTGCACGGCCCCTTCTTCAGATTCTGAACCCTAGTCGTAAAAGGTTGCGGCATTCTGATGCCTCGAACAGGACCTGGAGAAGAAGATTCGCCTGAGCGGAAAAACGAAGTGAAAAAGGAAAAGTGGAAATTCACTGGAAAGGTGGGGAAGTTCACCGCGCCCAAAGCCCATGCCAGCTTCGGAGTCATGACTGTAAGTGGGTGGGGACTTTTATTCAGCCAGGTTATAATGGGGAAGAACTTGAGTAAAAGGCAAAAACATCATTGTAAATTTTTAGCTTGCATGCTCAAGGATAAAGGAATTAAGGTGTCAAAAGGTACTCTCTTAAGTCAGGCTCAAGGAAGACGAGTGCCCTTGTCATCTTTAACTATGTGGGCTCTTGTTCGAACTGCATCATGCCCACTTTGTACTGGGGATCAAAAGTCTGTCACACCTAAGGCCCCGGACCCTCCGCCTCTGGTGTGGGAGGCTCCCCAGCTGGAGACAAGGGGCTAACAGTCCTTTCACAAAGGGCTCTAATGCTCTGTCTGAAAATCACCTTATGACGGGCAGATTTTTTTTTTTTTTTTCAGTGTCTCCCCATTCACAATACAGACCAGGCAAAGAGACTGAGCTGAGGTGTATATGGGGTGGGTTTACTCTGCCTCCTATTTCTGTACAGTCAGTGTAAGAACACAGCCTGTGGTAAGTACCAGGAGGCCGGGACAGGCAGATTTTAGCTAAAACAACTTTAGACACCAGTCAGTGCTGTGGAGAGCAGAATCTGGTAAGATCTGTGAACAACAGGCTGAGATCTAGGCTGCATCTGGCTGCAAGTCCCAGGCAATGTAAAGCATCAGAAAGATCCATGAAAAGAGCTCTGATTTATTAAGTTTTGTCTGTGTTATGCACGCTTGTCTGCTGTTGGTTGTTTTATCTGTCTTTTTTGTTTGGCTTAATTTGTTTATTGTTAGTCTATTAAGCATGCCTTTAATTTAATTTAATAGAAAAGAAACAGTAGATGGCCAGCCATTACTAAATTTCCCCAGAGCAAACAGAATGTGGGGGTGGGGAGAAAGACTATGAGCAGTACATGTGACTGATAACACAGGTTCTAAGAAAATTCCCTAGACAAAGGGAGGTAACTAAAAAAGGCCCCAGCCCATTAATTACTAGTCTTTGGTGATCCTGTAAAATAGATGCCCACTCTCGGGAGTGTTATTAAAAGTCTCATTTTCGCCATGTTTTTATTTCCCAGTCCGTCATTTGAAATTTGGATAAGATGAGACATTTCTCATAATTTAGGGATGCATCTGGGATTTCTAAATTCTCAAAGTTATTAAAACATAAATAAATAAATGTAACTAAAATGAAGGATTTGTAATAAAGCTTTTCAGTAATAATTATAAATAGATTAATAATGAAAGTCCAGTCACTCAGGAGGAGACTGACTATACTCTCTGTTAGAGGAAAGGGCCAGCTGCCTTTCTCCCTGTAAAAGCAGAGAAGCCACAGCAGTAACCTTAGATGTTATCTCTAAGGAAGAGTGTGGCAGTTTTAAAATCCAAGTGGCTAGAGGCCTGCTCTCTCCTTCCCCTGCCTTTTCTCCAGCCTCATATGCCTATACATAATTTTCCAAAGTCCTTGGTAACTTAAAGACTTTAGAACATTGCTGAATTAAATAAAAAAATTATTAAATATTTAAATATTTAAAAATGACAAAATACTGAAATATTAATCTGAGTTTACCTCATATGAAAAATCCAGAGGATAGATTTGAATCTATTAATTGAATGTCTTGTATTTTATTTAAAATATATTCTTAAAAATATAAATATATATATATATATATTTTAAATATATTTTATTGATTTTTTACAGACAGGAAGGGAGAGAGATAGAGAGTTAGAAACATCGATGGGAGAGAAACATCGATCAGCTGCCTCCTGCACATCTCCTACTGGGGATGTGCCCGCAACCCAGGTACATGCCCTTGACCGGAATCGAACCTGGGACCTTTCAGTCCGCAGGCCGACGCTCTATCCACTGAGCCAAACCGGTTTTGGCCAAAAATATAAATATATTATTAATCTGAGAAATACTAAGTATTTAACTTGCCACCGAAAATTTGAGGCTTCTAAGAGTTAAAAGTTCAAATTAAGTAGGAGTAATTATATAGTTATGATAACAAAATGCATAAAGTATAGAAATTTCATTTTTTAAAAAAATATATATTTTATTGATTTTTCACAGAGAGGAAGGGAGAGAGATAGAGAGTCAGAAACATCGATGAGAGAGAAACATCGATCAGCCGCCTCCTGCACATCTCCCAGTGGGGATGTGCCTGCAACCCAGGCACATGCCCCCGACCGGAATCAAACCCGGGACCTTTCAGTCCGCAGGCTAACGCTCCATCCACTGAGCCAAACCGGTTTCGGCTAGAAATTTCATTTTTGAGAAAAATAATTCTTGTATTTTCTCTGGAGAAATTAGTAGTTCAAAATATACTGTAATCCTTATGTGTACTATGTGTGGTAAAATTTCAACCTAGGATATAATATTTTATTGGCCTGATTAAAAACAAAGAGAATTAATTCTATGGTCTGAACCAAATTTTTAATATAAAAACCGGTTTAAATTTGGTTGATGTCTTTTAGAATAATTACAAAAAGTGTACTGATAAATGTCAATCTAAGAGATGCTGGCTGTTTACCTTTTGGTAATCATTGAAAAATTAAGGTTTCTAAGAGTGAAGAATTCTAATACATAAAAAAAAGGAAAGAAAGAAAAGATCTGTACAAGTTGCTGATGGTAAACAGAAAGAATATTAGAGTGGAAATACTTAATGGAATGTCTAAGGCATGGTTTTGCATTTTTGAAGGACATGGAAAGAAGGTTTGAATGATGAGAAGGAAAAAAGACATATTGAAAGAGAAATGAATTCTAAAGTTATTTGCAAAAGCTGCAAAAGGGTCATAAAATCTCAGAGAAGTTTAAACAAAGACTAGCCCACTACCCTTATCTCCCCTGCCAGGGACAGAGTAAATGGTTAATACAGAAAGGGAGGGCAGGACAAGGTTGCTGAATACTTCTTAAGCAGATTGGCTCGGGGGTGGGGCAGCACCTGTACTTCATAGGTCTTTTTCAATAAAGATGACTACTTTAATTACTTAATAAGTTAGCTTTTTACAATATAATTAAGGTCTCATATAAACTCATTTATATAAGAAGCCAATATTTTATGAGCAATTGGTTCTAGTAAAATCCAAAGTAAAATTTGCATAAATATGCAAATAAGCACTAGCCAAAAAGAATACTATTTTAAAAAAGAGAAAAATTTAAAATCTCTTCTGCTGCTATTTACAAAATATACTAAAAATTAATATGCAAGCATTAAATCTCACCATTAATGAGACACCATAAGTAAAAGGAAAGTTACTTTTACTTGAATGTATGCATTGCAGTATTGGCCAGCATGTTTTTCTCCTACCTGTTTTTCTGAAAGGCAACTAAGTTGATTGTTGCTGTTTAAGAGAAAGTAAAAGTTTAAAAAATAAAACTCCCTAAATGTGGCTTAGAGATTTCTCTGGGAGAAAAAACAGAGGGAGATGCCCTTAAATATCTAGGAACTGTAATTAAAAAGTCCATGTATTAGGCCTTAAAAGGTGGAAATATGTAAGGATTGCCTTAAAACCTTAAATGACTTTTAGAAATTATTAGGGGACATTAATTGGTTAAGGCCTTATCTAAAAATCTCTATGGAAGAAATGACAAATTTATTCAATATACTTAGGAGTGACTCTAATCTTTCCTCGCCCCAAACATTAACAGATGAAGCTTGGAAGGAGTTACTAAGAATTGAGCAGGCAATCTCCTCAGCCCAAGTAGCACAGGTACAGCCTCAATTGCCTTTATTAGGACAGATTAATCCTACTGCAAATAGTCCCACTGGAGTCATCTTCCAAAATAAAAACTCTCCTACTATTATTGAGTGGTTCCACCTAGGGCAGTGATGGTGAACCTATGACACGCGTGTCAGAGGTAACATGCGAACTCATTTTTTTGGTTGATTTTTCCTTGTTAAATGGCATTTAAATATATAAAATTATCAAAAATATAAATCTTTGTTTTACTATGGTTGCAAATATCAAAAAATTTCTATATGTGACACGGCACCAGAGTTGAGTTAGGGTTTTTCAAAATGCTGACATGCTGAGCTCAAAAGGTTTGCCATCACTGACCTAGGGCATCAATCCTCTAAAACTGGTTACATATATAGAACTCATGGCTCAGTTAATATCTCAACTCAGAAAGCGCTGCAGGCAGCTTAGAGGAGAAGAACCCCAATACATCTATCTTCCCCTCACTGGGAAGCAATTACAAATGTTATTTCAGACTGATTTGAATTGGCAAATTGGACTAAGTATCTATTCAGGGGAACTTAGTTGTCACCTAGTAAAAAAAAAATTACTATAATTTTTATATTACACCCCTATTATTATACCAAAAAATACTAGGCAGGAACCTATTCCTGAAACATTAATTGTCTTTACTGATGGTTCATCTAATGGTAAAGCTACTTATCATGCAATGAATTCAGGCTGAGTCATTCAGACCAGTCATACTTCTGTGCAAAGAACTGAATTAGAAGCTATCAAGGCTACATTACAGGATTTCCAAGAGCCTCTTAATATTATTTCTTTTTTTTTATATTTTATTGATTTTTTATAGAGAGGAAGGGAGAGGGACAGAGAGTCAGAAACATAGATGAGAGAGAAACATCGATCAGCCGCCTCCTGCACACCTCCTACTGGGGATGTGCCCGCAACCAAGGTACATGCCCTTGACCGGAATCGAATCTGGGACCTTTCAGTTCACAGGCCGACACTCTATCCACTGAGCCAAACTGGCCAGGGCTTAATATTATTTCTGATTCTGCCTATGCTGCTGGCCTGGTAAATAGAATTGAGACTGCTCGATTAAAATGGCTCAGTGACCAAAGTCTATTTACTAGGTGTACCAGTTAATAATGCAGATTTTTTTTCAATAGATGGAGTTACACATATGTTGATATATATGCGATTTGATATGTATGCTATTTTATTGTACTGACAGCAAGCTTCAAAACTTCATATGTCAAATTTGCTGATGGTGTTAACATCATAGATATTTTGATGCTTAAAAATGTCGAATTTCATGCCAAAAAAAGAGCATTTGTGGGAAGTTTTAACTCATTACTTTATTTTGAAGAAAAGTGCTGCTGAATACTTTGGGAAGCTTATGATGAACATGCTCCATCTCAAGATACTTATGAACACTGGTTTAAACACTTTAAAAGTGATGATTTTGATGTGAAAGACAAAGAACGTCCAGATCAACCAAAAAAGTTTGAAGACCAACAAGTACAAGCATCCATTGTACTCTATGCAGCTTAGTGGTCCTTGGTTGGGAGAGCATCCCTGAAAGTGCCAGCATGGGGGGTGCTCCTGTGGGGTGGGAGGGAACATTTGGAATAGTGAGTTAGCAATTAGGGGTAGGGTTGTGATTTGGGGAGTGAGGGTGGCCATTTAGTTTGTGAGGGGGAATTTGGGGGCAGGTGCTGGGGAATAATGATGAAATTTTTTGGGGTGGTAGGAGTTGCTCCAGTGGAGGTTTGTCAATGGAGGGAGATTTGGACTTGGGGGGTAGGGTTGGGGTTTGGGGGTCATTTTGCATGGTTTGCAGCAGCCAGGTCCTCAGGAGGGTGAAGCAGGTATATGGTCTTTGTTGTTTCTGCCCTCAGGTGGGGGTTCACTTAGGTGACCTCAGTGTGGCCCAACTGAGGTGGGGGACAAGGTAGGTGAGTGGTTCCAGGTTGGAGGAGGAAAGTCTGGCAATTGATGAAATATGTCAAATCAGTTTTAAAAATGGTAAAATATCATGACATGAAAATTGCCACTTTAACCATTTAAAAAAGTATATTTTTATTGATTTCAGAGAGGGAGAGAGAGATAGAAACATCAGTGACGAGAGAGAATCATTGGCTGCCTCCTGCCTTCCCCCCACTGGAAATCGAGCCTGCAACCTGGGCATGTGCCCTTGACCAGGATTGAACCCGGGACCCTTCAGTCTGCAGGCCCATGCTCTATCCACTGAGAAAAACTAGCTAGGGCACCACTTTAACTATTTTTAAGTGTAGGTTCCAGTGTCAGATAGTACATTGTTGAAGTAAAAATGTCCAAAGCTGTACAGAATTTTTATGAGTTTACTTGAGTCAAACTGATGACAATTGGCTGGAAGCAAAATGTCAACAGATTGAGAAAATGCTCTGGAGAATCGCAGTTTTGCAGTTTATTATATATATTAAGCCTAATATGCAAATTGTCCCCTTGGGAGTTCAACCAGGAGACCGGGAGTTCGCTCGCTCGCTATGACGTGTGCTGACCACCAGGGGGCGGTGCAGAACGAAGGGAGTCCCTGGCCAGCAGCTAGAAGGAAGGCCCCGATTGGCCCTGATCACTGGCCAGGCCTAGGGACCCTACCTGTGCACAAATTTTGTGCACTGGGCCTCTAGTATTAGAATAAAAGGAGAAGATGTAAGGAGGGTTACATAAAATTCATTGGTGGTAGACTAGGGAGGTGGGAGAAAGCATAGTGGAGGGGGATTTTGGGGATTGAATAAAAAGCAAAATGGAGAGACCCATACTTTTTTCACAGTGATGCATATAGGACAGTTAACATTTATAGTACATAGAGATGGCATGTGGGCAACAAGATAATAAGGTGGTCTCATGCTATGGTTCCAGTGGTTGGAAAAGATTCCTCAGACATTTCAAAGGTTTGCTATCTTAGATGCAAAAAGACAATAGATAGGGTTACTTAAGTAAGGATTTATCTTTGTCATGGAAGCTACAGGCCTAGGACATGACTACTGGCCATGACCAGCTTTTAGTTAGAAATTTTTATGTTTAGACCATCCTGTGTGGTCTCTGAGTTTGGAAGGCTCACCACATGAACCTCCCCTGAACATTCATGTTTAGTATGCGGTCTTGTTTTTGTCCACAACATTCACATTTTTGTGCAAACTTCACCACCAGCCATCTCCAGAACTTCACTATCTTCCCAAACTGAAACTCTGTCCCCATTAAACACAAATTTCCTGACACCTGCCCTTCTACTGTCTATTTCTAGGAATTTACAACTCTGGGGACCTTGTTCCTTTAAGTGGAATCTTGCAGTGTTTGTTCTTTGGTGTCTGTCTTATTTCACTCAATATAATGTTCTCAAGGTCATCCATGTTGTAGTGTGTATCAGAATTTCCTTCCTTTAGAATAAAGGTTAAAGGACAGAAGTATTAAAATGGTTATAGCATGATAATTTGTTATTGGATGCACAATATAAAGAGATGTAAATTGTGATATCAAAAAACAAAAAATTTGCTGGGGGAGCAAATGGAAGAGATTTTGTATGTGAATAAAGTCAAGTTGTTATCAGCTTAAAATAGACTTTTATCTATGAGATGTTATTTGTAAGCCTCAGTAACTACAAAGCAAAAACCTACTGTGAAAACCTATAGTATATTCACAAAAGATAAAGAAGGGAATACAGCATACACTATGTCCTCATTTCACAACAGAAGAGGGAAAAAGAGGAAAGGAACTACAAAACAGCTACACACACACAAAAATAGGATGGCATCAGCAAATTTCTATAATCCTGAATGGATTATAAAAGCAAGACCCAACTATATGCTGCCTACAAGACACTCACTTCAGCTTTGAGGACACAGACAGACTGAAAGTATAGGGATGGAAAAAGAATATCCCATGCAAATGGAAATCAATGGAGAGCAGGGGTAGCTATACTTGTGTCAGGCAAAATAGATTTTAAACAAACAAACAAAACCAAACCACCAAACTGTACCAAGAGATTAAGTTCATTATATAATGACTAGAGGCCCAGTGCACGAATGCGTGCACTATTGGGGTCCCTCAGCCTGGCCTGTGGGATCAGGCTGAAACTGGGTCTCCAACATCCCCCAAGAGGTCCACGGGAGAGCTCCAGGGCATGTCTGGCACATCTCGCTCAGTCCCGATCAGCTGGACCCCAGCAGCAAGCTAACCTACCTGTTGGAGCGTCTCCCCCCCCCCCCCCTCTGGTGGTCAGTGCATATCATAGTGAGCAGTTGAGTGTCCTTAGCATATCATTAGCATATTATCCTTGATTGGTTGAATGGCCTACTGGTCGACTGGACACTTAGTATATTAGGCTTTTATTATATAGGATAAGGGAGCCAATTTATTAAAAGGCTATAACAGCCCAGCTGTGGTGGCTCAGTGGTTGAGTGTCAACCTATGAACCAGGAGATCATGGTTTGATTCCTGGCACATGCCTGGGTTGTGGGCTCAATCCCCAGTGGGGAGTGTGCAGGAGTCAGCTGATCAATGATTCTCTCATTGATGTTTCTATCTCTCTTTCCCTCCCCCTTCCTCTCCAAAACAAAAAAAAAAGGCTATAGCAATTGTAAATACATACATATGCACCCAACAACAGAAATCCTATATATATTGAGCAAATACTAACAGACCTGAAGGGAAAAACAGACAACATACAATAATAGTGGGTGACTGAACACCCTACTGTTAGCACTGGGGAGATCATCCAGACAGAAACCCAATGGGGAAATGCTGCACTTAAACTATACTGTAGACCAAATGAACCTTACAGACATGTACAGAACATTTCACTTTCTTTTAATGATGTCTTTTTAGAACAGAAGTTTTAAATTTCAACATAGTTAACTTAGACTTTTTTAAAGGTGCTTGCTTGCTTAAAAAATCTTCCCCATCCTGAGGTCACAGAGCTCTTGTCCTGTACTAACTTCTAAAACTTCTGTGGTTGAACTTTTGGTAAGTTTTATTCTACCTGGGGCTGATGTTGAAGTATGGTGTGAGGTAGGGGTTAATGCTAATGTTTTCCTGTTTATATAACACTAGAGGCCCAGTGCACGAATTCATGAATGGGTGGGGTCCCTTGATCTGGCTGGTGATTGGGGCCACAGGAGGTTGGCTGGCAGGGGGAGGGACTGCAGGAGGTTGGCTGCCCTGATCAGGGCCATAGGGCCAGCCAGCCGGGGGTGAGGGGGTGGGGTTTCGGGGTGGACCCCAGCCGGCTATTGTAAATAATGCTATAATGAACATTATGGTGCAGATATTTTTTTAAATTAGTGTTTTTGTTTTCTTTGGGTAAATAACTAGAAGTGGGATTGCTGGGTTATAGGGTAGTTCTATTTTTAATTTTTTGAGGGCTCTTCATATTGTTTTTCATACTGGCTGCACCAGGTAGGGGAAGTTTTCTGTCATTATTTCTTCAAATAGGTTTTCAATATCTTGCTCTCTCTCTTCTTCTGGCACCCCTATAATTCGGATGTTGGTGCGCTTGAAGCTGTCCCAGAGGCTCCTTACGCTATCTTTGTATTTTTGGATTCTTTTTTCATTTTGCTTTTCTGGTTGGGTGTTTTTTGCTTCTTTGTATTTCAAATCGTTGACTTGATTCTTGCAATCCTCTAGTCTGCTGTTGGGAGTCTGTATAATATTCTTTATTTCCGTCAGTGTATGCTTAATTTCTAGTTGGTTCTTTATCACAACATCAAGGGTCTCATTAGATTTCTTGTAGATCTCATTAAGTTTATCGGCAGTTTCTAGAAACTTATTGAAAGACCTTAAAAGTGTGGTTTTGAACTCTATATCCAGTAGTTTGCTTTCCTCCATTTCTGTCATTTGTGTCCTTTTTCTTTGTCTCCGCATTTTTTATGCTTCCCTGTGTTGATACAGTGGTTTTCTGTGCTAAGTGTCCTCTAGGGCCCAGTGGTTCAGCCTCCCCAATTACCTGAGGTGGACACTCTTGGTGCACCCCCTTGTGGTCTTTGTGCACAGTCTTGTTGTAGTTAAGCCTTGATTGTTGTAGGTATCACTGGGAGGAATTGGCCTCCAGGCCAGTTGGCTGTG
This sequence comes from Myotis daubentonii, assembly GCF_963259705.1. Classification (NCBI taxonomy): domain Eukaryota; kingdom Metazoa; phylum Chordata; class Mammalia; order Chiroptera; family Vespertilionidae; genus Myotis; species Myotis daubentonii. Next base: position 7,334,084 of record NC_081844.1, on the reverse strand, counting down.
AGAATCAGCTGTGTCTGCAGTGGGAGAACTTCTGTGCTGGAGACACCCCTCTGGGACAGGACTTGCTTCAATGGGGCTTTGGTGCTCACTGAGTCTGCCCCCTGAGTGTGTCCTTTATGTTTCCCACAGAGCTGCAAACTGGATGGTCCCACTCTGACCTCTGGGCTTCCTGGCTCCTGGATCTCTAGGGAGGTGCTAATCTAGCCTTTGCCTGAGGCTATCCAGCAAAAGCCTTCCTGCAGGGCTTGGGTGGGGCGGGTCCCACGGGATCAGCAGGGTGGGGCTAGCAGTTATGGCTGCTCTCAGTCCTGCCCTCAGAGGCTTTGCTTCTCAATGTCCCGGTAACTGCTGCAAGCCCCTCGGAGAGAAAGCTGCCCTCGAGTTCCGACCGATGCCAGACAGTCCTGCTTCTCCCGTATGAGTCTGGGTCCCTAGAGAGTCATTGGGAACTGGAGCTCAGAGCCTGAGACTCCCTCCTGATTGAAAACGACAACCGTGCCCTCAGCCGCCAGCCCGCTCCACCGCACCTCTGCACCTTAGTATATTACTTCCGCACTGTGCCTCCTCTGAGTCTCGGTATGCTTTTCTCTTTCCTTCTAGTTGTAGAATTTCCACTCAGCCAGCCTTCCTGTGGTTCTGGGTGATGTCCAGTCTGTCTTTTAGTTGTATTTTTGAAGTGGTTGTGCGAGGCAGCAATCTCTGGTGTTTACCTATGCCGCCATCTTGGTTTCTCCCTCATGATCAAGTTTTAACTAACCCCTCAGGGCAAAGAAGCTGAGCCACCTAGCTGCTATCAGGTTTGCCTGCAGTATCTGTGAGTGAATTCCTCAAATTGAGGTCCCCAGTGATGTCTTGAGGTTCCTCTTTGTCATCTCTCAGGAAAGCAACATTCACTCCTTACCTGGAAAGACTGCCATAAACCACTGACCAAGCAAGGTACCAGGCTCTTTCTCCAAGGTGCTCACATTGGCTTCAAGTCTTCTGGTGACATCCAGAACCCTGGCATGTCTCTCTTAGACATGACACTCCAGCATATGTCTTGGTTAATAAACCACAATTGGAAACTGGCCTATGTCCTATTATGAAAAACTCAGATTCTTATTGGATTTATGTAAACAAATACATCGCTATGAGAACAATATTACTCACTCATTAAGAGTTTCTGAATTCTGGAGGGATCAGATAGGAAGAAAAATATAAATACCTCAACATTGCTTATGAAAGTATAAAAACTATAATTATTTTTTAGTTTATTCAGTCCTGCAATCAAATTCCATTTCTCCTGATTTTTCTTGCAAGTATTTATATAAATCCAGATACACTATAGAGTTCTAATAATTTTAATCCAGTTTGAAGGGGATGATCTGAAAATGTCAGAGTCCTTTCCATGGGTCCCTTGGAGGATGTACATTTTTCCAGATGCATTATGACAAAACAGTGACTGTCTCCAAATGACAAGAAGAGATTTAAAATGATACAGTTATGGATTTGATTATAATGCAAATGGCATGGAATTTTGTCCTTTCTGCAAAACACAATATTCCACAATATTATAACCAATAACAATTAGTGATAAATAAAAGCATATCAAAATCTATTCAATATGCATATATAAATAGAATATAGTTATTATTTCTTTATTTGACAAGGCTTCCCATCTACCTTAAATATAAAATTTTCCTTCATGAGAGAAAATAAATCCTTGGGGCATTCTAGGGCCTATTGGGGTGACTCAAAGCCATTTCTAGGTCAAGAAAAAGTTTCTTAAAATTCAAACCCTGGGAAGGTTGTCAAACTTATTTTATCAAAAGATTATATATCATCCTTATTACTATGAAACACTATTAGATTATTCATTCAAAGTGACAAAAAGGTATTAAACAGAAACATAAGCTAGCAAAACTTTCATTCCTACAATTAAGAAGATTGTTTTTTAAGTAATTAAGTACCTGATTGATATAACATAATATATAACCATTTCAATAATTTATAGAACTTTTGCTTCCTGGACAAAAACACGAAAGACTTTTTCCCTTTTAACAGACTAGAAAAGGCTAAACAAATTCTGTATTAGCTTACTTTAGATTCATTTATCTAATTAAATTTATTACCCAAAGCATTTTCTTAGCAAATTTTGTAACAGTGATAACTCACCAGCCTCCCGTGACTTTAATGTCAAAGTACTATTTTATTTTATTTTTCTTTACGAAATGGGAGTGGCCCCCACTGCTATTTCT